>NC_077245.1:38854570-39482785 GCF_947179165.1 Solanum dulcamara
TCGTTTGGAGTTTATATTGTATATTGTTGGTGTGAATGGAGTAAACATATGTTGCAGGTTTTTGTTGTTGGTTGGCTGTAGTGTTTAGGGATCTAATTGGAAATTTAGATAGGGCACATTATAGAGGAGGTGCTGCCCAATTTTCATTAACGCCTTAACTAGTTAAGGAACTAGTCGAGAAGGCGAGCGAAGGGATGAATACTATGAATACTCGTGGATAGTCTAAGTTGCTGAAAAGTCTAAGGTTGTTAATACTTGCATTACTTCCATGTTAAATAGGTTTCTAGGACAACAACGTGAACATGATTAAGGGGAGTCCATAAGAGGTATGTGAAGCTTCTCTTGGTATGTTTTTGGTATAGGTATGTAAAGCCTATCCTTTCTCTTTTGGCATGTCTTAGATGTAAGTAGGATATGATATGAGCTTTGGGGGTAATTCCATTCCCAGGTTCTGAATATGAATTTAGGACACTCACTCACTTTTGAATGATTAAACTTTAAAGTAGTAAGCTGCTATCTTCGAGTCTTCTATATGACTGTATAACAATTGATTCGACTAAGCTCTTATTTGTAAAAAAGAAAGGCTATGAGATAACCAATGCTCGGACTGCTCTAAGATATTTCACATTGGTATATGTCTAAGATTTCCAAAAACTCCTTTTTACATAGTCCTTAGTGACAGTTAGAAAGTATACGTCAGATACCTTCTCCCCTGATCCCCAGGTGATGGTTCATTTGATGACTTCATTGAGTCTCAGATAATGATTTAAACTGTGTTTTGTTTCTTACTACTTTACTCGTATATACTGTAACACTTCTTCTCCGAGTCCCAGGCCGGTCATCAGATTCGTGCAATTCACTGCATTGTTCACCGAGTCCCTTGCTAGAGGGCTGGCATCCGTATATATATATATCTGATGTGTTGTAATAAGGTGACGATGGCCTGGGGCCTGATACTGATACTATGATGATGTGTTGTAATAAGGTGGTGATGGCACGAGGCCTGATACTGATACTACATATATGATTCACCGGACCCCTGATGGGGCCGACTATATTGAAAATTTGAGCATGCAAGTGATTCACAGAGTACTGGTACGTGTTTCTGATTTGATAATTCGTTCCCCTGCTTCTCTATTTTGGATATACCTCTAGTTGTACAATGTTACGTTTTACATACTCAGTACATATATTATACTGACCCTCTTTCTCGGGGGGCTGCGTTCATGCTCGTAGGTACAGATATAAGTTTTTGGAGTCCGTCAGCTTAGGATTCCATGCATCTCAGTTGGAAGAGGCTCCATTATATCAGGGCCTAGTTTTTGATACTGTCCACTGATGTATAACATTGTTTTGTCCATTCGGGGGTACGGTGGGGGCCCTGTTCCTCCATATGTTGTCATTTATATTTTTAGAGGTCTACAGACATGTATATGTGGGTTGTATATGTCAATTTGATTCAGCTGGGTCTACCTGATATATGATATAGGTAATTATGTTATGGCAGCCTTGTCGGCTTGCTTGCCCTGTCATGTTGTGATACAAATGAAAATGGCTACAAGTTTATGAAAATGTTATCGCCTAGTTGGGCTCTGTTACATGATATTGTCTTATTTACGATTTAATGTGACCATAGCTAATAGATATTTGTACAGGGGGTCCAGTTCGGACCCCAATCACGACCTACGGGGTTGGATCGTGACAGAAGTGGTATCAGAGCAGTTTGTCCTGGGAGTGTCTGCAGACCGTGTCTAATAGAGTCTTGTTTATCGATGTGTTGCGCACCACATCTATAAACAGGAAGCTATAGGATATTTAGGGTGTTAGCTTTCTTATACATCTGAGATCGTGCTATAGATCCGAGTCATAGGAAAATTCCTTATACTAACCTTGGATCTTAACAGAAGGACGACATCAACCGAAGAAAGTAATTGACAACATGGGACGTCACGAAGCATGCAGGTAAGTAAAGTAAATGCATGAAAGATATCTATCTGTTTGAGTAAGGTATGGAAGTAATATTGGAATGTAAAGTCGAGACCTGAAAGGAAAGAAGACAGGAAGTGCAACAAATGCAGTTTGAAGTTTGACGTATGAGGTAAGTCCAGTATTTTTATATTATTATTGATATTGAAAGCCCTATGTGGCTGCGATATGAGATGATATTAACAACCTTGTGCGGCTATGATATGACCTGAATATATATATATATATATATATATATATATATATATATATATATATATATGTGTGTGTTGGCCCTGTGAGGCATTGTTGGTATTTTCTGCGTGTAGGTTGTGGGATAGTAAGAAGTATAGAGGAAACTCTGCCGAAATTTCCCAGAATAAGGAAAAGGGAATGGAACATAGATTTTTGAGATGTCTGGAAAATTGATACCAAGTACCCCAACCATATTTAACTAAAGTTGTAAGAGGTACCCTTCAGGTCGTCGATAAGGGGTACCCTTTTCACTTGAAGAATTTTATCTCGGAGGAACAAAAGCTTATTTAAGTAGTAAAGTTCAGACTACGGTATCTCCAGCCGTATTTGTTTTGTAGGAATATAAAAAGAGGGCTTAGGATGAAGAATAAGATGTCTCGCGAATGAGTTTCACTCTTTTTGAAAAAAATACCAAGCCCTCAACTCCTAATTGTAAATTAGATGATTTGTTCATAACTCGAGGATAAAACTCAGAAGGCGACCAGGTAGGTCAAGTATTAAAAAAAGTACTGTGATGTTTAAGAGGTTCTGATTTCTTCCAACAATGGTTGGAAAATGATTTATGATAACAGTTTATAGTTCTCCACTAACTAATTGGGGAAAGAACTTCTAACAGAAGCACCTCAAAGAGATGTCAGGAACTGAACACGAATACGAATTAAAAGGGGGATATGTAAGTATGAATTGAACATTGTGATACGAGTATGTAGGGAGAAAATGGAACCACTAGTAAGATGCACTTAGTACGCATTGACTAAGTTAAAGGCCTACGTTGAGAACGCAGTAAGAGCATAGGGCTTAAGATACAAAAAAAATGATGACGGGTGTACACAACGTCGCCCCAAAAATAGTGGAACCCTTAAGGGACGAGGATGGAAAACTTAAGGAACAAATGGCACAACTTCTATTCGCCCCAAGAAGCAAAGGATATAGGTTGTGATAAAGCTACTACTTCAAGAAAACCTTAAATAGTTATTTTCGGAATACTAGCACTGCCTAATTGGAATTGGAACGACTACTGGTGCGAAGTAATTCTGGGAAAAGGAAAAGTAGAAGGTGGCCTTGGATGAGTTGTTCCTTGGGTCACATTATTCAAGTACCGATTAGTAGACAGGACATCACATTAAATATGGAAAGGTTCTCGTCACTTCGTAATTTAGCCACGGCTCCGTACGCGAATAGTCCGATTATAAAATATGCAAATAAACGGAGACATGATGCAGTACCAAGTAGATTGGAGGAAGAGATTGGGTGAAATTGAGACTGGACAAAGAGACATAGAGCAAGGTACAAACAGATGAAAGTACGAGTACTCTCTAAAGGGGAGAAGTTTTAATGAGAAAATGGCAAAGGTAGGAGGAGGCAATTGATATGGCAATATATTTGAGATGGATGTCTAAACATCCACACAATATCTTGCCGAGCCAAGTTAGAAAGGCCCGGAAGCTATCAATAATTGGATGGAAGCCAAAATGCTATATAAGGCAGCGTTAAGAAGTTTGTGACGAGACCCTAAATGACATAACACTAGAAGGCGGCTGCGTATAAAAACAAAAGAGAGTAACCATGAAAAGATATCAAATAACTCAACAAACACTACAAAGGATATTGACAACATGCTAGACCAAAAAGCCAAAATGTTGGCTATAGAGTTGGTCGCAAATGATGTGGCGATAGATATATAACCAAGGACAAAGGAATAAAGAGCCTCATGTGGTAGAAAATGAGAAGAGCACAAAGTGAATAGAGGATAGAGGAGCTTATATGTCAAATTCCTTTAAAGCTATGCCAGCTAATAATAGCCAAGAATCAAAGTGGCTCCAAAGGTCACTATATGAATGAACTTTAGCGTTACTCAGTAGCCCACCCTAATGAATGGGTGCATATAGAAAGAGGGGAATACAATAGGAGAAGTTAAACCAAAATGACCAAAAAGGGATATGGTCGTAGTGGAATTAAAGATCTACCCCTATACTAGTTGCAAGATAATAGAGGAAAGGACGAGGCAAAACATAAGGACTCGCGAGACAACACTGAGGTAAATCTGTAGTTAAGTTGAGTGCCCCGGACATTATGGCAAGGACTACAATGAAACGCGACACAAAGACTTACCAGGAAGGTCACCCATCCCAGTATTACTCTCACCCCAGCACGCTTAACCTCGAATTTCTGATGGAACTTAATGTGTTAGTGCTAGTATGATCACGCAAGATGGAAGAATCGGAACTAACGGTGGAGGAACAACTTGAGAATATGTTCTTGGAATACTATACGTTACGTTGAGAGGATTGTAAAAAGGATTTAAGCAAGACAAGAAGGATTAGCTAATTGCTAACTGACGATGCACTCGAATGCCACAACTCTTCAACACAGAACTAGTTAACGAGAGGAAAACCGCAGAATAACTATATGGGCCAGTGGGCAAGGGAATTTCGACACCACTTGGTAGCCAACTCTGAGGGCGAAAAAACAGAACCTAAAAGGTAAGGGTACCAGCTGATGTAATTTATGAATGACAGGAAGCAATGCCCAAGGTCCAAAATTTCACAATATGACCAGGACTACAAGACTCATTTCGCACTCCAGCGCCAGATGAATCTGGAGGGAATGTTACTTGTGGATTAACGATGTTAGTCCCTGCTCCTTCGATCAAAGGTTACCTACTCCGCCGAGAAGGTGTAAAATTGTAGATTAAAAGAGTGGTAGGACTTTACGGAGTCCCCACAGCTATTGTCCTAGGCAAGGGAGCTCAAGTTGTAATTAACTATCGAGAGATACAAAAATAGATTAAGACAAATTACCGAGATGGAATTTGTGCTATGGGTGGAGTAAGACATAGCCACGAGTGGACCAAATATCTACCCTGACATCAAGTATAGGATAAGGGAGAAAAGAGCAGGGTAAAACATGAGAACTAGTGATGTAACGCTAGAATACTTCTTATACCCTCTCGTTATCTTGTAAGGAACAAAATGAAACAGGATAATTTGTCTAGAGGGTTACAAGTGGGGCTAAGGAAAGGGGTGAAAGAGTTTAAACAAAACTGGCAGAACTAGCTGGTTACTATAGGATGCCGAGTATATACGCCAAAATTCCATCATAACTATACCAGATCATGTTAGACAAAGCACAAAATGACTATAAGAGCTATTACATGAGGGGACTGTAGCATATTTCGGTAACCAACCCTAAAGAGTGGAAAGAAAGAGGAGAAGAAGGACCCAAAAGATAGAATGCCAATTACAGTTCTAAAAAGAGTCGAGAAGGACTATACGAGGATAACGAATCATCCCATTGGCTTTCAAGCATAAGCACCTATGCAACTGAAACTAGGTGGAATTATAGAACATGAAGATAGTAAGGTTCCGAAAGGTTTCCCCAGCTAATATCTTAGATAAAAGGACTTCAATTATGATTAAGCAAGCTATTGACCACATTTTCCCTTGAGCTACTGAATTGACTGAGCATACTATTATATGGTTGGCTTTAAGAGTAACTGAGATGATTGTCCACCACTTATTGAGTTCAACTACCATAATAGCTACCACTCTGGTATCCCAATAACTTCGTACAAGACTAGTAGAGTAAGACGTGTAAGTCCCCTATTGGATGGGTAGATGTTAGAAAGACTAAGCTAAAAAGGCCCCGACATGATTAAGCAAGCTATTGACTAAAAGCCCAAAATCGGCAGGAATGATATATAGATAATCGACATTGACATACAGAGTTCAAACTGATGATTGGATGTTCATAGCAGGGTCACCTAGAAAGGGAAACTTAACCCAGAATATGTTAGATTATATCAAGTTGCTCATAAGATGGGCAACATGGCTGGTAAGTTGAGCTTACCACCTTATTTGGAAACTATGCGCCCAGTCCATCAGATAGGAATGCTTCGCAAGGGTACTGACGAGTCACCTAGGGTATATTCTATAGATGATGTCCAGGAAAAGGAATCTTGTGAGGAACAACCTATCGCCATCTTACATCGGCAAACTAGAAGATTGTAGACTAACGACGTGCCTTCCGTCAAGGTATTGTGGCAAAACCAAAACCAAAAAGAGGATGACCGGAGAAGCTGAAGATGTTATACCCCACACTTTTGAACCTTGAAACGTGTCCCTAATTGTATTGAAAGTAGCCATGAGACCCTTACTGTCCACACACACCAAACAACTCTAAGGAAAGAATATTGTGATACCTCGTGCGAAGGAAGGTTGGAAATAGAGTCATAAGAATCCGGAAAGAGTTGGAGGCTGAGAAATGAGTCGTAGGACTCGATTTACCTACGTAAGCCACTAAGTTAAGAGTATTATACACTTAAGTTGCTTAAGGATAAATCAAGCTTACGTAGTGAGGATTACATCGGCACTTAAGACAAGACGAGATTACGAACCCACGAGGGAGAGGAGAAGGCGACATGTGGCAGCAAAAGAAGGTGCCACGTGGTAGCCTAGGGAAGCGAAATGTCGCATCAGGTGACCCACCTGCTTGGGGTCAAGTAGGTGACCCACCTACTTGAGGGTGTGCCCCACCAAGGACACGTGGCATCCTTAGAGGCTAAGGGTGGATCCGTGGTCCAATAAGGGCTTAACACGTGTCACCCTTAGGGGATGACATGTGTCACTTCCTATGGAACCATATATATATGTATTAATGACTCTTAAGTCATTTGGAGTCCAAAAATATCAGCCAAACATAGAGAGAAAACGTGAGAGGAAGAGAGAACTACGACAGCCATGGTTCAAGAAGAATTAAGGTAAGTTCTTCACTTTTCTTCCGTGAATTAATTATCTACGATGTTCCGTAAGTACGTGGATATGTATATATCCATTTTATGATGTTTATGTAACAAAAACTTTAGCTTTACAATTGGAAGTTTGGAAGAAAAAGAAGAGAAAAATGTTAAAGGGGCAAGGAAGGAGGGCTACGGGTTTGGCCCTTTTGGGGTAAGATTACGGGTTTCATTCCGTGAATTAATTATTTAAAGTGTCCCTAAGTTGTATAATGGTGTTTAATAACATCAAATTTCAATTTGGTGCAGCGAAGAAGTTACACAAACAGCCCGTTCAATTTCAGCGCGTTTGGAGAAGTTCCGAGTTGCGCTTTGACAATTTTGGCTAAATTCAGGTAAGGTAAGGTTTCTCCTTTCAATTTGGACTTTATGGTGTTTTTATGGAGTGTATTATACACCTTGTGTGTAGCTGGAAATGTGAAAACAGTATAGAAATGCTTGGCGTTGAAGACAATCCAAATTGTAGTCATTATAGCTGAATTGTCATCGAAGTAAGGCGTTGTTCTTGTGACTTGATGCTGCAGGGGTGTGATGTGTTGTTTCAGGGCCTAAATATGTTCTAATGTGGGTTAGGGTGCTGCTGGTTGAAGCCACAAGACCCCTCGTTTCGTATAGTTAAAAGCGTTACAAAATAAAGGCTAGACGCCCTATTGTGATATCGTATTTTTGAATAAGTCGTTTGGAGTTTATGTTGTATATTGTTGGTGTGAATTGCTGCAGGATTGTTGTTGTTGGTTGGATGTAGGTCTTAGGGACCTAATTGGAAATTTGGATAGGGCACATTATAGAGGAGGTGCTGCCCAATTTTCATCAATGCCTTAGCGAATAACAGAACTAGTCGGGGAAACGACTAAGGAAATAGATTCCATTAATACTAAGGTGTAACCTAGGGTGCTGGAAAGTAAAAGGGGTTGATATTCATATTAATTTCATGTTGAATAGGTTCAAAGGATGGCGAGGCAAACAGGATAAGGAGTAATTCAGACAAGGTATGTGAAGCTTTCTTTTGACATATTTTTGGAATAAGTATGTAGAGCTATTTTTCTTTTCTTTTGGCATGTCTTAGATGTAAGCTATAAATGATATGTATATGACATTTGGGATTCCATCCATTCGTAAAACCCTGAGGATGAGTCGAGACTCTCGTTTACTTCTTGATATTAGAACTCTTGCAATAACTGAGTCATTGCCTTTAAGTCTTCTATATGATGAAAACTAGTACATGTATAGCCTATATCTTCTTTCCTTTGGAATGACTTAATTTTAAGTGAAATGATATATGATATAGGTTTAGAGAAAATTCCAATTATGAGCTCTGAGTATAATTCGTGACTTGTAGTCACTTCTAGCCATTAAAAGTATGAAAGTAGTCAAACTATTATTCTCGAGCCTGCTATATAGTGAATAGTAAGTGGAGATAGAAGCTCTTTTTCTTGAAGGCTCTGAAACGATCAATGTCTCTGATTGCATAACTGTGTCTCTAATTGCATAACCATGCCTCTGATTGCATAAACCATGTTTCTAATTACATAAGCTATGTAGCATTGTCTTGGTGCATATCTGTGATTCCTGATGCCCCAATTGATGTAACCCCTAATGACATCTAAAGGGGCACTTCGTATAAGTACCATCCTGGTTGTCAGGTGACGGTTCACTTGAGTGTTTCATTGAGTCTCAGAGGGTGACTTAGTTGCATATAGTTTCTCATTACTCTACTCATGCATGCTGTAACCCTTCTTTCTTCACATCCCAAGATGGCCAGATATTATGTCGGGCGTAGCTTTACTACTTCTTTCACCGCATCCTAGGTTGGATGTGTATAGTTCCATGTACGAGGAGACGATGCCGTACATGAGGTGTGATATATGTTATATGTTATGACGATATGATTATTCACCGAATCCCCGGACGGCTGTAATATGATAGTATATGTGGCAAAATAAGGAAGGAACACTGAGTCCCTCCTTCAAGGGCCGAGTACAGTATGTATATTATGATGGTATGCTATAGACGTACACCACTCCATTCACCGAGTCCCTCACTAAAGAGTTCGAATACTTTATGTAGGCATGCATATGAGATTAGGGTGTTACATTTGTGACCTCGAGCCCCGTAGTGAACCAGATGTAATATGATGACGTACATGATAAGATTATACCGTATACGATGATATGATACCGTATACGATGATATGATGAAATGAAATGCATGATGATATGATGACATGTGAATATGAGGAAATGATTATGACACCGAGTTCACTAGAGAGTTGGGCACAACATATGATAAGGTGTATGATTTACGTGTCCTAAGGTGCAGGTACAGTAATTCGTTAAGTTGTTATATGTTTCCCCTGCATCCCTATTTCAGTTTTGGTCTCAATTATGTATTGTTATGCTATATATACTCAGTATATATATCATATTGACCCCCCGTACTCCAAGGGGCTGCGTTTCATGCCCGCAAGTACAGATGTTCATTCTGGAGATCCGTCAGCTTAGGAGTTCCTCTCAGCTATGTCGGAAGTGCTTCACTATTCTGGAGCCTAATTTTTGATACTGGTCACTTAATGTATATATTTATACATTCAGGGGTACGGCGGGGGCCCTGTCCCGCCATATGTTGCTGTTACTATTCCTAGAGGTCTGTAGACATATAGATGTGTGTTGTTTGTGAGTTCGTTTCGATTATGCTTATACTGCATGTTGTGAATGTTTTTTTTTGTTATAGCAGCCTTGTCGGTTTGCATGCCCTTATATGCTATGAAACGAGTGAAAGAGGCCACACATGCACGAAAAAGTTTTAACTCATTGGGGTTTTTGCGAGTAGTATCACCTTGTTTATAGTTCAGTATGACAGAAGTGTTATCAGAGCAGTTCATCCTTGGAATGTCTACAGACCGTGTCTAGTAGAGTCTTGTTTATCGGTGTGTTGTGCACCACATCTATAGACAGGAGGCTACAGGACATTTAGGATGTTACTTTCTTTCATATCTAAGATCGTACGATAGAGCCGAGCCATAGGAAATGAAATTCCTCATACTAACCTGCGATTTTAGCAGGAGGACAACACCAATAGAAGAAAGTAACTGACAATATTAGATGTTACGAAGCACGCAGGTAAGCAAAGGCACGAAGGACTTATGTCAGGTAAGGTGTTGCAATACAATTGATATATAAAGTTGGAAAATGAAAGGAAAATTATACAAGAAAGTGCAACAGGTGTAGTTCGAGGGGACATACGAGGTAAGTCCATGTTCATACTGCTAATGTGGGCACTCTGTGTGGCTGCGATATGAGATGATATGAATATTTATGTGTGCCCTTGGTAACTGCGATATGATACGATACGAAAATATATATATGTGTGCCCTATGAGGGATTGTTGGTATTTTCTGCGTGCAGGTGTTGAGATAGTAAAAAATACAGAGGAAACTCTGCCCAAAGTTTCCTAGGAGTAAAAGGAGAATGAGATACAGGATTGTAGTATGCCTGGTCCATAATAAGAATGAGATTTGACTAACCTACAAGTATAGATGACCTCGAGGAATAAGTTAATTGCTGAATTGATTGCAATAGAAATTAGGAGGTCAATACGGGTATAGTAGAGTGAAGTTCGAAAAAACTTATAATCTAAGGAAGATGGTTCAGAGAAGACTGATAAGTCTGGATAGAATGCTGTATTAAGGCACCGACTGAATTAATACATAGGAATAAACTATGACGAGTTATAGTAAAAAGAAGTAACAGTATGGTTAAGACAAGAGTACAAAGGGAAAAGAATTGTGACGGATATAAAGTAGTAATAAGACAGCTTGTGAGACATTAAGGATAAGACTAACTAAGAAGGGTAAGTAACCCATAGTAAGAATCGTGAAGAAAGTCAAGTGGTGTTATACTATGGGACTGATTACGAACAGGGTACCAGGTGAATATAATAAACACCGTTATGAGAATAAGTAAAGTGTAGTAAGGAATTAACTAGAAGGTATGACGTGGTCCATGTAAATGGAGGGTAAAGATAGGTGTGGAACGGAAAAGCAAGCTATGGAACAAATAAGGAAGATTTATCAAGTTCCATAATGAAAGTTTCGAATAAAGGTTATATGATGATGAAAAGGATAGCTAGTGCAAGGAAATAAAGGGTAATATGGAATTTCTTATGCCCAACCAAAAATGGAAATGAGCTGAAGGAATAATAGAGAAGTTCTAATAGAGGCACTCAAGATAGATGTGATTAATTAAGTATGAGTATCGAACAAAGAGAGAAATAGACAGTTACGAACTGGAGGTATAGTAAGATGAAAAGGTATTAAGACAAGGCCACTACTACAACGAAGTTGAGATGGTTTTAAGCAGGATTAGAAGTGAGCCTTAAGCACCTGACAAAAAAATGAAAGTTCAGAAGGCATAAAAAAGTATTGTGTATACGTGACTCCACCTTGATGATTAGTGAGATCCTGCAAGGAGAGGGAATGTCGATTTGCTGAACAACTATTGTATTACGAGATTATAAGAAGAATAATCGATGTCCACTGGAATAAGGTTAGTCTAATGACGGAGGTTGAAACACAAATTATCAAAGTGTAAGTACTCTCGAGTGGAGAATATGAACCAATTATGAGCTGCGCTAATTACTGATTGGGATGAATGGAATGTGGCTTTGAATGTACCGCTACATTATGGGTATTACTCGAGTATCAACCATTAAAAGAGATTTTATACGACACATTGTGAATACTAAAGCACCCTACGGTTGTGCTAGGGTTTCCTATAAAGGCAACCCAACGTATGGAAGATTTAACAGAACATGTAGATATGGTGCAGCAAGTTAAATATGTTGGAGTAGAATCATTCACGTGTGAATAGCTGAAAATAAACGGAGGATGACATGGGTACACCCTAAAAGGGGGAAGTGGACAAGAGAAGTACAAGCGTAAGAGAAAATCGACTGACGCTATCGTATGTAAATGGGAACGCTTAAACTTCAAACGAAACCCCATAAGGGGTAGACGCGATCATACCCGCACTAATGCACCAGATTCCATCAAAACTCTGAAGTTAAGCGTGCTTGGATGAGAGTAGCACTGGGATGGGTGACCCCCTGGGAAGTGAGAAAGGGAACGAAACAAGTATGACAAAAAGAGATTATAAAGGTGTGTTAGTACAATGACACATATAGAATAGAGTAAGTTAAGAGCAGAAAAGATTATGACCGAAATATAACGCACCTCGTGAAAATGGCACAAGAATAGTTGTGCAGCTTACGAACATTGGCATACTAAGAGCGAGGTCAAATGATTACTCGATAAAAGGAAGTCAGTAATAGCAATGTGATTGCCATATTTAGAATCTATTAAAGAAAAGTGTAAGATGGTTCGAGGCAGAACTATTAAGATATAATCGGTATTAAGGACAAAAGCCATAGCAGAGCCCTGACCTCGACCGAAGGAGGTAAGCCTCTAGTATAGAGACACTAAAGCATTTTCTGAATGCCTCTACGTACCTACACACGTTTGTGTAAGAATTACAGTATAATGTGTGGTAATAAAACTAGAAAGAAGATCTGAGTAAAAGAGTAAGATAGCATACCTAAGGTGTTACAAGTTGAATTAAGAGGAGCATCAGAGGCTTGATAGCCTATTACGGGGGATGGGAATCCCGACTCGAAGATAGAAGGCGATTAATGTAGGTTATAGTGTAGGCTGACCTCGCACTCTACGGAAGTATAAGTTCATATGCGTTATGGTAGATAAGCTAACAAAATTAACCCATTTTCTTCCAATTAGGAAAGTATATTCAACTAAGGGTTATACGAGATGACATAGCAAGGAAACAATAAGATTTCATGGGGTTCCCACATCTATTATGTCAGACGGGGAAATTCAACGTACGGCTAATCGCTGGAGATCATTCCGGTAAGGATTAGGAACACAGGTGAATCTTAGTACGACATTTTGCCCTTCGATTAATGGATAGGCCTAGAGGGGATCCAGTAAATTATGGATGAAGTAAAGCTTAATCCGGGACAAGCTATCGATTAGAAGCCTAGAGTCGGCAAGAAGGGGATACATTGATCCTTCTCAGGTCATTTGTAGAATAGATAAAGCTGCCTATGAGTGGGACCTACAGTCCGATTTGAAACAATACATTCAGTTTTCATAGATCAATGCTCCGCAAGAATATAAACGACGCTCCCAGAATATTTCCCATGGAGGAGGTCCATGTAACAGGGAGTTATCCTACGAGGGACAACCCATTTCCATCTGGGATCAGCAGATTAAATGGGTTGCGAACTAAGGACATAACTTCCATCAAGGTACTGTGGTGGAATAAAAATCGTGAAGCCATAAATTGGGAAATTAAAGAAAACATGAAACACAAGTGTCCGTACCTATTCTCGATGTCTACAGATAACCCCTAGTCCTGGAACTCGTATATTAATTACTTGGATGAAAATGTATGTTATTCAAGTAGAAAGGAATCTCCCTATGATCCGTATAAAGTCTTAATGGAAACTTATTTAACATTCGGGGACGAATGTTCTAAAGGGGGAAGGATGTTATACCCCGCACTGTTGAAACTTGACACGTGTCCCTAATTGTCTTGAAAGTATCCATGAGACCCTTACTTTCCACACACACCAAACAACTCTAAGGAAAGAAGATTGTGATACCTCGCGAGAAGGAAGGTTGGAAATAGAGTCATAAGAATCCGAAAAGTGTTGGAGGCTAAGAAATGAGTTGTAGGACTCGATTTACCTACGTAAGCGACTAAATTAAGAGTATTAGACACTTAATTTGCTTAAGGATATATCAATCTAATGTAGTGCGGATTACATCGGCTCTTAAGACAAGACGAGATTACGAACCCACGGGGGAGAGGAGAAGGCGACACGTGGCAGCAAAAGGAGGTGCCACATGGCAGCCTAGGGAAGTGACACATGGCAGAAGGTGACCAACCTGCTTGGGGTCAAGTAGGTGATCCACCTACTAGGGGGTGGGCCCCTTTAAGGACACGTGGCAGCCTTGGAGGCTAAGGGTGGATCCGTGGTCCAATAAGGGCTTGACACGTGTCACCCTTAGGTGATGACACATGTCACTTCCTAAGGAACCATATATATATGTCTTAATGACTCTTAAGTCATTTGGAGTCCAAAAATATCAGCCAAACATAGAGAGAAAACGTGAGAAGAAGAGAGTACTACGGCAACAATGGTTCAAGAAGAATTAAGGTAAGTTCTTCACTTTTCTTCCATGAATTAATTATCTACGATGTTCCCTAAGTACGTGAATATGTATATATGCATTTTAGGATGTTTATGGAACCAAAACTTTAGCTTTACAATTAGAAGTTTGGAAAAAAAGAAGAAAAAATTTTAAAGGGGCAAGGAAGGAGGGCTACGGGTTTGGCACTTTTGGGGTAAGCTTCCGGGTTTCATTCCGTGAATTAATTATTTAAAGTGTCCCTAAGTTGTATAATGGTGTTTAATAACATCAAATTTCAATTTGGGGCTGCGAAGAAGTTACACAAACAGCCCGTTCAATTTCAGCGCGTTTGGAGAAGTTCCGAGTTGCGCTTTGAAAATTTTGGCTAAATTCAGGTAAGGTAAGGTTTCTCCTTTCAATTTGGACTTTATGGTGTTTTTATGGAGTGTATTATACACCTTGTGTGTAGCTGGAAATGTGAAAACAGTATAGAAATGCTTGGCGTTGAAGACAATCCAAATTGTAGTCATTATAGCTGAATTGTCATCGAAGTAAGGCGTTGTTCTTGTGAGTTGATGCTGCAGGGGTGTGATGTGTTGTTTCAGGGCCTAAATATGTTCTAATGTGGGTTAGGGTGCTGCTGGTTGAAGCCACAAGACCCCTCGTTTCGTATAGTTAAAAGCGTTACAAAATAAAGGCTAGACGCCCTATTGTGATATCGTATTTTTGAATAAGTCGTTTGGAGTTTATGTTGTATATTGTTGGTGTGAATTGCTGCAGGATTGTTGTTGTTGGTTGGATGTAGGTCTTAGGGACCTAATTGGAAATTTGGATAGGGCACATTATAGAGGAGGTGCTGCCCAATTTTCATCAATGCCTTAGCGAATAACAGAACTAGTCGGGGAAACGACTAAGGAAATAGATTCCATTAATACTAAGGTGTAACCTAGGGTGCTGGAAAGTAAAAGGGGTTGATATTCATATTAATTTCATGTTGAATAGGTTCAAAGGATGGCGAGGCAAACAGGATAAGGAGTAATTCAGACAAGGTATGTGAAGCTTTCTTTTGACATATTTTTGGAATAAGTATGTAGAGCTATTTTTCTTTTCTTTTGGCATGTCTTAGATGTAAGCTATAAATGATATGTATATGACATTTGGGATTCCATCCATTCGTAAAACCCTTAGGATGAGTCGAGACTCTCGTTTACTTCTTGATATTAGAACTCTTGCAATAACTGAGTCATTGCCTTTAAGTCTTCTATATGATGAAAACTAGTACATGTATAGCCTATATCTTCTTTCCTTTGGAATGACTTAATTTTAAGTGAAATGATATATGATATAGGTTTAGAGAAAATTCCAATTATGAGCTCTGAGTATAATTCGTGACTTGTAGTCACTTCTAGCCATTAAAAGTATGAAAGTAGTCAAACTATTATTCTCGAGCCTGCTATATAGTGAATAGTAAGTGGAGATAGAAGCTCTTTTTCTTGAAGGCTCTGAAACGATCAATGTCTCTGATTGCATAACTGTGTCTCTAATTGCATAACCATGCCTCTGATTGCATAAACCATGTTTCTGATTACATAAGCTATGTAGCATTGTCTTGGTGCATATCTGTGATTCCTGATGCCCCAATTGATGTAACCCCTAATGACATCTAAAGGGGCACTTCGTATAAGTACCATCCTGGTTTTCAGGTGACGGTTCACTTGAGTGTTTCATTGAGTCTCAGAGGGTGACTTAGTTGCATATAGTTTCTCATTACTCTACTCATGCATGCTGTAACCCTTCTTTCTTCGCATCCCAAGATGGCCAGATATTATGTCGGGCGTAGCTTTACTACTTCTTTCACCGCATCCTAGGTTGGATGTGTATAGTTCCATGTACGAGGAGATGATGCCGTACATGAGGTATGATATATGTTATATGTTATGATGATATGATTATTCACCGAATCCCTGGACGGCTGTAATATGATAGTATATGTGGCGAAATAAAGAAGGAACACCGAGTCCCTCCTTAGAGGGCCGGGTACAGTATGTATATTATGATGGTATGCTATAGACGTACACCACTCCATTCACCGAGTCCCTCACTAAAGAGTCCGAATACTTTATGTAGGCATGCATATGAGATTAGGGTGTTACATTTGTGACCCCGAGCCCCGTAGTGAACCAGATGTAATATGATGACGTACATGATAAGATTATACCGTATACGATGATTTGATACCGTATACGATGATATGATAAAATGAAATGCATGATGATATGATGACATGTGAATATGAGGAAATGATTATGACACCGAGTTCACTAGAGAGTTGGGCACAACATATGATAAGGTGTATGATTTATGTGTCCTAAGGTGCAGGTACAGTAATTCGTTAAGTTGTTATACGTGTCCCTTGCATCCCTATTTCATTTATGGTCTCAGTTATGTATTGTTATGCTATATATACTCAGTATATATATTGTATTAACCCCCCGTACTCCGGGGGGCTGCGTTTCATGCTCGCAAGTACAGATGTTCATTCTGCAGATCCGTCAGCTTAGGAGTTCCTCTCAGCTATGTCGGAAGTGCTTCACTGTTCTAGAGCCTAATTTTTGATACTGGTCACTTAATGTATATATTTGTACATTCAGGGGTACGGCGGGGGCCTTGTCTCGCCATATGTTGCTGTTACTATTCCTAAAGGTCTGTAGACATATGGATGTAGATTGTTTGTGAGTTCATTTCGATTGTGCCTATACGGCATGTTGTGAATGTTTTTTTGTTATAGCAGCCTTGTCGGCTTGCATGCTCTTATGTGCTATGAAACGAGTGAAAGAGGCCACACGTGCACGAAAAAGTTTTAACTGATTGGGGTTTTTGCAAGTAGTATCACCTTGTTCATAGTTCCATATGACTACAACTGATAGGAAGGTATAGGGGGGTCTAGGTCGGACCCCAGTCGCGACCTATGGGGTTGGGTCGTGACAAAAGAGAACATGAAACACAAGTATTTGCACCTATTCCTGATATCTACAGGAACCCCAATTCCTAAAACTTGTATGTTAATTACCTGGATGAGAATAGGTGTGATCGCAATAAAGAACAATCTCCCTACAATTGGTATAAGGTCTTGAGTGAAGTGTTATTTAACATTCGGGGACGAATGTTCTAAAGGGGGGAAGGATGTTACACCCTGCACTTTTGAACCTTGAAACGTGTCCCTAATCTTCTTGAAAGTATCCATGAGACCCCTACTATCCACACACATTAAACAACTTGAAGGAAAGAAGAATGTGATACCTTGTGATAGGGAAGGTTGAACATAGAGTCTTGAGAATCTGGAAAGAGTTGGAGGCTAAAAAAATGAGTCGTAGGACTTGATTTACCTACGAAAGATACTAAGTTAAAAGTCTTATACACTTGAGCTACTTAAGGATATATGAAGCTTACGTAGTAAGGATTACATCGACTCTTAAAACAAAATGAGATTACGAACCCACGGAGGAGAGGAGAAGAGAAGGCGACATGTGGCAGCAAAAGGAGGTGCCACATGGCAGCCTAGGGAAGTGCCACGTGGAAGAAGGTGACCCACCTGCTTGGGGTCAAGTAGGTGACCCACCTACTTGGGGGTGGGCCCCACCAAGGACACCTGGCTGCCTTGGAGGCTAAGGGTGGATCTGTGGCCCAATAAGGACTTGACACGTGTCACCCTTAGTGTTACACCCCGCACTCTTGAGCTCGGAACGTCTTCTTAAGTTCCTTAGATACTATCATGTGAGCCGGATAAGCTACGACACTATCAAACAACTCTAAGGAAAGAAGATTGTGATACCTCGCGAGAAGGGAGGTCGGAGATAGAGTCATAAGAATCCGGAAAGAGTTGGAGGCTAAGAAATGAGTCATAGGACTCGATTTACCTACGTAAGACACTAAGTTAAGAGTCTTATACACTTAAGTTGTTTAAGGATATACCAAGCTTACGTAGTGCGGATTACATGAGCTCTTAAAGTAAGACAAGATTACGAACCCGCGAGGAAGGAAAAAAGACGACGCGTGGCAGCCAATGGAGGAGCGACACGTGGCAGCACCTCAAGCAAGCAGGTGATGCACCTACTTAGGGTCAAGTAGGTGATGCAGCTGCTTGGGGGAGGTGGACCCCGCTGCCACGTGGCAGCCCCTAATTGGCAGCATGACACGGTGGCCCAATAGGGGCTGGACATGTGTCCCTCTTAGGGGATGACACGTGTCACCCCTTGGGACCACTTATATTAGTTGATATGTATCCAAAATCTTCAGCTTTTTCATTAAAAATTTCCAGCAGCAACGTGAACAAAGAACCCTAAAGCTTAAGGAGAGAAACTTGCGACGGCTTTGGGAGAAAAATAGGTAAGGCCCGATTTCTTTCCGTGAATTAATTATTTAAGGTATCCTATGGTGATATGACGGTGTTTAACAACATAAAATTTATCGTTAGGGAAAAGAGGAGATTTTGTTCTTGTTAATAGACCCGTTTTTGAAAATACCACTGTTAGTAAAACCAGTATAACTCCTTCTGTATAGCTCCGTTTCAAATGATTAAAGATGTTTTGGAAAGATATTACACAGGGCTACAACTTTCATGTAGACGCTACAACCCAGTTTTGCTTTTCTCTACTCCAAAAATGGTGGTGAAGCTTGAGGGAGCTGCTGTCCAGATTTCGTTCTGGAAATCCTACACAGACTGCTGTTGATATTTTGGGCATATCTCTTTGTACAAAATTGCTGTAGGGATGATTCGAAATGGTATGCGACCTTGAGACACATGTCTATAACTTTCATTTAGAACACAAATCCTGTTCCCGTCAATTAGCCCTTCGAAACTAAGGGACAATACGAGACAGTAACCTGCCCAGAATTCACGTTTTGATAACTTTGGTGAATTTTGACCAATTTCGGGTGAGGTAAGGTCTTAACTTCTAATTTGAAGTTTATGGTGTTGTTATAAGGTGTATTAAACACCTTTTAGGCTGCTGGAAGTGTAAAAATGTCATAGCAATGTTTAACGTTCGAAGCAATCCAAATTGTAGTCCTTATAGTCGAATTGTTGTCGAAGTGAAGTGTTGTTAGTGTGAGTGGTTGCTGCAGGGGTGTGAGGTGTGGTTGCAGGGCCTAAATGTGTTTTAAAGTGGTTTATGGTTCTTCTGGTTGAAGCCACATGACCCCTCGTTGTGTATAATTAAAGGCGTTACAAAATAAAGGCTAGACGCCCTATTGTGATATCGTATTTTTGAATAAGCCGTTTGAAGTTTATGTTGTATATTGTTGTTGCGTATTGCTTAAACATATGCTTCAGGTTGTTGTTGTTGGTTGGCTGTAGGTCTTAGGGACCTAATTGGAAATCCGGATAGGGCACATTGTAGGGGAGGTGCTGTCCAATTTTCGTTAACACCTTAACAAACTAAAGAACTAGTCGAGGAAACGACTAAGGAAATAGATTCCATTAATACTAAGGTGTAACCTAAGATACTGGAAGGTTAATAAAGGTTGATATTCATATTAATTTTATGTTGGATAGGTTCAAAGGACGACGAGGCGAATGGGATAAAGAGTAACTCACAAGAGGTATGTGAAGCTTTCTTTTGGCATGTTTTTGGGAATTAGTATGTAGAACTATCTTTATTTTCTTTTGGCATGTCTTAGATGTAAGTTATAAATGATATGTATATGATATGTGGGATTCAATCCATTCATAAAGCCCTGAATATAAGTCGAAACTCTTATTTACTTCTTGATGTTAGAACTCCTGCAATAGCTGAGTTGTTGCCCTTAAGTCTTTTATGTTATGAAAACTAGTACATGTAAAGCCTATTTCTCCTTTCCTTTTGAATGGCTTAACTTTAAGTGAAATGGTATATGATATAGGTCTAGAGGTAATTCCATTTATGAGCTCTGATTGTAACTCGTGACTTGTAGTCACTCTTGAACATTAAGAGTCTGAAAGTAGTCAAACTACTATTCTCGAGCCTGCTATATAATGAATAATAAGTGGAAGTACCAGCTCCTCTCCATTTAAAGGCTCTGAAATGGTAAAAGCGTTTGATTGCATAATTTGAGTCTTTGACTAGATAACTGTGTCTCTGATTGCATAATCGTGTCTTTGATTACATAAACCATGTTTCTGATTGCATAAGCTATATGGCATTGTCTGGATGCATGTCTGTGATTCTTGAGGCCCCAACTGATGTAAGCCCTAATGACATCTAAAGGGATACCTCGGATAATTACTCCCCAGTCTTCAGGTGATGGTTCACTTGACTGTTTCATCGAGTCTTAAATAATGACTTAGTTGCATATGGTTTCTCACTACTCTACTCGTACATACTGTAACCCATCCTTCCTCGAGTCCCACGATGGGCCGGGATATGTTATCGTGCACAGTGTTACTACTTCTTTCACCGCGTCCCGGGCCGGATGTGTATAGTTCCACGCACGAGGAGACGATGCCGTACGTGAGGTGTGATATATGTTATATGTTATGACGATGCGATTATTCACCGAGTCCCGGGCCGGCTGTAATATGATTGTATATGTGGTGAAATAAGGAAGGAACACCGAGTCCCTCCTTAGAGGGCCAGGTACATATGTATATTATGATGGTACGCTATAGACGTACACCACTCCATTCACCGAGTCCCTCACCAAAGGGCCGGATACTTTATGTAGGCATGCATATGAGATTAAAGCAATACATTGTGACCCTAAGCCCCGCAGTGAACCGGGTGTGATACGATGATATATATGATAAGTGATACCGTATACGATGGTATGATACCGTATACGATGATATAATGAAATGAAATGCATTATGATACGATGATAAGTGATTATAACACCGAGTTCACTAGAGGGCCGGGCACAGCATATGATGATGTGTATGATTTACGTGTCCTAAGGTGCAGGTACAGTAATTCATTTAGTTATTATACTTGTCCCCTGCATCCCTATTTCAGTTATGATCTCAGTTACGATGTGTTATGCTTTACATACTCAGTACATATATCGTACTGACCCCCTTTCTTCGGGGGGCTACGTTTCATGCCCGCAGGTACAGATGTTTATTCTGGAGATCCATCAGCGTAGGAGTTCCTCTCAGCTGTGTCGGAAGTGCTTCACTGTTCTGGAGCCTAAATTTTGATGCTGATCACTTAATGTATATATTTGTACATTCAGGGGTACGGAGGGGGCCTTGTTCCGCCATATGTTGTTGTTACTATTCTTAGAGGTCTGTAGACATATGTATATGTGGGTTGTTTATAAGTTTGTTTTGACTGTGCCTATATGTCATGTTGTAAATGTTTTTATATTATGGCAGCCTCATCGGCGCGTGCCCTTTCATGATATGATATGAATGGAAGAGGCTACAGGAACATGAAAAAGTTTTAACTCATTGGGTTTTTTTTTTCTTTCCGAGTAGTATCCCCTTGTTCATAGTTCAATATGACTATAACAGATAGGTAGGTATACGGGGGTCCAGGTAGGACCCCAGTCGCGGCCTACGGGGTTGGGTCGTGACAGAAGTGGTATCAGAGCAGTTCGTCCTTGGAATGTCTACAGACCGTATCTAGTAGAGTCTTGTTTATCGGTGTGTTGTGCACCACATCTATAGACAGGAGGCTACAGGATATTGAGGATGTTACTTTCTTTCATATCTAAGATCGTGCGATAGAGCCGAGCTATAGGAAATGAAATTCCTCATACTAACCTATAATTTTAGCAGGAAGACAACGCCGATAGAAGAAAGTAACTGACAATATTGGATGTTACGAAGCACACAGGTAAGCAAAGGCACGAAAGCCCTATGTCAGGTAAGGTATTGAAATGCGATTGACAGATACAATTGAAAAGTGAAAGGAAAGGTAAAAAGGAAAGTATAACAGGTGCAGCTCGAGTGGACATAACAGGTAAGTTCATTTTCATACTGTTAATTATGAGCGCCCTGTGCGGCTGCGATATGAGATGATATGACTATATATGTGTGCCCTATGTGGCTGAGATGTTTTACAATATGAATGTATATATATGTGCCCTGTGAGGCATTGTTGGTATTTTCTGCGTGCAGGTGTTGAGATAGTAAGAAATACAGAGGAAACTCTGCCCAAATTTTCCTACAAATAAGAGGAGAATGAGATACAGGGCTATAGTATGTCTTGAAAGGTTGTCCTCGCAACAATGATGAGATTTGACTAAATAAGTATGGCTGAACTCGAGAAATAAGTTAATTGCTGAGTTAATGGCAATAGAAACTAGGAGGAAGATACTAGAATAGTAGAATAAGTAAGAAAGGAACTATAAGCCATTAGAAAGGAACTATAAGCCAAAGAAAATGACTCAGAGAGTACTGATAGATCGAGATAAAATGAGATAGTAAGGCATTGCCTAAATTGATACATAGGGATAAACTATGACAAGTGATAGTTGAAGGAAGTAACAGTATGGTTAAGATAAGAGTAAGACAAGAGTACAAAGGGAAAAGAATTGTGACGGATATGAAGTGTTAATAAGATAGCTTGTGAGACATTAAGGACAAGACTAGCTAAGAAGGGTAAGTAACCCATAGTAAGAATCGTGAAGAAAGTCAAGTGGTATTATACTATAGGTCTGAATGCGAACAAGGTACCAGGTGAACATAACAAAAACCATTATTAGAATAAGCAAAACTTAGTAAGGAATTAACTAGAAGGTATGATGTGGTCCATGTAAATGGAATGTAAAGATAGGTGTGGAACGGAAAAGCAAGCTATAGAACAAATAAGGAAGATTTATCAAGTTCCATAAGGAAAGTTTCGAATAAAGGTTATATGATGACGAAAAGGATGGCTAGTGCAAGGAAATAAAGGGTAATATGGAAATTCCTTACGCCCAACCAAAAATGGAAATAAGTTGAAGGAATAATACAGAATTTCTAATAGAGGCACTCAAGATAGATGCGATTAATTAAGTATAAGTATCGAACAAAAAGAGACATAGACAGTTACGAACTGGAGGTATAGTATGATGAAAAAGTATTAAGACAAGGCCACTACTACCACGAAGTTGATGTGGTTTTAAGCAGGATTAGAAATTAGCCTTAGGCACACGACAAAGGTGCAAGCTCAGGAGGCGTAAAGAAGTATGGTGTACACATGACTCCACTCTAATGATTAGTGGTATCCACTGGAATAAAGTTAGTATAATGACCAAGCTCGAAACATGAGTCATTAAAGTATAAGTACATTCGAGTGGGGAATGTGCACCAATTATGAGCCCTCGCTAATTACTGATTGGGATGAATGGAATGTGGCTTTGAGTGCACTACTACATTACGGATACTACTCGAGTATCAATCATTAGATGAGATTCGATTCGAGATATTCCAAATATTACAGCACCCTATGATTGTGCTAGGGTTTCCTAGAAAGGCAACCTAACGTGGGGATGATTTAACAAAAGATGTAGATATGGTGCAACCCATTAAATATGTTGGAATAGAATCATTCGTGTGTAAATAGCTGAAGATATACGGAGAATGACATAGGTACACCCTAAAGGGGGGAAGTGGACAAGATAAGTACAAGCGTAACATAAAATTAACTGATGCTATCGCATGTAAATGGGGACGCTTAAACGTCAAACGAGACCCCATAAGAGATGGACGTGATCATACCCAAACTGATGCACCGGATTCCGTCAAAACTCCGAAGTTAAGCGTGCTCGAATGAGAGTAGCATTGGGATGGGTGACCCCCTGGGAAGTGAAAAAGAGAACAAAACAAGTATGACAAAAAGAGATTATAAAAGCGGGTTAGTACAACGACACATATAGAACAGAGTAAGCCAAGAGCAGAAAAGATTATGGCTGAAATACAATGCACCTCGTGAAAATGGCATAAGAATAGTTGTGCAACCTATGAATATTGGCATACTAAGAGCGAGGTCAAATGATTACTCGATAAAAGAAAGTCAGTAATAACAATGTGATTGCCATATTTAGAATCTATTCAGGAAAAGTGTAAGATGGTTCGAGGCAGAACTATTCACATATAATCGGTATTAAGGACAAGAACCATAGTGGATCCTTGACCTCGACTAAAGGAGGTAAGCCACTAGTATAGCAACGCTAAGGAATTTTCTGGAATGCTCTATGTCCGTACACACGTTTATGTAAGGATTACAATATGATGTATGGTAAGAAAATTGGAGAAAAGATCTGAGTAAAAGAGAAAGATAGCATACCTAAGGTATTACAAGTTGGATTAAGAGGAGTTGTACAATAGCTTAAGTTAAAAGAAGCATCAGCAGTTTGATAGCCTATCTCAGGGAATGGAAACCCCGACTTAGAGATGGGAAGCAGTTAATATGTATTATAGTACGAGCTGACCTCGCATTCTAAGGAACTGGGAGTTCATACGGGCTATGGTAGATGGGTTGACAGAATCAACCTGTTCCCCTCTAGTTAGAAAGGCATATTCAGCTGAGGGCTCTGCGAAATGACATAGTAGGGAAACAATAAGATTTCACGGAGTCCCCACATTTATTATCTCAGATAGGGAAGTTCAATTTATAGCTAACCATTGGAAATCATTCCGGAAGGGATTGAGGAACACAAATGAATCTTAGTACAACATTTCTCCCTTCGATTAAGGGACAGGCCCGAATGTGATCCACTAAATTATTGATAAAGTAAAGCTTATTCCAGGACAAGATATCGATTAGCAGCCTAGAGTCGGCAAGAAGGGGATACATTGGTCCTTCTTAAGTCATTTGTAAAGTAGGTAAGATTGCCTATGAGTTGGACCTACCGTCCGATTTGAAACAACACATTCAGTTTTCACAGATCAATGCTCCGTAAGAATGGGAACGACGCTCCCAAAATATTTCCCATGGAGGAGGTCCACGTAATAGGGAGTTATCCTATGAGGGGCAACCTATCTCCATTCGGGATCAGCAGATTAAACAGGTTGCGAACTAAGGACATAGTTTCCATCAAGGTACTGTGGCGGAATAAGAATCGTGAAGACATAAACTGGGAGGTTGAAAAGGACATGAAACACAAGTGTCCGTACCTATTCCCGACATCTACGGATAGCCCAGGTCTTGGAACTCGTATATTAATTACTTGGATGAAAATATATGTCATTCCAGTAGAAAGGCATCTCCCTATGATCCGTATAAAGTCCTAAGGAAAGTTTTATTCAACATTCGGGGACGAATGTTCTAAAGGGGGGAAGGATGTTACACCCCGCACTCTTGAGCTCTGAACGTCTTCTTAAGTTCCTTAGATACTATCATGTGAGCCGGATAAGCTACAACACTATCAAACAACTCTAAGGAAAGAAGATTGTGATACCTCGCGAGAAGGGAGGTCGGAGATAGAGTCATAAGAATCCGGAAAGAGTTGGAGGCTAAGAAATGAGTCGTAGGACTCGATTTACCTACGTAAGACACTAAGTTAAGAGTCTTATACACTTAAGTTGTTTAAGGATATACCAAGCTTACGTAGTGCGGATTACATGAGCTCTTAAAGTAAGACAAGATTACGAACCCGCGAGGAAGGAAAAAAGACGACGCGTGGCAGCCAATGGAGGAGCGACACGTGGCAGCACCTCAAGCAAGCAGGTGATGCACCTACTTAGGGTCAAGTAGGTGATGCAGCTGCTTGGGGGAGGTGGACCCCGCTGCCACGTGGCAGCCCCTAATTGGCAGCATGACACGGTGGCCCAATAGGGGCTGGACATGTGTCCCTCTTAGGGGATGACACGTGTCACCCCTTGGGACCACCTATATTAGTTGATATGTATCCAAAATCTTCAGCTTGTTCATTAAAAATTTCCAGCAGCAACGTGAACAAAGAACCCTAAAGCTTAAGGAGAGAAACTTGCGACGGCTTTGGGAGAAAAATAGGTAAGGCCCGATTTCTTTCCGTGAATTAATTATTTAAGGTATCCTATGGTGATATGACGGTGTTTAACAACATAAAATTTATCGTTAGGGAAAAGAGGAGATTTTGTTCTTGTTAATAGACCCGTTTTTGAAAATACCACTGTTAGTAAAACCAGTATAACTCCTTCTGTATAGCTCCGTTTCAAATGATTAAAGATGTTTTGGAAAGATATTACACAGGGCTACAACTTTCATGTAGACGCTACAACCCAGTTTTGCTTTTCTCTACTCCAAAAATGGTGGTGAAGCTTGAGGGAGCTGCTGTCCAGATTTCGTTCTGGAAATCCTACACAGACTGCTGTTGATATTTTGGGCATATCTCTTTGTACAAAATTGCTGTAGGGATGATTCGAAATGGTATGCGACCTTGAGACACATGTCTATAACTTTCATTTAGAACACAAATCCTGTTCCCGTCAATTAGCCCTTCGAAACTAAGGGACAATACGAGACAGTAACCTGCCCAGAATTCACGTTTTGATAACTTTGGTGAATTTTGACCAATTTCGGGTGAGGTAAGGTCTTAACTTCTAATTTGAAGTTTATGGTGTTGTTATAAGGTGTATTAAACACCTTTTAGGCTGCTGGAAGTGTAAAAATGTCATAGCAATGTTTAACGTTCGAAGCAATCCAAATTGTAGTCCTTATAGTCGAATTGTTGTCGAAGTGAAGTGTTGTTAGTGTGAGTGGTTGCTGCAGGGGTGTGAGGTGTGGTTGCAGGGCCTAAATGTGTTTTAAAGTGGTTTATGGTTCTTCTGGTTGAAGCCACATGACCCCTCGTTGTGTATAATTAAAGGCGTTACAAAATAAAGGCTAGACGCCCTATTGTGATATCGTATTTTTGAATAAGCCGTTTGAAGTTTATGTTGTATATTGTTGTTGCGTATTGCTTAAACATATGCTTCAGGTTGTTGTTGTTGGTTGGCTGTAGGTCTTAGGGACCTAATTGGAAATCCGGATAGGGCACATTGTAGGGGAGGTGCTGTCCAATTTTCGTTAACACCTTAACAAACTAAAGAACTAGTCGAGGAAACGACTAAGGAAATAGATTCCATTAATACTAAGGTGTAACCTAAGATACTGGAAGGTTAATAAAGGTTGATATTCATATTAATTTTATGTTGGATAGGTTCAAAGGACGACGAGGCGAATGGGATAAAGAGTAACTCACAAGAGGTATGTGAAGCTTTCTTTTGGCATGTTTTTGGGAATTAGTATGTAGAACTATCTTTATTTTCTTTTGGCATGTCTTAGATGTAAGTTATAAATGAAATGTATATGATATGTGGGATTCAATCCATTCATAAAGCCCTGAATATAAGTCGAAACTCTTATTTACTTCTTGATGTTAGAACTCCTGCAATAGCTGAGTTGTTGCCCTTAAGTCTTTTATGTTATGAAAACTAGTACATGTAAAGCCTATTTCTCCTTTCCTTTTGAATGGCTTAACTTTAAGTGAAATGGTATATGATATAGGTCTAGAGGTAATTCCATTTATGAGCTCTGATTGTAACTCGTGACTTGTAGTCACTCTTGAACATTAAGAGTCTGAAAGTAGTCAAACTACTATTCTCGAGCCTGCTATATAATGAATAATAAGTAGAAGTACCAGCTCCTCTCCATTTAAAGGCTCTGAAATGGTAAAAGCGTCTGATTGCATAATTTGAGTCTTTGACTAGATAACTGTGTCTCTGATTGCATAATCGTGTCTTTGATTACATAAACCATGTTTCTGATTGCATAAGCTATATGGCATTGTCTGGATGCATGTCTGTGATTCTTGAGGCCCTAACTGATGTAAGCCCTAATGACATCTAAAGGGATACCTCGGATAATTACTCCCCGGTCTTCAGGTGATGGTTCACTTGACTGTTTCATCGAGTCTTAAATAATGACTTAGTTGCATATGGTTTCTCACTACTCTACTCGTACATACTGTAACCCATCCTTCCTCGAGTCCCACGATGGGCCGGGATATGTTATCGTGCACAGTGTTACTACTTCTTTCACCGCGTCCCGGGCCGGATGTGTATAGTTCCACGCACGAGGAGACGATGCCGTACGTGAGGTGTGATATATGTTATATGTTATGACGATGCGATTATTCACCGAGTCCCGGGCCGGCTGTAATATGATTGTATATGTGGTGAAATAAGGAAGGAACACCGAGTCCCTCCTTAGAGGGCCGGGTACATATGTATATTATGATGGTACGCTATAGACGTACACCACTCCATTCACCGAGTCCCTCACCAAAGGGCCGGATACTTTATGTAGGCATGCATATGAGATTAAAGCAATACATTGTGACCCTAAGCCCCGCAGTGAACCGGGTGTGATACGATGATATATATGATAAGTGATACCGTATACGATGGTATGATACCGTATATGATGATATAATGAAATGAAATGCATTATGATACGATGATAAGTGATTATAACACCGAGTTCACTAGAGGGCCGGGCACAGCATATGATGATGTGTATGATTTACGTGTCCTAAGGTGCAGGTACAGTAATTCATTTAGTTATTATACTTGTCCCCTGCATCCCTATTTCAGTTATGATCTCAGTTACGATGTGTTATGCTTTACATACTCAGTACATATATCGTACTGACCCCCTTTCTTCGGGGGGCTGCGTTTCATGCCCGCAGGTACAGATGTTTATTCTGGAGATCCATCAGCGTAGGAGTTCCTCTCAGCTGTGTCGGAAGTGCTTCACTGTTCTGGAGCCTAAATTTTGATGCTGATCACTTAATGTATATATTTGTACATTCAGGGGTACGGAGGGGGCCTTGTTCCGCCATATGTTGTTGTTACTATTCTTAGAGGTCTGTAGACATATGTATATGTGGGTTGTTTATAAGTTTGTTTTGACTGTGCCTATATGTCATGTTGTAAATGTTTTTATATTATGGCAGCCTCATCGGCGCGTGCCCTTTCATGATATGTTTTGACTGTAGCCCTTTTCGTTTGTATCACAACATGACAGGGCACGCAAGCCGACAAGGCTGCCATAACATAATAATATATATCATATATCATGTAGACCCAGCTTAATCAAACTGACATACACAACCCACATATACATGTCTGCAGACCTCTAAACATATAAATGACAACATATGGCGGGACAGGGCCCCCGCCGTACCCCTGAATGGATAAAACAATTTCTATACATCCGTGGACAGTATCAAAAACTAGGCTCCGATACAATGAAGCCTCTTCCAGCTGAGCTGCATGGAATCTTAAGCTGACGGACTCCCAAAATCTGTATCTGTACCTGCGGGCATGAACGCAGCCCCCCGAGAAAGGGGGTCAGTACGATATGTGTACTGAGTATGTAAAACATAATATAAAACAACTGGAAACATATCTGAGATAGAGAATCAGGGGATAAGATATCAATTCAGAAACCTGTACCTGTACTTTATGAATTACAAAAACATGCATGTTCGAGTCATATCATATAGCCGGCCCTTTCGGGGGTCCGGTGAATCATCTCTGTAAAATCATCTCTGTAAAACCATCATGGCCCCAGTGCCATCACCACCTTATTACAACACATCATCATATATTTATACACGTATCCTGGCCCTCTATTGAGGGACTCAGTGAATAATGCAGTGAACTGTGCACGAGAACATATCCTGGCCCGGGACTCAGGGAAAGAAGTGTTACAATATACACGAGTAGAGTAGTGAGTAACTATATGCAATTTAAATCATTATCAGAGACTCAACAGAATAAGAAAGTTAAGCTTTTATTTGAGAACCCGAGTAGCGGTGTAGTCATCTCGAGTGTCCTCTAAATGCCATTATGGGCTGTCTCAATTATAATCTCGGGGCTCCTAGACATGTACTAAAGTAAAGCCAAATCGCTTATGGAACCAGAACATTTGTTAACATATAGTCTGTAAGACTTGGAGCCTGTACATTTGTTACCTTTTTAACATATAAAAGTTTCCAGGGAAATAGTTCGATTATTATAAAAGTTCGATATTCAGACGTAAATAAGAGATGCTAAGAATGGAGTTACGCCGGAACTCATATCATGTTTAACCTACAACTAAGACATGCCAGAAGAAGAAAGAGAATAAACTATATATGGTCTATACTTTTCTTTATGGGATCTGCATACACATATTTCATACCCGGCCCATCATGGGGCTCGGTGAATCATTATGGCATCATAATCTCACTTTCGTACCAAACACGTATCAAAGGAAATGAGAGATAGCTTTCCAAATACTAGTGTTTAATACATAGAAGCCTTACTAGGCAATACTCAATTCTTGCAGAAATTCCAATACTAAGCAGTGGATATGGGTTATGAGGCATACTTGGAGTTTTGGTAATGGAATTATCCCCACATTCCACACACACTTCACTTAAGGCTAAAACTTGCCAAAAGGAAAGAAAGATAATTGTACGTGCTTATACCAAAACATGCCACAAGAAAGCTTTACATACCTTTTGGGAGTTACCCTTTATCCTGCTCGTCTCGTCGTCTTCCGAACCTATTCAATATGAAAGTAATACGAATATCAACTACTCTTAACTTTCCAGCATCTTGGATTACGCCTTAATGTTAATGGAATCTATTGCCTTAGTTGTTTCTTCGACTAGTCCTTTAGTTTGTTAAGGCGTTAACGAAAATTGGGCAGCACCTCCCCTATAATGTGCCCTATCCAAATTTCCAATCATGTCCCTAAGACCTACAGCCAACCAACAACAACAACCTGCAGCAATTCATACCAACAATATACAACATACACTCCAAACAACTTATTCCAAAAATACGATATCTCAATAGGGCGTCTAGCCTTTATTTTGTGACGCCTTTAATTATACATAACAAGGGGTCATGTGGCTTCTACCAGAAGCACCCTAACCCACATTAGGACATATTTAGGACCTGCAACAACAAGCCACACCCCTGCAGAGCAACTCACAAGAACAACACTTTGTTTCGACAACAATTCAACTATAACGACTACAAATTAGTTTATTCCGAACGCCAAGTATTTCTAAGCCATTTTCATATTTCCAGCCACCAATAGGTAGTGTAACATGCTCCATAAGAACACATAAAGCTCAAATTTAAAGAAGAAACCTTACCTTACGTTAAACTTGTCAAACTCGCCAAAACTATCCAAAATGTGAAATCTGGACAGCTTACTGTTTTACCTTGTCGCTTCGTTTTGAAGGGGTAATGGAGGGAAACAGGATTTACGTCCTTCATGAAAGTTATAGACATGTGTATTAGGGTCGCAAACAATTTTGAATCATCCCTACATCAATTTTGTACAAAAAGATATGACCAAAATACTCACAGCTGTCCGTGTAGGATTTCCAAAACCAAATTTGAGCAGTACCTCCTCTACACTTCATCACCACTTTTCAAGCTGATACAAGTAGAACTGGATTTTGGAGTCTGAATGAAAGTTATAGAACCACGAAATACCTTTCCAAAACATATTAAATCACTTGAAACGAATCTGTATACAAGAAGTTATACGATTATTACTAACCACTGTCCCTTCCAAAAACGGGTTTATTAATTAACGTTTTCTCTTATTTTCTCTTCCAAATTCCAATTGCAAAGCTGGAGTTTTACTTCCATGAAGGTCTTAAAATACATATATACATATCCACGTACTTAAGATACACCGTATATAATTAATTCACGGAAGAAAATTGGAAAACAAACCTTTAAACTTCAAGAACCATGGCTGCTTCTCTATTTCTCTCCCTCACGTTTTTTTCTCTCTAAGTTGGCTGATGTTTTGATGGATAACTGAAATATATGATATATATCAACATATATATGTGGCTTTAGGGTGTAACACGTGTCAACCCCAAGAGGTGACACGTGTCCAGCCCCTATTGGGCCACCGTATCATGCTGCCAACTATGGGCTGCCACGTGGCAGTGGGGTCCACCACCCCCCAAGCAGGTGGGTCACCTACTTGCTTGAGGTGCTGCCACGTGTCGCTTCTTCATTGGCTACCACGTGTCGTCTTTTTTTTTTTTCCTTCCTCGTGGGCTCATAATCTCGTCTTATTTTATGTACCTATGTAATCCGTGCTACGTAAGTTTGATATATGCTTAAGTAGCTCAAGTGCATATGACTTTTAACTTAGTAGCTTACATAGGTAAATCGAGTCCTACGACTCATTACTTGACCTCCAATTCCTTTCGGACTCTTATGATTTCATCTCCAACCTTCTCTAGTATGGGGTATCACATTCTCCCTTCCTTAGAGCCGTTTGATAGTGTCGTAACTTAAGTGGCTCGCATGCTAACTTCTAAGTAACTTAAGGGACATTCCGAGTTTAAAAAGGGTGGGGTGTAACATCCTTCCCCCCTTTAGAACATTCGTCCCCGAATGTTAGCTAAAACTTCTCTTAGCACCTTATACAAATCGTAGGGAGATTCATTGCTATTTTCTTAACACATACTTCCATACCAATATTTCATATACGTGTTTCAGGAATCGGGGTTACCTGTAAATATTGGGAATAGGTGCAAATACTTGTGTTTTATATCCTCTTCAATTTCCCAGGTCATCCCTTTTCTGGTTTTGGTTTTGCCACAGTATCTTGACGGAAGGCACGTCCTCAGTTCGCAACCTTCTAATTTGCCAATCCAAGATGGCAATAAATTTCTCCTCATAGGATAACTCTTCCATATCATGGACTTCATTTATGAGACATACTATGGGTGGATCACCAGTACAGTTGCGAAAAATTTATATTTAATAGACTGGGCGTATGGTTTCCAAATCAGGTGGTAAGCTTAAATTACCAGTCACATTGCCCACCTTATGAGTAACTTGATACCTTCTAACATATTTTGGGTTAAGTCCCCTTTTCTGGGTGACTCCGTTATGAACATCCAATCATCCATTTGAACTTTGAATGTCGATGTCGATTATCTGTATATCATTCCTGCCGACTCTGGGCTTTTAGTCAATAGTTTGCTTAATCCTGTTTGGCCTACTAGCTTAGTCTTTTTCCCATCAGGGGGACCTATAGGCGCTTCCTTACAACATCTTGTAGGGGGTCATTTGGATACTGTAATGGTAGCCCTTCTCGTAGGCAAACCTAATAATTGATGGACGATAGTCCTAGCTACACTTAAGCCAACCTCATAAGCTCGCAATATATTTTTTAGCAGTTGATAGTATGCTCAGTCTATTCAGAAGCCCGAGGTAAATGCGGTATGAAGGTTTGTCTGTGCTCTCGACCTCTTCTTGGACCGAGGTCCAAACGTTCACCATATTTGAAGTTCCTCTATCTGAGATATTAGTTGGGGAACTTCACGGAATCTTACTACTTCCTTGTCATATAGCTTCACCTAGTTCCAGTTGCATAGGTGGTCTTGCTTGGAAGCAAAGGGGTTGATTCGTTAGCCTTCTCGCAATAACCCACATAGCACCCTACTCTTGAAAAGTTTAGAATAGGTGCATGGTGACGTTGATAATTTGGGAATCCTTAGCTTCGTATAGTTTTTCTCGACTTTCTTTAGAACTTTAACTAGCCTATATAGTTATTCTGTGGTTTTCCACTCGTTAACTGGTTCTATGTTGAAGAACTGTGGAATTCAAGTGCGTCGTCAATTAGCAATTAGCTAATCCTTCTTATTTTGCTTAAACCCTTGTTACAATTGCCTTAACGTATCTTATAATACTCTGGGTACATAATCTCATATCGTTTCTCCATCACTAGTTCAGATTCCTCCATCTCGCGGGATCCCACCAGCACTAACGCATTAAGTTCCATCAGAATTTTGAAGTTAAGCGTGCTGGGGCGAGAGTAATATTGGGATGGGTGACCTTCCTGGGAAGTCTTCGTGTATCGTTTCACTGTAATCCTTTCTACGATGTGCGGGCACTCAATTTAGCCCAAGATTTACCTTAGTGTTGTCTCGCGAGTCTTTATGTTTTTCCCTGTCCTTCCTTTGTTATCTTACGACCAGTATCGGCATAGACCTTTAGTTCCGCTATGACCATGTCCCTTTTTGGTCAGTTTGGTTTAACTTCCCCTATTGTATCCCCCCCCTTTCTGTACGCACCCATTCATTAGGGTGGGCTACTGAGTAGCGCTAAAGTTCTTTTATATAGTAACCTTTGGAGCCATTTTGAGTTTTGGCTATTATTAGCTAGCATATCTTTAATGGAATTTCACATATGAGCTCCCCTATCCTTTATTCATTTTGTGTTCTTCTCATTTTCTACCACAGGAGGCTTTCTATTCCTTTGTCCTTGGTTATACATTTATCACAACATCATTTGCGACAAACTCTATAGCCAACATTTTGGCTTTTTGGTCTAGCATGTTGTCATTATCCCTCGTAGTGTCTCTTGAGTTATCCAATATCCTTCCATGGTTACATTTTTTTGTGTTTTTATCCGCAACCACCTTCTAGTGTTGTGTTGTTCAGGGTCTCGTCACAAACTTCTTAACGCTACCTTATGTAGCATTCCGGCTTCCATCCAATTATTGGTAACTTCTGGAGCTTTCCAACTTGGTTTAGCAAGATATCTTATCAAAGTTTAGACGTCTATCTCACATTTATTGCTATATCAACTGCCTCCTCCTACCTTTGCCATTTTCTCATTAACTTCCCCCCTTTAGGGGATACCCGCACTTTCCTCTATTTGTACTTTGTTCTAAGTCTCTATGTCCAGTCTAAATTTTTGTCCAATTCCTTTCACCAATCTATTTGGTACCGCATCATGTCTTTATTTATCTGCATGTTTATAATCTGACTATCCGTGTACGGAGCCTTGATTAAATTACGAAGCGATAGAACCTTTCCATATCTAACATAATGTCTTATCTACTAATCAGTACTTGAACAATGTGACCTAGGGAACAACTCGTCCAAGGCCACCTTCTACTTTTTCTTTTTCCAAGAATTACTTAGCACCTGTAGTTGTTCTAGTCCCTATTAGGTAGTGCTAGTATTCTGACGATAACTATTCTAGGTTTTCTCGAAGTAGTGGTTTTGTCCCAACCTATATCCTTTGTTTCTTGGGACGAATAAAAGTTACGTCATTTGTTCCTTAAGTTTTCCATCCTCGTCCCTTAAGGATTCCACTATTTTTGGGGCGACGTTGTGTATACGCGTCATTTCTTTGTATCTTAAGCCCCATGCTCTTACTCCGTTCTCAATGCAGGCCTTTAATTTAGGCAACGCGTACGAAGTGCATCTTACTAGTGGTTCCAATTTATCCCTGCATACTCGTATCACACTGTTCAGTTCATACTTACATATCCCCCTTTTAATTCGTATTCCTGTTTAGTTCCTGACACCTCCTTGAGGTGCTTCTGTCTAAAGCTCTTTCCCCAATTAGTCGGTGGAGAACTATAAGCTGTTATCGTAACCCTTCTTTCAATCATTGTTGGAAGAAAACAGAACCTCTTAAACATCACAGTACTTCTTCTAATACTTGACCTACCTGGTCTCCTTCTGAGTTTATCCTCGAGTTATGAACAACTCATCTAATTTACAATTAGGAGTTGAGGGCTTGGATTATTTTTTTCAAAAAGAGTGAAACTCATTCGCGGGACATCTTATCCTTCACCCTGAGCCCTCTGTTTATATTTCTACAGTACAAATACGGCTGGAGATACCGTAGTCTGAACTTTACTACTTAATTAAGCTTTTGTTACTCCGAAATAAAATTCTTCAAGTAAAAAAAAAGTGCCCCTTGTCGGCGACCTGAAAGATACCTCTTACAGTTTTAGTTAAACACAGTAGGGGTATTTGGTATCAATTTCTCGGGCATCTCAAAAATCTATGCTTTACTTCCTTTTTCTTGTTCTGGGAAAATTTCGGCAGAGTTTCCTCTACATTTCTTACTTATCCCAAAACCTGCATGCAGAAAATACCAACAATGCCTCACAGGGCCAGCATATATATTTACATGTCATATCACAGCCGCACAGGGCTTTCAATGTCATTTTTTTTTTCCGTAGCCACACAGGGCTTTCAACGTCAACAATAATATAAAAATATTAGACTTACCTCATATGTCCAACTTCAAACTGCAACTATTGCACTTCCTGACTGCTTTCCCTTCAGGTTTCAGCTTTACATTTCAAATAATACTTCACTACCTTACCAAACAGATATCTTCCGTGCCTTCACTTTACTTACCTGCGTGCTTTGTAACTTTCCATGTCATCAATTACTTTCTTCTGTTGGTGTCATCCTTCTGTTAAGATCCAAGGTTAGTATAAGGAATTTTTTTCCTATGACTCAGATCTAAAGCACGATCTCAGATGTAGAAGAAAGGTAACATCCTAAATGTCCTATAGCTTCCTGTTTATAGATGTGGCGCGCAACACATCGATAACCAAGACTCTATTAGACACGGTCTGCAGACACTCCGAGGACGAACTGCTCTGATACCACTTCTGTCACGACCCAACCCCGTAGGCTGCGACTGGGGTCCGACCTGGACCCCCCGTACATATATCTATTAGCTGAGGTCACATTGAATCGTAAATAAGACAATATCATGTAATAGAGCCCCACTGGCGATAACATTTTCATAAACTGTAGCCCTTTTCGTTTGTATCACAACATGACAGAGCACGCAAGCCGACAAGGCTGCCATAACATAATAATATATATCATATATCATGTAGACCCAGCTTAATCAAACTGACATACACAACCCACATATACATGTCTGTAGACCTCTAAACATATAAATGACAACATATGGCGGGACAGGGCCCCCGCCGTACCCCTGAATGGATAAAACAATTTCTATACATCCGTGGACAGTATCAAAAACTAGGCTCCGATACAATGAAGCCTCTTCCAGCTGAGCTGCATGGAATCTTAAGCTGACGGACTCCCAAAATCTGTATCTATACCTGCGGGCATGAACGCAGCCCCCCGAGAAAGGGGGTCAGTACGATATGTGTACTGAGTATGTAAAACATAATATAAAACAACTGGAAACATATCTGAGATAGAGAATCAGGGGATAAGATATCAATTCAGAAACCTGTACCTGTACTTTATGAATTACAAAAACATGCATGTTCGAGTCATATCATATAGCCGGCCCTTTCGGGGGTCCGGTGAATCATCTCTGTAAAATCATCTCTGTAAAACCATCATGGCCCCAGTGCCATCACCACCTTATTACAACACATCATCATATATTTATACACGTATCCTGGCCCTCTATTGAGGGACTCAGTGAATAATGCAGTGAACTGTGCACGAGAACATATCCTGGCCCGGGACTTAGGGAAAGAAGTGTTACAATATACACGAGTAGAGTAGTGAGTAACTATATGCAATTTAAATCATTATCAGAGACTCGACAGAATAAGAAAGTTAAGCTTTTATTTGAGAACCCGAGTAGCGGTGTAGTCATCTCGAGTGTCCTCTAAATGCCATTATGGGCTGTCTCAATTATAATCTCGGGGCTCCTAGACATGTACTAAAGTAAAGCCAAATCGCTTATGGAACCAGAACATTTGTTAACATATAGTCTGTAAGACTTGGAGCCTGTACATTTGTTACCTTTTTAACATATAAAAGTTTCCAGGGAAATAGTTCGATTATTATAAAAGTTCGATATTCAGACGTAAATAAGAGATGCTAAGAATTGAGTTACGCCGGAACTCATATCATGTTTAACCTACAACTAAGACATGCCAGAAGAAGAAAGAGAATAAACTATATATGGTCTATACTTTTCTTTATGGGATCTGCATACACATATTTCATACCCGGCCCATCATGGGGCTCGGTGAATCATTATGGCATCATAATCTCACTTTCGTACCAAACACGTATCAAAGGAAATGAGAGATAGCTTTCCAAATACTAGTGTTTAATACATAGAAGCCTTACTAGGCAATACTCAATTCTTGCAGAAATTCCAATACTAAGCAGTGGATATGGGTTATGAGGCATACTTGGAGTTTTGGTAATGGAATTATCCCCACATTCCACACACACTTCACTTAAGGCTAAAACTTGCCAAAAGGAAAGAAAGATAATTGTACGTGCTTATACCAAAACATGCCACAAGAAAGCTTTACATACCTTTTGGGAGTTACCCTTTATCCTGCTCGTCTCGTCGTCTTCCGAACCTATTCAATATGAAAGTAATACGAATATCAACTACTCTTAACTTTCCAGCATCTTGGATTACGCCTTAATGTTAATGGAATCTATTGCCTTAGTTGTTTCTTCGACTAGTCCTTTAGTTTGTTAAGGCGTTAACGAAAATTGGGCAGCACCTCCCCTATAATGTGCCCTATCCAAATTTCCAATCATGTCCCTAAGACCTACAGCCAACCAACAACAACAACCTGCAGCAATTCATACCAACAATATACAACATACACTCCAAACAACTTATTCCAAAAATACGATATCTCAATAGGGCGTCTAGCCTTTATTTTGTGACGCCTTTAATTATACATAACAAGGGGTCATGTGGCTTCTACCAGAAGCACCCTAACCCACATTAGGACATATTTAGGCCCTGCAACAACAAGCCACACCCCTACAGAGCAACTCACAAGAACAACACTTTGTTTCGACAACAATTCAACTATAACGACTACAAATTAGTTTATTCCGAACGCCAAGTATTTCTAAGCCATTTTCATATTTCCAGCCACCAATAGGGAGTGTAACATGCTCCATCAGAACACATAAAGCTCAAATTTAAAGAAGAAACCTTACCTTACGTTAAACTTGTCAAACTCGCCAAAACTATCCAAAATGTGAAATCTGGACAGCTTACTGTTTTACCTTGTCGCTTCGTTTTGAAGGGGTAATGGAGGGAAACAGGATTTACGTCCTTCATGAAAGTTATAGACATGTGTATTAGGGTCGCAAACAATTTCGAATCATCCCTACATCAATTTTGTACAAAAAGATATGACCAAAATACTCACAGCTGTCCGTGTAGGATTTCCAAAACTAAATTTGAGCAGTACCTCCTCTACACTTCATCACCACTTTTCAAGCTGATACAGGTGGAACTGGATTTTGGAGTCTGAATGAAAGTTATAGAACCACGAAATACCTTTCCAAAACATATTAAATCACTTGAAACGAATCTGTATACAAGAAGTTATACGATTATTACTAACCACTGTCCCTTCCAAAAACGGGTTTATTAATTAACGTTTTCTCTTATTTTCTCTTCCAAATTCCAATTGCAAAGCTGGAGTTTTACTTCCATGAAGGTCTTAAAATACATATATACATATCCACGTACTTAAGATACACCGTATATAATTAATTCACGGAAGAAAATTGGAAAACAAACCTTTAAACTTCAAGAACCATGGCTGCTTCTCTATTTCTCTCCCTCACGTTTTTTTCTCTCTAAGTTGGCTGATGTTTTGATGGATAACTGAAATATATGATATATATCAACATATATATGTGGCTTTAGGGTGTAACACGTGTCAACCCCAAGAGGTGACACGTGTCCAGCCCCTATTGGGCCACCGTATCATGCTGCCAACTATGGGCTGCCACGTGGCAGTGGGGTCCACCACCCCCCAAGCAGGTGGGTCACCTACTTGCTTGAGGTGCTGCCACGTGTCGCTTCTTCATTGGCTACCACGTGTCGTCTTTTTTTTTTTTCCTTCCTCGTGGGCTCGTAATCTCGTCTTATTTTATGTACCTATGTAATCCGTGCTACGTAAGTTTGATATATGCTTAAGTAGCTCAAGTGCATATGACTTTTAACTTAGTAGCTTACATAGGTAAATCGAGTCCTACGACTCATTACTTGACCTCCAATTCCTTTCGGACTCTTATGATTTCATCTCCAACCTTCTCTAGTATGGGGTATCACATTCTCCCTTCCTTAGAGCCGTTTGATAGTGTCGTAACTTAAGTGGCTCGCATGCTAACTTCTAAGTAACTTAAGGGACATTCCGAGTTTAAAAAGGGTGGGGTGTAACAGATATACACGCCCTCTTTTCATAGGATGTAGGTATAGTGAACTCTTAACTGTCATACTTGTTTCCTGGATCCCTATTTTAGTTGTTATCTCAGTTATGTGTTGTTATGCTTTATATTATCAGTACATATATCATACTGGCTCCCCTTTCTTCGGGAGTTGCGTTTCATGCCCGCAGGTGCAGATGCATGCTTTAGGGATCCGCCAGCTTAGGGTTCCACTTGGTAAATTTGGGAGAAGCTCTATTGAATCGGAGCCAAACCTTTGGGTATTAGACCTTCTATGTATATATTTGTATATTCAGAGGTACGAAGGGGACCCTGTCCCGCCATATATTGTTGTTACTATTCTTAGAGGTTTGTAGACATATGTATGTGGGTTATTTGTGAGTTCATTTCGATTGTGCCTATACAGTATGTTGTAACTATTTTTATGTTACAACAGCCTTGTCGTCTTGCGTGCCCTTTTATGGTATGGTTCGAATGGAAGGGGCCACACGTACACAAATTTTTTTTTAACTCATTGGGATTTTGTAAGTAGTATCACTTTGTGCATAGCTCGATTTGACTACAGTAGATAGGTATATATACGGGGATTCAGGTTGGACCCCAGTCGTGGCCTACGGGGTTAGGTCGTGATAGAAGTGGTATCAGAGTAGTTAATCCTTGGAGTGTATACAGACCGTGTCTAGTAGAGTCTTGTTTATTGGTGTGTTGTGCACCACATCTATAAACAGGAGGCTAAAGGGCATTTAGGATTCTGTCCCTCATTTCTATCTTACATCGTGCGATAGAGATATGTTGTTATGATGATCTTTCATTAACATAACATTATGTTTACAATTATGTCTCTAAGGGAGGCAACAACTACCCAGAAGGGCAAGTCCATAGTGGGGGAAACTAACCAGATCCCGAGGGTTACTAGGGCTCGTGCCTAGTTTATGCCGGGGATTGTGCTGCAATCGGTGAGCCCTACTACGCCGCCACCTTCAGAGGATCTTAGAATAGCAGCAGCTACCGATCCTAAAGCTCCAATGCCTGAGCCTCCAGCTCCATAGCCAGGGCCGGAAGATAGGGCTATGAAAGATGCAGTGCAATTATTGACTAAGATAGTGGCAGGGCAGGCTCAAAGGCCTGGGTTAGGAGAAGATGATACAAATAGACAAGATAGTTTAAGGGCCTGTGACTTCCTGGCCTGTAACCCTCTGGAGTTTCATGGGTCGAGACTTACGGAGGATCCACAAGAGTTCATTCAACAAATACAGCGTACATTGTAAATAATTAAGGCCTCTGAGATGGAGTCAGTTGAATTGTCTTCATAGCGGCTGCGTGACATAGGCGTTAATTGGTATGAGTCCTGGGAATTATCAAGGGTCGAAGGTGCTCCTCTAGCGATCTAGGATGAGCTCGTGGAAGCTTTCTTTGGCCATTTTCTACCTCCAAAAATGAAACGAGCCAAAATTGATAAATTCTTACAGTTAAGGCAGAATGGTAGGAGCATTAAAGACTATAGCCTGGAGTTTGACTCGTTAGCAAGGCATCTGCCCACTATAGTAGCGGATATGGCTGATAGGGTGCATCGCTATGTGATGGGGTTGGACCATTACTTAATTTATAGCTGTATGGCCATGGCTTCTCAGCCAGGCATGGATATCGCCTGGGTACAAGCGTATGCCCAAGGGGTGGAAGACTGGTACAGAGGACGTCATCCCGAGAGAGATTCTGACAGAGGACAACGTAAGAGGACTAAATCAGCTGGTTATTATGGTAGCTTTCGAGGCAGGTAGCCTCAACAGTATGGTAGATAGCCTTCCCAGCAGGCCTGGAGTACACCCCTACAGTTCCTAGGTAAAGTATTTGATAGCACAGTATATTCAGGAGCCAGTCAGAGCTCTAGGGTTTTAGGCTCATAGAAGAATAGGGGTTCGCGTCAATCATCTTTGCCCCAATGTTCTCATTTTGGTAGGTTTCATTTTTTCGGAATGCCATTTTGCCACCGACGCTTGATTTGCTTGTGGCCGTTTGGGCCATGTTATGAGGGAGTGCCCATCTAGGGGCAGGCCGGGGAGCGCAGTTCAGCCTACCGGGTCAGTTTCTGGTCCTTCTTCTTCTGTGGCTATGCGCCCTATGGGGCAGAGTCTAAAGACACTAGCAGGCCATATTAGAGGCGGTGGCGGAGCTTCCAAATTCAGTGTCCCTTCAAATCGGATATACTCCCTGGCTAGTAGACCAGAGCAGGAGGCATCACCAAATGTGGTTACAGGTATATTATCAATTTTCTTCCAGAATATATATACATTGATATTGGGAGCCCTGTATGGCTGTGATATGATACGATATGAATATATATATTGGCCCTATGAGGCATTGTTGGTATTTTCTGCATGCAGGTGTTGGGATAGTAAAAAATACAGAGGAAACTCTGCCCAAATTATCCTAGAAATAAAAGGAGAATGAGATACGAGGTTGTAGTATGCCTTGACCATCATAAGAAGGAGATTATGTACAAATAACATTCTCCGAAGGGTATAGGAGTGATATGAAATTCCTGGGCATAAAAAAAGTGGTAGACATAGGCTGGCATAATGAAAAGACTATGAAAAGAGGCACTCGAGATAGACATGATTAATTAAGTACGAATATCTAGCAAAGAGGGAGAGAGATAGCTATGAACTGAAGGTTAAGTACCAACGATTAAACAGGATCAGCACCTCACGATTATGTTAAGTTGTCGTACATGGACAACTAGGGGTATGGATGATATAAAGAAAGGCATAGACCTGGTGCAGTGTACCAAATATATTGGGAAAGAATTATACGTATTTGAAAATTTGAAATAACGGCATAAGGTAGAGCAAAAATGGATAGTGCCATGGGTACACCCTAAAGGGAGGAAGTGGCTTCGAGCGATATCCCATGCTAGCACGGGTTAACAAGATCTAAAAGCCAGCAGTGAATGGATAAAAGCCATGATACCTGAGACAGTGCGGGGAATTACTAGTAAGTACCTTGAATAGTATGATATCAAAGAATAGGTGCATACAAAGGGAATGAATACGACAAGATAAGTACAATGAGATTTAAGGATATTGTAAGGGATATCCAGGCTACACTTGATTAAAGGGTAAGATGTTGGTAACAGAGTTACTAGCTACTGACATTGTGGTATACAAGTAGCAAAAGAATAAGATGGTTCGAGGCAGAACTATTGAGATATGGTTAGTATTGAGGGAAAACGCTATAGTGAGCTCTGACATCAATCGAAGGGGGGTAAGAGGCAATGTAGGGTCTGCATGAAGACAAGTATAGAGATGCTAAGGCATCTTCGGAACTGACTAAACACCTACACATGCTCATGTGAGGATTGCAATATGATGCGGGGTAAGAGAACTAAAAAGAAAATCTGAGTAAAGGCACAGTGGAATATACCTAGAGTATTACAAATTGGCGTGAGAGAAATTAGGAAATAACTTAAGACAGATTGAGCATTAGAAGCTAGATAACCTATTACGGGAGAAATTATTAAAGGGGAGAGGATGTTACACCCCACACTTTCGAGCTCAGAATGTCTCTTAAGTTCCTTAGTTATTATAATGTGAGCCGGATAAGCTACAACACTATCAAATGACTCTAAGGAAGGGACAATGTGTTACCCCATAGTACAGAAGGTTGGAAATAGAGTCATAAGAATCCAAAAGGAATTGGAGGCCAAATAATGAGTCGTAGGACTCGATTTACCTATATAAGCTAACAACTTAGAGGTCTTACATACTTGAGCTACTTGAGGACATACTAAGCTTATGTAGCATGGATTACATAGGCTCCTAAAATAAGACGAGATTACAAACCCATGAGGAAGGGGAAAAGATGATACATGGCAGCTAATGAAGGAGTGACACATGGCAGCACCTCAAGCATGTCACGACCCAACCCCATAGACCGCGACTGGGGTCCGACCTGGACCCTCTTATGCGTATTTATCAGCTACACTTGAGTGGAACCATGTGTGATGTGATACTATACACCAAAAACCTCAATAGTTTAAAACTTTTTCATGTGCCTGTAGCCTGTTTCATTCATATCATATCATGAAAGGGCACGCACCGACGAGGCTGCCATAACATAAAAACATTTACAATATGTCGTATAGGCACAGTCAAAATAAACTTATAGGCACAGTCAAAATCCACATCCATATGTCTACAGACCTCTAGGAATAGAAACAATAACATATAGTGGGACAGGGCCCCCGTCGTACCCCTGAATGTACAAATATATACATTAAGTGACCAGTATCAAAAATTAGGCTCCAGAACAGTGAAGCCCTTCCGACATAGCTGAGAGGAACTCTAAAGCTGACGGATCTCCAGAATGAACATCTGTATTTGTGGGCATGATACGCAGCCCTCTCGGGGAATGGGGGGTCAGTACGATATATGTACTGAGTATATAAAGCATAACGCATTACAATTGAGAGAACAACTGAAATGGGGATGTAGGAAACAAGTATAACAGTTTATAAGGCACTATACCTGCATCTTATAACATTAGGGCATGTACACCATTTTCACATACCATAACTGGCCCACTGGGGGACTCGGTGTTACCATGTCATCGCATACAGCGTCGTGTTATATGTTACGATTACATTATTATGTTTTCACATGCATGCCTACCTATCATTACATATCATACTATACTCGGCCTAATATGGGTCTCGTCGTTATAATCATATCATCATATACCGTACCTGGCCCTTTAAGCGACTCGGTATTATAATCATATCATCACATATCGTACTCGACCCATTAGGGGACTCGGTGTTATCATCATATCAATATATACCATACTCGGCCCATTAGGGGACTCGGTGTTATCATCATATCATCATATATCGTACCCGACCCTTTAGGAGACTCGGTGTTATCATTATATCATCATATACTGTACCCAACCCTTTAGGGGACTCGGTGTTATCATCATATCATCATATACCATACCCAGCCCTTTAGGGGACTCGGTGTCATAATCATCATATATAAGTAGATCATTATCTGAGACTCACTAGGGTAATCATACTGAACTATCGTTCCGGGATCAGGATAATAATCATCTTAGGTGCCCTTTGTGTACCACTAGGGCTATATTAAGTGAAGTCTCAGAAATTATAGACATATTTTAAGGTAATGCCAACCGGCTTAAGGAAATCATAAACATCTATCATCACAAAGTCCTTAGGAATAGGAGCTCTAAGTCCCACTATTAATCGACATATAGACAGTGCAGGGAAGGTAGCTCAACTACGATGAGAGTTTTCCTTCCAAGGAGTGAATATGAGACATATAGTGTATTCAGAGCTTAAGAATGGACTTACTCTAGAGCTCGTATCATGTATCATTTTCTTTAAGACATGTCAAAAGAAAGAAAGGGTAGGCCTCACCTGTTTGTCCCTTCCTATCCCAAAGGAGTTTGAGAGATAATAATTCACCTATCGTAGGCGTCCTAGTGTTCAACAGTGGATAAGAATCATAAGGTATGCTCGGGGCCTTATGAATGGGATTATCCCCACTTGCATACGCAGATATACATATTGCACTCCTATCAAGTATATGCCAAGAGAAAGGAATTAGCTTTACGTACCTTCTACTTTCCATTATCTAGGAGACCATGAGAGATACTAACTTAATTAGCATAGGAGCTTTCACCTCCAGAAGTAGGTAGGGGTCGTGAATCATATTCGAAACTTCGTGAGTAGATTCGTCCCCACATGTTATATACATATCATATTTAGGACTAAGACACGCCAAGAGAAGGGAAGGATAGCTTTACATACTCATCACTTCCTGATGTATGAAAGGATTGAGAAGCCCTAGTTCAATTACCGTACGAGTGCTTTCATCAAAAAGTAAATGAGGACCGTGAATTATGCTTGGCATTTAGGAGTAGATTTACCCTCAATCTATTCATTACTTAACTTGAAGACATGCCAAAAGAAGAAACAAGATAGGCTTTACATACTTATGCCAAAAACATGCCAAAAGAAAGCTTCACATACCTTATGTGAATTATTCCTTATCCTATTTGCCTCGCCATCCTTAGAACCTATTCAAAATTAAAGTAATATGAATATCAACCCCTTTTACTTTCCATCACCCTAGGTTACACCTTAGTATTAATGGAATCTATTTCCTTAGTCGTTTCCCCGCCTAGTACTGTTATTTGCTAAGGCGTCGACGAAAATTGGGTAGCACCTCCTCTATAATGTGTCCTATCCAAATTTCCAATTAGGTCCCTAATACCTACAGCCAACCAACAACAACAAACTGCAGCAATTCACACCAACAATATACAATATAAACTCCAAACGACTTATTCAATAATACAATATCACAATAGGGGGTCTAGCCTTTATTTTGTAACGCCTTTAACTATATGAAACAAGGGGTCATGTGGCTTAAACCAGCAGTACCCTAACCCAAATTAGAACATATTTAGTCCCTGCAACAACAAATCACACCTCTGCAGCAGCAACTCACAAGAACAACGCCTTACTTCGACGACAATTCAACTGTAACGACTACAATTTGGATTGTCTTCAACGCCAAGCATTTCTATACTGTTTTCACGTTTCCAGTAACACAAAAGGTGTATAATACACTCCATAACAACACCATAAAGTCCAAATTGAAAGGACAAACCTTACCTTGCCCGAATTTAGCCAAAATTGTCAAAGCGCAACTCGAAACTTCTCCAAACGCGCTGAAATTGAGCGGGCTGTTTGTTTTACTTATTCGCTGCCCCAAATTGAAATTTTATGTTATTAAACATAATTATACAACTTAGGGACACTTCAAATAATTAATTCATGGAATGAAACCCGAAAGCTTACCCCAAAAGGGCCAAACCCGTAGCCCTCCTTCCTTTCCCCTTTAACGTTTTTCTTTTCTTTTTCTTCAAAACTTCCAATTGTAAAGCTGAAGTTTTGGTTCCATAAACATCATAAAACACATATATACATATCCACGTACTTAGGGAACATCGTAGATAAGTAATTCACGGAAGAAAAGTGAAGAACTTACCTTAATTCTTCTTGAACCATGGCTGCCGTAGTACTCTCTTCCTCTCACGTTTTCTCTCTATGTTTGGCTGATTTTTTTGGACTCCAAATGACTTAAGAGTCATTAATACATATATATATATGGTTTCTTAGGAAGTGATATGTGTCAGCCCCTAAGGGTGACATGTGTCAAGCCCTTATTGGACCACGGATCCACCCTTAGCCTCCAAGGCTGCCACGTGACCTTGGTGGGGCCCACCCCCAAGTAGGTGGGTCACCTACTTTGCCCCAAGCAGGTGGGTCACCTTCTGCCATGTGTCACTTCCCTAGGCTGCCACGTGGTACCTCCTTTTGCTTCCACTTGTCGCCTTCTCCTCTCCCCCATAGGTTCATAATCTCGTCTTGTCTTAAGAGTCGATGTGATACGCACTACATAAGCTTGATATATCCTTAAGAAACTTAAGTTTATAAGACTCTTAACTTAGTGTCTTACATAGGTAAATCGAGTCCTACGACTCATTTCTTAGCCTCCAACTCTTTCCTTAGAGTTGTTTGGTGTGTTTAGAAAGTAAGGATCTCATGTCTACTTTCAAGACGATTAGTGTCACAACCCAACCCTGTGGGCCGCGACTGGGGTCCGACCTGGACCCTTATTTACGTAACTGCTGACTATAGTCAAATTGGACTATATATAACATGATACTGCTCACAAAAACCTCAATGGGTTAAAACTTTTTCATGTTCATACAGCCTCCTATATATAAGGACAAAACACATGAACCCAGTTGGTGATAAAATATTCATACATGTGTGGCCTCTTTCATTAGCATCATGTCATGAAAGGGAAAGCCAGCCGATAAGACTGCCACAACATAATATTTTTACAATATATCGCATAGGCATAACCGAAATAAACTCCTAAACAACCCACACACATATGTCTACAGACCTCTAAGAATAGGAACGATAACATATGGCAGGATAGGGCCCCCGCCGTACCCTTAACCAATATGTACAAATGTACAACAAAATACTAGTACCAAAATAGGGCTCTAGACAAGGAGCACTGCCAACCAATAGGGTGGATATCCTAGGCGAGTGGATCAGCAAACCGAGAGTCTGTAGCTGTGGGCATGAAACGCAGCCCCCCGAAGAAAGGGGGGTCAGTACAAAAAATGTACCGAGTATATAAAGCATGGACTGTAATAAGTAAAGTCGTTACCAGAGCAGAATGTGCAAAAATGAGAAAAATATCCAGAATATCAAAATGCTTTTCATAATCACCGATAATGTATGTAGAAAAACATATGCCACATCAGGCCCCATTAAGGGACTCGATGAACAAATACAAAACGTGGTCGCCGCCCCTTCACTGGCGCCACAGCACATCATAACACCAGAGTAGGGAATATCAGATGGTCATATCAGATCATATCATACCATATCTGTACATGGCACATCATAACTCCACAAAAACCATGTACAGGTCATACCTGCCCCCTCACGTCGGGACACGGCGAACAATGTAGAGAAATACGCACAATAACAAAACCTGGCCCGGGCTCGGTGAAGGAAATATTAAGGCATCCACGAGTGGAGTAGTGAGAAACTATATGCAATTTAAATCATATTTGAGACTCGACGGAATAATCAAAATCAGCTTTCCTTCAAAATCGAGACAAAAGTCATATCAAGTACCTTTTGAAAGTCACTATGGACTATATCAAAATAGAACTTCTGGTAATCATATATATGTATCAAGGCATAACAAAATATCTTTTGGAAGTCAAAAAATTGGCCATCCTAGTGGCTTTAAGAATAGGACTTCTTGGGAATCATATGGAAATCATATACTTGTTTCGTAAAAACCATGCCAAAAAGGGAGATTAGCTTTATATAATTATGTAAAATCATGCTAAGAGAAGGAATAATATTTACATACTTATGCCAAAGAAATACTAACATAAAGTAGAAGCCTTACATACGTATACCAAAACACGTCAAAAGAAGGAAACGTTAGCTTTACATACCTGTTACGGGTTACTTCTTATCTCGTTTGTTTCGTTGTCCTTTAAACCTAAGTAAAATGGAAGAAATACAAGTATCAACAACCTTAGTATTTTCATCACCTTAGGTTACACACGAATATTTATAGAACTCATCTCCTTGTTCGCCTTCTCGACTAGTTCCTTAGTTAGTTAAAGAGTTAACAAAAATCGGGTAGCATCTCCCCTATAAGGTGCCCTATACGAATTTCCAATTATACTCCTAATAGATACATACAACCAACAACAATAACCTGCAGCATATATATATACAATTCCCATCAATCTTATACCACATAAACTCCAAACGACTCGCTCGAAACCACAATACCAAAATAAGGTTTCTAGTCTCCGTTTTGCAAAACCTTTAACCGTACGAAGCGGAGGACCATGTGGATGCAACCAGCATCTCCCACACCTCTTCTAGAATACCTTTAGTACCTGAAACACACCATCACACACCTGCAACAGCCCCAACACGCACAACGCCTCATTTCGACTACAATTTAACTATAGCGATTCCAAGTTGGTTTATTTCGTACGTCAAGCATATTTATCATATTTTCACATTTACATCCACTTAAACAACATATAATACCCTCTATAACAACACCATAAACTCCAATTTAAAAGGAAAGACCTTACCTTACGTTAAACTTGTCAAACTCGCCAAAACTATCCAAAACGTGAAATCTGGACAGCCCACTGTCTTATATTGTTGCTTAGTTTCGGAGAGGTAATTGAGGGAATCAGGATTTGTGGCCTCAATGAAAGTTATAGACATGTGTATCAAGGTTGCAAAAAATTTTGAATTACCCATACAGAAATTTTGTACGAAAATATATGACCAACATACTCACAGCTGTCCGTGTAGGATTTCCAAAACAAAATCTGGGCATTACCTCCTCTACACTTCATCACCATTTTTTGCGAAGCTAAATTCAAAACTCGATTTAAAAGTCTAAATAAAAGTTATATAACTATGAAATACCTTTCCAAAACATATTGAATCACCCAAAACTAAGCTATACACAAGAGGTTATACCAATATTACTAACAACTGTCCCCTCCAAAAACGGGTCTGTTCCCTAGCGTTTTCTCTTTACATTTCTCTTAGTTTTCCAAGTGAAGAGCTGAAAATATGGTTCCGTAGGCATCCTAATATACATATATACACTTCCACATAATTGAGGAACACTGTTATACACCGCACTCTTGAGCTAGAAACATCTTCTTGAGTTCCTTAGACACTATCATGTGAGCCGGATAAGCTACGACACTATCAAACAACTCTAAGAAAAGAAGATTGTGATACCTCGCGAGAAGGGAGGTTGGAGATAGAGTCATAAGAATCCGGAAAGAGTTGGAGGCTAAGAAATGAGTCGTAGGACTCGATTTACCTACGTAAGACACTAAGTTAAGAGTCTTATACACTTAAGTTGCTTAAGGATATATCAACCTTACGTAGTAGGGATTACATAGGCTCTTAAAGTGAGACGAAATTACGAACCCGCGAGGAAGGGAAAAAGACGACGCGTGGTAGCCAATGGAGGAGTGACACGTGGCATCACCTCAAGCAAGCAGGTGATGCACCTACTTAGTGTCAAGTAGGTGATGCAGCTGCTTGGGGGAGGTGGACCCCGCTGCCACGTGGCAGCCCCTAATTGGCAGCATGACACGGTGGCCAATCATGGCTTGACACGTGTCATCCTTAGGGGATGACACGTGTCACCCCTTGGGACCACATATATGTATGTATATTATGGATATACTTCAGTTTTGGTCTTCAAACTGCAGCAAAAGAACAGAAAACGAACCCTAGAACAAGAGAGAAAATTGCGACGGCTAGGAGGAAAAAAAATAGGTACGTTCCGATTTTGTTCTGTAAATTAATTATTCAGAATATACCACGATGATATGGAGGTATTAGAAGTATAAAATCACGGCTTGGTGCAGCCAAAACGGACAGCAACCAGTCCACACAGTTTCAGCGCGCTAAAGAGGTTTCCGAGGTGATTTTGGCTAGTTTTGGCCAATTTCGGGTAAGGTAAGGTTTCTCATTTAAATTAGGACTTTATGAGGTTTTTATGGAGTGTATTATGTACCTTTTATACTGCTGTAAGTATGAAAAAAATCGTGGGAATGCTCAGCGAAAGAAACAATCTAAATTGAAGTCGCCGTAGTTAAATTGTAGTCGAAGTGAGGCGTGGTGTGTTTGGAGGCTGCTGCTGGTTGTGTGGTGTGTGTTGCAGGGTATAAATGTGTTCTAAAATAGGTTTTGGAGCTGATGTTTGCAGCCACACGATTCCACGCTTCGTACGGTTAAAGGTTTCGCAAAATAGAAACTAGAAACCCTCTTTTGATATCGTAACTTCGGACGAGCCGTTTGGAGTTTATATTGTGTAATTTTGGTCGTAATATGTATATGTATGGGCTGCTGGTTCTATTTTTTGTTGGCTGCAGGTTCTAAGGGCATGGTTGGGATTTCGGATAGGGCACATTATAGGGGAGGTGCTGTCCGATTTTCGTTAACGCCTTAACTAGTTAAGGAACTAGTCGAGGAGGCGAGCGAAGGGATGAATGTTATGAATACTCGTGGGTAGTCTAAGTGGCTGAAAAGTCCAAGGTTTTTAATACTTACATTACTTCCATGTTAAATAGGTTCGAGGACAACGACGTGGACGTGGTTAAGAAAAGTCCATACAAGGTATGTGAAGCTTTCCTTTGGCGTGTTTTTGGAATAGATATGTAGAACTATTCTTCTTTTCTTTTGGCATGTCTTAGATATAAGTTATAAATGATATGTATATGATATTAGGGATTCAATCCATTCGTAAAGCTCTGAGTATGAGTCGAGACTCTTGTTTACTTCGTGATATTAGAACTTCTGTAATAGCTGAGTCATTTCCTTTTAGTCTTCTATGTGATGAAAATTATTATATGTAAAGCCTATTTCTTCTTTCCTTTGGAATGGCTTAATTTTGAGTTAAATGGTATATGATATAGGTTTAGAGGTAATTCCATTTATGAGCTCTGATTGTAACTCGTGACTTGTAGTCACTCCTGAACATAAGAGTCTGAAAGTAGTCAAACTGCTATTATCGAGCCTTCTATATGATGAATAGTAAGTGGAGGTACCAGCTCCTCTTTTTTTTAAAGGCACTAAAATGGTAAATGCGTCTGATTGCATAAGTTGAGTCTTTGACTAGATAACTGTGTCTCTGATTGCATAACTGTGTCTTTGATTTCATAATCGTGTCTTTGATTGCATAAACCATGTTTCTGATTGCATAAGGTATATGGCATTGTCTGGATGCATGTCTGTGATTCTTGAGGCCCCAACTGATATAAGCTCTAATGACATCTAAAGGGATACCTCGGATAATTACTCCCCAGTCTTCAGGTGATGGTTCACTTGACTGTTTCATCGAGTCTTAGATAATGACTTAGTTGCATATGGTTTCTCACTACTCAACTCGTACATATTGTAACCCATCCTTCCTCGAGTTCCACGATGGGCGGGGATATGTTATCGTGCACAGTGTTACTACTTTTTTCACCGCGTCCCAGGCCGGATGTGTATAGTTCCACCCACGAGGAGACGATGTCGTACGTGAGGTGTGATATATGTTATATGTTATGACGATACGATTATTCACCGAGTCCCGGGCCGGCAGTAATATGATAGTATATGTGGTGAAATAAGGAAGGAACACTAAGTCCCTCCTTAGAGGGTCGGGTACATATGTATATTATGATGGTACGCTATAGACGTACACCACTCCATTCACCGAGTCCCTCACTAAAGGGCCGGATACTTTATGTAGGCATGCATATGAGATTAAAGTAATACATTGTGACCCTGAGCCCCGCAGTGAACCGGGTGTGATACGATGATATACATGATGAGATGATACCGTATACGATGGTATGATACCGTATACGATGATATGATGAAATGAAATACATTATGATATGATGATATGTGATTATAAAGAAGTGATTATAACACCGAGTTCACTAGAGGGCCCGGCACAACATATGATGATGTGTATGATTTACGTGTCCTAAGGTGCAGGTACAGTAATTCATTTAGTTATTATACTTGTCCCCTGCATCCCTATTTCAGTTATGATCTCAGTTACGATGTGTTATGCTTTACATACTCAGTACATATATCGTACTGACCCCCCTTTTCTCGGGGGGGGGGGGGGGGGGGCTACGTTTCACGCCCGTAGGTACAGTGTTTATTCTGGAGATCCATCAGCGTAGGAGTTTCTCTCAGCTGTGTCGGAAGTACTTCACTGTTCTGGAGCCTAAATTTTGATGCTGGTCACTTAATGTATATATTTGTACATTCAGGGGTACGGCGGGGGCCTTATTCCGCCATATGTTGTTGTTACTATTCTTAGAGGTCTGTAGACATATGTATATGTGGGTTGTTTGTGAGTTAGTTTTGATGTTGCCTATTCGATATGTTGTGAATATTTTTGTTATAGCAGCCTTGTCGGCTCGCGTGCCCTTTCATGATATGATACAAATGAAAGAGGCTAAATGTACATGAAAAAGTTTTAAACTATTGGGGTTTTTGTATATAGTATCACATCACACACGGTTCAACTTAAGTGTAGTTGATAAATACGCATAAGAGGGTCCAGGTCGAACCCCAGTTGCGGCCTACAGGGTTGGGTTATGACAAACACCGTAGATAATTAATTCACGGAAGAAAAGTGAAGAACTTACCTTAATTTCCTCCAATTTATGCCTGCTGCTGTGAGCTCTCTTTCTCTCACGTTTCTCTCTTTAATTTGGCTGATTTTTGGACTCCAAATGACTTAAGAGTCATTAACATACATATATAGGGTCCCTTAGGAAGTTCCACATGTCATCCCCTAAGGGTGACACGTGTCAAGCCCTTATTGGGCCACGAATCCATACCTAGCCTCCAAGGCTGCCATGTGGCGGTGTGGGACCCACCTCAAGTAGGTGCATCACCTACTTGATCCAAGTAGGTGCATCACCTACTTAGTCAAAGTAGGTGCATCACCTTCTTGCTTTCGAGTAGGTGCTACGCCTCCTTCAGCCTCTTCCGTGGGTTCGTAATCTCGTCTTACTTTAGGAGCCTATGTAATCCTTGCTACGTAAGCTCAACATGTACTTCAGTGGCTTAATTATGTAAGTCGTCCAAGTTGGTAGCTTACGTAAGTAAATCGAGTCATACGACTCATTTCTCGGCCTCCAATTCATTTCAAATCCTTATAGACCTATTTCCAACCTTCACTCTCAAGGGGCGTCACGTCCTCCCTTCCTTAGAGTTATTTAATCATGTTATAGATAATCTGGGTCATGGGACATCTTTCAAGAAGCTTTAGAATATGTTCCAAAGCATAAAGGTATGGGGTATAACATCCTTCCCCCCTTTAGAACATTAGTCCTCGAATGTAAACCAAAACCTTCCTCTGGACCTTATACCGATTATATGTAGAGGTCCTCTATCCCATTGCCATAACATATACTTTCATCGAGCAATCAATATCAGAGTTCCAAAGGTTAGGATTACTTGTAGGCATAAGGAACAGGTGATATTTCTTTTCCATTACTTCTTTCCAGTTTCGTTACCACACATCATATTGCACCCTTTACACGAACATGTGTAGGAGCTTAAAATAGCCTGAAAGATGCTTTAGCATCACCATACTAGTCTGTACGTAAATCTGTATCATTTCTTACTTCCTTCCTCTACTTACCCTTAAGTTTTCTCATATTCCAGTATAGGAGATATCTCTCATCCTTTCATTGTTTTGCTGCTTCTACACCACAATATTAGTAGTCAGTAACTTTTCTACCAACGTCTTACCTTCAGTCGAGTATAGCCTGGCTATTCCTTACAGTATATTTAAGTTCTCATCGTAATTCTCTTGTTGTATTCATCCCCTTTGTATGCACCTATTCTTTGATGTCATACTATTCAAGTCCTTACTATTAATTCTCCGCACTGTCTCCGGTATCATGGCTTCTATCCGTTTATTGCTGGCTTTTAGATCTTAATAACTCGTGCCAGTATGGGATCTCACTTGAAGCCACTTCCCCCCTTTAGGGTGTACCCATGTCACTATCTGTTGTGTTCTACCTTACACCCTTATTTCCAATTTTCCAATACGTATGATTCTTTTCCAACACATTCGGTATACTACACCATATCTATGCCTTCCTTTATATCTTCCATACTTTGGTTGCCTAGGTACGACAACTTAACACAATCATGAGGTGCTAATCCAGTCTAATTATGGGTACTCGAGTCACGTAGCAATTTATTCGAAGCCACTTTCTCACAAGGCTTTACTTATTTTCATAACTATCTCATTATATTCACATCATATCATGTTTGTATTCTACCCCATAGTATAACACTTCTTAACCTTTTTCACGATTCTTACTGTGAGTTACTTACCTTTCTTAGTTAGTCTTATCCTTAATATATCGTTCTATCCAGAACTACCAGTCTTTCCTAAATCATTTTCCTTTTATTTCAAGAAATATTTCGGCATAGTTTCCTCTGTATTTCTTACTATCTCAATACCTGCATGCAGAAAATGCCAACAATGCCTCACAGGGGCAATACACATAAAGATACATATATATGTATCATATCACATCATATCGCAGCCTTACAGGGCGCCTAATATCAACAATAGTATAAACTGATGGACTTACCTCGTATGTCCAAGTCGAACTGCAACTGTTTAGACTTTCCGTCTACTTTTCCTTTTAATTTTCAACTTTACATGTCAACCGTAATTCAATACCTTATCTGGCACCTATCATTCGTGCTTACCTGCGTGCTGTGTAACTTCCAATATCGTCAGTAACCTTCTTATATTGATGTTGTCCTTCTGCTGAAATCACAAGTTATTATGAGGAATTTTATTCACTATGACTCAGCTCTATCGCATGATCGTAGATATGAAAGAAAGGTAACATCCTAAGTGTCCTGTAGCCTCTTGTCTACAGATGTGGTGCACAACACACCGATAAACAAGACTCTACTAGACAAGGTCGGTAGACACTTCAAGGACAAACTGCTCTGATACTACTTCTGTCACAACCTAACCCCGTGGGCCGCGACTGGGGTCTGACCTGGACCCTCATTTACGTAACTGTCAACTATAGTCAAATTGGACTATGTATAACGTGATACTGCTCACAAAAACCTCAATGGGTTAAAACTTTTTCATGTTCATACAGCCTCCTAGATATAAGAACCAAACACATAAACCCAGTGGGTGATAAAATATTCATACACGTGTGGCCTCTTTCATTTGCATCATATCATGAAAGGGAAAGCCAGCCGATAAGACTGCCACAACATAATAGTTTTTACAATATATCGCATAGGCATAACCGAAATAAACTCTTAAACAACCCACACACATATGTCTACAGACCTCTAAGAATAGGAACGACAACATATGGCAGGACAGGGCCCCCGCCGTACCCTTAACCAATATATACAAATGTACAACAAAATGCTAGTACCAAAATAGGGCTCTGGACAAGGAGCATTGCCAACCAACAGGGTGGATGTCCTAGGCGAGCGGATCAGCAAACCGAGCGTCTGTACCTGCGGGTATGAAACGCAGCCCCCCAAAGAAAGGGGGGTCAGTATAAAAAATGTACCGAGTATATAAAGCATGGACTGTAATAAGTAAAGTCGTTACCAGAGCAGAATGTGCAAAAATGAGCAAAATATCCAGAATATTAAAATGCTTTTCATAATCACCGATAATGTATGTAGAAAAACATATGCCACATTCGGCCCATTAAGGGACTCGGTGAATAAATACAAAATGTGGTCGCCGCCCCTTCACTAGTGCCACAGCACATCATAATACCAGAGCAGGGAATATCTCCGTAACAGATCATATCATATCATATGGTCATATCAGATCATATCATACCATATCTGTACATAGAACATCATAACTCCAGAAAACCCATGTACAAGTGATACCTGCCCCCTTACGTCGGGGCACGGCGAACAATGCACAGAAGTACGCACGATAACAAAACTTGGCCTGGGCTCAGTGAAGGAAACATTGAGGCATCCACGAGTGGAGTAGTGAGAAACTATATGCAATTTAAATCATATTTGAGACTCGACGGAATAATCAAAATGAGCTTTCCTTCAAAATCGAGACAAAAGTCATATCAAGTACCTTTTGAAAGTTATTATGGACTATATCAAAATAGAACTTCTGGTAATCATATATATGTATCAAGGCATAACAAAATATCTTTTGGAAGTCAAAAAATTGGCCATCCTAGTGGCTTTAAGAATAGGACTTCTTGGGAATCATATGGAAATCATATACTTGTTTCGTAAAAACCATGCCAAAAAGGGAGATTAGCTTTATATACTTATGTAAAATCATGTTAAGAGAAGGAATAAGATTTACATACTTATGCCAAAGAAATACTAAAATAAAGTATAAGCCTTACATACGTATACCAAAACATGCCAAAAGAAGGAAACGTTAGCTTTACATACCTGTTACGGGTTACTTCTTATCCCGTTTGTCTCGTCGTCCTTTAAACCTAAGTAACATGGAAGAAATACAAGTATCAACAACCTTAGTATTTTCATAACCTTAGGTTACACACGAATATTTATAGAACTCATCTCCTTGCTCGCCTTCTCGACTAGTTCCTTAGTTAGTTAAAGAGTTAACAAAAATCGAGCAGCATCTCCCCTATAAGGTGCCCTATCTGAATTTCCAATTATACTCCTAATAGATAAAGCCAACCAACAACAATAACCTGCAGAATATATATATACAATTCCCATCAATCTTATACCACATAAACTCCAAACGACTCGCTCGAAACCACGATACCAAAATAAGGTTTCTAGTCTCCGTTTTGCAAAACCTTTAACCGTACGAAGCAGAGAACCATGTGGATGAAACCAGCATCTACCACACCTCTTTTAGAATACCTTTAGTACCTGAAACACACCATCACACACCTGCAACAGCCCCCACACGCACAATGCCTCATTTCGACTACAATTTAACTATAGCGATTCCAATTTGGTTTATTTCGTACGTCAAGCATATTTATCATATTTTCACATTTAGATCCACTTAAACAATATATAATACCCTCTATAACAACACCATAAACTCTAATTTAAAAGGAAAGACCTTACCTTACGTTAAACTTGTCAAACTCGACAAAACTATCCAAAACGTGAAATGTGGACAACCCACTGTCTTATATTGTCGCTTAATTTCGGAGGGGTAATTGAGGGAATCCGGATTTGTGGCCTCAATGAAAGTTATAGACATGTGTATCAAGGTCGCAAAAATTTTTGAATTACCAATACAGAAATTGTGTACGAAAATATATGACCAAAATACTCACATCTGTCCGTGTAGGATTTCCAAAACAAAATCTAGGCAGTACCTCCTCTACACTTCATTACCTTTTTTGCAAAGCTAAATTCAAAAATGGATTTAAAAGTCTAAATAAAAGTTATATATATACCTATGAAATATCTTTCCAAAACATATTGAATCACCCGAAACTAAGCTATACACAAGAAGTTATACCAATATTACTAACAACTGTCGCCTCCAAAACGGGTCTGTTCCCTATCGTTTTCTCTTTACGTTTCTCTTAGTTTTCCAAGTGAAGAACTGAAAATATGGTTCCATAGGTATCGTAATATACATATATACACCTCCACATAATTGAGGAACACCGTAGATAATTAATTCACGGAAGAAAAGTGAAGAACTTACCTTAATTTCCTCTAATTTGTGGCTGTTGTTGTGAGCTCTCTTTCTCTCACGTTTCTCTCTTTAATTTGGCTGATATTTGGACTCCAAATGACTTAAGAGTCATTAACATACATATATAAGGTCCCTTAGGAAGTGCCACATGTCAGCCCCTAAGGGTGACATGTGTCAAGCCCTTATTGGGCCACGAATCCATACCTAGCCTCCAAGGCTGCCATGTGGAGGTGTGGGACCCACCTCAAGTAGGTGTGTCACCTACTTGATCCAAATAGGTGCATCACCTACTTAGTCAAAGTAGGTGCATCACCTGCTTGCTTTTGAGTAGGTGCTAAGCCTCCTTCCACCTCTCCCGTGGGTTCGTAATCTCGTCTTACTTTAGGAGCCCATGTAATCCTTTCTACGTAAGCTCAACATGTACTTCAGTGGCTTTGTTATGTAAGTCATCCAAGTTGGTAGCTTACGTAAGTAAGTCGAGTCCTACGACTCATTTCTCAGCCTTCAATTCGTTTCAAATCCTTATAGACCTATTTCCAACCTTCACTATCAAGGGGCGTCACGTCCTCCCTTTCTTAGAGTTATTTAATCATGTTATAGATAATCTGGGTCACGGTACATCTTTCAAGAAGCTTAAGAAGACATTTCGAAGCATAAAGGTATGGGGTATAACAATTAGGGACACGTGTCAAGGTTCAAAAGTGTGGGGTATAACATCCTTCCCCTCTTTAGAACATTCGTCCCCGAATGTTAAATAAATTTACCTTAAGACTTTATACGGATCATAGGGAGATTCCTTTCTACTGGAACAACATACATTTTCATCCAAGTAATTAATATACAAGTTCTAGGACTGGGGGTTATCTGTAGACATCGAGAATAGGTACGGACACCTGTTTTTCATATCTTCTTTAACATCCCAGGTTATGGCTTCACGATTCTTATTCCACCACAGTACCTTGACGGAAGCTATATCCTTAGTTCGCAACCCGTTTAATCTGCTGATCTCGGATGGAAATAGGTTTCCCCTCGTAGGATAACTCCCTTTTACGTGGACCTCCTCCATGGAAAATATTTTGGGAGCGTCGTTCACATTCTTGCGGAGCATTGATCTATGAAAACTGAATGTATTATTTCAAATCGGATGGTAGGTCCCACTCATAGGCAGCTTTATCTATTCTACAAATGCCCTGAGAACGATCAATGTATCCCTTTCTTTTTGACTCTAGGTTTCTATTAGATAGCTTGTTCCAGATTAAGCTTTCCTTCATCAATAATTTACTGGATCCCCTATGGGCCAATCCATTAATCGAAGGGCAAAATGTCATACTAAGATTTACCTGTGTTCCCAATCCTTACCGGAATGATCTCCAACGATTAACCTACTGTCACGACCCAACCCCGTAGACCACGACTGGGGTCTGACCTGGACCCCCCCGTATACCTACCTATCAGTTATAGTCATATTGAACTATGAACAAGGTGATACTACGCATAAAAAAAACCCAGTGAGTTAAAACTTTTTCGTATACATATGGCCTCCTTCACTCGTCTCATAACACATAAAGGAATGCAAGCCGACAAGGCTGCTGTAACATAAAAATACTTATAAAATGCCATATAGGCACAATCGAAATGAACTCAAAAACATCCCACATCCATATGTCTACAGACCTCTAGGAATAGTAACAGTAACATATGGCGGGACAGGGCCCTCGTTGTACCCCTGAATGTACAAATATATACATTAAGCGACCAACATCAAAATTTAGGCTCCAAAATAGTGAAGCACTTCCGACACAGCTGACAGGAACTCTTAAGCTAATGGATCTCCAGAATGAACATCTATACCTGCGGACATAAAATGCAGCCCCTCGAAAAAAGGGGGGTCAGTACGATATATGTACTGATTATGTAAAGAATAACACATCGTAACTAATGCCATAACTGAAATAAGGATGCAAGGAACAAATATTATAACTTAATGAATTACTATACCTTCACCTTACGACACGTAAATCATACACATTATCATATGTTGTGCCCGACCCTCTAGTGAACTCGGTGTCATAAGCATTTTCTGATATTCAAATGTCATCGTATCATTACGTATTTTATTTCATCATATCATCGTATGCGGTATCATATCATCGTATACGGTATAATCTTATCATGTATATCATCGTATTATACCCGGTTCACTGTGGGGCTCAGGGTCACAATGTATCACTTTAATCACATATGCATGCCTACATAAAGTATCCGGCCCTTTAGTGAGGGACTCGATGAATGGAGTGGTGTACGTCTATAGCGTACCATCATAATATACATACGTACCCGGCCCTCTAAGGAGGGACTCGGTGTTCCTTCCTTATTTCGTCACATGTACTATCATATTACAGCCGGCCCGAGACTCGGTGAATAATCGTATCGTCATAACATATAACATATATCACACCTCACGTATGGCATCATCTCCTCGTGCATGGAACTATACATATCCGGCTCGAGATGCGGTGAAAGAAGTAGTAACACTGTGCACGATAACGTTCCCGGCCCATCGTGGGACTCGAGAAAGGATGGGTTACAGTATGCACGAGTAGAGTAGTGAGAAACCATATGCAACTAATTCATTAGAAACACAACTTATCTAGTCAAAGACTCAACTCATGCAATCAACGGCATTTATCATTTCAGAGCCTCTAAAAAGAGGAGTTTGTACCTCTACTTACTATTCATTATATAGCAGGCTCGAGAATAGTAGTTTGACTACTTTCAGACTCTTAATGTTCAGGAGTGACTACAAGTCATGAGTTACAATCAGAGCTCATAAATGGAATTACCTCTAAACCTATATCATATACCATTTCACTTAAAATTAAACCATTCCAAAGGAAAGAAGAAATCGGCTTTACATGTACTAGTTTTCATCACATAGAAGACTAAAAGGCAATGACTCAGCTATTGCAGAAGTTCTAATATCAAGAAGTAAACAAAAGTCTAGACTCATACTCAAGGAATTACGAATGGATTGAATCCCAAATATCATATACATATCATTTATAACTTATATCTAAGACATGCCAAAAGAAAAGAAGAATAGCTCTACATACTTATTTCAAAAACACGCCAAAAGAAAGCTTCACATACCTCGTATGGACTTCTCTTAATCACGTCCACGTCGTTATTCTCGAAACCTATTTAACATGTAAGTAATGGAAGTATTAACAACCTTGGATTTTTCAGCAACTTAGACTACCCACGAGTATTCATAACATTCATCCCTTTGCTCGCCTTCTCCACTAGTTCCTTAACTAGTTAAGGCGTTAATGGAAATCGGACAGCACCTCCCCTATAATGTGCCCTATCCGAATTCCCACCCATATCCTTAGCACATGAATACAACCAACAATACAACCATCAGCCCATACATATACATATTACGACAACATTACACAATATAAACCCCCAACAATTCACTCGAAACTAAGATACCAAAACTAGAGTTTTTAATCTTTCTTTTGTGAATCCTTTAATTGCAAAGCAGAGAGTCATGTAGCTGCAACCAGAAGCTCCCCACCTAATTTATAGAACTTTTAGACCCTGCAACACGCCACAACATAACCAGCAGCAGCCCCCACGCGCACAACACCTTATTTCGACAACAATTTAACTATAGCGATTCCAAATTCGTTTATTTTGAACGCCAAACTTTTCAAACCTTTTACCCAACTTACATCAGCACATAAGGTGTGTAATACAACCTAATTTAACATCATAAACTTAAAATTAGAGGGGAAGAACTTACCTTTCCCGAAATTGGCTAGAACTCGCCGAAATCGCACCTCGGAATTATTTTTTAACGTGCTGAATCGTCGTGGCAGCTTGCTGTCCGTTTTTTGGATGAACCAAACTCTAATTTTACTCTAATAATACTTACATATCATTGTGGTATATGCTATATAATTAATTTACGGAACAAAATCGGGACATACCTTATTCTTCTCCCAAGCCATCACCCTTTTCTCTCTTAGCTTAGGGTTTGTTTTTAACTTCCTTGGCTGAAGGTTTTCTGATAAGGAAATGAACCTATGAGACATTTAGCATGTATATAAGGTCATCCTTGGAGGTGACACATGTCATCCCCTTAGGGTGACACGTGTCAAGCCATGATTGGCCACCGTGTCATGCTGCCAATTAGGGGCTGCCACGCGTCGTCTTTTTCCCTTCCTCGCGGGTTCGTAATCTCGTCTCACTTTAAGAACTAATGTAATCCGCACTATGTAAGCTTGATATATCCTTAAGCAACTTAAGTGTATAAGACTCTTAACTTAGTGGCTTAAGTAGGTAAATCGAGTCCTACGACTCATTTCTTAGCCTCCAACTCTTTCCGGATTCTTATGACTCTATTTCCAACCTACCTTCTCACAAGGTATCACAATCTTCTTTCCTTAGAGTTGTTTGATAGTGTTGTAGCTTATCCGGCTCACATGATAGTGTCTAAGGAACTTAAGAAGACGTTCTGAGATCAAGAGTGCGGGGTGTAACATCCTTCCCCCCTTTAGAACATTCGTCCCCAAATGTTGAATAAAACTTCCCTTAAGACTTTATACGGATCATAGGGAGATTCCTTTCTACTAGAATAACATATATTTTCATCCAAGTAATTAATATACAAGCCCTTATTGGGCCACGAATCCATACCTAGCCTCCAAGGCTGCCATGTGGCAGTGTGAGACCCACCTCAAGTAGGTGTGTAACCTACTTGATCCAAGTAGGTGCATCACCTACTTAGTCAAAGTAGGTGCATCACCTGCTTGCTTCCGAGTAGGTGCTACGCCTCCTTCCGTCTCTCCCGTGGGTTCGTAATCTCGTCTTACTTTAGGAGCCCATGTAATCCTTGCTACGTAAGCTCAACATGTACTTCAGTAGCTTAGTTATGTATGTCGTCCAAGTTGGTAGCTTACGTAAGTAAGTCGAGTCCTACGACTCATTTCTCGGGCTTCAATTCATTTCAAATCCTTATAGACCTATTTCCAACCTTCACTCTCAAGGGGCGTCATGTCCTCCCTTCCTTAGAGTTATTTAATCATGTTATAGATAATCTGGGTCACGTGACATCTTTCAAGAAGCTTAAGAAGACGTTCCGAAGCATAAAGGTACGGGGTATAACAATTAGGGACACGTGTCAAGGTTCAAAAGTGTGGGGTATAACATCCTTCCTCTCTTTAGAACATTCGTCCCCGAATGTTAAATAAATTTCCCTTAAGACTTTATACGGATTATAGGGAGATTCCTTTCTACTGGAACAACATACATTTTCATCCAAGTAATTAATATACTAGTTCTAGGACTAAGGGTTATCTGTAGACAGGGGGAATAGATACGGACACCTGTGTTTCATGTCCTTTTCAACCTCCCAGTTTATGTCTTCACGATTCTTATTCCGCCACAGTACCTTGATAGAAGCTATGTCCTTAGTTTGCAACCTGTTTAATCTACTAATACCGGATGGAGATAGGTTGCCCATCGTAGGATAACTCCCTTTTACGTGGACCTCCTCCACAGGAAATATTCTAGTAGCGTCGTTCACATTCTTGCGGAGCGTTGATCTGTGAACACTGAATGTATTGTTTCAAATCGGACGGTAGGTCCCACTCATAGGCAGCTTTATCTATTCTAAAAATGCCCTACGAATGATCAATGTATCCCCTTCTTGCCGACTCTAGGCTGCTAATCGATATCTTGTCCCGAAATAAGCTTTACTTCATCAATAATTTACTAGATCCCTTCTGGGCCTATCCATTAATCGAAGGGCAAAATATTGTACTAAGATTCATCTGTGTTCCTCAACCCCTTCCGGAATGATTTCTAGCAGTTAGCTGTAAATTAAACTTCCCTGTCCGAAATAATAGATGTGGGACTCCGTGAAATCTTATTGTTTCCATACTATGTCATCTCGCATAACCCTCAATTTAATATGCCTTCCTAACTGGAGGGGAATAGGTTGATTCTGTCAGCCCATCTACCATAGCCCGTATGAACTCCCAGTTCTTTAGAATGCGAGGTCAGCTCGTACTATAATACATATTAACTGCTTTCCACCTCCGAGTCGGGATTCCCATCACCCATAACAATCTATCAAGCCTCTGATGCTCCTCTTCGTTTAAGCCATTATACAAGTCCTCTTAATTCAACTGGTAACACCTTAGGTATGCTATCTTTCTTTTTTACTCATATCTTCTTTCTAGTTTTCTTACCATACATTATGTTGCAATTCTTACACAAACGTGTGTAGGTACGTAGAGCCATTCATAAAAAACTTTAGTGTTGTTATACTAGCGGCTTACCTCCTTCGGTCGAGGTCAGGGCTCCGCTATGGCTTTTGTTCTTAGTACCAATTATATCTTAATAGTTCTGCCTCGACTCATCTTACACTTTTCTTTAATAGACTCTAAATATGGCAATCACATCGCTATTACTGACTTTCTTTTATCGAGTAATCATTTGACCTCGCTCTTAGTATGCCAATATTCGTAAGCTGCACAACTATTCTTGTGCCATTTTCACGAGGTACGTTGTATTTCAGTTATAATCTTTTCTGCTCTTGGCTTACTTTGTTCTATATGTGTCATTGTACTAACACGCTGTTATAATCTCTTTGTATCATACTTGTTTCGTTCCCTTTTTCACTTCCCAGAGGGTCACCCATCCCAGTGCTACTCTTACCCAAGCACGCTTAACTTCGGAGTTTTGACGAAATCTGGTGCATTAGTGCGGGTATGATCGTGTCCATCCCTTATGGGGTCTCGTTTGAAGTTTAAGCATTCCCATTTACATACGATAGCGTCAATTGATTTTCTCTTATGCTTGTACTTCTCCTATCCACTTCCCACCTTTTAGGGTGTACCCCTGTCATCCTCCATTTATTTTTAGCTATTCACACATGAATGATTCTTACTCCAACATATTTAACGTGCTGCACCATATCTACATCTTCTGTTAAATCATCCCCACATTAGGTTGCCTTTCTAGGAAACCTTAGCATATCCGTAGGGTGCTTTAGTATTCGCAATGTATCGTATAAAATCTCATTTAATGGTTGATACTGGAGTAGTACCCGTAATGTAGCAGTGCATTCAAAGCCACATACCATTCATCCCAATCAGTAATTAGCGAGGGCTCATAATTGGTGCAAATTCCCCACTCGAGTGTACTTAAACTTTAATGACTCGTGTTTCAACCTCCGTCATTAGACTAACTTTATTCTAGTGGATATCAATAATCATCAGAGTGGAGTCACGTGTACACCATACTTCTTTACGCCTCCTGAGCTTGCATCTTTGTCGTGTGCTTAAGGCTCATTTCTAATCCTGCTTAAAACCATATCAACTTCGTGGTAGTAGTGGCCTTGTCTTAATACTTTTTCATCGTACTATACTTTCAATTCGTAGCTGTTTTCTTAACACTTCATATTCGTCATAATTCTTTATCCCTCGTACTCTTGTCTTAGTCATACCGTTACTTTCTTCAATCATAACTTGTCATAGTTTATCCCTATGTATCAATTTAGGCGATGTCTTACTATATCATTTCATCCCGATCTATCAGTCCTCTCTAAGTCATCCTCTTTGGCTTATAGATCTTTTCCAACTTCGTTCTACTATATCAATATCGACCTCCTAATTTCTATTGCAATCACTTCAGCAATTAACTTATTCCTCGAGGTCAGCCATACTTGTTTAGTCAAATTTCATCAATTTTGCTTTAATAGAGGTCTTGTCTTTTCCTTTTATTTCTAGGAAAATTTGGACAGAGTTTCCTCTGTATTTCTTACTACCTCAACACCTGTGTCATGACCCAACCCCGTAGGCCGCGACTGGGGTCAGACCTGGACCCCCCGTACACATATCTATCAGCTGTGGTCACATTGAACTATAAATAAAACAATATATCATATAACAGAGCCCCACTGGGCGATAACATTTTCATAAACTGTAGCCCTTTTCGTTTGTATCACAACATGACAGGGCACGCAAGCCGACAAGGCTGCCATAACATAATAATATACATCATATATCATGTAGACCCAGCTGAATCAAACTGACATACACAATCCACATATACATGTCTGCAGACCTCTAAACATATAAATGACAACATATGGCGGGACAGGGCCCCCGCCGTACCCCTGAATAGATAAAACAATTTCTATACATCCGTGGACAGTATCAAAAACTAGGCCCCGATACAAAGGAGCCTCTCCCAGCTGAGCTGCATGGAATCCTAAACTGACGGACTCCCAAAATCTGTATCTGTACCTGCGGGCATGAACGCAGCCCCCCGAGAAAGGGGGTCAGTACGATATATGTACTGAGTATGTAAAACATAATATAATACAACTGGAAGCATATCTGAGATAGAGAATAGGGGATACGATATCAATTCAGAAACCTGTACCTGTACTTTGTGAATTACAAAAACATGCATGTTCGAGTCATATCATATAGCCGGCCCTTTCGGGGGTCCGGTGAATCATCTCTGTAAAATCATCTCTGTAAAACCATCATGGCTCCAGTGCCATCACCACCTTATTACAACACATCATCATATATCTATACACGTATCCTGGCCCTCTATTGAGGGACTCAGGGAATAATGCAGTGAACTGTGCACGAGAACATATCCTGGCCCGGGACTCAGGGAAAGAAGTGTTACAATATACACGAGTAGAGTAGTGAGTAACTATATGCAATTTAAATCATTATTAAAGACTTGACCGTATAAGAAGATTAAAATTTTGTCGGAGGACTCGAGTAGTAGTGTAGTCATCTCGAGTGACTTCTAAATGCCATTATGGGCAATATCAATTATAATCTCGGGGCTCCTAGACATGTAATAAAGTAAAGCCAAATCGCTTATGGAACCAGAAACATTTGTTAACAAAAAGTCTGTAAGACTTGGAGCCTGTATATTTGTTATCTCTTTAGCATATAACAGTTTCCAGGGAAATAGTTCGGCTACTGTAGGAGTTCAATATTCAGAAGTAAGTAAGAGATGTTCGAGAATAGAGTTACCCTAGAGCTCATATCATATTCAACTTACAACTAAGACAAAGGCATGCCCAAAAGAAGAAAGAGAATAAGCTTTATGTAGTCTGTACTTTCCTTCAGGGGATCTGCATACACATATTTCGTACCCGGGCCATCATGGGGCTCAGTGAATCATTATGGCATCATAATCTCATTTTTGTACCAAATACGTGTCAAGGAAAATGAGAGATAGCTTTTCACACACTACTATTTAACACGTAGAAGCCTTACTAGGCAATACTCAATCCTTACAGAAATTCCAAAACTAAGCAGTGGATAGGGGTTATGAGGCGTACTTAGAGTTTTGGGAATGGAATTATCCCCACATTCCACACATAATTCACTTAAGGCTAAAACTTGCCAAAAGGAAAGAAAGATAGCTGTACGAGCCTATACCAAAATATGCCAAGAGAAAGCTTTACATACCTCTTGGGAGTTACCCTTTATCCTGCTCGCCTCGTCGTCTTCTGAACCTATTCAATATAAAGTAATACGAATATCAACTACTCTTAACTTTTCAGTATCTGAGGTTACACCTTAATGTTAATGGAATCTATTCCCTTAGTCGTTTCCTCGACTAGTTTTTTAGTTTGTTAAGGCATTAACGAAAATTGGGCAGCACCTCCCCTATAATGTGCCCTATCCGAATTTCCAATTAGGTCCCTAAGACCTACAGCCAACCAACAACAACAACCTGCAGCAATTCATGCTAACAATATACAACATAAACTCCAAACGACTTATTCAAAAAGATGATATCAAATAGGGTGTCTAGTCTTTATTTTACAACGCCTTTAATTATATGCAACGGGGGGTCATGTGGACTCAACCAGAAGCAACCTAACCCACATTAGAACATATTTAGGCCCTGCAACAAGACACCACACCCCTGCAGCAGCAACTCACAAGAACAACGCCTTACCCTGACGACAATTCGACTATAACGACTACACTTTAGTTTATTCCGAACGCCAAGTATTCTAATGATATTTACACACTTCCAGACACCTATAGGGCGTGTAACATTCTCCATCAGAACACATAAAGCTCAAATTTAAAGAAGAAACCTTACCTTACGTTAAACTTGTCAAACTCGCCAAAACTATCCAAAATGTGAAATCTGGACAGCTTACTATTTTACCTTGTCGCTTCGTTTCGAAGGGGTAATGGAAGGAAACAGGATTTACGTCCTTCATGAAAGTTATAGACATGTGTCTTAGGGTCGTAAAAAATTTCGAATCATCCCTACATCAATTTTGTACAAAAGGATATGACCAAAATACTTACAGCTGTCCGTGTAGAATTTCCAAAACCAAATCTGAGCAGTACCTCCTCTACACTTCATCACCATTTTTCGAACTGATAAATGTAAAAATGGACTTTAGAGTCTGAATGAAAGTTATATACCCACGAAATACCTTTCCAAAACATATTAAATCACTCGAAACGAATCTGTACACAAGAAGTTATACCAATATTACTAACCACTGTCCCTTCCAAAAACGGGTTTGTTAACTAGCGTTTTCTCTTATTTTCTCTTCCAAATTCCAATTGCAAAGATGGAGTTTTACTTCCATGAAGGTCTTAAAATACATATATACGTATCCACGTACTTAAGGTACACCGTATATAATTAATTCACGGAAGAAAATTGGAAAACTAACCTTTAAACTTCAAGAACCATGGCTGCTTCTCGATTTCTCTCCCTCACGTTTTTTTCTCTATGTTGGCTGATGTTTTGATGGATAACTGAAGTATATGATATATATCAACATATATATGTGGCTTTAGGGTGTGACACGTGTCAACCCCAAGAGGTGACACGTGTCCAGCCCCTATTGGGCCACCGTATCATGCTGCTAACTATGGGATGCCACGTGGCAGTGGGGTCCACCCCCCCCCCCAAGTAGGTGGGTCACCTGCTTGCTTGAGGTGCTGCCACGTGTCGCTTCTTCATTGGCTACCACGTGTCATCTTTTTTCCCTTCCTCGTGGGCTCGTAATCTCATCTTATTTTATGTACCTATGTAATCCGTGCTACGTAAGTTTGATATATGCTTAAGTAGCTCAAGTGCATATGACTTCTAACTTAGTAGCTTACATAGGTAAATCGAGTCCTACGACTCATTACTTGGCCTCCAATTCCTTCCGGACTCTTATGATTTCATCTCCAACCTTCTCTAGTATGGGGTATCACATTCTCCCTTCCTTAGAGCCGTTTGATAGTGTCGTAACTTAAGTGGCTCACATGCTAGCTTCTAAGTAACTTAAGGTACATTCCGAGTTCAAAGATGTGGGGTGTAACTGTTACACCTCACCCTTTTAAACTCAGAATGTTTCATAAGTTCCTTGGGCAGCCATATGAACCGGATATGCTACGACACTATCAAACGGCTCTATGGAAGGGAGAATGTGATACCCCATACTAGAGAAGGTTGGAGATGAAATCATAGGAGTCCAGAAGGAATTGGAGGCCAAGTAATGAGTCGTAGGACTCGATTTACCTATGTAAGCTACTAAGTTAAAAGTCATATGCACTTGATCTACTTAAGCATATATCAAACTTACGTAGCACGGATTACATAGGTACATAAAATAAGACGAGGTTACGAGCCCGCGAGGAAGGGAAAAAAAAGACGACACGTGGTAGCCAATGAAGAAGCGACACGTGGAAGCACCTCAAGCAGGCAGGTGACCCACCTGCTTGGGGTCAAGTAGGTGACCCACCTGCTTGGGGGAGGTGGACCCCACTGCCACGTGGCAGCACCCCATTGGTCGTGTGTTGAGGTGGCCCAATAAGGGCTTGACACGTGTCACCCTTAGGGGATTACACGTGTCACCCTATATATATATATGTGTGTATATGACTCCTTAGTTGTTCATTATCCAAAAAATAGCAGCAGCCTTGGAGAACAAAACGTGAAAGAGGGAAATAGAGAGGCAGCAACATTTTTTGAAGAATTAAAGGTGAGTTTTCCAATTTTCTTCCGTGAATTAATTATATAAGGTGTACCTTGAGTACGTGGATACGTATATATGTATTTTAAGACCTTCATGGAAGTAAAACTCCAGCTTTGCAATTGGAATTTGGAAGAGAAAATAAGAGAAAACGTTAATTAATAAACCCGTTTTTGGAAGGGACAGTGGTTAGTAATATTTGTATAACTTCTTGTGTACAGATTCGTTTCGAGTGATTTAATATGTTTTGGAAAGGTATTTCGTGGTTCTATAACTTTCATTCAGACTCAAAAATCCATTTCTACTTGTATCAGCTTGAAAAGTGGTGATGAAGTGTAGAGGAGGTACTGCTCAAATTTGGTTTTGGAAATTCCACACGGACAGCTGTAAGTATTTTGGTCATATCTTTTTGTACAAAATTGATGTAGGGATGATTCTAACTTGTTTGCGACCCTAAGACATATGTATATAACTTTCATGAAGGGCGTAAATCCTGTTTCCCTCCATTACCCCTTCGAAATGAAGCGACAAGGTAAAACAGTAAGCTGTCCAGATTTCACATTTTGGATAGTTTTGGCGAGTTTGACAAGTTTAACGTAAGGTAAGGTTTCTTCTTTAAATTTGAGCTTTATGAGTTCTTATGGATCATGTTACACGCCCTATTGGTGGCTGTAAATATGAAAATGGCTTAGAAATACTTGGCGTTCGGAATAAACTAATTTGTAGTCGTTATAGTTGAATTGTTGTCGAAATAAAGTATTGCTTTGTGAAGTACTGCTGCAGGGGTATTGGCTGGTTGTTGCAGGGTCTAAATATGATCTAATGTGGGTTAGGTTGTTGCTGGTTGAGACCCCATGACCCCTCGTTACGTATAATTAAAGGCGTCACAAAAATAAAGGCTAGACGCCCTATTTTGATATCGTATTTTTGAATAAGTCGTTTGGGATTTATGTTGTATATTGTTGGTATGAATTGCTGCAGGTTGTTGTTGTTGGTTGGTTGTAGGTCTTAGGGACCTAATTGGAAATTCGGATAGGGAACATTATAGGGGAGGTGCTGCCCAATTTTCGTTAACGCCTTAACAAACTAAAGGACTAGCCGAGGAAACGACTAAGGAAATAGATTCCATTAACATTAAGGCGTAATCTCAGATGCTGAAAAGTTAAGAGTAGTTGATATTCACATTAATTTATATTGAATAGGTTCAGAAGACGATGAGGCGAGCAGGATAAAGGGTAACTCCCAAGAGGTATGTAAAGCTTTCTCTTGGCATGTTTTGGTATAAGTTCATACAACTATCTTTCTTTCCTTTTGGCAAGTTTTAGCCTTAAATAAAGTGTGTGTGGAATGTGGGGATAATTCCATTCCCAAAACTCCAAGTATGCCTCATAACCCATATCCACTGCTTAGTATTGGAATTTCTGCAAGAATTGAGTATTGCCTAGTAAGGCTTCTATGTGTTAAACACTAGTATGTGGAAAGCTATCTCTTATTTCCTTTGATACGTATTTGGTACGAAAGTGAGATTATGATGCCATAATGATTCACCGAGCCCCATGATGGGCCGGGTATGAAATATGTGTATGCAGATCCCATAAAGGAAAGTACAGACCATATATAGTTTATTCTCTTTCTTCTTCTGGCATGTCTTGGTTGTAGGTTAAACATGATATGAGTTCCGGGGTAACTCCATTCTTAGCATCTCTTATTTACGTCTGAATATCGAACTTTTATAATAATCAAACTATTTCCCTGGAAACTTTTATATGTTAAAAAGGTAACAAATGTACAGGCTCCAAGTCTTACAGACTATATGTTAACAAATGTTTCTGGTTCCATAAGCGATTTGGATTTACTTTAGTACATGTCTAGGAGCCCTGAGATTATAATTGAGACAGCCCATAATGGCATTTATAGGACACTCGAGATTACTACACCGTTACTCGGGTCCTCAAACAAAAGCTTAACTTTCTTATTTTGTCGAGTCTCTGATAATGATTTAAATTGCATATAGTTACTCACTACTCTACTCGTGTATATTGTAACACTTCTTTCCCTGAGTCCCGGGCCAGGATATGTTCTCGTGCACAGTTCACTGCATTATTCACTGAGCCCCTCAATAGAGGGCCAGGATACGTGTATAAATATATGATGATGTGTTGTAATAAGGTGGTGATGGCACTGGGGCCATGATGGTTTTACAGAGATGATTCACCGGACCCCCGAAAGGGCCGGCTATATGATATGACTCGAACATGCATGTTTTTGTAATTCATAAAGTACAGGTACATGTTTCTGAATTGATATCTTATCCCCTGATTCTCTATCTCAGATATGTTTCCAGTTGTATTATATTATGTTTTACATACTCAGTACACATATCGTACTGACCCCCTTTCTCGGGGGGATGCGTTCATGCCCGCAGGTACAGATACAGATTTTGGGAGTCCATCAGCTTAGGATTCCATGCAGCTCAGCTGGAAGAGGCTCCATTGTATCGGAGCCTAGTTTTTGATACTGTCCACGGATGTATAGAAATTGTTTTATCCATTCAGGGGTACGGCGGGGGCCCTGTCCCGCCATATGTTGTCATTTATATGTTTAGAGGTCTGCAGACATGTATATGTGGGTTGTGTATGTCAGTTTGATTAAGCTGAGTCTACATGATATATGATATATGTTATTATGTTATGGCAGCCTTGTCGGCTTGCATGCCCTATCGGGTTGTGGTACAAATGAAAAGGGCTACAGGTTTATGAAAATGTTATCGCCCAGTGGGGCTCTGTTACATGATATTGTCTTATTTATGATTCAATGTGACCTCAGCTAATAGATATATGTACGGGGGGTCCAGGTCGGACCCCAGTTGCGGCCTACGGGGTTGGGTCGTGACAGAAGTGGTATCAGAGCAGTTCGTCCTCGGAGTGTCTGCAGACCGTGTCTAATAGAGTCTTGGTTATCGATGTGTTGCGCGCCACATCTATAAACAGGAAGTTATAGGACATTTAGGATGTTACTTTTCTTCTACATCTGAGATCGTGCTTTAGATCTGAGTCATAGGAAAAATTCCTTATACTAACCTTGGATCTTAACAGAAGGATAACACCAACAGAAAAAAGTAATTGATGACATAGAAAGTTATAAAGCATGCAGGTAAGTAAAGTAAAGCCACGAAAGATATTCGTCAGGTAAGGTATTGAAATATAAAGTTGAAACCTGAAAGGAAAGCAGACAGAAAGTGCAACAGATGCAGTTTTAAGTTAGACATATGAGGTAAGTCCGGTATTTTTATATTATTGTTGACGTTGAAAGCCCTGTGTGGCTGCGATATGAGATGACATTGAAAGCCCTGTGCGGCTGTGATATGATATGTATATATATATGTTGGCCCTGTGAGGCATTGTTGGTATTTTCTGCGTGCAGGTTTTGAGATAGTAAGGAGTGTAGAGGAAACTCTACCGAAATTTTCCTAGAACAAAGAAAAGGGAATAAAACGTACCTTTATAACATATCTTGGAAATTGATACCGAGTACCCGTATTATGCTAAAGTAAAGTTGTAAGAGGTACCCTTCATTTCGTCAATAAGGGGCTCCCTTTTCACTCGAAGAATTTTATTTCGGAGGAACAAAGGCTTATTTAAGTAGTAAAGTTCACATTACGGTATCTCCGGCCGTATTTGTATTGTAGGAATATACACAAAGGGCTCAGAATGAAGGATAAGATGTCCCGCGAATGAGTTTCACTCTTTTAAAAAAATACCAAGCCCTCAACTCCTAATTGTAAATTAGATGAATTGTTCATAACTCGAGGATAAACTCAGAAGGAGACCAGGTAGGTCAAGTACTAAAAAAAAAAGTACTGTGATGTTTAAGAGGTTCTGATTCCTTCCAACAATGGTTGGAAAATGATGTACGATAATAGTTTATAATTTGCCACCGACTAATTGGGGAAAGAACCTCTAATAGAAGCACCTCAAAGAGATGTCAGGAACCAAATATATATACGATTTAAAAGGGGGATATGTAAGTATGAACTGAACAGTGTGATACGAGTATGCAGGGATAAATTGGAACCACTAGTAAGACGCACTTACTACGCATTGCCTAAGTTAAAAGTCTGCGTTGAGTACGCAGTAAGAGTATGGAGCCTAAGATACAAAAAATGATGCGGGTACACCACGTCGCCCCAAAAATAGTGGAACCCTCAAGGGACGAGGATGGAAAACTAAAAAAATAATTGGAACAACTTCCATTCATCCCAGGAAACAAAGGATATAGGTTAGGACAAAGCCACTACTTTAAGAAAACCTGGAATAGTTATTCCCATAATACTAGTACCGCCTAATTGAAATTGGAATGACTACAAGTACATACAGAGGAAAGCACGAGTACCCTCTAAAGGGGGGAAGTTAATGAGAAAATGGCAAAAGTAAGGTGAAGGCAATCGATATGGTAATATATTTGAGATGGACGTCTAAACTTTAATAAGATATCCTGCCGAACCAAGTTAGAAAGGTCTGGAAGCCACCAGTAATTGAACGGAAGCCAGAATGCTACATAAGGCAGCGTTGAGAAGGTTGTGACGAGACCCTAAACAACATAACGCTAGAAGGCGTCTGCATATAAAAACAAAAGGGTGTAAACAAGAAAGGATGTCGAATGAATTAAGAAACACTACGAAGGATAATGATAACATGCTAGATCAAAAGCCAAAATGTTAACTATAGAGTTGGTCGCAAATAATGTTGCGATAGATAAATAACCAAGGACAAAGGAATAAAAAGTCTTCTATGGTATAAAATGAAAAAGACACAAAGTGAATCGAGGATAGGGAAGTGTATATGTCAAATTCCTTTAAAGCTATGCCAGGTAATAATAGACAAGAGTCAAAGCGGCTCCAAGGGTCCCTATATGAAAGAACTTTAGCGCTACTCAATAACCCACCCTAATGAATGGGTGCGTACAGAAAGGGGGGGGATACAATAGGGGAAGTTAAACCAAAATGACCAAAAAGGGACATGGTCATAGCGGAACTAAAGGTCTACGCCGATACTGGTCGCAAGATAACAAAGGAAGGACAGGGCAAAACATAAAGACTCGCGAGACAACACTAAGGTAAATCTTGGGCTAAATTGAGTGTCCGCACATCGTAGAAAGGATTACAGTGAAACGATATACGAAGACTTCCCAGGAAGGTCACCCATCTCAATATTACTCTCGCCCCAGCACGCTTAACTTCAAAATTCTGATGGAACTTAATGCGTTAGTACTGGTGTGATCGCGCGAGATGGAAGAATCTGAACTAGTAACGGAGAAACGATATGAGATTATGTACCCAGAGTATTATAAGATACGTTAAGGAAATTGTAACAAGGGATTAAGAAAAACAAGAAGGATTAGCTAATTGCTAATTGACGACGCACTTGAATGCCACAACTCGTCAACATAGAGTTAGTTAATGAGAGGGAAACCGCAGAATGGCTATATGGGCCAGTGGACGAGGGAATTTTGACACCACTTGGTAGCCAACTCTGAGGACAAAAAAAAAAAAAATAGGATCCAAAAGATCAAACGCCAGTTAAAGTTCTGAAAGGAGTCGAGAAGGACTATACGAGGCTAACGGTTCCCAGATTATTAACATCATTAGGAACCTATTTTGTACTCTGTAAGAGTAGGGTGCTATATGGGTTATTGTGAGTAGGCTAACGAATCTGCTTATTTGCTTCCAAGCAAGACCACCTATGCCGCTAGAACTAGGTGAAGTTATATGACAAGGAAGTAGTAAGGTTTCGTGAGGTTTCGTCATCTAATATCCCATATAAAGGGACTTTAATTATAATTAATGCCTTGAGATCAGTCCAAGAAGAGATCAGGAGCACAGACAGGTCTTAGTACCGCATTCCTCCCTCGAGCTACTAAACAGACTGAGCGCACTATTAGACGCTAGAAGATATGTCACAAGCCGGGAGACTAACTTTGAAGGTAGTCGGAATAATTATCCCTCACTTATCAAGTTGCCTACAATAATAATTACTACTCCAGTATTCCAATGGCCCCGACATGATTAAGCAAGCTATTGACTAAAAGCCCAGAGTCGGCAGGAATGATATACAGATAATCGACGTCGACATACAGAGTTCAAGTTGATGATTGGATGTTCAACATAGGGTCACCTAGAAAAGGAACTTGACCCGGAATACGTTAGACAGTATCAAGTTACTCATAAGGTGGGCAACGTGGCTGGTAAGTTAAGCTTACCACCTTAGTTGGAAACTATACGCCTAGTCCATTAGATACTGACGAGTCACCCAGGGTATATTCCATAAATGAAGTCCATGAGATGGGAGAGTTATCCTATGAGGAGAAACTTATTGCCATCTTCGATTGGCAAATTAGAAGGTTGCGAACTGAAGACGTGCCTTTCGTCAAGGTATTGTGGCAAAATCAAAACTAGAAAAGGGGATGACCTAAGAAATTAAAAAGAGGACATAAAATACCAGGTAAATAGGTAACCCCAACTCCTGAAACTCGTATACTAAGTACTTCGATGGAAATATGTGTAAGGAAATAGAAACGAATCCCCCGATGGTCTGTATAAGATCTAAGGGAAGTTTTGTTTAACATTCGGGGATGAATGTTCTAAAGGGGGGAAGGATGTTACACCTCACCCTTTTAAACTCAGAATGTTTCATAAGTTCCTTGGGCAGCCATATGAACCGGATATGCTACGACACTATCAAACGGCTCTATGGAAGGGAGAATGTGATACCCCATACTAGAGAAGGTTGGAGATGAAATCATAGGAGTCCGGAAGGAATTGGAGGCCAAGTAATGAGTCGTAGGACTCGATTTACCTATGTAAGCTACTAAGTTAAAAGTCATATGCACTTGAGCTACTTAAGCATATATCAAACTTACGTAGCACGGATTACAAGGTACATAAAATAAGACGAGGTTACGAGCCCGCGAGGAAGGGAAAAAAAAGACGACACGTGGTAGCCAATGAAGAAGCGACACGTGGCAGCACCTCAAGCAGGCAGGTGACCCACCTGCTTGGGGTCAAGTAGGTGACCCACCTGCTTGGGGGAGGTGGACCCCACTGCCACGTGGCAGCACCCCATTGGTCGTGTGTTGAGGTGGCCCAATAAGGGCTTGACACGTGTCACCCTTAGGGGATGACACGTGTCACCCTATATATATATATATATGTATATGACTCCTTAGTTGTTCATTATCCAAAAAATAGCAGCAGCCTTGGAGAACAAAACGTGAAAGAGGGAAATAGAGAGGCAGCAACATTTTTTGAAGAATTAAAGGTGAGTTTTCCAATTTTCTTCCGTGAATTAATTATATAAGGTGTACCTTGAGTACGTGGATACGTATATATGTATTTTAAGACCTTAATGGAAGTAAAACTCCAGCTTTGCAATTGGAATTTGGAAGAGAAAATAAGAGAAAACGTTAATTAATAAACCCGTTTTTGGAAGGGACAGTGGTTAGTAATATTTGTATAACTTCTTGTGTACAGATTCGTTTCGAGTGATTTAATATTTTTTGGAAAGGTATTTCGTGGTTCTATAACTTTAATTCAGACTCCAAAATCCATTTCTACTTGTATCAGCTTGAAAAGTGGTGATGAAGTGTAGAGGAGGTACTGCTCAAATTTGGTTTTGGAAATTCCACACGGACAGCTGTAAGTATTTTGGTCATATCTTTTTGTACAAAATTGATGTAGGGATGATTCTAAATTTTTTGCGACCCTAAGACATATGTCTATAACTTTCATGAAGGGCGTAAATCCTGTTTCCCTCCATTACCCCTTCGAAATGAAGCGACAAGGTAAAACAGTAAGCTGTCCAGATTTCACATTTTGGATAGTTTTGGCGAGTTTGACAAGTTTAACGTAAGGTAAGGTTTCTTCTTTAAATTTGAGCTTTATGAGTTCTTATGGATCATGTTACACGCCCTATTGGTGGCTGGAAATATGAAAATGGCTTAGAAATACTTGGCGTTCGGAATAAACTAATTTGTAGTCGTTATAGTTGAATTGTTGTCGAAATAAAGTATTGCTTTGTGAAGTACTGCTGCAGGGGTATTGGCTGGTTGTTGCAGGGTCTAAATATGATCTAATGTGGGTTAGGTTGTTTCTGGTTGAGACCCCATGACCCCTCGTTGCGTATAATTAAAGGCGTCACAAAAATAAAGGCTAGACGCCCTATTTTGATATCGTATTTTTTAATAAGTCGTTTGGGATTTATGTTGTATATTGTTGGTATGAATTGCTGCAGGTTTTTGTTGTTGGTTGGCTGTAGGTCTTAGGGAACTAATTGGAAATTCGGATAGGGCACATTATAGGGGAGGTGCTGCCCAATTTTCGTTAACGCCTTAACAAACTAAAGGACTAGCCGAGGAAACGACTAAGGAAATAGATTCCATTAACATTAAGGCGTAACCTCAGATGCTGAAAAGTTAAGAGTAGTTGATATTCATATTAATTTATATTGAATAGGTTCAGAAGACGATGAGGCGAGCAGGATAAAGGGTAACTCCCAAGAGGTATGTAAAGCTTTCTCTTGGCATGTTTTGGTATAAGTTCATACAACTATCTTTCTTTCCTTTTGGCAAGTTTTAGCCTTAAATAAAGTGTGTGTGGAATGTGGGGATAATTCCATTCCCAAAACTCCAAGTATGCCTCATAACCCATATCCACTGCTTAGTATTGGAATTTCTGCAAGAATTGAGTATTGCCTAGTAAGGCTTCTATGTGTTAAACACTAGTATGTGGAAAGCTATCTCTCATTTCCTTTGATACGTATTTGGTACGAAAGTGAGATTATGATGCCATAATGATTCACCGAGCCCCATGATGGGCCGGGTATGAAATATGTGTATGCAGATCCCATAAAGGAAAGTACAGACCATATATAGTTTATTCTCTTTCTTCTTCTGGCATGTCTTGGTTGTAGGTTAAACATGATATGAGTTCCGGGGTAACTCCATTCTTAGCATCTCTTATTTACGTCTGAATATCGAACTTTTATAATAATCAAACTATTTCCCTAGAAACTTTTATATGTTAAAAAGGTAACAAATGTACAGGCTCCAAGTCTTACAGACTATATGTTAACAAATGTTTCTGGTTCCATAAGCGATTTGGATTTACTTTAGTACATGTCTAGGAGCCCTGAGATTATAATTGAGACAGCCCATAATGGCATTTATAGGACACTCGAGATTACTACACCGTTACTCGGGTCCTCAAACAAAAGCTTAACTTTCTTATTTTGTCGAGTCTCTGATAATGATTTAAATTGCATATAGTTACTCACTACTCTACTCGTGTATATTGTAACACTTCTTTCCCTGAGTCCCGGGCCAGGATATGTTCTCGTGCACAGTTCACTGCATTATTCACTGAGCCCCTCAATAGAGGGCCAGGATATGTGTATAAATATATGATGATGTGTTGTAATAAGGTGGTGATGGCACTGGGGCCATGATGGTTTTACAGAGATGATTCACCGGACCCCCAAAAGGGCCGGCTATATGATATGACTCGAACATGCATGTTTTTGTAATTCATAAAGTACAGGTACATGTTTCCGAATTGATATCTTATCCCCTGATTCTCTATCTCAGATATGTTTCCAGTTGTATTATATTATGTTTTACATACTCAGTACATATATCATACTGACCCCCTTTCTCGGGGGGCTGCGTTCATGCCCGCAGGTACAGATACAGATTTTGGGAGTCCGTCAGCTTAGGATGCCATGCAGCTCAGCTGGAAGAGGCTTCATTATATCGGAGCCTAGTTTTTGATACTGTCCACGGATGTATAGAAATTGTTTTATCCATTCAGGGGTACGGCGGGGGCCCTGTCCCGCCATATGTTGTCATTTATATGTTTAGAGGTCTGCAGACATGTATATGTGGGTTGTGTATGTCAGTTTGATTAAGCTGGGTCTACATGATATATGATATATGTTATTATGTTATGGCAGCCCTATCGGCTTACGCGCCCTGTTGTGATACAAACGAAAAGGGCTACAATTATGAAAATGTTATCGCCCAGTAGGGCTCTATTACATGATATTGTCTTATTTATGATTCAATGTAACCTCAGCTAATAGATATATGTACGGGGGGTCCGGGTCGGACCCCAGTTGCGGCCTACGGGGTTGGGTCGTGACAGAAGTGGTATCAGAGCAGTTCGTCCTTGGAGTGTCTGCAGACCGTGTCTAATAGAGTCTTGGTTATCGATGTGTTGCGCGCCACATCTATAAACAGGAAGCTATAGGACATTTAGGATGTTACCTTTCTTCTACATCTGAGATCGTGCTTTAGATCTGAGTCATAGGAAAAATTCCTTATACTAACCTTGGATCTTAACAGAAGGACGACACCAACAGAAGAAAGTAATTGATGACATGGAAAGTTACAAAGCACGCAGGTAAGTAAAGTGAAGGCACGGAAGATATCCATTTGGTAAGGTAGTGAAGTATTATTTGAAATGTAAAGCTGAAACCTGAAGGGAAAGCAGTCAGGAAGTGCAATAGTTGCAGTTTGAAGTTGGACATATGAGGTAAGTCTAATATTTTTATATTATTATTGACGTTGAAAGTCCTGTGTGGCTGCGATAAAAAAATAACATTGAAAGCCCTGTGCGGCTGTGATATGATATGTAAATATATATGCTGGCCCTGTGAGGCATTGTTGGTATTTTCTGCATGCAGGTTTTGGGATAAGTAAGAAATGTAGAGGAAACTCTGCCGAAATTTTCCCAGAACAAGAAAAAGGAAGTAAAGCATAGATTTTTGAGATGTCTGAGGAGTTGATACCAAGTACCCCTACTGTGTTCAACTAAAGCTATAAGAGGTACCCTTTAGGTGGTCGATAAGGGGCACCCTTTTCACTCGAAGAATTTTATTTCGGAGGAACAAAGGCTTATTTAAGTAGTAAAGTTCAGATTACGGTATCTCCAGCCGTATTTGTATTGTAGGAATATACACAGAGGGCTCAGAATGAAGGATAAGATGTCCCGCGAATGAGTTTCACTCTTTTGGAAAAAAATACCAAGCCCTCAACTCCTAATTGTAAATTAAATGAGTTGTTCATAACTCGAGGATAAACTCAGAAGGAGACCAGGTAGGTCAATTACTAAAAAAAGTACTAAGTTAGAAGTATCATAAACTTGAGTTACTTAAAGACATACCAAGCTTACGTAGCATGGATTACACGGGTTCTTAAAGTAAGAGGAGGTTACGAACCCATACGGAAGAGAGGAGAAGGAAACGTGGCATCACCTCAAGCAATAAGGTGACCCACCTGCTTAGGGTAAAGTAGGTGACCCACCTAATTGGGGTGGTCCCCATCAAGGACACGTGGCACCCATCATTGGTTGCATGGTTGAGGTGGACCAATAAGGGCTTGACATGTTTTACTTCCTAAGGGAAAGTATATCTATTCTAGTTGATGACTAAGTCATCATATTAAACATTTACAATTAGAAAATGAGAGAAAACCAAAGAGAGAAAACGTTAGAGCAAAAGGAGGCAGCCATTGTTCAAGAGAAAATTAAGGTAAGTTTCCAAGTTTATCCCCGTGAATTACTTACCTATGGTGTTCCTTAACCACGTGGATGTGTATATATGTTTCTTAGGATGCCTACGGATCATGTTTTCATATTTACACTTGGAACAAACAAGAAAAAGTTGAAGAAAAACTTAGAAATCTAAAAAGAGAGGGTTACAGGTTTTGTCCATAGAAAAGGTAAGGCCCAATTTTGTTCTGTGAATTAATTATTTAAGGTATAGCACAGTAGTATAATGATGTATTATAAAAAATAAATGTTACACCCCACATCTTTTAACTCGGAATGTCCCTTAAGTTACTTAGAAGCTAGCATGTGAGCCACTTAAGTTACGACACTATCAAACGGCTCTAAGGAAGGGAGAATGTGATACCCCATACTAGAGAAGGTTGGAGATGAAATCATAAGAGTCCGGAAGGAATTGGAGGCCAAGTAATGAGTCGTAGGACTCGATTTACCTATGTAAGCTACTAAGTTAAAAGTCATATGCACTTGAGCTACTTAAGCATATATCAAACTTACGTAGCACGGATTACATAGGTACATAAAATAAGATGAGATTACGAACCTACGAGAGGGAGCAAAAACTAGTTTCCGAACATACGAAAGTGAAGCAAGCAGGTGACAAGCAGGCAGGTGACTCACCTACTTGGGATGGACCCCACGCTGCCACGTGGCAGCCCCTAACTGGTTGCATAGATATGGTGGACCAATCACGGCTGGACACGTGTCACCCTAGGGGGATGACACGTGTCACCCCCATAGCCACCCTATATATATGTGTATTGTGACTAATTAGTTCATTATTAGCCAGAAAATCAGTCCAAAACATGGAGAGAAAACGTGAAAAATGAAGAAGGGAAAGGCAGCCATGTCTGGAAGAATTTAAGGGTAAGTTCTTCAATTTTCCTCTGTGAATTAATTATCTACGACGTTCCTCAACCACGTGGATATGTATATATGTATTTTACGATGTCTACGGAACCATGGTTGCAGTTTACACTTGGAAAGAAATAAGAGAAAGTTGAAGGAGAAAACGTTAAGAACTAATTAACCAACCCGTTTTTGGAAGGGACGGTTGTTAGTAATATGGGTATAACTTCTTAAGTACATTTCGTTTCGAATGATTTAATATGTTTTGGAAAGGTATTTCAGAGGCCGATAACTTTCGTTCAGACTCTAAAGTCCATTTTTGACTTGTAGTAGCTCGAAAAAGGGTGATGAAGTGTAGAGGAGGTACTGCCCAGATTTAGTTTTGGAAATCCTACATGGACAGCTGTGAGTATTTTGGTCATATCTTTTTGTACAAAATTGATGTAGGGATGATTCGAAATTTTTTGCTACCCTAAGACACATTTCTATAACTTTCATGAAGGACATAAATCCTGTTTCCCTCCATTACCCCTTCAAAACGAAGCGACAAGGTAAAACAGTAAGCTGTCCAGATTTCACATTTTGGATAGTTTTGGCGAGTTTGACAAGTTTAACGTAAGGTAAGGTTTCTTCTTTAAATTTGAGCTTTATGCGTTCTGATGGAGCAGGTTACACGCCCTATTGGTGGCTGGAAATATGAAAATGGCTTAGAAATACTTGGCGTTCGGAATAAACTAATTTGTAGCCGTTATAGTTGAATTATTGTCGAAATAAAGTGTCGTTCTTGTGAGTTGCTGCTGCAGGGGTGTGGCTTGTTGTTGCAGGGCCTAAATATGTCCTAATGTGGTTTAGGGTGCTTCTGGTAGAAGCCACATGACCCCTCGTTATGTATAATTAAAGGCGTCACAAAATAAAGGCTAGACGCCCTATTTTGATATCGTATTTTTGAATAAGTCGTTTGGGATTTATGTTGTATATTGTTGGTATGAATTGCTGCAGGTTGTTGTTGTTGGTTGGCTATAGGTCTTAGGGACCTAATTGGAAATTCGGATAGGGCACATTATAGGGGAGGTGCTGCCCAATTTTCGTTAACGCCTTAACAAACTAAAGGACTAGCCGAGGAAACGACTAAGGAAATAGATTCCATTAAAATTAAGGCGTAACCTCAAATGCTGAAAAGTTAAGAGTAGTTGATATTCATATTACTTTATATTGAATAGGTTCAGAAGACGATGAGGCGAGCAGGATAAAGGGTAACTCCCAAGAGGTATGTAAAGCTTTCTCTTGGCATGTTTTGGTATAAGTTCGTACAGCTATCATTCTTTCCTTTTGGCAAGTTTTAGCTTTAAGTGAAGTGTGTGTGGAATGTGGGGATAATTCCATTCCCAAAAATCCAAGTATGCCTCATAACCCATATCCACTGCTTAGTATTGGAATTTCTGCAAGAATTGAGTATTGCCTAGTAAGGCTTCTATGTGTTATACACTAGCATATGGGAAGCTATCTCTCATTTCCTTTTATACGTATTTGATACGAAAGTGAGATTATGATGCCATAATGATTCACCGAGCCCCATGATGGGCCGGGTATGAAATATGTGTATGCAGATCCCATAAAGGAAAGTACGGACCATATATAGTTTATTCTCTTTCTTCTTCTAGCATGTCTTAGTTGTAGGTTAAACATGATATGAGTTCCGGGGTAACTCCATTCTTAGCATCTCTTATTTACGTCTGAATATAAAACTTTTATAATAATCGAACTATTTCCCTGGAAACTTTTATATGTTAAAAAGGTAACAAATGTACAGGCTCCAAGTCTTAGAGACTATATGTTAACAAATGTTTCTGGTTCCATAAGCGATTTGGCTTTACTTTAGTACATGTCTAGGAGCCCCGAGATTATAATTGAGATAGCCCATAATGGCATTCAGAGAACACTCGAGATGACTACACCGTTACTCGGGTCCTCAAACAAAAGCTTAACTTTCTTATTCTGTCGAGTCTCTGATAATGATTTAAATTGCATATAGTTACTCACTACTCTACTCGTGTATACCGTAACACTTCTTTCCTTGAGTCCCGGGCCAGGATATGTTTTCGTGCATAATTCACTGCATTATTCACTGAGTCCCTCAATAGAGGGCCAGGATACGTGTATAAATATATGATGATGTGTTGTAATAAGGTGGTGATGGCACTGGGGCCATGATGGTTTTACGGAGATGATTTTACAGAGATGATTCACCGGACCCCCGAAAGGGCCGGCTATATAATATGACTCGAACATGCATGTTTTTGTAATTCATAAAGTACAGGTACAGGTTTCTGAATTGATATCTTATCCCCTGATTCTCTATCTCAGATATGTTTCCAGTTGTATTATATTATGTTTTACATACTCAGTACATATATCATACTGACCCCCTTTCTCGGGGGGCTGCGTTCATGCCCGCAGGTACAGATACAGATTTTGGGAGTCCGTCAGCTTAGGATGCCATGCAGCTCAGCTGGAAGAGGCTTCATTGTATCGGAGCCTAGTTTTTGATACTGTCCACGGATGTATAGAAATTGTTTTATCCATTCAGGGGTACGGCGGGGGCCCTATCCCGCCATATGTTGTCATTTATATGTTTAGAGGTCTGCAGACATGTATATGTGGGTTGTGTATGTCAGTTTGATTAAGCTGGGTCTACATGATATATGATATATGTTATTATGTTATGGCAGCCCTATCGGCTTGCGCGCCCTGTTGTGATACAAACGAAAAGGGCTACAATTATGAAAATGTTATCGCCCAGTAGGGCTCTATTACATGATATTGTCTTATTTATGATTCAATGTAACCTCAGCTAATAGATATATGTACGGGGGGTCCGGGTCGGACCCCAGTTGCGGCCTACGGGGTTGGGTCGTGACAGAAGTGGTATCAGAGCAGTTCGTCCTTGGAGTGTCTGCAGACCGTGTCTAATAGAGTCTTGGTTATCGATGTGTTGCGCGCCACATCTATAAACAGGAAGCTATAGGACATTTAGGATGTTACCTTTCTTCTACATCTGAGATCGTGCTTTAGATCTGAGTCATAGGAAAAATTCCTTATACTAACCTTGGATCTTAACAGAAGGACGACACCAACAGAAGAAAGTAATTGATGACATGGAAAGTTACAAAGCACGCAGGTAAGTAAAGTGAAGGCACGGAAGATATCCATTTGGTAAGGTAGTGAAGTATTGTTTGAAATGTAAAGCTGAAACCTGAAGGGAAAGCAGTCAGGAAGTGCAATAGTTGCAGTTTGAAGTTGGACATATGAGGTAAGTCTAATATTTTTATATTATTATTGACGTTGAAAGTCCTGTGTGGCTGCGATAAAAAAATAACATTGAAAGCCCTGTGCGGCTGTGATATGATATGTAAATATATATGCTGGCCCTGTGAGGCATTGTTGGTATTTTCTGCATGCAGGTTTTGGGATAAGTAAGAAATGTAGAGGAAACTCTGCCGAAATTTTCCCAGAACAAGAAAAAGGAAGTAAAGCATAGATTTTTGAGATGTCTGAGGAGTTGATACCAAGTACCCCTACTGTGTTCAACTAAAGCTATAAGAGGTACCCTTTAGGTGGTCGATAAGGGGCACCCTTTTCACTCGAAGAATTTTATTTCGGAGGAACAAAGGCTTATTTAAGTAGTAAAGTTCAGATTACGGTATCTCCAGCCGTATTTGTATTGTAGGAATATACACAGAGGGCTCAGAATGAAGGATAAGATGTCCCGCGAATGAGTTTCACTCTTTTGGAAAAAAATACCAAGCCCTCAACTCCTAATTGTAAATTAAATGAGTTGTTCATAACTCGAGGATAAACTCAGAAGGAGACCAGGTAGGTCAATTACTAAAAAAAGTACTATGATGTTTAAGAGGTTCTGATTTCTTCCAACAATGGTTGGAAAATGATGTACGATAATGGTTTATAATTTGCCACCGACTAATTGGGGAAAGAACTTTTAATAGAAGCACCTCAAAGAGATGTCAGGAACCAAATATATATACGAGTTAAAAGGGGGATACGTAAGTATGAACTAAACAGTGTGATACGAGTATGCAGGGATAAATTGGAACCACTAGTAAGATGCACTTCGTACGCATTGCCTAAGTTAAAGGCCTGCATTGAGAACGGAGTAAGAGAATGGGGCTTAAGATATAAAAGAAATGACACGTGTACACAATGTCGCCCCAAAAATAGTGGAATCCTTAAGGGACGAGGATGGCAAACTTAAATAATAATTGGAACAACTTCCATTCATCCCAAGAAACAAAGGATATAGGTTGGGACAAAGCCACTAGTTTAAGAAAACCTAGAATAGTTATTCCTAGAATACTAGTACTGCCTAATTGAAATTGGAATGACTACAAGTACATACAGAGGAAAGCACGAGTACCCTCTAAAGGGGGGGAAGTTAATGAGAAAATGGCAAAAGTAAGGTGAAGGCAATCGATATGGTAATATATTTGAGATGGACGTCTAAACTTCAATAAGATATCCTGCCGAACCAGGTTATAAAGGTCTGGAAGCCACCAGTAATTGAACGGAAGCCAGAATGCTACATAAGGCAACGTTGAGAAGGTTGTGACGAGACCCTGAACAACATAACACTAGAAGGTGGTTGCGGATAAAAACACAAAAAAATGTAACCATGGAAGGATATCGAATAACTCAAGAGACACTACGAAGGATAATGACAACATGCTAGACCAAAAAGCCAAAATGTTGGCTATAGAGTTGGTCGCAAATGATGTTGCGATAAATGTATAACCAAGGACAAAGGAATAGAAAGCCTCCTGTGGTAAAAAAATGAGAAGAACACAAAATGAATAAAGGATAGGGGAGCTCATATGTCAAATTCCTTTAAAGCTATGCCAGCTAATAATAGCCAAAACTTAAAATGGCTCCAAAGGTTACTACATAAAAGAACTTTAGCGCTACTCAGTAGCCCACCCTAATGAATGGGTGCGTACAGAAAGGGGGGGAATACAATAGGGGAAGTTAAACCAAACTGACCAAAAAGGGACATGGTCATAGCGGAACTAAAGTTCTACGCCGATACTGGTCGCAAGATAACAAAGAAAGGACAGGGCAAAACATAAAGACTCGCGAGACAACACTAAGGTAAATCTTGGGCTAAATTGAGTGCCCGCACATCGTAGAAAGGATTACAGTGAAACGATACACGAAGACTTCCCAGAAAGGTCACCCATCCCAATATTATTCTCGCCCCAGCACGCTTAACTTCAAAATTCTGATGGAACTTAATGCATTAGTGCTGGTGTGATCCCGCGAGATGGAGGAATCTGAACTAGTGATGAAGAAACGATATGAGATTATGTACCCAGAGTATTATAAGATACGTTAAGGCAATTGTAACAAGGGTTTAAGCAAAATAAGAAGGATTAGCTAATTGCTAATTGACGACGCACTTGAATGCCATAGTTCTTCAACATAGAACCAGTTAACGAGTGGAAAACCACAGAATAACTATATAGGCCAGTTAAAGTTCTAAAGAAAGTCGAGAAAAACTATACGAAGCTAAGGATTCCCAAATTATCAACGTCACCACGCACCTATTCTAAACTTTTCAAGAGTAGGGTGCTATGCGGGTTATTGCGAGAAGGCTAACGAATCAGCCCATTTGCTTTCAAGCAAGATCACCTATGCAACTTGAATGAGGTGAAGTTATATAACAAGGAAGTAGTAAGATTCCGTGAAGTTCCCCAGCTAATATCTCAGATAGAGGAACTTCAAATATGGTTAACGTTTGGACCTCAGTCCAAGAAGAGGTCGGGAGCACAGACAGACCTTCATACCGCATTTACCTCAGGCTTCTGAATAGACTGAGCATACTATCAACTGCTAGAAAATATATTGCGAGCTTATGAGGTTGGCTTAAGTGTAGCTAGGACTATCGTCCATCAATTATTAGGTTTGCCTACGAGAAGGGCTACCATTACAGTATCCAAATGACCCCTTACAAGATGTTGTAAGGAAGCGCCTATAGGTCCCCCTGATGGGGAAAAGACTAAGCTGGTAGGCCAAACAGGATTAAGCAAACTATTGACTAAAAGCCCAGAGTCGGCACGAATGATATACAGATAATCGACATCGACATTCAAAGTTCAAATGGATGATTGGATGTTCATAACGGAGTCACCCAGAAAAGGGGACTTAACCCAAAATATGTTAGACGGTATCAAGTTACTCATAAGGTGGGCAATGTGGCTGGTAAGTTAAGCTTACCACCTCAGTTGGAAACTATACACCCAGTCCATTAAATACTGACGAGTCACCCAGGGTATATTCCATAAATGAGGTCCAGTAGATGGAATCCTACCACCATCCTGGATCGGCAAACTGGAAGATTGTAGACTAAAGACGTATCTTCCGTAAAGTTACGGTGGAAAAATCAAAACCAGAAAGAGGATGATCTGGGAACTGAAGAGAACATGGAATATAAGTATTTGCACCTGTAACCGATGTCTATAGGTAACTCCAACTCTTGAGAACTCGTATGTTAATAATATAGATAGGAATGCATGTGATAGCATAAAGGAAAGGAACACCTCTATAATTTATATAAAGTCTTATAGAAGATTGCATTTAACATTCGGGGACGAATGTTCTAAAGGGGGGAAGGATGTTACACCCCACATCTTTGAACTCGGAATGTCCCTTAAGTTACTTAGAAGCTAGCATGTGAGCCACTTAAGTTACGACACTATCAAACGGCTCTAAGGAAGGGAGAATGTGATACCCCATACTAGAGAAGGTTGGAGATGAAATCATAAGAGTCCGGAAGGAATTGGAGGCCAAGTAATGAGTCGTAGGACTCGATTTACCTATGTAAGCTACTAAGTTAAAAGTCATATGCACTTGAGCTACTTAAGCATATATCAAACTTACGTAGCACGGATTACATAGGTACATAAAATAAGATGAGATTACGAACCTACGAGAGGGAGCAAAAACTAGTTTCCGAACATACGAAAGTGAAGCAAGCAGGTGACAAGCAGGCAGGTGACTCACCTACTTGGGATGGACCCCACGCTGCCACGTGGCAGCCCCTAACTGGTTGCATAGATATGGTGGACCAATCACGGCTGGACACGTGTCACCCTAGGGGGATGACATGTGTCACCCCCATAGCCACCCTATATATATGTGTATTGTGACTAATTAGTTCATTATTAGCCAGAAAATCAGTCCAAAACCTGGAGAGAAAACGTGAAAAATGAAGAAGGGAAAGGCAGCCATGTCTGGAAGAATTTAAGGGTAAGTTCTTCAATTTTCCTCCGTGAATTAATTATCTACGACGTTCCTCAACCACGTGGATATGTATATATGTATTTTACGATGTCTACGGAACCATGGTTGCAGTTTACACTTGGAAAGAAATAAGAGAAAGTTGAAGGAGAAAACGTTAAGAACTAATTAACCAACCCGTTTTTGGAAGGGACTGTTGTTAGTAATATGGGTATAACTTCTTGTGTACAGTTTCGTTTCGAATGATTTAATATTTTTTGGAAAGGTATTTCAGAGGCCGATAACTTTCGTTCAGACTCTAAAATCCATTTTTACTTGTAGTAGCTCGAAAAAGGGTGATGAAGTGTAGAGGAGGTACTGCCCAGATTTAGTTTTGGAAATCCTACACGGACAGCTGTGAGTATTTTGGTCATATCCTTTTGTACAAAATTGATGTAGGGATGATTCGAAATAGTTTGCGACCCTAAGACACATTTATATAACTTTCATGAAGGACATAAATCTTGTTTCCCTCCATTACCCCTTCGAAACAAGCGACAAGGTAGAACAGTAAGCTGTCCAGATTTCACATTTTGGATAGTTTTGGCGAGTTTGACAAGTTTAACGTAAGGTAAGGTTTCTTCTTTAAATTTGAGCTTTATGTGTTCTGATGGAGCAGGTTACACGCCCTATTGGTGGCTGGAAATATGAAAATGGCTTAGAAATACTTGGCGTTCGGAATAAACTAATTTGTAGCCGTTATAGTTGAATTGTTGTCGAAATAAAGTGTCGTTCTTGTGAGTTGCTGCTGCAGGGGTGTGGCTTGTTGTTGCAGGGCCTAAATATGTCCTAATATGGATTAGGATGCTGCTGGTAGAAGCCACATGACCCCTCGTTATGTATAATTAAAGGCGTCACAAAATAAAGGCTAGACGCCCTATTTTGATATCGTATTTTTGATAAGTCGTTTGGGATTTATGTTGTATATTGTTGGTATGAATTGCTGCAGGTTGTTGTTGTTGGTTGGCTGTAGGTCTTAGGGACCTAATTGGAAATTCGGATAGGGCACATTATAGGGGAGGTGCTGCCCAATTTTCGTTAACGCCTTAACAAACTAAAGGACTAGCCGAGGAAACGACTAAGGAAATAGATTCCATTAACATTAAGGCGTAACCTCAAATGCTGAAAAGTTAAGTGTAGTTGATATTCATATTACTTTATATTGAATAGGTTCAGAAGACGATGAGGCGAGCAGGATAAAGGGTAACTCCCAAGAGGTATGTAAAGCTTTCTCTTGGCATGTTTTGGTATAAGTTCGTACAGCTATCATTCTTTCCTTTTGGCAAGTTTTAGCCTTAAGTGAAGTGTGTGTGGAATGTGGGGATAATTCCATTCCCAAAACTCCAAGTATGCCTCATAACCCATATCCACTGCTTAGTATTGGAATTTCTGCAAGAATTGAGTATTGCCTAGTAAGGCTTCTATGTGTTAAACACTAGCATATGGGAAGCTATCTCTCATTTCCTTTGATACGTATTTGATACGAAAGTGAGATTATGATGCCATAATGATTCACCGAGCCCCATGATGGGCCGGGTATGAAATATGTGTATGCAGATCCCATAAAGGAAAGTACGGACCATATATAGTTTATTCTCTTTCTTCTTCTAGCATGTCTTAGTTGTAGGTTAAACATGATATGAGTTCCGGGGTAACTCCATTCTTAGCATCTCTTATTTACGTCTGAATATAAAACTTTTATAATAATCGAACTATTTCCCTAGAAACTTTTATATGTTAAAAAGGTAATAAATGTACAGGCTCCAAGTCTTACAGACTATATGTTAACAAATGTTTCTGGTTCCATAAGAGATTTGGCTTTACTTTAGTACATGTCTAGGAGCCCCGAGATTATAATTGAGATAGCCCATAATGGCATTCAGAGAACACTCGAGATGACTACACCGTTACTCGGGTCCTCAAACAAAAGCTTAACTTTCTTATTCTGTCGAGTCTCTGATAATGATTTAAATTGCATATAGTTACTCACTACTCTACTCGTGTATACCATAACACTTCTTTCCTTGAGTCCCGGGCCAGGATATGTTTTCGTGCATAGTTCACTGCATTATTCACTGAGTCCCTCAATAGAGGGCCAGGATACGTGTATAAATATATGATGATGTGTTGTAATAAGGTGGTGATGGCACTGGGGCCATGATGGTTTTACGGAGATGATTTTACAGAGATGATTCACCGGACCCCCGAAAGGGCCGGCTATATAATATGACTCGAACATGCATGTTTTTGTAATTCATAAAGTACAGGTACAGGTTTCTGAATTGATATCTTATCCCCTGATTCTCTATCTCAGATATGTTTCCAGTTGTATTATATTATGTTTTACATACTCAGTACATATATCGTACTGACCCCCTTTCTCGGGGGGCTGCGTTCATGCCCGCAGGTACAGATATAAATTTTGGGAGTCCGTCAGCTTAGGATTCCATGCAGCTCAGCTGGAAGAGGCTTCATTGTATCGGAGCCTAGTTTTTGATACTGTCCACGGATGTATAGAAATTGTTTTATCCATTCAGGGGTACGGCGGGGGCCCTGTCCCGCCATATGTTGTCATTTATATGTTTAGAGGTCTGCAGACATGTATATGTGGGTTGTGTATGTCAATTTGATTAAGCTGGGTCTACATGATATATGATATATGTTATTATGTTATGGCAGCCCTGTCGGCTTGCGTGCCCTGTTGTGATACAAACGAAAAGGGCTACAATTATGAAAATGTTATCGCCCAGTGGGGCTCTATTACATGATATTGTCTTATTTATGATTCAATGTAACCTCAGCTAATAGATATATGTACGGAGGGTCCGGGTCGGACCCCAGTCGCGGCCTACGGGGTTGGGTCGTGACAATAAATTCCAATTTGTGGCAGCGGAGAAGTGGCACAAACAGTCCGCAACTTTCAGCACGTTAAGGGGGTTTCCGAAGTTAATTTTCAGCAAGTTTGGGAAGCCGTTTGTTAAGGTATGGCTTGGTTCTATTCTCCCGCATTTTTTAAGGGTTTTTACATGATATGAAGGTGTTAATAATTAAAAATCATGGCTTGGAGCAGCATTAAACAGATAACAAGCAGTCCGCACGATTTCAGCAAGTTTGAAAAGTTTCTGAGTTGCAATTTGGCAGTTTGGCCAATTTCGGGTAAGGTAAGGTTTCTCCTTTAAATTTGGACTTTATGATGTTGTTATGGAGTGTTTTATACACCCTATATATGTCTGTAAATATGGAAATTTCATAGAAATGCTTGACGTTCGAAACAAACTAAATTGGAATTGCTATAATTGAATTGTCGTCGAAGTAAAGTGTTGTGTTTGTGGTGTACTGCTGTAGGTGTGTGGGGGTTTGTTGCAGGTAATAAATTTGTTCTAAAAGGGGTATGGGTGCCTCTGGTTTTATACACATGACCCCTCGTTTCGTATAATTAAATGCCTTGTGAAATAAAGACTAGAAACCTATTTTTCTATTGTAATTTTCAGCAAGTTGGTTGGAATTTATATTGTGTAATGTTGCCATGTTTTAATTGTAGATGAGCTGCAGGTTGTTTTTGTTTGTTGGATTTAGTAATTAGGTATGTAATTGGGAATTCGTATAGGGCATATTATAGGGGAGACGTTGCTCGATTTTTATTACGTCTTTAACTAGTTAAGGAACTAGTCGAGAAAGCGAGCGAAGGGTTTAGTTCTATGAATACTTATGGGTAGCCTACGGTGCTGGAAAGCCAAGGGTTGTTAATACTCGTATTTCTTTTATGTTACTTAGGTTGAAAGGACGACGAGATGAACGATATAAGAAGTAACCTATAGCAGGTATGTGAAGCTTCTCTTGGCATGTTTTTGGTATAGGTATGTAAAGCCTATTCTTTCTCTTCTTCTAGCATGTCTTTGTTGTAAGTTAAATGTGATACGAGCTCCAGGGTAACTCCATCCTTGAACATCTCTTATTTACTTTTGAACATCGAACTCTTATAATAGTGAACTAGTTCCCTGAGAACTTATATATGTTAAAGAAATAATAACTATACAGGCTCATAGAGTGAGAGACTAAATGACAACAAGTACTTCTGAATTCATAAACGGTTAGCATTACTGTAGTACATGTCTAGGGTCCTTGAGATCTTAACTGATATAGCCCCGAGTCACAGTTAGAGGGCACTTGACAATTACATTCCTACCCTGATCTCCAGGTGATAGTTCACTTGATGACCTCATTAAGTCTCGGATAATGATTCAAATTTTATTTTTTTTGTCACTACTCTACTTGTGTATACTGTAATACTTCTTTCATCGTGCTTGGGCCGGGAATAGTAATCATCCATAATTCTACTATTTTGTTCATCGCGCCCTCACTAGAAAGCCGAGTACGTATGTATGTATATGATGATGTGATGATGTGTTCTAATAAGAAGGTTATGGTAGTACAGATATGATTCACCGAATCCCTGATAGGGCCGGCTATATTAAAAATTTGAGTATAGATAATTTTACTTTCCCAAGTATAAGTTCCTGATTTGATAATTTACCCCCTGCTTCTCTATTTCATATATGCTTCCAGTTGTGTTATATTATGTTTCACATACTCAGTACCTATGTCGTACTAACCCCCTTCTCTCGGAGGGGGGTGCATTCATCCCCGCGGGTACATATATATGTTTTGAGAGTCCGTCAGCTTAGGATTCTGCTCAGCTCAGCTGGAAGAGGCTCCATTGTATCAGAGCCTTGCTTTCGGTACTGACCACTAATGTATAAAACTGTTTTGTCTATTCAAGGGTACAGTGGAGACCCTGTCCCGCCATATGTTGTCATTAATATTGTCAGAGGTCTGTAGACATATATATGTGGGTTGCGTATGTAAGTTGGTTCGGCTGGATCTGTGTGATATATGGTATATATTATTATGTTATGGTAGCCTTGTCGGCTTGCATTCCCTTTCATATTATGATACAAATGAAAGAGGCAACAAATATACAAAATGTTATGACCCATGGGGGTTCTCATGCACGTATCAGGTTGTTTGTAGTCCGGTTCAACCACATCTGATAGACTTGTATATGGGGGTTCAGATCAGACCCCATTCGCGGCCTACGGGATTAGGTCGTGACAACAGGGAAACCATAATTAATAGTATAAAAATGGACTTACCTCGTATGTCCATTCGGACTGCACCTGTTGCACTTTCCTGTTTACTTTTCCTTTCTCCTTTCAACTTTATATGTCAACTGTATTTCAACACTTTACCTGACATATGTCTTTCATGCCTCTACTTACCTATGTATTTTGTAACTTCCTATATCATCAGTTATTTTCTTCTATCGATGATCCCCTTCTACTGAAAGTACACGTTAGTATAAGGAATTTCACTCCCTATGACTTGGCTCTATCGCACGATCTTAGATCTGAAAGAAAGTAACATCCTAAATGTCATGTAGCCTCTTTTCTATAGATGTGGTGCACAACACAGCGATAAAAAAGACTCTACTAGACACGGTCTGTATATATTCTAAGGACGAACTGCTCTAATAGCACTTCTATCATGAACCAATCCCGTAGGTCGCGACTGGGGTCTGACCTGGAACCCCTTATGTGTATCTATCAGCTGTACTCAAGTTGAACCGTGTGTGATGTGGTACGATACACAAAGTCCTAATGGGTCAAAAACTTTTTCATATACATGTCGCCTCTTTCACCTGTATCACGATATAAAAGGGCACGCAAGCCAATAAGGCTACCCTAACACAATATCATATATAACATGACATACTCACAAATAACCCATATACACATATCTACAGACCTCTAAAAGAATTAACTGTATCATATGGAGGGACAGGGCCCCCTATGTACCCCTGAATAAACCAATATATACATCAAATAACTAGCCTCAAAAGTTAGGTTCCGGAATAATGGAGCACTTCCAACATCGCTGAGTAGAAACTCGAAGCTAGCAGATCTCCAGAATAAATATCTACACCTGCGGGTATGAAATACAGCCCCCTAATGAATGGGGGCTCAGTACGATATATGTACTGAGTATATAAAGCATAACATAGCATAACTTAGATAACGACTGAAATAGGGACGCAAGAAACAAGTATGACAGTTAAGAATTCACTATACTTGCATCTTATGAAAAGAGGGCATGTATATCATCCTCATGTATCACTCTCGGCCCGCCGTGGGACTCGGTATTACCATATCATCGTAAGTCATACCCTCATATATGACATCATTTAATATATTACAATTGCATCACTATGTCTTCATATGTATGCCTACCTATCATACCCTTCCCTTTAGTGAGGGTCTCGGTGAAAGAGTGGTGTACATGTCATATTGCACCCGACCCACTATGGGATCTGGTTCTATTATCATATAGTAAAATATACCGAGGAACTTTCGGCCCGATCCATACTTTAAAATAGTGTCGAGGAACGTATGGCCTGATCATATTTCAAGACAATGCCGAGGAACGTACGGCCAGATCCATATTTTAAAACAATGCCAAGGAACGTACAGCCCGATTAACATTTTCCATTATATCATCATATACATGCCCGTCCCGGGATGCGGTGATGAGAATCATCACATATAGGATCATTGTATGCTTTACTTCATCGTATATGGCATTTCATCATCGTATACTTCTATATATATATATAAATAACCGGCCCGGGACTCGATGAGCGAAGAGTAAAATTAGGCACGACTGCATTTTCGGCCCCCTTATGGGACTCAGAGGAAGATGGTTATAGTATGCTCGAGTAGAGTAGTGAGAAACCATATGCAATTTACATCATCATCAGAGACTCGATGAAACAGTCAAGTGAACCATCACCTGAAGAGCAGAGTAGTAATCATCTTAAGCACCTACTAAACACCGTTCATGATCATATTAGCTGTAGTTTGAGGGATCATAGACTTGTATCGAGACAGGGTTAAATAGCTTATGGAAGTAGAGATATTTGTCATCGCAGAGACCATAGGAATAGGAGCTGATGCATTCAATTATTATTCATCAGATACGAGACTCGAGGGTAGTAGTTCAACTACTTAAAGCATTCTAATATCAAGTAATGAATAAAAGTCACAAGTTATACCCGGAGCTTATAACTGGAACTACGTCCACCTCATATCATATGTCATTGCATTTATACTTAAGAAACTTCAAAAGGAAGAAAAGACAGGCCTTACATATACTATTGTTCATGATCTAGCAGCCTTAAAAGGCAATAACTCAATTATTACAAGAGTCTTAACATCAAAAAGTGAGTAAAGTCTATGAATTACATTTAGAGTTTCATGAGTGGAATTATCCCCATATTTCATAAACAAATCATTCATAACTTATACCTAAGACATGCCAAAAGAAAAGAAGAGTAGCTCTACATACCTGTTACGGGTTAATCGCATCCAGTCTCGCTTCAATACTCCTTTGACCTATTTAACATGAAAGAAATACAAATATCAACAACCCATGACTTTTCAGCAGGTCAAGGTGCACCCAAGTATTCATAGAACTCATTTTCTCACTCGTCTTCTCGACTAGTTCTTTAGTTAGTTAAGGAGTTAACGGAAATTGGGCAGCACCTCCCCTATACCATGCCCTATCCAAATTTCCAATTACACCCCATTCACTACAGAAAACCAACCACAAAACCCTGCAGAATATATACAAGAAACTCATATCAACATTACATAATACAAACTTCCAATGACTCGCCCAAAATTATGATATCCAAAATAGGGTTTCTAGTCTCTATGTTGCAACATCTTTAATCATACGTAGCGGAGGGTCGTGTGTATGCGACCAGAAGCTCACACACATATTTTAGGATACTTTTAATTCCTTCAACACATCACCACACCAACTACAGCTGCAGCACCACAAGCACAATACCCAACTCGACTTCAATTTAATCATAACGACTTCAATTTAGTTTGTTTCTAACGTCGAGCATTTCTAGGACATTCTTACACTTCCATCAGCATAAAAGGTGTATAATACACACTATAAAAACATCATAAACTTCAAATTGAAAGTAAAGACCTTACCTTACCCAAAAACTGCCAAAGCTTGCAAATATTCGCCTCGAAAGTTCTCTAGTTGCGGCTGAAATGTCGTGCCTGTTTGCTATCTGTTTGGTGCTGATTCAAACCATAACTTTCATCATTAATACCTAATAAAATGTACAAACCTTTAAAAATGTGGGAGAAGAGAACCACGACATACCTTGCTAGAACTTGCTAAAACTTGTCTCGGAAGTTCCCTTAACATGCTGAAAATTAGCGAACAATTTATATTTCTTCCTTGCTGCCCAAAAATGAAATTTACATTATTAAACACCGCTATATCACCTTATGATACCTTAAATAATTAATTCATGGAATTAAATCATGCCTTACCTTGGTAGCCCCTCAAACCCGTAGGTCTCTGTCTCTAATCTCTAAGTTCCCTTTCTTTCTTTTTTTCTTGTTTTGGCTGAAGAATGACTCTAAGAGTCACATAACACATATATATATGTTGCCTTAGGAGGTGAAAAATGTCATCCCCTAAGGGTGACATGTGTCAGCCCCTCATTGGGCCACCTCAATCATGCAATCAATTAGGGAATGCCACATGTCCTTAGTAGGGCCCACCCCCAAGTAGGTGGTTCACCTACTTGATCCCAAGTAGGTGGGTCACCTTTTTCCATGTGGCACTTTCCTATGCTGTCACTGGCGCCTCCTCTTGCTGCCACATGTCATTCTCTCTTCCTCTTCATGGGTTCGTAATCTTGTCTTACTTTAAGAACTCATGTACTCCTTGCTACGTAATCTTAGTATGAACTCAAGTAACTTAAGAAGGTAAGATTTTCAAGTTGGTAGCTTTCGTATGTAAGTTGAGTCCTATGACTCATCACTTGCCTCCAATGCCTTTTGACTTCTCATGACCCTATTTTTAACCTTCCCCACTATGGGGTATCACTTTCTTCCTTCCTTAGAGTTTTTTGATAGTGTCGTAGATTATTTGACTCACATGATAATTTCTAAGAAGCTTAAGACACATTCCAAGCTCAAGAGTGTGGGGTGTAATACCTATTTCGTACCTGGCCCATTCTAGGGCTCGGTGAACAAATATGGCATCATAGTCTCACTTTCATACCAAGTACATATCAAGAGAAATGAGAGATAGTCGTCCACTCCCTACTTTTTAACACGTAGAAGCCTTAACAAGGCAATACTCAATTCTTGCAGAAGTTCTAATATCAAGCAGTGGATAGGGATTATGAGGTGTACTTGGAGTTCTAGGAATTGAATTACCCCCACACTTCACATGCAATTCACTTATGGCTAAGGCATGCCAAAGGGAAAGAAAGATAGCTTTACATACCTCTTACAGGTTACTCTTTATCATGTTTGCCTCGTCGTCCTTTAAACCTATTCAACATGGAAGAAATATGAACATCAACAAACCTTGAATTTTCAGCATCTTAAGTTGCACCCAAGTTTTCATAGAACTCATTCTCTCACTCATCTTCTCGACTAGTTTTTTAGTTAGTCAAGGCGTTACCGGAAATCGGGCAGCACCTCCCCTATAACATGCCCTATCCAAATTTCCAATTATATCCATAATCACTACAGCCAACTAACAAAAATAACATGCAGATCATATACACACAAAACATGGAAACATTATGCCACACAAGCTCCAAACAACTTGCTGAAAATTACAATACCAAAATAGGGTTTCTAGTCTTTATTTCGCAAAACCTTTAATTATATGAAACAAGGGGTCATGTGGCTGAAACCAGCATCTCTCACACCTCTTTTAGAATCCTTTAGTCCCTGCAACACACCAACACACACCTACAGAAGCACACCACAAGCACAACACCTTGCTTCGACTACAATTTAACTATAGCGACTCCAATTTAGTATGTTTCGAATCGTCGAGCATATTTATGGAATTTTCATATTTCCAGCAACTTACACAATGTGTAAACATATTTCCGAACAACACCATAAACTCCAAATTGAAGGAAAAGGTCTTACCTTACCCAAAATTAGCCAAAACTCGTCAAACTAGCCTCGGAAGTTCCTTGTCGTGCTGAAACTTTAGCGGACTGTTTGTATCGCTTCTTCGCTGTCCCAAATTGAAATTTATTGTTATTAAACAACATCATATCATCATAGTATACCTTAAATAATTAATTCATGGAGCGAAAGTCGGAGGCTTACCTCAAGGTAGCCAAACCCGTAGCCCCTCTCCTTTGTTCTCCAAGTTTTTCTTCAATTTTCTCTTGTTTGTTCCAAGTGTAAAGATAAAGATATGGTTCCGTAGGCATCATATTATACATATTTACATCTCCATTTATTTGATGAACACCGTACATAATTAATTTACGAAGAAAAATTGGAGGACTTACTTTTTTTTCCTCTAACCCTTAGCTCTCTCCTCTTCTAGATTAGGGTTCCTTTTCCTTTGTTCTCTCAAAATTTCAGCACAAATTGGATAATAAATGACTTAAGATTCATATTACATGTATATATATGTCTCCCCAAGAGGTGACATGTGCATCCCCTAAGGGTGACATGTGTCCAGCCTCCATTGGGCCACCGATTCATGCCTTGCTTCCTAGGCTGCCACATGGCATGTGGGGTCCACCCCCTCCCCAAGTAGGCAGGTTGGTAAGCTGCTTGCTTCAGTTTCTACCATGTGGAACTTCCTCCTGCTTCCATGTGGCACTCCCCTCTTGCTACCACGTGTCGTTCTCTCCTCTTCCTCATGGGTTTGTAATCTCGTCTCATTTTAAGAGCCCGTTTAATCCTTTCTACATAAGCTTGGTTAGTACTTAAGTAGCTTAAGTATGTAAGACTTCTAAGTTAGTAGTTTACGTAGGTAAATCGAGTCCTACGACTCATTACTTGGCCTTCAACTCCTTTCGACTTCTCATGACCCTAATTCCAACCTTCCTTCCTATGGGGTATTACATTCTCCGTTCCTTAGAGTCTTTTGGTGGTGTCGTAGATTATTCGGCTCACATAATAACTTCTAAGAAGCTTAGGAGACATTCTTAGCTCAAGAGTATGGGGTGTAACATTTAGGATGCAACCCTTCAAAAGGAAAAGACCCTATTCGAGATCACACCTAACGGAGTGCTAAGATATAGGGGAAGATTATGTGTACCTGAGATTGTAGGGCTATGACAACAAGTTTTAGGAGAGGCACACTATGCCCGGTATTCTGTTTATCCAGGGTTGACAAAGATATATCATGGGCTTAGATGTTTATAATGGTGGAATGGCATGAAGAATGACATAATAAAGTTTGTAGCCCAGTGCCTAAATTACCAATAGGTTAAAATTGAGCATCCAAAGCCTGGCGGACTATTACAAGAGATAGAAATCCTGACTTAGAAGTGGGAAGCAATTAATATGGATTTTATTACAGGCTTACCTCCATTCCACGGAAGTATGATTCCATATGGGCGATTGTAGATAGGCTGACAAAATTAGCCCACTTTCTTCCAGTTAGAACTATATATTTAGCGGAGGACTATGTGATGTTATAAATCAAAGAGATAGTAAGACTTCATGGGATTCCCACATCTATTATCTCAGACAGAGGGGCTCAATTTACAGCTAGATTTTAGAGATTATTTCAGAAAAGACTAGGAACACAAATAAATCCTAGTACAACATTTCACCCTCAGACTGATGGAAAGGCTGAACGTACTATTCAGATGCTAGAAGATATGTTACAGGCCTGTATTATTGACTTTGGAGGTATTGGTATGATCATTTTCCACTTATTGAGTTTGCCTATAATAATAGCTACCATTCTAGCATCCAGATGGCACCATATGAGGATTTATATGGAAGGAAGTGCAGGTCACCTACTGGCTAAGTTAATCAAACCCGATATGATTCAACAAGTTGTTGATAAGGTGAAGCTTATTCGGGAAAGGTTATTAGAAGCCTACAGTCGACAGAAATCATATACAGCTAATCGACATCCACCTTTAGAGTTTTAGGTCAGTGATTGGGTGTTTTTGAAAGTCTCACCCATGAAAGGGTTAATGAGATTCAGCAAGAAAGAAAAGCTTAGCCCGAGATACATTGGCCCTTATCAGGTTATTTGTAGAATAGGCAAGGTTGCCTATGAGTTGGACCTACCATCTGATTTGGAAGCACTATACCCTGTCTTTCATGTGTCGATGCTTCACAAATATATTGGTGATCCTTCTAAAGTATTCCACGTGGATGATATCCAGGTGATGAAGGAACTATCTTATGAGGAAAACCATATAGCTATACTTGATCACCAAGTCAGAAGGTTATGTACAAAGGATGTGGCATCTGTCAAAGTATTGTGGTAAAATAAAAATAGAGAAGGGATGACCTCGGAAGCCGAGGAAGAGATGAAGGATAAGTATCCTCACTTGTTCTCTACGCCTACAGGTAGTGTAAACCTCTAGATTAATTATATTGATTGATAGATGAAACTATATGTTGTTGCATTAAAAACAATATTCTCCCAAATTCCTTATAAGACTTTATGAGGCAAGTTTAACATTCGAGGACGAATGTTCTAAAGGGGGAAAGAATGTTATATGCTGTATTTTTGCACCTTGGACTATTCATGAGCTAATGGACATAAATTAAAGTGCTTTTGATTTTGAATTTTGAAATGGCATGAATTGTTTGTAAATGACAAGTTATATGATAATATATGTGAAGTTAAACACAACTCAAGCAGGACGCTTGAGACAATTCAAAGTGGAAGCCATCAAAAAGATTTTTTAAGTCACGTTTTCGATTGATCTAACTTTGGGAGGCCATAACCCCTTCAGAATTGGGGAATTTGGGAAAACATTACAAATTGAATTTATAGATAATTGAAATATATTTCCAACCATAGGTCGTGGGTTATAATATGATATCGGGATAAGAAGATATGGATATTTTAAGTCTGACATGCCGAACTAAATAGTGGATTCGGCACAACCCGATTCCAACTCGGGCCAGGACCAATACCCACGATATTAAATCAAAATTTTCAGCTTTTCCTTCAGATTTTAGACCAAAAAATGTCCAAAAATTTCCAAACAGAGTTAGAGAGAAGAACCCTAGAGAGAAACACTAAAATTGACCATAATTTAAGCCCTGAATCTCGAAGCTTATGAATAGAAAAGTGTTGTACGTCGCGTTGCTTTGAATTTGAGCTAAAAATCAGCCAAGAAGGAGAAGTATTAATGTAATTGCTGCACACTTGGGGTAATATTAAGGTCCATTTTTTATTGTTAACAAGTTTATTTATAGTTTTAACGGATTAGAACAGAGAAAATAGTGTTATAAACTCGTTAGTTGATTTGTTGGGATTTATGAATTAAGGGGCGATTTTAAATGGATGGAATTAGTTGTGTGATTATGTATAATAATTATTGATATTGTTTTGATGTTGTTGATGAGTTGTTGTTCTTGAATTTGGAACACTAAAGTGCATGAAGATATTGTATATATATTTTGGAGCTCTTTGGTATGATATTTATGGGTTGTGGTAGAACTTGGTGTAACATTTAATATGGTTTTCTTGCATTTAAATAGGTTATGTTACTATCACAGGGCTTCTGTGATATGTCATCAATTTAGAGGAAAAGGTTGTATGAAAATTAGAGGCGGTTTGCTTGGCGTTTAGCATCTTTATGTGGATTTGGATAGTCATTGGATGTTATGAATATGGTATGCTTTAATCTAGAATAATTTTATGATAAAGAGATTAACTTGTATTAAATGGAATTGGATGTAAAAAGAATTCCATGATTAGCGTTGGTGTTGGAATGGATAGAATTGGAGTTGCTTGAATTACATTGGGATGATTGTTGTTGTTGATATTATTATCATGGAATATGCATTTTATGGTTAATTGTTGGGCTGTTATAAATCATTTCGATAAGGTGTGATGGCTGCACCCTATTAAGAGTAATTCGGTAGCACCATAGTCGTCATGTAGATAATTAATGAAAGTCGAATGTAATGTGAGTTGTTCGGGGTATTTTTGAATATTATCTCGGCTTGTCTTGACATGGCATTTCAATGTGTGATTATGGATGTTGCTTGGTGATTGTATGGCTGGTTTGGAAGTGGAGAAAAGTGAGCGGTATAGGGGAGGTGTTGTCCAATTTTTTATAAATAACCTACTAATGATAAAGTACGTTTTATGCCTTTCCCTATCTTAACCGTAATGCTTAACGTTTTAATATAGGTTGAGATAATATTGGACTGCATATACATATTGTGTACAAGTGAACGCTAAAGGTATGTAAATCTAACCTTTCTTTCTTTGGCATGATCCATGTGAAACAAATGGACAATGAATGTGTAAATTTGAAAGAAACCCTTATTCTTGGATATACTAGGACAGCTAATGTTCTTGATTTCCATAACCTATATTGTTATGTCTTAACTCACGTGTATGCTTCCATCCATCCTAGTTGGTATAACTGATGTGGTGGTATAATTCATATTTTGATATAATCCATAATTGATATAATTCATAATGACAATAGAAGAGTTTTTGGAATGACTATTGTCTTGGTTTTCAAATGATGTTTTTTTTGCTTATTCCATTAAGTCTCCGATAACGATCAAATTACACATGGTTGCGAATGATACTCTATTCGTGCATTTTGTTATTGTATTATCCACTGAGTCCTATGAAAGGCCGGGTATGTTATCATGTATGGATTCCACTATATTATTCTCTGATTTCCTTACTAAAAGGCCGGGTACGTGATATGATAATATGATGTTATGATGATATGACGATATGATTATGGCACCTAGTCCCATGATGGGTCGGGTACGGTATACGTGTTCATAATTTTATTCATCTAGTCCCATAGTGGGCCGAGTATGGCATATGATCACGATATGTATGACCTTATTTATAAAATATAGGTATAGTGATTTCTTGTTTTTATATACTTGCCTCCTGAACCTCTATTTAAGATATGATCTCATTTATGGTATTTTATGCTTTATATATTCGGTACATATTTCGTACTGGCCCCTTCTTTTCGAGGGACTGTGTTTCATGCCCACAGGTACAAATAATCATTTTAGGGATCCGCCAGCTTAGGATTTCCACTCAGCTATTTTAGAGTGATCCATCGTTCTAGAGTATAGACTTTTGGTACTGATCTCTTGATGTATATATTTGTTTATTTAGGGGTACGGCAGGCCCCTGTCCCATCATATCCTATTATTAATACTCTTAGAGGCTTGTAGACACATGTGTGGGTTTTATAGAGATGTTGTTCAGTTGTACTGTTATGACTTATGTTTTGGAACGTTCCCATTCATTGTGGCAGCCTTGTTGGCTCACGTTATGTATATAGTGGGACATTCGTACATGTAATAACAGCTTTGTTGACTTACGCACTATGTTATCTTTTTTTTTCTATCTTATTTTTGATAATTATGACTCCCTAGGAGACAAGTGGTTTCGGTATACATGAATATGTGATGGTTTTGATATGATGCTCCGTCCGTATAAATTTCATGTCATATGGGTGTTGATCAATTATAGATAATAGACGTGTATATGAGTGTCTAATTCGGGCACCAGTGATGGCCTACAGGGTTGGATAATGACAAAAGTGGTATCAGAGCGGTTCATCTTCAAAGTGTCTACAGACCGTGTCTATTAGAGTCTTGTTTATCGGAGTGTTGTACACCACATCTATAAACAGGAGACTACAGGACATTTAGGATATTATCTTTTCTTTTACTTTAAATCGTGCGATAGAGATGTATTACTAGGATAATTTCTCCCTAACGTATTATTATATTTACAGCGATGCCTATAAGAAAAACGACAGCTGCCCAAAAGGGAAAGTCAATAGAAGGAAAGACTAGCTAGACCCCGAGAGTTACTAGAGCCTGTGCCTAGTCTATGCTTGAGGTTCTGCTCTAGTCGGCGAGCTCTACTATGCTGCCAGCTCTAGAGGCTCCAGTGTCTGAGCCTCCAACTCCTCAGCCAGGGGTAGAGGATAGGGATATGAGAGAAGTAGTTCAGTTACTGACTAGAATAGCGGTAGGACAGGCTCGCATGCATGGATTAGGGGTTGACTATGTTGATAGACATGATAGTTTAAGGGCTTGCGACATCTTGACTTTTAATCCCCCAGATTTTTATGGGTCAAAGCCCGAGGATGACCCATAGGAGTTTATCCGACAGGTGCAATGTATGTTGAGAATAATTAAGGCTTCTAAGATAGAGTCTGTTGAGTTAGCTTCTTATCGACTATGTGATGTAGCTGTTAATTGGTATGAGTCCTAGGAGTTATCTAGGGGCGAGGGTGCTCCTCCAGCGGTGTGGGGTGAGTTTGTGGAGGCCTTTCTTGTCCACTTTCTACCTCCGGAGATGAGACGAGCCAAAGTAGATAGATTTTTACATTTGAGGCAGAATGGCAGGAGTATTAGAGATTATAGCCTTGAGTTTGACTCATTGTCGAGACATGCGCCTGCTATTGAAGCTGACATGGCTGATAGAGCGCATCAATATATGATGGAGCTATATTGTTATTTGATTGATATCTGCATGGCAATGGCTTCTCAACTAGGTATTGATATTGCTCGGGTACAGGCATATGTATAGGGGTAGAGGATCGGCAAAAAGGGCGTCAGCCCGATAGAGATCATGACAGAGGCTAGTGTAAAAGAGCTAGATCAGTTGGTTATTCTGGGGAATTTCAAGGCGGGCAGCCTCAGCAGTACAGTAGATATCCTTCTAAGTCAGCCCAGAGTGCACCCCCATATTTCACAGTTAGTAGATTCGATAGCACAGGCTATTCAGGAGCTGAACAGAGCTCCAGGGTTTCAGTTTCACAAAGGAATAGGGGTTTGTGCCAGTCGAGACCAGCTTTGCCTCAGTGTCCTCATTTTGGTAGTCCACATTTTGGGGAATGTCATTTTTCTATAGGTGCCTTCTATACTTGCAACCGTCAAGGCCATATTATGAGGGAGTGTCCATTTAGGGGTAATCTAAGTGGTGCATCTCAGCCTACTGGGTCAGTTGTTAACTCATCTTCTTTTGTAGCTATGCGCCCTATGGGGCAGGGTATTCAAAAAATAGCAGTCCATGGTAGATTTTCCTGTTTTAGCGGTCCTTCGAACCGCATATATGCCTTCGCTAGTAGACAGGATCAAGAGGCATCGCCAAATGTGGTTACAGGTATATTATCAATTTTCTCGCGGGATGTATATGCATTGATAGATCCAAGTTCCAGCTTATCATATATATCTCTCTTTGTTGCTAGTAGAATTGGAATAAAATCTGAATTAATAGAACTATTTGAGGCAGTTACACCGGTAAGAGATTCTATTATAGCCAAGCAAGTATATAGAGATTGTTTAGTGATTATATATAGTCAGCACACCAAGGTAGATTTAGTAGAGTTAGCTATGATAGAATTTGATGTTATTATGGGCATAGATTGGATAGATTCTTGTTATGCTAATGTTGATTATAGATAAAAAGTAGTTCGATTTCAATTCCTACGAGAACCAGTCATGGAATGGATGGGCAATACAGCATCACCGAGGGGTAAGTTTATTACATACCTCAAGGCAAGGAACATGGTTAGAAAGGGTTATATTTATCATCTTGTTCGTGTCCATAAGTTAGAAGCAGAGGTACCGACTCTTCAGTCAGTTTCGGTAGTTAACGAATTTTCAGATATATTCCCAGATGAACTTCCAGGTCTTCCTCCTAAGCAGGAGATAGAGTTCAATATAGATGTATTGCCAGATACCCAGCCTATATCTATTCCTCCCTACAGAATGGCACCCACATAACTAAAGGAGTTGAACGAGAAACTGCGAGACCTATTAGAAAAAAGGCTTCATTAGGCCCATCATATCACCTTGGGGAGCACCAGTATTGTTTATGAGGAAGAAAGATGGTCACTGCGAATGTGTATTGATTATAGGCAGCTGAATAAGATGACAATAAAGAATAGATATCCCCTCCCTATGATTGATGATTTATTTGACCAGTTGTAGGGTGTTAAGTGTTTTTAAAAAATAGACTTGCGGTCAGGCTATCACCAGGTATGGGTAATTGAGGCAGATATTCCAAAGACTGCGTTTAGGACATGATACGAGCATTATGAGTTTCGGGTGATGTCTTTTGGGCTGACCAATGCCCCAGCATTGTTTATGGATCTTATGAACCGAGTGTTCAAGCCATTCCTAGACCTGTTCATGATTGTATTTATTGATGATATTCTGTCTACTCATGATCGGAAGGGGAACACGTAGATCATTTGAGAAAGGTACTTGGAGTGCTCCAACACCAGAAGTTGTATGCTAAGTTCTCTAAATGTGAATTCTGGTTGACTTCAGTAGCATTCTTGGGGCATGTTATTTGAGAGGATAGTATTCGAGTAGATGCACAGAAGATTGAGGCCATAAATACTTGGCCTATACCTACGATACCCATAGAGATGCGTAATTCTTTTGGGATAGCAGGATATTATAGGAGATTCGTAGAGAAGTTTGCTTCAATTTCAGCGCCTTTAACAAGGCTAACTCAGAAGAAAGCTAAGTTTCAGTGGACCGATGCTTGTGAAAAAAGCTTCCAGTTGCTGAAAGACAAGTTGACTACGACCCCAGTTGTAACTCTTCCTGAAGGACTAGATGGTTATGTTATTTATTGTGATGCTTCCGGTGTTGTTCTAGAGTGTGTATTGATATAGCAAGGTACATTCATAGCCTATGCCTCCCGGCAGCTAAGAAAGCATGAAAGAAATTATACAACTCATAATCTGAGTTAGCAACAATAATTCATTCTTTGAAAAAATGGAGGCATTATGTATATAACGTACATGTTGATATCTATACCGATCACAAAAGTCTGCAATACATCTTTAAACAGAAGGAGTTGAATTTGCGGCAGAGAAGATGGCTAGAGTTGCTGAAAGATTATGATGTTGATATTCTTTACCACCCAGGGAAAGCAAATATTGTAGAAGATTCAGTTAGACGTAAATCTATAGATAGCTTGGTAGATGTACAACCAAAGAGGGAAATGATAGTCTATGAGATTTGTCAATTAGCTAACCTTGGAGTGCGTTTGGCTGATTCTAGTAATGGTGGAGTTTCTATTAGAGGAGTTGTTTAATCCTCTATCATGGAAGAGATGAAGCAACGCTAGTATGAAGACCATATTCTAGCATAGTACCGGGATGCAACCCTTCAAAAAGAAAAGACCCCATTGGAGATCACACCTGACGAAGTGCTAAGATATAGGGGAAGATTATGTGTACCTGAGATTGTAGGGCTACGGGCAAAAGGTTTTGTGAAAGGTACACTATGCCCGATATTTAGTTCATCCAGGGTCGACAAAGATGTATTATGGCCTTAGATGTTTATATAAGTAGAGTGTCATAAAGAAGGACATAGCAGAGTTTGTAGCCCAATACCCAAATTGCCAACAGGTTAAAATTGAGCATCAGAAGCCTGGCGGACTATTACAAAAGATGGAAATCCTGACATGGAAGTAGCAAGCAATTAATATGGATTTTATTACAGGCTTACCTCGCACTCCACGGAAGTATGATTCCATATGGGTGATTGTAGATAGGCTGACAAAATCAGCCAACTTTCTTCCAGTTAGAACTACATATTCAGCGGAGGACTATGTGATGTTATATATCAAAAAGATAGTAAGACTTCATGGGATTCCCACATCTATTATCTCAGACAAAGGGGCTTAATTTACAGCTAGATTCTGGAGATCATTTCAGAAGGGATTGGGAACACAAATAAATCTTAGTATAGTATTTCACCCTCAGACTGATGGGCAGGCTGAATGTACTATTCAGACGCTAGAAGATATGTTACAGCCTGTATTATTGACTTTGGAGGTAGATGGGATGATCATTTGCCACTTATTGAGTTTGCCTATAATAATAGCTACCATTCTAGCATCCAGATGGCACCATATGAGGATTTATATGGCAGGAAGTGCAGGTTACTTATTGGCTGGTTTGATGTTGGTGAGGCTAAGTTAATCGGACCCGATATGATTCAACAAGTTGTTGATAAGGTGAAGCTTATTCGAGAAAGGTTATTAGAATCCTAGAGTCGACAGAAATCATATGTAGATAATCGACGTCAACCCTTAGAGTTTCAGGTTAATGATTGGGTATTTTTGAATGTCTCACCCATGAAGGGGGTAATGAGATTCGGCAAGAAAGGGAAGCTTAGCCCGAGATACATTGTCCCTTATCAGGATATTCATAGAATAGGCAAGGTTGCCTATGAGTTGTCCTACTATCTAATTTAGAAGTAGTATACCCTATTTTTCACATGTCAATACTTCGCAAATGTATTGGTGATCCTTCTAAAGTATTCCCCATGGATGATATTGTCACGACCCAACCCCATAGGCTGTGACTTGAGTACGATCTAACCCCCGTATACATGTATATTAGTTGTGGTCAAGTCAAACTATAATTAACATAATACCATGCAATAGAACCCTATTAGGTGATAACATTTTCATAAACTAGTAGTATCTTTCATTTGTATCACATCATGTAAGGGCATGTAAGCTGATGAGGCCGCCATATATATAAACTTTTTACAACATTTCGAGTAGACCCAGCTGAACAATACTTACACATACAACCCACATATACATGTTTCCATACCTCTAACAATATCAATGACAACATATGGCAGGACAAGGTCCCTACCGTACCCCTAAATAATAAAATAATATTATACATCAATGGCCAGTGCCAAAAACTAGGCTTTGATTCAATGGAGCCTCTTTTAGTTGAGCTGAGCGGGATCCTAAGATAACGGACTCCCAAAACCTGTATCTCTACCTGCGGGCATGAAATACAGCCCCCCCTCACCCATGAGAAAAGGGGGCCAGTACGATATATGTACTAAGTATGTAAAATATAACACAATACGACTAGAGGCATATCTGAAATAGAGAAGCAGGGGATAAAATATCAAATCAGAAATTTGTACCTGGGGAAGTAAAATCATGCATGCTTAATTTTTACAATATAGCCGGCCCTATCAAGGATCCGGTGAATCATATCTTTCAAACCATCATGGCCCCAGTGTCATTACCACCTTATTACAACACATCATCATATATATATATATATATATACTATTATCGGCCTTCTAGTGAGGGCGTCATGAATAATGCAGTGAATAGTGCACGATTACTATTCTCGTCCCGAGCATGATGAAAGAAGTGTTACAGTATACATGAGCAGAGTAGTGAGAAACAAAACACAGTTTAAATCATTATCGAAGACTCAATGAAGTCATCAAGTGAACCATCACTTGGAGATCAGAGTAGGAGTGTAATTATGTCAAGTGCCATCTAGCTATCACTCGGGGCTGTACTAGGTAGGATCTCAGGGACCCTAGACATGTACTACAGTAATGCTAACAGCTTATCAATCCAGATGTATTTGTCGTTATTTAGTCTCTCAGACTAGGAGCCTGGATATCTATTACCTCATTAACATATATAAGTTTCCAGGGAACTAGTTCAGCTATTATAAGAGTTCCATGTTCAAAAGTAAATAAGAGATGTTCAAGGATGGAGTTACCCCGAAGTTCATATCATATTTAACCTACAACTAAGACATGCCAGAAGAAGAGAAAGAATAGGCTTTACATACCTATACCAAAACATGACAAGAGAAGCTTTGCATACCTATTATGAGTTACTCTTTATCCCATTCGCCTCGTCGTCCTTTGAACCTATTCAACATGAAAGTAATACGAATATCAACCACTACTAGCTTTCCTTCATCTTAGGTTGCACCTTAGTATTCATGGAATCTATCTCCTTGTTCGTCTCCTCGACTAGTTCTTTAATTAGTTAAGGCGTTAACGAAAATTGGGCAGCACCTCCCCTATAATATGCCCTATCCAAATTTCCAATTATATCCCTAATCACTAAATACAACCAAAAAAAACAACCTGAAGCATATGTTTAAGCAATTCACATCAAAAATAAACAACATAAACTACAAACGACTTGCTCGAAACTATGATACCAAAAGAGGGTCTCTAGTCTTTGTTTCGCAACATCTTTACTTACATGAAACGAGGGGTTGTGTGGCTGAAAACAGAATCACCCCTACCCCTTTTAGAACACATTTAGTCCCTGCAACAAAAAACCACACCCCTTTAGCAGCACCTCACAAGAACAACACTTTACTTCGACAATAATTCAACTATAACAACTACAATTTGGACTGTCTCCAACGTCAAGCGTTCCTATACCATTTTTACGTTTACATCCACATAAAAGGAGTATAATACACTCCATAACAACACCATAAAGTATAAATTGAATGGAGAAACCTTACCTTACCCGAAATTGGCCAAAACTACCAAATTGCAAGTCGGAACTTCTCCAAACGTGCTGAAATTGAGCAGGCTGTTGGTGTCACTTCTTTGCTGCCCCAAATAATAATTTTATGTTCTTAAATACCATTATATAACCTTGTAATACCTTGAATAATTAATTCACAAAATGAAAGTCGGGGGCTCACCTTTTGGAGACCAAACCCGTAGCCCTCCTTTCCTTGCCTCCACCATTTTCCTTCAGCTTTGTCTTATTAGTTCCAGGTGTAAAGCTGAAGATATGGTTCCGTAGACATCATAAGTTACATATATACACCCCAAGTGGTTGAGTAACACCCTAGATAATTAATTCACGGAGAAAAATTGAAGAACTTACCTTTAATTTCTCAAGACCATGGCTGCCTTGTTCTTTTCCTTCTTCACGTTTTTCTCTCTATGTTCTTGGCTGATTTTTGGATAATGAACAAGTTAAGAGTCACATAATACATATATATACACCTCTTTAGAAGGTTTCACGTGGCAGCCTCATAGGGTGACACGTGGCAGCCTCTTAGGGTGTCACCTCAAGTATTCGGCCAATCACATGCTGCCATGTGGAAGTGGGGTCCACCCAAGCTGTTACGTCACCTACTTGACCCTAAGTAGGTGAATCACCTGCTTGTCCAAGTAGGTGCATCACCTACTTGCTTCGAGTAGGCACGTCGTTTCCTTATTTCTCTTTCATGAGCCCGTAATCTCATCTTACTTCAAGAGCCTACGCACTCCTTGCTACTTAAGCTCGACGTGTACTCAAGTAGCTTAAGTGTGTAGGACTTCTAAGTTAGTAGCTTACGTAGGTAAGTTAAGTCCTATGACTCCTTACTTGGCCTTTAACTTCTTTCGATTCCTCATAACCTTATTTCCAACCTTCCCTATTATGGGGTGTCACATTATCCCTTCCTTGGAGTTGTTTAATAGCGTTGTGGATTATCCGGCTCACATAGTAACTGCTAAGAAGCTTAAGAGACATTCCAAGCTCCAGAGTGTGGGGTGTAATAGATATCTTGGTGACGGAGGAACTGTCTTACGAGGAAAACCCTATAGCTATACTTGATTTCCAAGTGAGAAGGTTACCTACGAAGGATGTGGCTTCCGTCAAAGTATTGTGGCAAAATAAAAATAGAGAAGAGATGACCTGGGAAGCCGAGGAGGAGATGAAGGATAAGTATCCTCACTTGTTCTCTACGCGTACAGGTAATCTAAACATCTAGATTAATTATATTGATTGATAAATGAAACTATATGTTATTGCATTAAAAACATATTCTCCCAAATTTCTTATAAGACTTTATGAGGTGATTTTAACATTTGAGGACCAATGTTCTAAAGGGGGGAAGAATGTTATATTTTGTATTTTTGTATCTTGGACTATTCGTGAACAAATGGACATAAATTCAAGTACTTTTGATTTTTAATTTTAAAATGGCATGAATTGTTTGTAAATGACAAGTTATATGGATAATATATGTGAAGTTAAACACATCTCAAGAAGTACCCTTGAGACAATTCAAAGTGGAAGCCATCAAAAAGATTTTTTTTAAGTCACATTTTTGGGTGATTTGACTTTGGGAGACCATAACCCCTTTGGAATTGGGGAATTTGTGAAAACTCTAAAATGAAAGTTGTAGATAATTAAAATATCTTTCCAACTATAAATTGTGGGTCGGAATGTGATAACGAACGAAGAAGATATGGACATTTTAAGTCTAACAGGACGAACTGAATAGTGGATTCGGCCCAACCCAATTCCAACTCGGGTCAGGCCCAATATCCACGCCATTAAATTGAATTTTTCAGATTTTCCTTCAGATTTTAGACCAAAAAATGTCCAAAAATTTCCAAAGAGAGTTAGAGAGGAGAAGCCTAGAGAGAAACACCAAAATTGACAACAATTTAAGCCCTGAGTCTCAAAGCTCATGAAGAGAAAAGTGTTGTACGTCGCGTTTTCTTCAATTTGAGCTAAAAATCAGCCAAGAAGAAGTATTAATGTGGTTTTTGCACACTTGAGGTAATATTAAGGTCCCTTTTTCATTGTTAACAACTTTATTTAGAGTTTTAACGGATTAGAACGGAGAAAATAGCGGTATAAACTCGTTAGTTGATTTGTTGGGATTTATGGATTTAGGGACTGTTTTAAATGGATTAAATGGATGGAAATAGTTGTGTGATTATGTATAATAATTATTGATATTGGTTTGATGTTGTTGATGAGTTATTGTTCTTGAATTTGGAAGACTAAAGTGTACGAAGATATTGTATATATATTTTGGAGATCTTTGGTATGATATTTATGGGTTGTGGTAGAACTTGTGTAACATTAACATGGTTTTCTTGCATTTAAATAGGTGATGTTACTATCATGGGGCTTCTGTGATATGTCATAAATTTGATGAAAAGGTTGTATGAAATAACGTATGAAAATAGGAGGCAGTTTGCTTGGCGTGTTGTAGGTGTTCATAAGTTTTTTTTAGAATCTTTATGTGGATTTGGATAGTCGTTGGATGTTATGAATGTGGGATGATTTAATCTAGAATAATTTTATGATAAAGAGATTAACTTGTATTAAATAGAATTGGATGTAAAAAGAATTCCATGATTAGCGTTGGTGTTGGAATGGATAGAATTGGAGTTGCTTGAATTAGATTGGGATGATTGTTGTTGTTTATATTATTGTTATGGATTATACATTGTATGGTTAAATATTGGGCTTTTATAAATCATTTCGATAAGGTGTGATGGCTGTACCGTATCAAGAGTAATTCGGTAGCACCGTAGTCGTCATATAGATAATTAACGAAAGTCAAATGTTATGTGAGTTGTTCGGGGTATTTTTGAATATTATCTTGGCTTGTCTTGACATGGCATTTCAATGTGTGATTTTGGATGTTGCTTGGTGATTATATGTCTGGTTTGGAAGTGGGGAAAAGCGAGCGGTATAGGGGAGGCGTTGTCCAAATTTTTAGAAATAACCTACTAACGATAAAGTACGTTTTAGGCATTTCCCTAGCTTAATTGTAGTGCTTAACATTTTAATATAGGTTGAGACAATATTGGACAACATATACATATTGTGTGCAAGTGAACGCTAAAGGTATGTAAAGCTAACCTTTCTTTCTTTTCCATGATCCATGTGAAACAAATGGACGACGAATGTGTAAATTTCAAAGAAACCCTTATTCTTGGATATACTAGGACGGCTAATGTTCTTCATTTCCATAACCTATATTTTTATGTCTTAACTCATGTGTATGCTTCCATCCATCCTAGTTGGTATAACTTATGTGGTGGTATAATTTATATTTTGATATAATCCATAATTGGTATAATTCATAATGACAATAGAAGAGTTCTTGGAATGACTATTGTCTTAGTTTTCAAATGATGGTTTGTTTTGCTTATTCCATTAAGTCTCCGATAATGATCAAATTACATATGGTTGCTAATGATACTCTATTCTTGCATATTTTTATTGTATTATCCCCCGAGTCCTATGAAAGGCCGGGTATGTTATCATGTATGGATTCCACTATTATTCTTGCATAATATGATGTTATGATGATATGACGATATGATTATGGCACTGAGTCCCGTGATGGGCCGAGTACGGTACACGTATTCATGACTTTATTCACTGAGTCCCATAGTGGACCGGGTATGGCATATGATCACGATATGTATGACCTTATTTATAAAATATAGGTTGATTTCTTGTTTTTTTATACTTGACTCTTGAACATATATTTTAGATGTGATATCCTTTATGGTATTTTATGCTTTATATACTTAGTACATATTTCGTACTGACCCCCTATCTTCGAGGAGCTGCACTTCATACCCGCAGGTACAGATAATCATTTTGGCGATCCGCCATTTTAGGATTTCCACTTAGCTATTTTAGAGTGCTCCATCGTTCTGTAGCATAGACTTTTTGTACCAATCTCTTGATGTATATATTTGCTTATTTAGGGGTATGATGGGGCTCTGTCCCATCATATGCTATTGTTAATATTCTTAGAGGTCTGTAGACACATATGTGGGTTTTATATAGATGTTGTCCGGTTGTACTGGTATGACATATGTTTTGGAATGTTCCCATTCCTAGTGGCAGCCTTGTCAGCTCGCGTTATGTATATAATGGGACGTTCGTACATGTAATGAAATCCTTCTCCACTTATGCACTATGTTATATATTTTTTTGCTATCTTATTTTTTACAATAGTTACTCCCTAGGAGACAGGTGGTTTCAGTATACATGTATATATGACGGTTCTGAGATGATGCTCCATCCATATAAATTTCATGTCATATAGGTATTGATTGATTATAGATAACAGATGAATATATGAGAATCCAATTCAGGTAACAGTCATGGCCTACGGGGTCGGGTCGTAATAGCCTAGACCTACGATACCTAGTACGGTATGTAGATTTTTGGGGCTAGCCAAATATTACAGTACATTCATAGAGAAGTTTGCTTCGATTTCAGCAGTTTTAACAAGGCTAACTCAGAAGGCGCCTAAGTTTCACTAGACCGATGCTTGTGAATAAAGCTTTCAGTTGTTGAAAGATAATTGACTACGGCCCCTATTCTAATTCTTCTTGAAGGAACAGATGGCTATCTCAATTATTTTGATGCTTCCGATGTCGGTCTAGGTTGTGTATTGATGCAACATGGTAGATTCATAGCCTATGCCTCCCAGCAACTCAGAAAGCATGAAAGAAATTATCCAACTCATGATCTGGAGTTAGCAGCAGTCATTCATTCTTTGAAAATATGGAGGCATTATCTATATAGCGTATATGTTGATATCTACATAGATCACAAAAGTCTCCAATGCATCTTTAAGCAGAAGGAGCTGACTTTGCGGTAGAGAAGGTGGCTAGAGTTGCTGAAATATTATGATGTTGACATTCTATACCACCTAGGGAAAGCAAATATTATAGCAAATGCACTCATCCATAAATCTATGGGTAACTTGGCAGATGTACAACCAGAATGGAAGAAGATAGTCTGTGAGATTTGCCAATTAGCTAACCTTGGAGTCCGTTTGGCTGATTCTGATGATGGGGAAGTTTCTGTTCAAGGAGTTTTTGAATCCTCTATTATGGGAAAAGTAAAGCGACGCCAATACGAGGACCCTGTTTTGGCACAGTATAGGGATGCATCCCTTCAAAAGGAAAAGACCCCATTTGAGATCACACCTAATAGAGTGCTAAGATATAGGGGAAGATTATGTGTACTTGAGATTGCAAGGCTATGACAATAGGTTATGGGAGAGGCATACTATTCCTGTTATTCTGTTCATTCAGGGTCAACAAAGATGTATCATGACCTCAGATATTTATATTGGTGGGATGGAATGAAGAAGGACATAGCAGAGTTTGTAGCCAAGTGCCTGAATTGCCAATAAGTTAAGATTGAGCATGAGAATCCTGGTGGATTATTACAGGAGATGGAGATCCCGACTTGGAAATAGGAAGCAATTAATATTGATTTTATCACAGGCCTACCTCGAACTCCACAGAAGTATGATTCTATATGGGTTACTATAGATAGGCTGATAAAATCATCCCATTTACTTCCAATCAAGACTACTTATTTAGGTGAGGACTATGCAAAGTTATATATCAAGGGGATAGTAAGACTTTACAGGGTCCCCACATCTATTATATCAGACAGAGGAGCTTAGTTTACAGCTAACTTCTAGAGATCATTCCAGGAAGGATAGGGGATACAAGTTAATCTTAGCATAATATTTCACCCTCAGTCTGACGAACAAGCTGAGTGTACTATTCAGAAGCTAGAAGATATGTTGTGGGCCTGTGTTATTGACTTCAGGGGTATCTGGGATGATCATTTTCTACTTATCAAGTTTGCCTATAATAATAGCTATCATTCTAGCATCCATATGGTATCATATGAGGCTTTGTATGGCAGGAAGTGCAGGTCACCTATTGGCTAGTTTGATATTGCTGAGTCTAAGTTAATCGACCTCGATATGATTCAGCAAGTTGTTGATAAGGTGAAGCTTATTTGGGAAAGGTTATTAGTAGCTCAGAGTCGACTGAAGTCATACATAGATAATTAACGTTGACACTTAGAGTTTGAAGTTAGAAATTGGGTGTTCTTGAAGGTGTCACTGATGAAGGGTGTAATGAGATTCGGTAAGAAAGGGAAACCTAGCCCGAGGTATATTGGGACTTATCATATTATTTGTAGGGTGGTCAAGGTTGCCTATTAGTTGGACCTACCATCTGATTTAGAAGCAGTGCACCTATTCTTTCACATATCAACACTTCGCTAATGTATTGGTGATCCTTCTAAAGTATTTCCCATGGAAGATGTCCAGGTGACAGAGGAGATGTCTTATGAGGAAAACCCTATAGCTATACTTGATTGCCAAGTCAGAAGGTTGCATCCTAAGGATGTGGCTTCCGTCAATGTATTGTGGCAAAATAAGAATAGAGAAGAGATGACCTAGAAAGCTGAAGAGGAGATGAAGAATAAGTATCCTCACTTGTTCCCTATGACTATAGGTAATCTAAACTTCTAAATTGATTATATTGATTGATAGATGAGACTATATGTTATTACAATAAAAGAGACTCCCCAGAATCTTTGTAAGACCTTATGAGGCTAGTTTAACATTCAAAGACGAATGTTCTAAAGAAGGGGAGGATGTTATATGTTATATCCCATATATTTATATGATGGATTATTCGTGAACTAATTGACACAAGTGCGAGGACAAGATTATTTATTGATATGAGACAAGGACTTTTAATTCCGATTTTAATAATTGTATGGTTTGCTAATTTGAGTATACTTGTACGGACTTAATAATTGTACTGACTGGAAGGAGAGCCATGGAGTAACTAGTAAAGTTGCTGCCATGTGACCAGGAGGTCACGAGTTCAAGCCTTGGAAATATCCTCTGGCAGAAATGCAAGGTAAGGCTACGTATAATAGACCCTTGTGGTCAGGCCCTTCCCCGGACCCGTGCATAGCAGGAGCTTTAGTGTACCGGACTGCTCTTTTTATGGTTTGCTAATTAATAACAGTTAGTGGGAATATTAGTGGATATTTGGGATTAATTTACCATAATTGGATTATTAAGTGGGGATAAGTGATTAATTATGATTAATTAGCTTAATTAGACCACTAAGTGAGCCCCATAAAATATGGCTAAATTTGATTGGCTCATGGAATATTAATGGGACATATGTCAAGGGATGGACACATGTCAATCAAAGAGGCAGCATATATAAACTAAGTGGATGACTCATATTCACAATTCATCTACAAAGCTGAAGGATAGAGAGAGAGTCTCTCCTTCACAAAAATGAATCATAGAGAGAGAAAGGGAGTTTGGCCATGGCTGGCTGAACTTGATGCTCTTAGTTGTGATCCAAAAATAATTTTTCCAAGTTAGTTCAACCATTTGAAGAGTCTATGGTAACGTGAATTGGTCCTTGAGGGCAGCAAAAGTGTTCATTAATTGAAGCTATCAATCTCAGCAAGTTAAGGAGCTAAGTTTATTAAGGTAATAGTTGATCATTTTCTATAGGCTTTAGGGTGAGTTTGGATGTATTGTGAGTGTATAAATGTGAATTGCATATATGAAATTATGTATGTTGATGTTGGGAAGTTGTTCAAGCCGTAGGGGGCTATTTTATGAGCAAATGTTGAACTAATTTTATTTAGTATTTTGATTGTTTTTGTTATGGAATTTATGGTGAGCATGAAGGTATTTAATGATGGAAGTTGAAGTTAAATTTATTTGTGGATTGTTGTAAGGATTATAGTGATAATAATATAGTTTACTTGCATATGAATATATGATATAGTTGTCGTGTGGCTGCAGCTATGTTTCACTAAAATTAGATGAAAAGATTGTATGAAACAATGTCTAAGAATCGTATGTGGTTTACTTGGTGTGTTTATAGGTATTCGCAAGATTTTCGAGCATCTTTTATGTTGTTAGTTAGGGGTTGTTTTGATATGTTGGTGTTGTTCTTGTTGGGCTTGGAAGATTAAGTATGACTAAAGTTATACATGATGTTATTATATTAGTTGGGATGTTAGAAGATTGTTTCGATGAAATTGTTGAGACTATGGGTCATTATGGATAATTTAAATATGTGGTAGTCGTATGTGGATTGTTATCGAATGTTGTGGATGTGGGGCTTTTTAGAATATTGTGCGGGTTGTTTAGAGTGTTCTCGAGTCTTGTCTTGAATAGTCTTAGATTAGTACTTGAATGTGTGGTTATTGATGTTGGCTTGGTTGTTATATAGTTGGTTTAAATATAAGGAAAATGTCGTCTAAATTATCTACAAAGGAGTTGCTAATGTTGGAATATGTTTTGAATCTCCTCGTAGCTTAACTATAGTTCTTGACGTCTTAATATAGGTTGAGACTTTGGGCAGCGTATATGTGTTGTATTGCGAATAAACGCCAATAAGAGATATATGATATGAGCTTTAGGGTAATTCCATTCATAGGTTCCAAGTATGATTCATGATTCTTATTCACTTCTTGACGTTAAAACTCTTCAAGTAGTTGAGATACTGCCCTTGAGTCTTCTATACGTTGGGCAGTAGTTGGTATGTGGAAGTCCTAATTCTTAAAGATCCTATAATGATTAATGTCCTTAACTTTCATAAGTTGTCTCTATTATCTTGATACGTATCTATGATCCCTGAGGCTTTATTTAACATAGTTTATAATGACATTCAAGGATTACTAAACATGACTATTGCCCTGATACTCAAGTATTAATTAGCCCACTTATATATTGAGTCACAAATGATGATCTAAATCCATATGGCTACTCACTACTTTGCTCATGTATACTGTTATTACATCTTTCATCGAGTTCTGGGCCAGGCATGTTATCATGCAGAGTTTTACAACATCATTTACCAAGTCCGATGTTCTGATGGGTACGGAATACGTGCTCACTACTTTATTCACCGAGTCCCTTACTAGAGGGTTGGGTACAGTACATGTATATGATGATATGATTAGGGAACCAATTCCCATAATGGACTAGGTACAGTATATGATAATGATATGCATGATTTGTTTCATAAGGCATAGGTACAATTAGTTCTTGATTATCATACTTGTCTCCGGGACACTCTACTTCAGTTATGATCTTTCTTATTGTATTTCATGCTTTATGTACTCAGTACATATCTCGTACTGACCCCCCATTCTTTGGGAAGTTGTGTTTTATGCCCGCAGGTGCAAATACTCTCTTTGGTGATCCGACAACTTAGGACTTTTATTTAGCTGTCTTGGAGTGCTCTATTGTCCCGGAGCCTAGACTTTTGGTACAGATCCTTTTTGATGTATATATATGTTTAATCAGGGGTATGATGGGGAACTATCCCGCCATATGATACTGTTGATACTCTTAGAGGTCTATAGACATATATGTTGGTTGTGTGTATATGTGTTCAGTTTTGTCTATATGACTTATATTTTGGGATGTTTCCACATATTATGATAGCCTTGTTGACTTACGTACTGTGTAATCTTTTGATGGTTGTAACTCCTCAGGAGACAGGTGGCTTCGATATATATATATATATATATATATGTGTGTGTGTGTGTGTGTGTGTGACAGTTTTGAGACAACATTCTGTCCATATAAGTTCCATATCATGTTTAGTTGCGGATTGATTATAGACAATAGGTGTGTACACGAGTGTCCAATTCGGGCACTAGTCATGGCCTACGGGGTTGGGTCATGACACATGCATCTCTTTTCTGGTAATACAACCTTCGGAGAGGCTGTTAGCTGGCAAGGAGTTGTTTTATGTGAATGTGATGATGATATTTTGTTAGAGAAGAGAAACGAATGGTTAGTAAAATCTCAAATGTGGTTTCTTAGGAATGTTGATGTGGAGAATTTGGAGTCAATATTTATAGAAAAATATAATATTGGCTCGATTTATATTTAGAATCTTAGTCTAGTATTTTAGATTTTATTTTATTTTATTTAGGATTTAGATACTTATTTGTCAGTAGTATTGTTTGTTGGGCTTCAGATCTGTTAACTAAAAATGGATTATTATAAAAAAAATAAAGTTTGTAGTTACTAGCATATGTGGTTATTCGTAATGGTAGTTCATGTAGTTTTAGAAAGCAGAGTTGTATGTTCGAAACCAATGTAGGTTTTTTAACGAAAAAGGGCCAAAATTATCCTTCAACTATTTGAAGTAGAGCATATATACCCTTAAACTATATTCTGGCTCAAAAATACCCTTCATGTCGTACTATTGTTTCAAAAATAACCTTCAAGTCATACTATTGACTCACTTCTACCCCTCTATTTGATGGAATGAAATGTGGAATCCCATGTGTATTAATTTATGCCATATAGAATCTCCATATAAGCACCCCACCACTCCCCATTAATTAAAAGACCCAAACCCACCCATTAAAAGACTCAAACCCATCCTTGACTTCCTTAGTTATGGTTTCCTTGACTCCTGTAGTTATGACTGCCACAATTAATTTACAGTAGTTTTTAAGCAACTTCTGTAATAATTTACGGCAGGCAGACACCCCTGCTTGTTGTCCTAGCTTTAGAAACAAAACTTCATCTACTTCCCAAGCATCTATTGATCACATTGAACGTACGATTATGTTTCTCTGCATCTCACTCCATGCCCGAACACACCCATATTCTTCCTACAAAAGCCCCTGCTTGATTAGGTTGCACATTTTCTTAATTTCCATTTTGGAAAATTAAACCTATCACCCTTTTTTTAGATATGTCTAATGGATGAAAAAACTATAATTTATCAAATTAAATAGCCAATTAATAGTTTGCTTAAAAACTGCTGCGAATTAATTATGACAAACATAACTATGGGAGTCAAGAAAACCATAACTACAAGAGTTAAGGATGAGTTTGAGTCCTTTAATGGGTGGATTTGGATCTTTTAATGATGGGGTGGGGTAGGGTAGAAGTGAGCCAATAGTATGACGTAAAGGTTATTTTTGAGCCGATAGTATGAAGAGAAGGGTATTTTTGAGCCAAAATATAGTTTAAGGGTATATGCTCTATTTCAAATAGTTAAGAGCAATTTTGGCCCTCTTCTATTTTTTTTAAAAGTATTTTTTAACATCATTCGAGTACAGTGTAGGTTTCTATTTGCAAACCTATTGATCTTAGATATCATGTAAGTAATGTGAGTTGATGTGTTAAATTTATATTTTTAAAACAAATGAAAAGTTTATTAATTCTCTATAATAACCCAAAATCTGGGCCATGATGGCGCCTACTATGACCTGCGAGTAGGCAACCCAAACCCAAGACAAGCAGAAGTCAAATCTCAATCTAATCAAATAATTAATAACTGAAGAAGGTGGAAGAAAACGAATATAACAAAACACAATTCGAGCCAATGTATACATATGTAAATATGATACAAGATATAAAAAAGGCTCGATATTGACCAAAAGAAATGATTAACTGACACTAAACCAAACCTTGGACCTGGTGTCACCCATACAGGATCTACTAAGTACAGAAGCTAACAATAAGTATAAATATACAATACATATCTGACTATCAGAAATACAAAATACAAGTCAGAGCAAAAGAGGAAATGTACTAAGTCTCTGAATGCCGAGAGCTCACCACAATCTGGATCTAGCACCGCTAAGGATGATTAGGCAGATGCTGGGGGTGGCTCAAACTATGAGCTGCATCAAAAAGATGAAGAAGTGTAGTATATATACAAAACACGGGGTACCCAGTAGGCATCATAGGCCGACTAAGTTCAGAAAGAATAAATATATAATAAGCAGCATGATGATACTAGTAATAATAAGAGAGAAGCATAAAACTACGACTATAGGAAAGAAGGGTACGGGAAGATCATACGATAGTCAAGTAAAACCAACCAAGCAGATAACCACATTAAAATCTCAACCCAAAATATTTGAGGAATACATGAATAAAAAGTAGTAGATATGGATTAATACTCCTTAATAGAAGCATGGAGCGCCCAAAATTCATACCTCGAGCTTCTCATTAATAATAATAACAATAACCTGAGATATGTTGTCACAGCCCAACTTAGGGACTAGTCATAACACAAAGATCAAAATGCGAGGGAACCCAACCCGAAGCTATCTTAGCATACATCAAATACATAAGGTAAAGAATAACATAAACATGAGTGAAAGTAATCATTAAGTGGGGAATGGGCTAAGGGAGATCAACAATTTAATCATCCAACAGGACTACACCATAATATCATCTAAACAAGCCTCTAGTCTAGTCTCTGACGGGGGCTTAGTACAAGCTCCTAGATCACCCTAACAATAGAAGAAAGTGTAAACAATAGTAACATGAATAAAAGTCTTGTCCTTGGCAGAATGAGGACTAACCAATTTCTTTGAAATCTAAAGAAAATATCTAGCCATGAGTGGGGTGATCGTGAGTGTTGTCCATCCCTATATTATGAGACAATGTAGGTAAAATATGTGTTAGTACATTTGAATGTACTAAGTATGTGAGGTATGCATGAACAAGTAAAGAACGTAATCAATATTCCATAGGGTGTATGACCAATCATAGTGGACATGAGTATAGTTTAAAAGTAACTTAAAACTTATGGAACTCATGGTCAATGCATATCATAAAACTTTATCATAAACTGACAACTTGAAATCTCATAGCTTTAACTTGAACTTGTGTGGTATAGGACCTTTAATCGACAACTAAAACCATGCGACCTATTAAATGAAAGTCGATGACTCCTGCATCGAGATAAGCCTATGACTCCTGCATCAAAATAGGGGAGGCTACTTTGCCAGGGAAGACTCATATATGCCTAAGTGGATCGACTAACTGGTTATGTGAATTGGGTACTCACCCCTAGTTCTTATACTCGAGCACTCACCACCAATCCCTAATATTTCGGGTACTCACCTCTTAGAGATTTGGATATTCATCTCAAATCCCTTTATACCTATGGTGGCACATAGATCTGGGACTTTAGGTTGCTACTAGGATTCCCTTGGATAACTAACTGCATTACCGGACCGAACCTTACTTAGAATTCCTCTCGGTGCTTAGTTAATATCCCAATGGAAACTCACAAACATGATAATAACATAGTAGGAAAAGATAGTAACTGCATATAAATCCATCTTTAAAATATATTAAGAATAGCTCATGTATTCAGTAATTCATAGGAATCCATAACTTCGGTAAGAATTATCATTAACACCATCTTTAAACATCTTTTGATCTTAACTCTGATCATCATCATAACTTTAACTTTAGAATCATAAATCACAACTTTAACTCATATAAAACTTTCATTGGAAATCATTTAACTCATGATCAACTCATAATTCATCTTAAAATCATAATTCATACTTGGAAATTAGGGTAAAACATGAATACATGATCGATTGACTTGAAAAAATGCATGATGAATACTTTCTATCAGCCCATACATAATTCATAAAGATAATATCCTTGGGAAATATAATTGAAAATACCTATAATTCTTATCATGAACACTAGAGATCAATGTAGGAGAACTCATGAAAAAATACTTCAACTCAAAGCAATAACCATCAATTTATCTTAAAGTAGATTCATAACCATGAGTGGAATAATAATTCATGCTATTTGAATAGAGATCATAAAACCCATAAAATCTCATACTTGAATTTAATAGAAAACTTGAGAAATTGATTGGGCTTCATGGATGTAAGAATCTATAGATCAATACCCACATACCTTGAGTGAGAAGACAAAAGAATTTGGAAGAATTTGAGAGTTTTGATAGAGAGCTTGAGTGAATTTTTTTGAAGTCTTCAATGAATTCCTTGAGAGCTCTTGTAGAGAGAGAAATATTTGAGTAGATGAATTGTAGAAGAATGAATGGAATTAAGGATTTAGGGTTGTTTATAGAGTAGAATTAGGCCCTAAAAATGTCCAGGTTCATTAACTAACAATTGGGGAAAAGTATGAAGTGCCCTTACTTAAAAACTGAATTTGGACGAAAACTCCCTCCGAAGTTCGTGACGTGGAGCTATTCCCTGATAGGCCAATTTTGAGCGAATGAGATTTTAGCTAGATTTTGACCCAGAGAAAAATTAAACTGAATAGGAGCAAGTGGGTTGTTATACCCCATACTTTTGTGCCTTGGAATGTTCTCAAGCTTCTTAAGCTTCTTAAGCTTCTTAAGTTTCTTGAACATATTAAGCTTCTTAAGTTTTATTTAAGCTTCTTAAGTTTCTTGAAAGGATCGTAAGCTTCTTATAAGTTGTCGTGTGAGCCAAATAATCTTTGACGCTATCAAACAACTTTAAGGAAGGGAGAATGTGACACCCCATAGAAGAGAAGATTGGAAATATGGTTATGAGAATCCGGAAGGAATTGGAGGCCAAGTAATGATTCGTAGGACTCGAATTACTTACATAAGCCACCAATTTGGAAATCTTACATACTTAAACTACTTTAGTACATACCAAGCTAACGTGTCAATGATTAAATAGGTTCATAAAGTAAGACGAGATTACGAACCCACAAGGGGAAAAAGAGAGTGCCACATGGCAGCATGAGGAGTGCCATATGGCAGCAGCTGGAGAAAGGGTGGTGGACACCCCACATGCCATATGGCAGCGAGGAAAGGGGTGTGTTGTCCCAATGGGGGCTTGACATGTGTCACTACTTGGGGCTTGACATGTGTCACCACTTAGGGGATGACATGTGTCCCCCTTAAAGAAGCCTATATATATATATATATTGATGACTTTTAGTCATCCTTATCCCTTAAGTTATTACTTCATCCAAATATTCTAGTAAAGTGAAGAAGAGGAGAGAAACCCTCAAGCTAGAGAGAGTTTTGGATTTGATGGAAAAAAAGAGGTAAGCTTACGATTTCGTTTCGTGAATTAATTATCTAAGGTGCACCATGATGCTATGAATGTGTTAGTAATGAAAATTTATGGTTTGTAGCAGCCCAAAATGTTACCAAACAGCCAAGAAGTTTTAGGCGCGCTAAAGAAACTTCCGAGGCAAGTTTCGACGAGGTTGACTAGTTCTTGGCAAGGTAAGAGTTTCTCTTTCAAACTGGAGTTTATGATGATGTTATGAGGTATATTAAATGTATTAAATGATGCTGGAAGTGGAAAAATTTTACAAGGATGCTTGATGTTAACCAGCTAAATTAAAGTCGTAGTTGATAAATCGAAGTCACATAGTGTGTTGTCGTTGTGCTGATGTGGATGCAGATGGTGGGGTTGCGTGTTACAGGGCTTTAAAGTGTTTTGAAAAGGGTGTGGGTTCTTCTATTTGTTTGGAGCTTGTTTTGGGTAAGGTTGAAGTGAGTTAATTGTAAATATGTTGCTGGTATTTGTTGTCGGTATGGTTGTTGATATTGTGTCCGAGTTGAAATCTCGGGGATGTTGAAGTTATAGTAGAAATGCTGCTCGATTTTCGGTAGCTTCCGAACTAGTAACAAACTAATCGAGAGTAATGGATAGGAAACAACTCCTATTAGTACTTGGTTGTAGAGTGGGATATTGGAAAGTGAAGGCTATTAACCTTAGTATTACTCTCATGTTAAATAGGTTAAGGAGGTATCAAGTCAAGATGGATTTCAATTAATCCTGAAAAGGGTATGTGAAGCCCTTCTTTCTCTTGGCATGTTTTGGCACAAGTATGTAAAGCTACCCTTATTCCTTCTTGATATGTCTTTGGAATAAGTACGATGTTATAATTCTATGATTACTCACTGAGTCCCATCATACCGAGCTTATGACGGGCTGGGTACGGTATATGTATATAATAACTCTATGAGGGAAAGTAGAGGATATATAAAGCTTATTCTCTTCCTTCTTTTGGCATGACCCATAGAAATCCAACGGACGAAGAATGCACAAAGTCTACAAGAAGCTCTTATTCTTAAATACACTAGGATGGCCAACGTTTTTAATTTCCTATAACTTATTTCCTTTTGCCTCGACTCATGTGAAAGTGTCCAACAATCCTAAGTTGGTATAATTTATGTTGTGGTATAAAGCATGAGTCTTATTTACTCCTTTAAGCTAGAACTCCTCCAATAATTGAACTATGGTGTCTCAAGTTTTTCTATACCTTGGGAAGTAGTAAGTAGGTAAAGTTAATCTTCTTTTTTTGCATGAACCTTATGAAGTGAATAGACGAAGTATATGTGATCCCAAGGAAGTCCCCATTCTCAAAGACACTAAGATGGCCATTTTCTTGACTTTCAAAAGATATTTTATTACACCTTGATACGAGTAGATGATTCCAAAAGTGCTACTTTGATGCAAACCATAATGACACTCCAAAGGTACTTGATATGACTCTAGTCTTGGTTTTTAAATGATAGAACATTTGAGTATTCCATCGATTCTCAGATACGATATAAAATGCCTATGATGTCTAAGACTCTTTTGATATGATCAATAGTGATATTCGAGAGACGATTGATATGACTATCATCCTGATTTTTAAATAAAAATTAATCTTTACTACTTCATTGAGTCTTGATAATGATTTAAATTGCATATGGTTACTCACTACTCTACTTATGTATACTGTAACCCTTCTATCACCGAGTCCCGAGCTGGGAACATAATCTTGCGCAGTTCACTACATTAACCACCGAGTCCCTCACTAAAGGGCCGGGTATGCTATATGAGGAAATAATAATGCAATTACATGAACAACTCACTGAGTCCCTCACTAGAGGGCTAGGAACGTATGTATATATATGGTGATGTGATGTGATATGATAAGGTGATGATGGCGCCGACCCTATAATGGTCCTACAAATATATATTTCACTGAGTCCCTAAAGGGGCCGGCTATATTGTATAATATGAGCATGCATGTTTTTATGATTCACAAGGTATAGTTACAGTGTTTTCTTAAGTAACGTATTTGTCCCCTGACTCTCTTTACTTTAGATATGTTTCCAGTTATGCTTTGTATACCTAGTACATATGTCGTACTAACCTCCTCTCTTCAGGGGGCTACGTTTCATGCCCGTAGGTACAGACGCATAATTTGGAGGCCCCCAGCGTAGGACTCCTATCAGCAGTTCAGAAGCGCTCCATTGTGCTGGAGCATAATTTTGGGTACTAACCCTCGATGTATATATTTGCTTGTTCACGGGTACGGCGGGGCCCCTATCCCACCTTATGTTATCATTATACTCTTAGAGGTTTGTAGATATGTGTGTGGGTTGTATCTGGGTTACATAGGTATGTATTTACAGTTGTGTGGATATGGTTTATGTTTTGGGGATGTATCCCCCTTCGTGATGGCCTTGTCGGCTTATATATTTTTCTTGCATGTTATATACTGACTCAAACAGGGGACAGGTTTGCTTATAGCTAGAAAGGGATACGCGAGTGTCCATTTCTAGCACCTGTCACGGCCTACGGGGTTGGATCATGATATGGGCGATGCGGACCTACCGTGTACCTCACTGTTTTGTGCAATTTCTTGAAAAATCTATCTTTCAATATACGGGTCCTAAAAATCCACCAAGACCATTTTTCCGTAGGTTTTGACCCCCTGGTCAATATTCCTAATTCGTATTTGCCAAAAAAATTAAGGATGATGCGTTACGTGAGTGGTCTATTCCCAAGGCATTCTTAAAGCACTTATGAGCATTTTGAGGAATGTTACAATATATCCCCCTTGGAAATATTCATCCTCGAATGAGATTTAACTCATCATAAGAAGGACATGAAAAGAGGACTAGCGACCCATCATGATTATGATGATATCTTAGAATTCATGAACATGAAATCTTCAACTTAACATAAAATTATAACTTGAAATCAACTTTTTCATGAACGTGCATGCATATGAATGACATAGGAGGAATTGAATACGTAAGAGTTCAACTAGCTTGAATAAGAATAACTTACTACTTTAGGCTTGAATAGAGGGGAAAGAGGTACGGGTATCATTTCATCATAGCCGCCTCTGCCTCCCAAGTAGCACTTTCTACTTGTTGATTCATCCATAACACTTTGACGGATACAACATCTTTATTTCTTAACTTCTTAACTTGCCGGTCTATGATTTCTACTAGAACTTCCTCATAAGTCAAATTCTCCTTAATACTTACATCTTTCAAGGGTATAATGGAGTTTGGATCACCCACAAACTTTCTCAACATAGACACATGAAATATCGAGTGAACCATAGCTAACTCAAATGGAAAATCTAACTCATAAGCCACTTTGCCAAGACGTCTCAATACCTTGTAAGGTCCAACGTATCTAGGACTCAATTTTCCTTTCTTGCCAAAATATAGTACACCCTTCATGGGTGAAACCTTAAAATAGACCCAATCATCCACTTCAAATTCAAGCTCTCTTTTCCTAAATCGAAAGAGGACTTTTGATGACTTTGGGCCATCTTCAACCTCTCTCTTATGAGTCTTACCTTCTTCATAGCATCAATAACCAAATTTGGACCAATCAAGGTCATCTCACCCACTTTAAACCATCTAACCTGTTATGTCGGAAATATATGGTTTAAAATTAATTTCAACTTTATAAAAAAAATTAATTTTAGAAAAGAAGAGTCACAACTTAATTTTTAAATGAAATTAAGGAAACTTAATTTAAAAGACTGTAACATATTTAAGTCTTAAAAATTCAAAAAAAAGGTACGAGGTTCTTATTTTAACTTTGAAAAGGTATTAAGCATTCAACGTGTCCGCTAATGCGTTGTTATCCGGTGATATGAAAACTCTAATTTTTGACTAACTTTGGGAAAATATGTTTAAAATTAGTTAAGGCATTTCACAATTTTGGAGAAATATGGATTTTAAAACATTTAGAATAATTTATAAGAGAAATAGATTTGGTATGAAAATGATTAAATAAAGGAGGGATAATGTAAATAAATTATTTAAGTTAAACAAATGATCATAACAATGGTCTCTCTTCAAGGTATTTAATTAAGTTAAACTAAACAAATAATTGTTAGAATTAATACAGGATAAATAAATATCATCAACTAATTAAATAAGAGTAAAGGCAACAGAAATTAGTGATGCCTAAAAGGAATCATTTTGTTTTTTTAAAACATTAAACTAACCCATATATATACAAAAGAAAATATTTAAAAGTAGACGGGATAAAAATATTCATGTATTCATATTTTTCGAATCAGCGTCGGCTTATTAATCAGAAGTCAAAAATATAGTGTTTGTTATTTTTCTGCTCGGGCCGACTTCCATTATTTCCAAAGGGCCTAATTACCCTTACTCCTTCTAGGTTTATTTATTATTAAAATCCTAAAGCGATCTAAAAGAAATAATAAAAACTAACGTCCTACAACATATCTAACGTCCCAACTTAATATCCAAGAGGCATTAGATGTGTACTATTAGGGTAGATTTTAGACTAAAGAAAATATAGGAATCCTAATTAGACACATCGTCAAACAAAATAGATAGGACGAGCAGTTAGCACATAAAATCTCAAATAAGCCTCTGGATTAATTAATTAGCATGCTTTGAAACATAAATAAATAGTGGAAAGTCATAATCATTATCGAGTGTGCATACACAATAATATGTATATATCATAAATATAAAAAATTGAATAACATGGAGGCAAATTTCATTATTTAGACATATGAGGGCAATTTTAATTACTAAGGTGATTATAATAAAAGAAGACCTGCTTGACAATTTTAGTTATTAACTAATAGTGTTTATAGAATCATATTAACATGATTTTAGTTAATAGCATGTTAAAAATTTATTAAAATACTATAGCTATGGTTTATGAATATTGTGTTGAAAATTTATTAAAATGTCACAGGCATAATCTCTTTATACAATAACATTATGAAAAACTTATTTAAAATCCTATAAACATGATTTCTAACAATATATCAAAAATTTATGAAAAATAGTAAGCATGCTTTCTAATACAATTATATGCTGAAATATTTATTAAAAGTTATAGGCACCATTTTAATATAATATGATAAATACTTATTAAAATCATACAGGCATGATTTCTACACATAATATCATGATAAACATTTATTAAAATCCTATGAACATGAATTTTATGCATATTGACATGCTGAGAGTATTAAATTAAATATATGAACATGAAGTCTAAATTAATAAAATATATGTTACCAATATTAGGCAAGATTAATTAAGGTGGTCAATCTCAACCTATACGCATAATTTTTACCTAAAGTAACCTTCTGAAATATATTCATTACATATTAATAACATGCTCAAATTTAAAGATGATTTTTAATTACTAAAGTATTCATTAAGTTCTATAGACATGATTTGCTATATAATATTAACATAAAATCCTATGAACGTGATTTCTAAATGATTAGCTTGTTGAAAATATTAATTAAAATATATATAGACATGATATATTAAAATTATAAATTCTATGGACATGACGTGTATATGAAATGGTATGTTAAAAAATATTAATTAAAATATATATAGACATGATATATTAAAATTATAAAATTCTATGGGCATGATGTCTATACTAAATGACATTCACATCTAAATACGATTAAATCATCATATTCAAAATTATTTAGTAGATCCTACCTATATAATGTCTAAATAGTTAATAAGGCAAAGTTATTGTTTGAAACTATGAGCATGATTTCAAATTTAAAAAACAAGTTATAATATAAGATAATCATCAAAACAATTACTCTAATGATATATAATTTTTTTAAAAAAAAGATAAACAAAAGATAGCATATATAAAATAGGCAAATTATTTTAAAACATATGTATGATGATAAACGATAAATTAACCTTAAATTATTTTATTTTATTTTTATTAAAGAAAAGATCTTGTAAGATATCAAATACTTATATCGTGAATAAATAATTCTAACCATGTGGATATGAGTATTATAACTATGGTCAGGTACACATGCTTTTCAAACATACACATAAAAATTGATAAAATAAATAAAATAAACAAGTAGCAAGTATATCCCCTCCTCATATATTTTCCACTTTTTGTTATATACAAAGTTCATTATTACATGTCAGAAGTTAACTAAGAAAAAATAATAAAAAATAATAGACAAATAGAAATAATAAACAAGAACTAAATAATCCGAATCTTATTTTCAGTGAACTCTTCATGTCTTGAATTTTAAAGTTCAAACCCTGCAAAATTATAAAAAATACAAGTATACAAATAATATACACATATATCATAATTATATAATTTTACTTCAACCAATCAAACAAACAAAATAAGAACACATTTCAAAATAATAAACGAATATATAAAGAAAGGTTAGGACTAACCTGGATGCTTTAGTTATTAAGAATAAGCAAATAAAATCTTAAATGCAATGCCAAGAACTAAGAAACGAATATTAAAGTATGCAAGAAAAAACTTTTCTTATTGTTTTTGTTTTCGTTTGAGGTATAAGAAATGTACAGTAAAAAATATTTTTTGTTCTTTTCTTTTCTTTCTCTACACTTTGTATTTTTTTTGTGTTCCCCTTCCTTCTTTGTCTGTGTGTCCTCTTTATATTGATGAACCCATGGGTAAAATGCAATGAAGTCCACAAAGACAACTTGCTAGGTTTTTTGATTCAAACCTCAACCAAATAAGTCATATTCCATTTCAAAGGAGATGGCAAAATTTTCAAAATTCTATCCACAAAATCAAACAATATCTGCTTTCAGATTGATCCAAAATTTATTCAAAAAGATATTTCAAAAGTAAAAAGTTGTGTTCAGAGGGACCCACTATCAATAATTGTACAGAAGAAAATAATTGATTATAGGCAGAAATAAAGTGACATTTACCATAACAAGAATAATTGAGAATCCAAAGAAATTAGGTTAAGAGTTGTTCAAATTTTAAGAACATAAATTATATATGCTATTAAAGAAAAAATTGATCAAGGAATATTACACCTTACCATGATTATTTTCGGAATCATGAAGTCAATTAATAACTTGAATTATATCATAATTAGGCCAAATATATTAGTCACTCTTATTCAAAAGAATTGCAAAATCAGTTAAGAGAGTAAACTAATCCAAAATTAACGAATAATCATATCAGAATTACTAGAAATATCAAAGTACTTGTAGATCTTATTCATATTTAAGGTAATTCATATGACGACGGAAATTTAATAAGCTAACTAATTTCAATTGAACTAAAATAAATCAAAGATTCCAACAATTCAAGCTAAAACAAGATACTTGGCAATGAAGGTGAGGCTTTTACATAATAATACCACACATGAACAAAAAGATGAAATAATTCAAAGATTTAAAAACAAAGAATAAGAAATAAAATGGGCGAACCTGCATGGATCTTGACATATCCGTATTTAATGAGCTGACATCTTGTTCGTCGTTGATGTCGGAGAAGAAGAGGTGGGCAATAGCTGTTTGCAAGTGGCTACTGTGTTGCACGTGGAGTTGCGATGGTTCACTGCATGGTGGAGTTCTGGCGGTGTTAGTGGGTGCTATTCGCCGGTAGGTCGAGGAGCTGTTGGCTGCTATAGCTATTGGTGATGTTGTTGTACATGTTGTTGTTGTCCAGATCATCGGCGTCTGTGCGTGTTGTTACTTTCCAGCTTGCTAGAATTGTTGTTGCAGGCGACGAGCTCTTGGAGGAAAAGCAAGTGGTTGCTGCTGACTTCTCTGGACAGCAGCTCGCGCAGGTGAGGAGAGAAAGAGAGAAGGGCGTCGATGGTAAGAAAATAGAGAGAGGAGGCGCGATGGAGGAGGGAGAGGGGTTGGGCGGCTGTTGTTCTCTTTTTGGGAGAAGAAGGAGATGCGGTTCTCCTCTATTCTTTTGAGAAGATGAAGAATAATCCCAATTAGGGATTTTGGGGGTGAAAGAATAATAGGATTAATCATGGCCATTGATCGGAATGTAACGGACGGTTGTGATTAAAAGAGGGATTTGAAATTAGATCACATTATATTCAATTAGGCTAAAATTATAATTAATCAGAAGTTATTTGACTAGAATTTTAATAAATTGGATAAAAGGACTATTTGTAATACACACATATATAATATATACTAAGTATACATGTAAAACTATTTGAACGTATTAAGCTTATTATTAAAAAAATAAAATAATAAAGATAATAGTAATAATATCAATAAATAGCAAAATATCATAAATTATGAATGTCAAAACATATGATTTATTGGGTAACACTAAATATAGATTTATTTATTTAATAAAGAAATAATTTTGAGAAATGTATATCTATTAAGATATCAATCCAAAAAATAGTTATGGATTGGTCATAATTGGATGTCAACAACTGTCCATTTCTTTGAGTAGGATCGATGAAAGAGATCTTAGGCAAAGAAAATTGACAAATCTAATTTTGACCGACGACATCTTCCGCTTTTTGAAAGGAGGTTTGGTACGGACTTTAGAAAGTTATGGCCAAACTTTGGTATCGAGTTTCCTACATACCTCTGGTAACATGAGAATTCAAGCCACTTGTAGTTCAAGATGCTAGATTTGGTGCACGATTTTTAAAAAAAATACAAAAGCAATCCTGGTGTCGAATTATGGAGAAACCAGAATACTCGAGAATGAGATAAGGAAGTTTGTTGGAGTACAGTCGAGTTTTCAACATCGAGTCTCCCTACATATGTTTAAACTTAGGAAGCAGACTACTTGTAATTCAACTCAATAAGTTGAAAAGGAAATCTCTTATGCTGGGATAACCTACGGTTGTGAGGAGTGACAAATAAATCCAGTGTGGAAAATAGGCTTGCAACCTCTGAGCCATGAATGTGGCATGCTTCACACCCATAAATAAGAATTTACACGATATAATTTCCAAAGTTCTTGGTGTATTGTTAGTCAGATCGAGAAATTGCTTTCGGCGACAAGTTGAGGTATTTTGGAGCGAAATTGAACTAACAAACTTAAAGAGATACCACATGAGTTCTGATTGGTGTAGTTTGATTATGATGGAAGTTGTTCTTCAACTTGTGTCTCAATTTGCTGCTAAGAAAAGTTCCACGTGGTGCCGCATTCTTTTTTATGTCGTCTGTACCTATGATTTAATTGAGATAAAATCATTAGCAGAAAAATTGAAATCAAATGAAAGAGTATCTTCGTTACGATATTGGTGTAACACCTCCTAAAACGTTGTATGTCAGTATTTCAATTCTCGATGAAAATAATAATGTCTTTGTATTTTGGGCATAACTTTTCATAGAATAATCCAAATTAAGTGATTCAAATTTTTGATAACTAAAACATCATTAGCTACAACTTTCATGAGAAATATCTTAAGATTCAGAGTTTAAGTAGATCCAATAAATTAATATTTGCAAGACATAGTGCCGTGACAAAATGGAGTATTTGTAGTATAAAATTCATATCTCGATGTAGCATACTCCAAATTGGATGATTCTTGAACTAACTGAAACTAGACTTGTATATCTACAATTCTTATGAGACACTAAATCCAAATAAGAAATATATCTTGTTCAAATGCACCTTCGAAAATGGATATTCCGTTAAAAAAGATATCATCTCACCTACCATAGAAAGATCTAGAACAATTTGACATCATCAATGACATCAAAATTCTCCATTGAATTTTCAACATCATCCTCTGTAATTAGTTTTATTTATTGTTAAGTCCCTCCTACACACCTATAAATACCCACCTTATTTCCTTATTTTATTCATCAAGCTTTCTTAAGTAACTTTTCTCTCTATATACTTCTTTACTCATTCTAAAATATACTTTTAGTTTTAGTAGTATAAAAATACTACTCCGGTGATTCTTATACTTCGGGTAGTATACAAAATACTCCGGCGAGAAGAAAAGGCTAGGAGTCCAAGAGTGTTCAAATTCGGAGTAAAACTTCGGATTTAAGGTATGTAAGGCTTTCATAGCATCGGATTGAGTTCGTCCATGTGCCAAATATTTAAATTCATTATAATTGAATTATAGTTGAGGTTTATCCAAATCTTGAATTCTAAATGAATTAATTCTTCTTCTATTGAGTTAGATATATTTATGCATTAATATTATTATTGTTATCTCTCATATTATTGGAATTATTGTTCATGGCTACTTTTCCATGAATCCTAATTGATTTGATATTCATGAATATTTTTACACATGTTTTGAGTAAAGATGTTGGCTTTTTAATATTTTCATTAATAAAAAGAGTGATATGAATTAATACTATATATGTATTTTATTGAGTTTTGAAAGAGCAAAAGAGTTGTGTTTAAATGAATTTGAGTAAATGATGTTTTGAGCAAGATGTTTTGATGAGATGTAAATGATGTTTTTCAAGTATAATGATTGATGAAGAGGTAATGAGATGAGTTTGATGATTTAAATTAAAGTTTAATGAAACTAGATGATGAGATTAATATGAACACATATTTTGGGAGTAGTATTGAGCACCGAGTCAGGTAAGAGTTTAATTGACTCAAACCCCAGAACTACGTAGCTAGCGTAGGATAGGGGCTATGCCTTTTAAGTCCCAAAAAGAGGACTTTGATGAGTGGATCCAAGATAGTGATGTCCTTTACCCTGGCAAGGTATTGGATGAATGTGGCAACGACATCGCTTCGTTATATTATCACTAGCTCATAAGTGATGGTTGTCGATTAGAGAAACTCCCAATTGAGTAAGCATTTCTTATTATTATTTTAAATTTGCATTACATATTAATGTTGAGATGATGTTGAGTTCTGAGTTGAGTTTTCCTGAGAGGAATTTCTTGATATATGTCCTTACCTTCCTGCTATTTTACATACTCGTACATTCCACGTACTAACGTCATTCGACCTACATCATTTTATGATGCAAATACAGGTGTAGAGATCCTCAATAGGCGCATCATTGAAGATCATTATTTGTCAGCTATTTGGTGAGTCCTTCTTGTATTCGGAGGAACTCTCTATCCTTTTATTATTTTTGAGTATTATGCTTCTTTTAAGGTTGCCATGGACATGTCATTGGCACCATCTAAGAGTATTAGAGGCTTCATAGATAGAGTTTGATGATGTCATCGGAGTAGTTCTCCTTAGAAACTACTTTTTCTATGAATTATCTATTTTTTCTTTGATGTTGATGATGACAAGCCCACATTAGTATTTTTAAGTCTTTCTTTGATGAACAAATGGTAATGAGACCAAGTGATTTTGTCAGAAGATAGAGATGGTTTTTGAGTGTTGGTCACGCCTAGGGTACCCTCTTGGGGTGTGACAAACTTGGTATCAGAGCATAGAGTTCTAGAGTCCTAGGGTGTCTATGAAGCCGTGTTTAGTAGAGTCTTGCTTATAGGTGTGTCCTACACCACACTTATAATCAGGAGGTTATAGGACATTAGGAATTATTTCACTTCTTTCATAATCTGAGTTCGTGCGATAGAGTTTAACTCTATAAAAACTTCTTTCTAATTCGTATGTTTACACATTTCAGATATGCCTCCTAAACATTCAATAAGTCATAGGAACGCTACCAGCACTGAGGTATCACAACAAGAGATGCCTCCACAGAGAACTAGGGGCCGACCTATAAGGTCTACTGAGGTACCCCAAACACCTACTATTCAGACCACTCCTACTTTAGAGGAAGATTTTTGAGGAGCGATTGTTATGCTCACCCAGTTGGTGGCTGCTCGAAATAGTAGCCAGATTTCACCAACTCCTAGCTCTAGTTATCAACAGTCATCTGCTGCCACGAGGATTAGAGATTTTCTGAGAATGAATCCGTCGGTCTTCACAGGTTCCAAGGTTGATGAAGACCCCCAAAATTTCATTGATAAGATATGGAAGATACTAAAAGCAATACATGCTATACAGATCGAAGGGGTTGAGTTGGTGTCTAATCAGCTCAAGGATGTCGCAAATGTCTAGTATAACCAGTAGGAAGAAAGTAGAGGTGAGGATGTGGAGCCTGCTCTTTGGGATGAGTTTGAAAGAGCATTCCTTGATAACTTTTTTCCCTAAGAGCTACGTGAAGCAAAAATTGAGGAGTTTGTGAACCTCAAGCAGGAGAGTATGACTGTGAAAGAGTATAGTTTGAAGTTTATTCAGTTGTCCAAATATGCCCCAGAAATGATTCCTCATATGACGTCTAAGATGAGGAAATTTGTCTCTAGCCTAGGTAAACATGTAAAGAAAGAATATAAGGCAATGCTAATGATTTCAGACATGGATTTTTCTATATTGATGGTGTATGCTCAGCAGGTTGAGGATGACAAGAAAAAGGACAGAGAGGAACACCTAATCAAGAAGGCTAAGTCTGCAGGGCATGAGAACGAGCAGAAGCAAAGGAAGGGTAACAAGTCCTTTTTTCAGAAGAGGTCTTTTAATTATTTACCTTCCTCAACAAATTCTTTTACACCTAATACCAGGTATGATCAAAGGTTGCTGAGTCACCAAAACTTCCGAGCTCAGGGTTCTTAGTCCCAATTAAATGTGACTCAAGGTTCTAGAGGGAAACCACCATGTGCTAGATGTGGGAGGCTCCATTTAGGAGAGTGTCGTATGGGCACAATTGCTTGCTACGGATGTGGAAAGATGGGTCACTTCCAGAATAAGTGTCCTTTAAAGAGACAGGGAGATGGAAGTACTAGAGCTCAGTTTTCTTCTACAGCTCCACAGAATAGAGGTAATCATAGAGGTACAGCTTCAAGTGCAGGTGGGGGAACCAACCGTCTGTATGCTATTGGTAGTCGCCAAGACCAAGAGAATGCACCCAATGTTATTACTGGTATGCTCTGAGTCCTTTTGCTTGATGTATATGCATTACTTGATTCGGGTGCTACGTTATCTTTTGTGACTCCTTACTCGACTAGTAAATTTGAGATCCTTCCTGAGTGTCTTCTTGAACCTTTCAGCGTGTCTACTCCTGTTGGTGAGTCTATCTTAGCTGAGAGGGTCTATAAAGATTGTACTTTGTCAATCTATCACAGGGATATCATGGCTGACTTAGTTGAGTTGGACATGGTTGATTTTTATGTGATTCTTGGCATGGACTGGCTTTATTCTTGTTATGCCTCAGTTGATTGTAGGACCCAAATTGTCAAGTTTCAATTTCCAAATGAGCCTATCTTAGAGTGGAAGGGGAGTTCTATAGTACCTAAGGGTAAATTTATTTCCTACCTTAAAGCCAGAAAGTTAATCTCTAAGGGATGTATATATCATATAGTCTGAGTCAAAAATATTAAAAATTAGGCTCCATCTCTTGAGTCAGTTCCCATTGTGAATGAGTTTCCTGAAGTCTTTCCTGAGGATCTACCCAAAATCCCTCCTGATAGAGAGATAGATGTTGGTATTGATGTCCTTCCTAATACACAACCTATCTTCATTCCTTCTTATAGGATGGCTCCCGCTGAGTTGAAAGAGCTGAAAGACCTCTTAGATAAGGGGTTTATTAGGCCAAGTGTCTCACCTTAGGGCGCTCCTGTCTTATTTGTGCTAAAGAAAGATGGGTCCCTTAGAATATACATTGATTACCGACAACTAAACAAGGTCACCATAAAGAACAAGTATCCTCTCCTCAGAATAAATGATTTATTTGACAAACTTTAGGGTGCCACATGCTTCTCTAAGATAAACCTTAGATCAGGCTATCACCAGTTGAAAGTGAGAGAATGTGACATCCCAAAGATGGTTTTTCGAACCCGCTATGGTCATTTTGAGTTTCTTGTTATGTCCTTTGGATTGACAAGTGCTCCTACAGCTTTTATAGACCTCATGAACCAGGTATTCAATCCATACATGGATACGTTTGTAAGTATCTTCATCAATGATATTTTGGTCTACTCTAGAAGTAAGAGTGAGCATGTTAATCACCTTAGGATTATCCTTCAAACTCTTAAGGAGAGGGAGTTGTACGCTAAGTTTTCGAAGTGTGAGTTTTGGCTTGAGTTTGTAGCATTCCTAGGCCATATTATATCTTCTGATGGAATTCAAGTTGATACTCAAAGGATTGAGGAAGTTAAGAACTGGCCCAGACCCACCTCTCCAATCGACATAAGGAGTTTCTTAGGTTTGGCTGGTTACTACAGGAGGTTTATTAAGGGATTTTCATCCATATCCTCACCATTGACTAAGCTGACTTAGAAGAAGGCTAAGTTTTCAAGAGTTAAAAGCTAGATTGACTACTGCTCTAGTACTATCCCTACCTAAAGGAAGGGATGATTTTGTAATCTATTGTGATGCTTCTAGAGTTGGGTTGGGATGTGTATTGATGCAGAAAGGTAAGGTCATTACCTATACCTCCAGATAGCTTAAGACTCATGAGAGGAACTACCTCACTCATGACCTTGAGTTGGCAGTTGTGGTATTTGCTCTTAAGATCTGGCGTCACTATCTTTATGGTGTACATGTGGATGTGTTCACAAACCATAAGAGCTTACAGTATGTATTCAGCCAGAAGGAGCTAAATTTGAGGTAGAGGAGATGGCTAGAGTTGTTCAAGGATTATGACATAAGCATTATCTACCACCCAGGTAAAGCAAACATAGTTTTTGATGCTCTTAGCAGGTTATCTATAGGGAGTATGACCTATGTGGAAGAGGAAAAGAAGGAGTTGATATAGGAAGTACATAGACTTTCGTGTTTGGGAGTTCAACTTATTGACTCTAGTGAGACTGGTATAATAGTCCAAAATAGAGCTGAATCATCTCTAGTTGAAGAGGTGAAAGGAAAGCAAGATCAGGATCCCATTCTTCTTCAACTGAAGGATGAGGTTCACAAGAAGCAGGTAATGGCTTTTACCAAAAGGGGAGATGGAGTGTTGAGATATCAAGGGAGATTATGTGTTCCAAGTGTTGATGATATTCGAGAGAGAATCATGGCATAAGCCCATAATTCCAGGTATTCCATCCACCCAGGTTCAACAAAGATGTACTACGACTTGAGAGAAGTATACTGGTGGAGTGGAATGAAAAAAGATATAGCAGAGCTTGTGTCCAAGTGCCCAAATTGCCAACAACTTAAAGTTGAGCACCAAAGGCCTTGTGGAGTGGCTCAGAATATAGAGATCCCGGAATGGAAGTGGGAAATGATCAATATGGACTTCATCACCGGTTTACCACGAACCCGCAAACAACATGACTCTATTTGGGTAATTATGGATAGGATGACCAAATCGGCCCATTTCTTCTTGGTTAAGACTACTAACACTGCAGAGGATTATGCCAAACTGTATCTTAGAGAGATTTTTAGACTGCATGGAGTTCCTTTGTCTATTATCTCAAATAGGGGAGCTCAATTCACTGCTCAATTTAGAAGTCATTTCAAAAGGGTTTGGGCTCAAGAGTGAACCTTAGTACTGTTTTTCATCCACAAACAGATAGTCAGGTAGAGCGTACGATACAGACTTTAGAGGATATGTTAAGAGCTTGTGTTATTGACTTTAAAGGTAATTGGGATGATCATTTACCTCTTATTGAATTTGCATACAATAATAGTTTCCATTCAAATATTCAAATGTCTCCTTATAATGCTCTGTATGGGAGGAGATGTAGATCACCAATTAGCTGGTTCGAAGTTGGTGAAGTTGAGTTAATTGGACTAGACTTGGTTCACCAAACTATGGAGAAGGTGAAAACCATACAAGAGAGGTTGAGGACTGCTCAGAGTTGCCAAAAATCCTACACTGATGTTAGGAGGAGAGATTTGGAGTTCAAAGTATACGATTGGTTATTCTTGAAAGTTTTGCCCATGAAGGGTGTGATGAGATTTGTAAAGGAAGGGAAGCTTAGTCCCCGCTACATTAGTCCTTATCAGATTATAAGGAGGGTAGGTAACGTAGCCTATGAATTAGAGTTGCCCCATAATTAGCTGCTATTCATCCTGTGTTTCACATCTCTTTGCTTAAAAAGTGTTTGGAAGATCCTTCACTTATTGTCCCAGCTGAGAGCATTGGGGTGAAAGAGAGTTTGAGTTATGAAGAAATTCTAGTTCAGATTCTTGATCGTCAGGTTCGCAAATTAAGAACTAAGGAAGTGGCATCTGTCAAAGTCCTATGGCAAAATCAATTTGTTGAAGGCTACATGGGAAGCTGAAGAAGATATAAAGGCTAAATATCCTCATCTATTTGTGCCTTCTGATGATGATATTCAAGGTAATATTCCTTACTTTTACCTTTGAGTCGATGTGTATTCTTGAGTTTGAGTCATTAACCATTTGACTATCGGAGTTTTTGAGAAATTGATATATTGATGATATTCATTCTTGATGTCTCCTATTTTCATCTTCATTCGAGGATGAATGGTCCCAAGGGGGAGATACTGTAACACCCACTAAAATGTTGTATGTCGGTATTTTAATTCTCAATGAAAAAGATAATGTCTCTGTATTTTGGGTGTAACTTTTCATAGATTAATCCAAATTAGGTGATTCAATTTTTACGTAACCAAAACATCATTACCTACAACTTTTATGAAGAATATATCTTAAGATTTGGAGTTTAAGTAGATCAAATAAATTAATCTTTGCAAGATATATTATTGTGATGAAATGGAGTATTTGTAGAATAAAATTCATATCTAGATGTACCATGCTACAAATTGGATGATTCTTGAACTAGCTGAAACTAGACTTCTATATCTACAATTCTTATAAAGACACCAAATACTAATAAGAAATTTATCTTATTCAAATTCACCTTCGAAAACGGATATTCCATTAAAAGATATCTCATCTCACCTACCATAAAAGATCTAGAACCATTTGACATCATCAATGACATCAAAATCCTCCATTGAATTTTCAAGACCATCTTTTGTAATTAGTTTTATTTATTGTTAAGTTTCTCCTCCACACCTATAAATACCCACCTTATTTCCTCATTTTATTCATCAAGCTTTCTTAAACAACTTTTCTCTCTATATACTTCTTTACTCATTCTCAAATATAGTTTTAGTTTTAGTAGTATAAAAATACTACTCCGGTGATTCTTATACTCCGAGTAGTATACAAAATGCTCCGGCAAGAAGAAAAGACTAGTAGTCCAAGAGTGTTCCAATTTGGAGTAAAACTTCGGATTTAAGGTATGTAAGGCTTTCATATCATCGAACTGAGTTCGTCTATGTGCCCAATATTTAAATTCATTATAATTGAATTATTGTTGAGGTTTATCCAAATCTTGAATTCTAAATGAATTAATTCTTCTTCTATTGAGTTAGATATATTTATGCATTAATATTATTATTCTTATCTCTCATATTATTGGAATTATTGTTCATGGCTACTTTTCCATGAATCCTAATTGATTTGATATTCATGAATATTTTTACATATGTTTTGAGTAAAGATGTTGGCTTTTTAATATTTTCATTGATAAAAAGAGTGATATGAATTAATACTATATATGTATTTTATTGAGTTTTGAAAGAGCAAAAGAGTTGAGTTTAAATGAATTTGAGTAAATGATGTTTTGATTGAGATGTTTTGATGAGATGTAACTGATGTTTTTCAAGTATAATGATTGATGAAGAGGTAATGAGATGAGTTTGATGATTTAAATTAAAGTCTAATGAGACTAGATGATGAGATTAATATGAACACATATTTTGGGAGTAGTATTGAGCACCGAGTCGGGTAAGAGTTTAATTGACTCAAACCCCAGAACTACGTAGCTAGCGTAGGATGGGGGCTATGCCTCTTAAGTCCCAAAAAGAGGACTTTGATGAGTGGATCCAAGATAGTGATGTCCTTTAACCTGGCAAGGTATTGGATGAATGTGGCAATGACATCGCTTCGTTATATCATCACTAGCTCATAAGTGATGGTTGTCGATTAGAGAAACTCCCAATTGAGTAAGCATTTCTTATTATTATTTTAAATTTGCATTACATATTAATGTTGAGATGATGTTGAGTTTTGAGTTGAGTTTTCCTGAGAGGAATTTCTTGATATATGTCCATACCTTCTTGCTATTTTACATACTCGTACATTCCACGTACTAACGTCATTCGACCTGCATCATTTTATGATGCAAATACAGGTGTTAGAGATCCTCAATAGGTGCATCGTTGAGATCATTATTTTTCATCTATTTGGTGAGTCCTTCTTGTATTCGGAGGAACTCTATATCCTTTTATTATTTTTGAGTATTATGTTTCTTTTAAGGTAGACATTGACATGTCATTGGCACCATCTAAGAGTATTAAAGGCTTCATAGATAGAGTTTGATGATTTAATCTGAGTATTTCTCCTTAGAAACTACTTTTTCTAAGAATTATCTATTTTTCCTTTGATGTTGATAATAACAAGCCCATATTAGTATTCTTATGTCTTCCACTGATGAACAAATGAGTAATGAGACCAAGTGGTTCTCTTGGAAGCCAGAAATGGTTTCTAAGTGCTGGTCACGCCTAGGGTACCCTCTCGGAGCGTGACAGCTGGCATGTCAACCTCCTACGATCTTAACGTCGAACAAACAAAACATACTTCCTAAGTGGAAATGATTTATAATATATTTTTCAAATGCCAGTTTCTTTCAATTTAATGCAATATGCGATGAGTTGATATGATGCAATATGATGATGAATTGATATGATGCAATATGATGATGGCCTTTCGGCAATGATATCATAATGATAATGGCCCTTTTATCAATGATATGATAATGATGATGCCTCTCTTAGCAATGATATGATAATGAAACTTTCGTCAATGATATGATAATGTCCTCTCGGCAATGATATGATGATGACCCTCTCAACAATGATATGATGATAATGATGGCCCTCTCAAAAATAATATGATAATGATGATGGCCCTCTCAGCAATGATATGATAATATCCCTCTCGGCAATGATATGATGATGACCCTCTCGGTAATGATATGATAATGATGATGGACCTCTCATAAATGATATGATAAATATGATGGCCCTTTCGATAATGAAATTACCACTTCCGATTATATAAATGACCCTCTTGGAAATTATCACTTTCGGTAATATAAATTGCCTTTTTGGCAATTACGACTTTCGATAATATAAATGGCCCTTTTGGCAATTACAAATTCTGGTAATATAAATGAATGTCTCTCTTGGCAATGGTATTACCACTTCTGGTAACATAATATGAATAACCCTCTTAGAAATTACCACTTACGGTAATATAATATGAATGACCCTCTTGGCAATAATATTACTACTTTTGATAATATAATATGAATTACTATCTTGGCAATTACCACTTCCGTAATATGATATGAATGGCCCTCTTGGCAATGATATTACTACTTCTGGTAATATAATATGAATGACCCTCTTGGCAATTAGAATGCATAATGATGATGATGTCCTATTGATAGGGTGGTGATGCTTCATTGATAGGATGATAATTGATATCCTTCAGATGTTGATATTTGATCGATTTTTGGCATGATATCGGATATTTTTGCTAGTTGCACTTCAAACCTTCTTGGATATTTGATGTAGCTTATGTATGCCCAGTAGACATCTTAAAGACTGGAGAATACAATTTAACGTCATTATAGATGCTTGCATGCTATGAAAGTAGCTCTTTCGCGTGTTTCTATACTCAAAAGGAAATAAGTAATAGAGACATTGTCGTTCTAACTAACGATAGAGCAAAAATCTTTGAGAAAAAATCTTAAAAATATGTACAAAGTGCCTGATCACTTCTTTATTAGTGTGCGAATATCATGCTCATTTTCGAATACTTTATATTCATTGTGGCTCATGGTTTGTTGGGGATTTGAACGAGGCATTGTTGCTCGTATTTTGCACATCTTTTTTTTTCTGTCTGATGAATCTTGATGACAAAAATTATCACTTTTGAAAACTCTTTGTTCTTTTGACTTCTTTGTACTTGCTGAACGGAGATATATGATGATCCTTTATAAATCTACATCTAAAGAAAATTTGTTAATTTTCAATAAAATTAATTTATGTTGAATTTTTTATTTGATTACTCCTTGTCTTGCTATCTTTGATTGCTTGTTCTGATTCTCCACTTCTCGATACATATAAGACAAAAATATATTTTAGGCAAAATATTCGATATATTAAAAGCTTTTAAGAAGATGAGTTTTTTGAAAAGTAATTTGGAAAAGGTCACTGCCAAATGTCATGCCACGCATAAATTAAATGAACGTCCTTAATTTGAAGCTTTGAGCATGTTTGATAGCTTGTTCACAAAATTTTTAGGATTCTTGAGGGTTGAAGCTAGGAAGTTCTGAAATAGCTAGAATTTTTTATAGTTGACTCTGAACTCTGATGGTGCTGGAGAGTATTGAGGTTGTTGACATTGAACTTCTAACAATGTTGGGGATCATTTGAAGCCAGCCTTGAATTTTGAAGTTGAGTAAAACCTTCTGATGATATTGGATAGAATTTTTAAGGTCATCCTCAAAAATAATTGTCCTAGTTAGATGTCTTGGTGAAGTAGAATTTTTGAGACCCTATCAAAAATTCTATCCCAGTTACTTTTTATGATGCACCGCATTCTTGACTCTTCTCTAAAAAGATCTTCTTTGAAATTTTCGAGTCCCTCTCAAAAATTCTATCCCAGTTTCTATTATAAATAGAGAACTTACAGGAGATATGATCAAACCATTGTGGCGCCTACGTATCCCGTTGAGGCAGGAATCAGGTCAAACGTAGTTCACCTCTAGAGAGATAAATGACAAATGGGAGATTTTAATAGGAAAAAGGCTGAGACATAGGCCGCCTACTATCTCATTCTTAAGAATTCAGGTCAGATGTAGTTCATTACAAAGAGGAGGGTTAATTTAAAATAAACAAGCATAGAAACGATTACAAAGAAATGACACAATTACACGGAAAGTGATAAAAGAAAACTCTGAACCTTCAAACGTAGTATCTCTTAACGGCATCTGAGTTGATTGGTTTTGGCCATTCTTGGACATCCATTTCGGACAATATTAAGGCACCTCCAGATAACACTTTGCGAACCATGTAAGGTCCTTGCCAATTTGATGCGAACTTTACTTTATACTCATCTTGATGTGGAAAAATGCATTTGAGAACCAATTGACCAACTTCAAATGTTCTTGGTCTTCCTCGCCTGTTAAAAGCATAAGTGATTCTTTGTTGGTACAATTGACCATGGCAAACAACGGTCATTCTCTTTTCATAAATCAAAGCCAAATATTCAATTCGATTACGAACCCAATCAGTGTTGCTCAATTCAGCTTCTTGAATGATTCTCAACAAAGGTATTTCCACTTCAGCGGGGATTATGGCTTCCGTCCCATATGCTGGAAAGTATGGGGTTGCTCCAATTGATGTTCTAACTGTCGTTTGGTAACCTAACAAAGCATATGGCAACATCTCATTCCAATCTCTGTGATTGTCAATCATTTTCCTCAAGATCTTTTTGATATTCTTGTTGGCAGCTTCTACGACTGCATTCATTTGAGGACGATATGCGGTTGAGTTTTGATGATTAATCTTTAATTGCTCACATATCTCTTTCATCAAAGGACTATTGAGATTTTCTCCATTATCGGTAATGATGGAATCCAATATTCCAAATCTATATATCGAATTGTTACGGACGTAGTCTACTACTACCTTCTTCGTAACTAATTTATATGAGGCTGCTTTCACCCACTTGGTTAAGTAATCAATGGAAACTAGAATGAACCAATGTCCATTAGAGGTGGCTGGCTCTATTGGACCAATGATATCCATATCCCAAGCCACAAATGGCCAAGGAGAACTCATAGCATTGAGTTCGTCAGGAGGTACTCGAATCCAATTACCATGCACTTGACATTGATGACATTTTTGCACATACTTACAACAATCATGCTCCATAGTCATCCAAAAATAGACGGCTCGAAGGATTTTCTTTGCCAAGGTAAGCCCATTCATGTGAGTTCCACAAACTCCCGTGTGAATCGATTCGAGAAGCTTCGTAGCTTTAATGGCATCGATATATCTGAGAAGTCCTATATTTAGAGTTCTCCTAAAAGGGTTTCTCCCCTTGGAAAGAAATTGTTAGCCATTTGACATATTGCTTCCTTTTGATTGAAAGTTGTATTATCTAGATAAGTTCCAATTTCTAGATACTTCTTTATGTCGAAATACCAAGGCCTTCCATTTGGTTTTGCTTCGACATGTGAATAGTGAGCGGGTTGTTCTTTCAAATATATCTCCATAGGGTCAATGTAACTTGTATCCGTATTTTGATCATTGAGGAGAGAGTAGCAATAGCGTCAATAATTTCATTCTGCAACCTTGGAGTATGCCTAAACTCGATCTTACGGAACCTTTTACACAATCTTTGCACTAACTTCACGTATGGTGCAATCTTTGAATTCTTCATGACCCATTCCCCCTGAACCTAATGAATCAGTAAATCTGAATCTCTGATTACCAACAACTCTTGAATATCCTTATCAATAGCCATCTTTAGACCCATGATGCATGTTTCATACTCAGCCATGTTATTCGTGCAACGAAATCGGAGTTTTGCCTCCATAGGATAATGTTAGCCAAGTTCTAATAGTAGGACTGCTCCAATTCCATTTCTTTCATGATTCACTGCCCCATCAAAAAATACCCTTCAAACAGGGTATGCCCCGGAGATATCTTCTCCTATAAATTATACCTTTTCATCAGGAAAATAAGTTTTGAGCGGTTCATACGTTTCATCAATTGGATTTCTTGCGAGATGATCAGCTAAGGCTTGTTCTTTTATTGCCTTTTGGGTCACGTACACAATATCTAACTCACTTAAAAGCATTTTCCATTTTGCTAACTTCCTGATCGATATCGCCTTCTGAAAGATATATTTCAATGAATCCATCTTGGAAATGAGATATATAGTATACGAAGACAAGTAATGTCTCAACTTTTGAACAATTCAGGTTAAAGCACAATAAGTTTTCTCCAAAAGAGTTTAAAGAGCCTCATATGGAGTAAACTTCTCACTTAAGTAGTAGATTGATCGTTCCTTTTTTCCAGTCTCATCATGTTGACCTAGCACGCATCCAAATGAGTTATCCGAGACAGAAAAATATAGTAACAATGGAATTCCTTCCCTCGGAGAAACTAACACCGGTGGACTAGACAAGTAACTTTTGATAGCATCAATAGCTGTCTGACACTCTTCGGTCCATTTTGTCAATGCATCTATTTTTAGTAGCTTAAAGATAAGCTCACGAATCAATGTGGACTGAGCTATAAATCGAATGATGTAGTTCAATCTTCCGAAGAAGCTCATCACTTCCTTCTTGGTCTTTGGTGGAGGTAATTCTTGAATCACCTTGATTTTAGCAGGATCAAGCTTGATACCCCTTCTACTGACTATAAACCCTAATAACTTATCAGGTGGCACTCCAAAAGCACATTTAGCGAGATTTAATTTCAAGTTGTATTTTCATAGACGATCAAAGAACTTTTTCAAGTGATTCAAATGATCCGCACTTTTATGGGATTTGATAATGACATCATCTATGTACACTTCGATTTTCTTTTGAATCATATCATGAAAAATGGTCGTCATCGCTCTTATGTAAGTGTCCCTAGCATTCTTGAGACCAAATGGAATTACTCGATAATGATAGACACCCTATGGTGTGATGAAAGCTGTATTTTCTACATCTTATTCATCTATTAGAATATGGTGATAACCCGCATTGCAATCCACGAACTACTGCATCTCATGCTTGGTACAATTATCAATCAAAATATGGATATTTTGCAATGGAAAGTTATCTTTAGGGCTATCTTTGTTCAGATCTCTATAATCAACACAAATTCTGATTTTGCCATCCTTCGTAGCAACTGGAACAATGCTGGCTAACCAAGTCGGATACTATGTCACTTCCACAACTCTGGATTGAATTTTCTTGGTAACCGCTTCTTTGATCCTCAAACTCAAATATGGCTTGAACTTTTGAGTCTTTTATTTTACAGGACTGCAATTCGAATTGATCAATAATTTATGAGAAATGATGTCTATACTCAAACCTAATGCGTCATCATAAGACCAAGCAAATAGATCAATGTACTCTTTAAGAAAATTGATATGTTCTTTCCTCTTAGCTTTTGTTAAATGGACACTCATTTTGATTTCCTTGATACACTCATCATCTCCCAGATTCACAACTTCAGTTTCCTCTTGATTTGGCTTATATTGCTCCTCAAATTGTTTCAATCCCTCGGTGAGGTGTTTGAGTATTGTAGCCTCTTCATCATAATCCTCGAACTCATCCCAATCTATCTTATTTTGTTCATTTAGCTTGTGACATGATATGATATTGGCAGGTTTTAAGTTATCTTTAATAAAATCATAAGCGAACAAAGTTACATAAGTAAAGTATAGGCCGATAAGCAAATAATAAGTAAATTTCATAATAAATGAGGTCATCATTTAAACCAAAACAAATACAAACTTTTGCTATGACTATGGGTCCATTTGCCTTTTTTCAAACATAACAAGGGGAATTTAAAGCATAACTAGATTAAAATAACATAAAGGGTTGGTCTCGGGCCTTCTTCGAACTACCATCGATTTAAAGGTAAGTAGATAATCTGTCTTTATCTACCAAGACAAGCGAGAAAATAAGAGCAGCGTGGACGTCCAATTTGATAATTGCTCCTCTGGCTCAGCATCACAGATGCCCGGTGTCCTTGTTTCTTCCTCGAAGATTGCATCAACTTCCTCAAAAAGATTCCAAATTCCTTCCCAAGATCGCCATCATTGACATGTTCCCACACTGGAAATGATAAATATAAGTGAGGTATTATCCTAGCCAACACCCGATCAACACTCTTGCTTGTCATATTTATCTCATCGTCTTCTGTGGGGACATATCCTAAACCATACTTCAATTCTCTATTGGGAATCTGAATAGGTTTGATGATTCTTGGAAAGTGCTTCCCCAATCCAAAACCTGGCTCAAAACCACTTCAGAGCGTGATAACGGCTATTATTTTATAAATAGAAGGCATAGGAGGTTGTGGGGCCAAATTATTGCCTGTGGCATTTACCAGCTCCACTATGTAGAAGTCGATACCTCTATTAATATCATCAACAATTGGCGTGTAACCATTTGAATGACTTCCTTCCCATAAACGACCACCTCACGATCATTCTTCATGAACTTAATCATCTGATGGAGAGTAGAGGGCACGACTATGGCCATATGGATCCAGGGTCTTCCTAATAGTAGTTTAGAACTGCTAGTGATGTCCATCACCTGGCACTCTACAACAAAATCAGCAGGACCTACCTGAATACAGAAGTTCACAGCTCCTAATGTATCTCTTTGACCCCAATCAAAAGCCCTAACATTAACTTAGTTTTGTCGGACTTTTCCCAAATCAAAGTTCAACTGTTTGAGAGTCGACAAAGGACAAATATTAAAACCCGATCCATCATTGATCACTACAAAATTCATGATCTTATCCCGATACTTAATAGTGACATGAAGAGCTTTGTTATGCATCACCTCTTTAAAATGCAACTCTTCATTGCTAAAACTGATATGGTTTCCTTGAATGACTCGACTTACCATAGCATCTAGTTATCTCCATTTGTATCTACAGGTATGTACAGATCATCCAAAGCTTTCATCAAGGCATGTTTGTACTATTACGCGCTCATCAACAATGCCCACACTAAGATTTGGGCAGGCACTTTCTCCAGATGTTTCACTATAGAGTACTCTTTTGGTTGCATCTTACGCCAAAACTCTTCAGCCTAAACTTCACTAATCGGTCTTTTTATTGATCTTTCTTATGTCATCCTTGATCCAATTCTTCTTGGTGTAATACCTACAAGACCACGTCATTCCCTAAGTTTCCACAATCTCGATCACGAACTTCTTATGGTTAGTAATTTCTCTCGACACCAAAGAAATAACTTTTTGAGGTGTCAAAATCACAAATTTTGATTTCTTATTTATTCACAATGAAGCTACAACCTTTTCAAGACTGTTAGTATAGGTTGGGACGGTGGCCTTTGTTACATGTCAATTTTCTTCTATCTCAATCATATTGATATTAACCCTGCCATGATTCGGCAAAGGATTACTATTAACATTTGGAGTAGCAGTTTGGAGAGTGATGACCTCACGATCTATCCAATCCTGAATCTTATGCTTCAAATTGATACAAGTTTCGGTGTCATGCCCGACACTATTGAAATGATATGCACATATTCTATCAGCTCTGAAGAATCTAAAGCTTGTATCAGCCGGTTTAGGTGCAATAGGATGAATAATGCCTGCATCTATCAATCTTTCAAACAACTTAGTCCGACTTTCCACAAGAAGAGTAAAATTCTTGGAGGGCTTCCTTTCAAAATTGAGTTGAGAAAGGTCATATTTATTTTGCGGGGGTAGGAGAACATAACGATAACTCAGACGATTTTGGTGGGAAGGTGCGGGAGTTTAGAATCTTGGATACGGTTGGGTATGGTAATTTGGTTGTAAAGTTTGGTAGTTTGGCGGAGTACTTTGGTAATGTGGAGCTGGGTAATTAGACGGTGGAGTTTGATAACTTTAAGGAGGGACTTGGTAATTTGGGGATAGAGTTTGGTAACTTGAAGGTTGGGTTTGCTAATTTGGTTGAGTGTAGTAAACTTGATATGAACTTTGTGGATCTCGCAAATAGGCCTTGAAAGGCGCATATTTCTTGGGGTTGCTATTGGCGAATCTCTTCCCTTCAGGCATGTAGAAGATGGCAGATACATCCTCTCTTTTCTTCTTTAACAGTCCTGAAGACCCAATTGAGGAGGTTACATGGGCTACCTTTCCATTCTTGATCCCATCCTTAATAGTCTCACCTTCCTTGAATATTTCGGCAAATTTTCCTCTAACGGGCAACATTAGTTTCTCATAATATTCGGGCTACTGCAGCGTACAAATACCTCAACCATCTCTTTCTCTATCATAGGAGGTCGAACCCTGATGAACTCTTTCCTCTATCTGTATGCATACTCGCGACAGCTTTCAGTGGATTTCTACTTGATTTTCTCAAAAGAATAACAGTCGGGAATAATCTCCATGTTGTAAGCAAACCTCTCGATAAAATCTTTGGCCAATGCGTTCCAATTAGACCATTGTTTCATTTCTTGGGAGGTGAAACATTCCAAGGCCTCCCACTTAAACTTCGGCTAAAGAGACGCATTGGCAATGCTTCGTTCTTCCTAAATCCTACTAGTTAATCAGAATATGCTCTTAGATGAGCCATAGGATTTCTGGTTCCTCCGAAAGTGTTAAATTTTGGCGCTTTGAACCCCTCTGGAAGTTCCAAATTCGAGTGGATGCACAAAATTTCATAATATAATCCTACAATATCCAGTGCGTAATGAAACTCTTTCATAGCTTTCATGATATCCTCTTTCATATTCAATTTGGTTATCTATTCCTTTGTCCTCCACTCTCTCTCTCCTATTTCTTATAGTGATCAAGTGCGAAACCATTGGGATAGGGTTCATTTGGTATTTAGAAAGTTGTCTTTTAAGGTAAGAGCTGGATAATGGAGGGATTTTGTGTATTATGAGGATCTTGGTAATTTTGGGGAAATGTCAAAGGATTAGTATGCTGATTTTGGTGATGGGGAAAGGTTTGTGGATTATTAATGTTTTGGCTTTGTGAGGGAGGACAAACTTACGGGTTGGCATTTTAAGGAGGAAGGAAGGTTTGAGGGTTATTATTTTGGGGTAAAGTTACATTTGGTAGGAAGTAGAAACAGGATGGGGATTTGAAGAAGTAAGGTCGACAATAGAGGGATTTTGAGCAGGGTTTGAGGATGGGTTTTGAATGTGTTCCATACTTGAAATTGGAGGAGGGAAATAGAGTGAAGGCATTTCCTTACCTGGAACCAGCGTGTTGGTGACGATAGACAGATTTGATAATTCTTGATTTTTCTATATCTTCACTCTCATCATCTCGGTGATCTATTACACCAACTGTGAAATCAGCTCATTGAATTCAGTGACGACAGGGCCTGCCACAACAATCTTTGTCCAACTAGTGTTCTCATTATTGCTCAGTCATTTTCCTTTTCTCTACTAAAAGATTTTAATTGGGGAAGAAATCTTTGGAAGTTTTTGATCTCGTGAAATAAGGATGCTTGGCCAGTTTATCAACACAGATCAATTTTAAATACCTAATAAAAGAAAAAAAACTCAAAAACAAATATATTATTCTTTTTTCATAACATGTAATGCAAAATATCATATATAATGAGACAAATAAACGTATAAGGCACATAAACAATTATTGTGCGTCCTAAACAAGTAGGTTGCCCTTTTACACCAAGGGGTAGGACTAGTGGATTTGAAAGATGTATATGTGACATTTAAACCATACCATTACCCCAAGATAATAATTCTGCATAAATAATAAAGATTTCCTTCCAAGAGGAAAAAATGATATGAAACCTAGGGATTTTAAGGGATAGGGAAATACATAAACCAAAAGGCCCCACACAGAGGTCATTTCAGCAAAGTGCATCAAAATAAAATACATAAAAGAAAACCCACGCAGGGCTGAATAATTGAAAATACATAGAATGAAGCTCACGTAGGGGCGGAACTGAAAGTACATAAAATCAATACACGCTGGGGCGAAACTATCGAGGTGCTCCCGATGGTCCTTCTTCTCATCGGCTCTTCTTTACTTAACCCATGGCATGGCAAAGTGTATACTGAGCCATCAACTAATAACCATCATATCAACACCCTTTATCCTCCCAAGTTTGGGACCTTGTGCTCTCTTTCCACGCTTCCATCCAATTATTCAAATCTCTCAAATTACCTCTCAAGTCTTCTAATTCTTGGGTTAGGATTTCTATAGTATGTTTGTGGCTTTTTATAGTATGTTTGTCCTCCTCTTATTTTTGGAGGAACGCCTTGTGCATTTCCCATGCTTCATTCTTGACTTGTTCCAATTCTATCTTTGTTTCTAGCTCTTTATTTTCAATACTACGATAAATGTTCGGAACTAAAAATGAAAGACCTTTAACGTTGTTTCTTAGCCATCTATTGTATCCTTCCACGTATCCAGCATTGAATCGGTCTTCGACAAGAGTACCTTCAACAAATTTTGGTTGATTATTCCATTAATTCAATATATTTCCTGCATTTGGGACTTTTTCGTCCCCGTGGTCGAACACATAAATATTAGGATGCCTTGTTGGAGGTATGATTTGCTTTCTCCCAAACTCCTTCATAACTCGGATATGTGCATATGGCCAAATACCTAGATGCCCGGAAGAGGCAAAAATGGATGCTTATGGCCTCGTATCATGATTTCCTTTGAAATGAACCTACTGAACATCCAATATATATCATCTTCATTTAACCTGTAGAAAATTCGAGCCCATTGTGTCTTAGTTTTTCTCCTATGGATATCCCTCCAATATAGCCCTTGTTTAAGACCCAAGAGAGGGTCTCTATTGTCTAGAGCTTTTGAGTTCCTTGTTCCTTGAGTAAATGACTCATTATCCACCATTGGAGGAGCATATTACATCATTGAACATAATGATGCCCATTCTTGCACCTTCCCAAGGCGCAGTACATGTCGGCTAAAATAGTACGTACAAGCGGGTAGTAATTTACCACTCCTTGACTAATAAGTCCATGGAAGGTGGTGTGAGCAAACATGATAATCCGAGTGTTGATAGTAAGGCTCGGACCTTGAGGAAACACCATGGTTCCTAACACTGCAATGGCAAACGCTAGCGGTCGTGTCTCATCCGATTCTTTGTATGACTAAAAATCCTGATTGAAAGTTATGTAGAAATCTGTATGTCTAAATCGATTGTACAGATCCCTGAAAGCAACTCTTGATCCATGAACCCAATCGGCTCGATCCCTTTTCAGCTTGAGGTATTTTATAATATCTTCAATGGTTAGCTTTTGGGAATCAGAATATTCTCTTCCTTTTGACTCTTCTTTTTAATCCCGTACCGATGGTATCTACAGCATCTCGAATTTTCTCAATTATCGGAGTGATTTCTGCTGTCCCAAAATGGAATAGCTTTTTTTCATTATCCCATTATCCGGTGAGGGCTTCGATCAATTCAGGACAAGCAGGCATTTCTAAGAGTGATGGCAATAGCCCCATGTGCTGATTAAGAGTCTATTTGTGGTCTCTACTGAGATTGTTCCACCACATTTTAAGATTCAAGGGCGCTTCTACGACTATGTCGAATTTGAGAGAATGAGCCATACCTACAAAACAAAGTACTGTTAGCATCCCTGCCCCCATGGGTAACAGTTTGGTTGCACGCATACATCTTTCAAATGTCACATAAGAATGATATGTCTTTAGGTTGTGGACCTTAGACATGATTTGGCGGTTTACTAATGGACTTAATACACATTGGGTATTAAGACAGCTTAGGCTGATGCTTAAATAGGAATTTGGTTTCGCTCTACGTTAGGTGGACTAGAGTGGGCTTTGAAAAAAGACAAGTTACCTGAGTTAGAAAAACTTCGCGGTGAATATAATAAATAACGTTGGACGACCACAAACCAACTACACATTTATTAATTCAAGAAATTAGGTTATTTTCTGGAGGAACAGTCATGGATAACCATGTAACCATCCTTGTTCCTAATGCAGACTATTTGTCAGTTGGCGGAATTCAATGCCATGAAATGAAACAGTTATAACTCACAAAAAATAAACAAATAATTACAAATAAGTATTATTACACAGTCAAATAATCAAATGTAATGGTTAGAACCAACCAAAGTCCCTAGCGGAGTCACCATTTTTTTTATTTCGGAAAATAGACGGTTTAAAATTAATTTCAACTTTATAGAGAAAAAATCAATTTTGGAAAAGAAGAGTCGCCACTTAATTTTTTAAAGAAATTAAGAAAACTTAATTTAAAAGACCCTAACAGATTTAAGTCTTAAAAATTAAGAAAAAAAAGGTATGGGGTTCTTATTTATACTTTGAGAAGGTGTTAAGCATTCAAAGTGTCCGCTAACGCGCGGTTATCCGGCGATTTGAAAACTCTGATTTTTGACGAACTTTGGAAAAATATGTTTAAAAATAGTTAAGACATTTTACAATTTTGGAGAAATATGGATTTTAAAACATTTAGAATAATTTATAAGAGAAATAGATTTGGTATAAAAAATGATTAAATAAAGGAGGGATAATTTAAATAAATTATTTAAGTGAAACAAATGATCATAAAAATGGTCTCTCTTCAAGAGATTTAATTAAGTTAAACTAAATAAATAATTGTTAGAATTAATACAGAATAAATAAATATCATCAACTAATTAAATAAGAGTAAAGACAATAGAAATTAGTGATGCCTAAAAGAAAACATTTTGGTTTTTTAAAACATTAAACTACTCCAGATATATACAAACGAAAATATTTAAAAGTAGACGGCATAAAAATATTCATGTTTTCATATTTTTAAATCAGCACGGGCTTATTAATCGAATGACAAAAATATAGTGTTTATCATTTTTCTGCTCGGGCTGACTTCCATCATTTTCGAAGGGCCTAACTAACCCTATCCATCCTAGGTTTATTTATTATTATATTCCTAAAATGATCTAACATAAATAATAAAAACTAACGTCCTAAAAAATGTCTAACGTCCCAACTTAACATCCAAGAGGAATTAGACGTACTATTAGGATAAGTTTTAGACTAAAGAAAATATAGGCATCCTAATTAGACAAATCGTCAAACAAAATAGATAGGACGAGCAGTTAGCACATAAAATTTCAAGTAAGCCTCTGCATTAATTAATTAGTATGCTTGAAAATACAGATAAAGAGTGGAAAGTCATAAAATTTACCGAGTGTGCATACACAATAATACGTATGTATCATACATATAAAAACTTGAATAACATGGAGGCAAATTTCATTATTTAGACATATGAGGGAAATTTTAATTATTAAGGTGATTATAATAAAAGAAGTCATGCTTGAAAATTTTAGTTATTAACTAATAGTGTTTGTAGAATCATATTAACATGATTTTAGTTAATAGCATGCTGAAAATTTATTAAAATACTATAGATATGGTTTATAAATATTGTGTTAAAAAATTATTAAAATGTCACAGGCATAATCTCTTTATAAAATAATATTATGAAAAACTTATTTAAAATCATATAAACATAATTTCTAACAATATATTGAAAATTTATAAAAAATAGTAGTCATGTTTTCTAAAACAATTATATGCTGAAATATTTATTAAAAGTTATAGGCACGGTTTCAATATAATTTGACAAATAATTATTAAAATCCTACATGCATGATTTCTACACATAATATCATGAAAAATATTTATTAAAATCCTATGAACATGATTTTTATGCATATTAGCATGCTGAGAGTATTAAATTAAGTCCTATGAACATGGTGTCAAAATTAATAAAATATATGTCAGCAATATTAGGCATGATTAATTAAGGTGATCAATCTCAACCTATAGGCATGGTTTCTACCTAAAGTAACCTTCTGAAATATATTCAGTACATATTAATAACATGCTAAAATGTAAAGATGATTTTTAATTACTAAAATATTCATTAAGCTCTATAGACATGATTTGCTATATAATATTAACATTAAATCCTATGAACATGATTTCTAAACGATTAGCATGTTGAAAATATTAATTAAAATATATATAGACATGATATATTAAAATTATAAATTCTATGGACATGATGTCTATATGAAATGGTATGTTGAAAAATATTAATTAAAATATATATAGACATGATATATATTAAAATTAAAAAATCCTATGGGCATGATGTATATACGAAATGACATTCACGTCTAAATATGGTTAAATCATCATATTCAAAATTATTTAGTAGATCCTACCTATATAATGTCTAAATAGTTAATAAGGCAAAGTTATTGTTTGAAACTATGAGAATGATTTCAAATTTAAAAGACAAGTTATAATATAAGATAATCATGAAAACAATTACTCTAATGATATTTAAATTTTTTTAAAAAAGATAAACAAAAGATAGCACATATAAAATAGGCAAATTATTTTGAAACGTATATTTGCTGATAAACGATAAATTAACCTTAAATCATTTTTTTAGTAAAGAAAACATCTTGTAAGAAGTAAAATACTTATATCGTGAATAAATAAGCCTAAGAATGTGAATATGAGTATTACAACTATGGTCAGGTAGACATGCTTTTCAAACATACACATAAAAATTGATAAAATAAATAAAATAAACAACTAGCAAGTATATCTTCTCCCCATATATTTCCCACTTTTTATTATATACAAAGTTCATTATTACATGTCAAAAGTTAACAAAGAAAAAAAAAATAATAGACAAATAGAAATAATAAAACAAGAACTAAAATTATCTGAATCCTGTTCCAAGTGACTCTTCGTGTCTTAAAATTTGAAGTCCAAACCCTGTTAAATCATAAAAATACAAGCAGTATATAAATAAATTAAAGGTATATCATGATTATATTATTTTACTTCAACCAAGCAAACAAACAAAACAAGAACTCAATTCAAAATAATAAATCAATATATAAAGAAATGTTGGGGTAAACATGGATGCTTCGGTTAGTAAGAATAAGCAAATAAAATCTTAACTGTGATTCCAAGAACTAGAAAAGAAATATTAAAGTATGCAAGAAAACACTTTTCTTATTGTTTTTGTTTTTGTTTGAGGTATAAGAAATGTACAGTAAAAAATATTTTCTGTTCTTTTCTTTTCTTTCTCTACTCTTTATGTTTTTTTTTGTGTTCTCCTTCCTTCTCTGTTTGTGTGTCCTCTGTTTGTGTGTCCTCTTTATATTGATGAACCCATGGGTAAAATGCAATAAAGTCAACAAAGACAACTGGCCAGGTTTTTTAATTGAAACCTCAAACAAATAAGTCATAATCCGTTTCAAAGGAGATAGCAAAATTTTCAAAATTCTGTCCACAAAATCAAACAACACCTGCTTTCCAGATTTGATCTAAAATTTATTCAAAAAGAGGTTTCAAAAGTCAAAAGTGATGCCTATAGAGACCCACTATCAAAAATTGAAGAGAAGAAAATAATTGATTATAGGCAAAAATAAAGTGACATTTACCATAACAGGAATAATTAAGAATCCAAAGAAATTAGGTTTAGAGTTGTTCAAATTTTAAGAAGATCAATTGTATATGCTATGAAAGGAAAATTTGATCAACGAATATTAATCTTACCATTATTATTTACGGAATCAAGAAGTCAATTAATAACTTGAATTATATCATAATTAGGCCAAATATATCAGTCACTCTAATTCAATAGAATTGCAAAATCAGTTAAGAGAGTAACCTATTCCAAAATTAATGAATAATCGTATCAGAATTACTAGAAATATCAAAGTACTAGTAGATCTTGTTCATTTTTAAGGCAATTCGTATGACGATGAAAATTTAATAAGCTAAATAATTTCAATTGAACTAAAATAAATCAAAGATTCCAACTATTAAAGCTAAAACAAGAAACTTGGAAATGAAGGTGAAGCTTTTATATAATAATATAGAGAAATTAAGTGTCAATAACATAATACCACACATGAACAAAAAGATCAAATAATTTAAAGATTTAAAAACAAAGAATAAGAAATAAAAACGGGCGAACCTGGACAGATCTGTCTTTAACGAGCTGACATCTTGTTCGTTTATGATGTCAAAGAAGAAGAGGTGGGCGACGGTTGTTTGCAGGTTGCTATTGCGTTGCTCATGGAGTGCGATGGTTCACAGCTTGGTGGAGTTTGGCGGTGTTCGTGGTTGCTGTTCGTCGGCATGTCAAGGAGCTGCTGCCTGCAGCAGCTGTTGCTGATGTTACTGCTGTTGTTGTGCGTGTTATTGTTGTCCAGCTCTTCAGAGTTGTTGTTGTTTTCTAGCTCATCGGCGTTTGTGAGTTTTATTGCAGTCCATCTCCCCGGAGTTGTTGTTGCAGGCGACGAGGTCGTGGACGAGAAATAGGTGGTTGTTGCTGTCTTCTCTGGATAGCCGCTCACGCGACTGAGGAGAGGAAGAGAGAAGGGCGTTGATGTAGAGAAAATAGAAAGAGGAGGCGCAGTGGTGGAGGGACAAGGGTTGGGCGGCTGCTGTTCTCTTTTTGGGAGAAGAAGGAGAGGTGGTTCTCCTCTTCTCTTTTGAGAAGATGAAGAATAATCCCAATTAGGGATTTTTGGGGTGAAAGAATAATAGGATTAATCCTGGCCATTGATCGGAATGTAACAACGGTTGTGATTGAAAGAGGGAGGTGAAATTAGATCACATTAAATTCAATTAAACTAGAATTATAATTAATCTGAAGTTATTAGATTAGAATTTTAATAAATTGGATAAAAAGGACTATGCTTAAAATAAAATGGAGGAAAAATTAAATAGATTGTCATCTAATTAACAACATAGTATATATATTGAATAAGTAAAAATTATAAACTTTATCAATTAATAATTTTTATATATAAAGTAAATACTTATGTATATACTATGTAAATGTATGTATATATATAATGTACGTATGTATATAATACGTACTAAAATAGATGTATAATAATGTAGTTAACTAAAATATATAATAAACTTAATTAAGTAATAACTTTATAAGCACATGTATATAAGATGTATTAAAATAAATATGTACATAAATAAGTAAATTATAAAATAAACTTATTTAAGAAATATTTTTTATATAAGAAAAATACACACATATATAATATATATACTAAATAGACATGTAAAATTTTTGAACGTGTTAAACTTCTTATTAAAAAAATAAAATAATAAAGATAATAGTAATAATATTAATAAATAGCAAAATATCATAAATTATGAATGTCAAAACATATGATTTATTGGGTAACCTTAAATATAAATTTATTTATTTAATAAAGAAATAATTTTGAGAAATGTCTATCTAGTAAGATATCAATCCAAAAAGTAGTTATGGTTTGGTCAAAATTGAGTGTAACCAACACCGGGTGTTAATTTTTACCCCACCCTCCTTTTAGTTGCCCCGAGTCGTTTCTGATTGGTACCGGGTGTTAATTTTTAGAAAATCCTATGAAAAGTTAAGACTTTGGAAATTTTGACTTTTCATAAGCTTTAAGTATTAAAATGTGGTATTTGGGGTCAATCGAAGCTACAGGTCTCAGAATAGAATTCTGTCGACTCCAGTAGCTCCAAAATGTCGAAATTAGCTTAGGAGACTTTACGGAATCAGTTTTGGAGTTGTAAAAAAGATTTGAGGCCTTTAGTTGAGAATTTGAGAAATTTTAAGCCAAGATTTGACTTTGGGCAACATTCTTGGAAAACGCGCTTGGATGGGAATTCTGACAACACGGTTAGCTCCGAAGTGTTGAGTTTAGTCTAGTACGGCCTTTTGTTCAGTGCTCGAGGCTTTTCCCTCATTTTGACCCCCTCGGTGGATTTCGATATTCGTAGGTGGGACCCATTTTTTGTTGTAACGATCTCTCATGAGAATTTTGACCACGCGGTTGAGTCCGAATTGTCGTTTTCAATCAGATTTATAGATAGTTTATGTTTTTTCGACTCGGGATGAGTCTGGAGCGTCGAAACTAAGGAATTGGTAATTTTTAAAATCTAGTGCGCGAGCGATGACATGGTATATGTACTTAAATTTGAAAAATATCAGATTATAAACATTTTTCTCAAAACTTTGAGTTGAGATTTTGAGAGCAATTCTGATCTGATTTGGGTGATTCCAGAGGCTATCTTGCGTGAAATTTTGAGAAGAACATCGTGGAGGTGTTGGAATCGTCTTTTGGCATGTTGTTCGAAGTAAGAAATCAATTTTTAGATGCAGATTTAGTATTTTTCGGAATCAAATTTTGTTGAATTTTGGAAGAGTGTATCTTGGTCAATATAACTCTATTTTGAGTGATTTTGAGGGTAGATTCTGGGGTTTTTCACAAGGAAAGTCATGGTGTAATTTGATTTGATTGGAGAGTTTTGTTTTTGAGAAATTGACGCGTAAAGAGGCTGCCTTGTTTTTTTTTCTTAGTTTGAAAATATGAAAATTGATTGTTTGATCGTCTTGCGTTATTTTTCCACCCCAAATTATATTATAAATCTGATTTATGATCTTTAGGTGACATTTAGAACCTATTTTAGGGGTCAAATTTGGAATTCCAGATGCGGGTCCTACATTCTCCATTTCCCCCCAAATTGGTCCGTCTCTAAAATTTATGAAATTATTGTTTAAACAACGACATTGTTCTTCTATTTTTGACAATGTGGCAGCATTCTGAGACTGCTCGGAAGGGAAAGGCGTCGGCATTGTGATTTGGAGCTCGCGTGTTTAGCCTATTGGTAGGCTATAGTTTACCTTTCTTTAGATTGAGCTGGAATGTGTGAAAGCATATTGATATAGTTAGAATTTGGGTTGGGTAGTTTACTTGTATATCTTAGGTGTTAGAAATCATGCTTTAGGTTTTTTATCGAGTTTTTTGGGTATTTGGAAGCATGTGTATCTTGTCGTTATTTGTTAGTATTTTAAGGAGAGTTGAATGAGCATGTTGTTGATACTGTGGAGTATGTTGGCCTTAGTATAAGATGTGAACTTTCTTTAGATGCCTCAGCGTCGCTCAGGTGGACTTAGATTCTTGTAAAATGGTGTAGCGGGCTAGTGCTTGGTAGTTTGGCCTTAGCTAGGCGATACCCTTTCTCTTATGAAAACCCTCATCCATCACTCGACATAGTCATAACTTTCGAGATATGTCAGCAATACTAGATTTTGTGATTATTTAACTTCAGCACTGGTTCAAGTTTTGGCGGCATATGAGTTGACACATTGGGGAGAAGATTTTTGAAATTGTCGTTGTCTAGTTGGAAAGGAGAATATTCAGTACCAGGGGATGAATTATTTGTAAGCATCCTGGTACCCAGTCCCAGCCTTTATTTTGAATTATCGGGGAGCATCCGGGTACCCAACCCCGGCTTCTGCTGGCTTGCTAGTGTGATGAGTATCCGGATAACTAGTCCTGGCCTCGATCATATCGATGTGTTACAGCGAGCATCTGGGTACCTAGTCCCTATCTCGACCTCACTGATATATTATGGCAAGCATCCAGGTACTCAGTCCCGGCCTTGGCCTCTTTGAACATTCGGCCGAGCATCTGGGTCCCAGTCTCAGCCTTGACCCCTAAGACACCCGTAGTTCATTGGCTTTCGGAGATTCTGGATTCGAAAATGATACAGTACTTCGGTTCCTGACATCGCAGATTCTTGATTTCCAGCCTGGGTAGTTGTATCTATTCTATGTAATCGGCGAGCTTATGGGGGTTCGTCTGAATTTTTATTTAACCTGCACATAGTGTCCCGGCTAGGCTTATGGGGGTCCAGGTGGGTATAGTTAGAAGTAGTTCTCATAGATAGTACACTTTTTCCTTGTGATACTTATGTTGACTCCTATTTAGGTGTAATGACCCATTTGGTCATTTTAAGAATGAGTCATCTCTCTTCCACAAAATACTCTCTCCGCAAAAATTTAAATTAGAAATTTGGATTATTCGATAATCATGGTTATTTAATGGAGGGGTGAAATCAGATAACTCATGTAATTAATGGACTGAAGTGATGATATATTTAACATCCTGTACCACTTATCCCATATTTATTAAATTAGAGTTAGTAGGTTTATATCACTTTTAGTAATTAATTAATTAGAAAAGAGAAGAAAAAGAGAAAAGGAACACAACGGAAAAAGAAGAAGAAGAAAAAAAAAACCTACCTGCACGTCGAAGCGGCAACACCTTCAGGTAATGGCTTCAAGATTTTCTAATTTCCTTGAATACGAGCAAATAGGTGCAAAGTCAATTAGTTTTACTGCAGGAAACTAAAATTGACAATTGATGACTAATAAATATATGTTGGGCAGTCTTATCATTATCATATTGTTGAGTGGTGAAGGAAAAAGACAAGAAAAGATATATTAGTATTATAATACTATGTGAAAAGAAATTTGGTCAAATTGTAGGTGTGATTAGTGTTGGTCTTTAGACCAACTATGAGTGATAATTAATGGTAGCCAACGAGCAGGTAAGGATTGACATATGTTGATTAATGATTAGAAAAATAGGAAGGATCAATTGTGTTTTTGAGTTAGGTTATTGTCTGGTAACTTGACTATAGATTTTATTTAATTCTTCCTCTACTGGCTACCGTATATAAAAAATTCTAGTGTTAATAATATTGGTATACATATAACTACATGTTAAGTGTATAGTATTATATGAACACCATTAAGTGTATGTAAATTAGAGAGAGGGACTTAATCATATGCTTGATATTTAAAAAAATTGATTATAGATTTGGATGAGTTTTTGGGCTTAGGCTAGACATATGGTAATATGGGTGTTGTTAGTTTCGAAATCTTATTGTGGTTATTTATTATATTAGATTATACTTATTTGGAGGCCCAACGAAAAGGGAAGGCTCAAGTCCCGAAGTAATTGCTTGATTATTTGAGGCAAGTGAATTTCTAAACCTTAGTTTAAGCTTATAGATGCTTGTATTTCCGTGTCATATATACTAGGGAGTAATGAAAATTGGACTGGGTTATTGACTGTATGATTGACCTAAAAAATATTGGAGATGAGGGGTATAAAATGGTGATCTAATGACATGTATTGGTGGAATTGATATGTTGTGATTTTGCACATGTGAAATGACTATGTTGATGTGAGATAGGAAAAATTATTGTTGTTGTCATGTTATTATCGTGAATTATATGAACATGAATTGATTGCATTGGTTCTGACATATTGTGTTGAGACTGAAAATAATTTGAAATAAAAGGGGTCGGGCCATATGCTCCATGGCAGGTATTATGAAATAAAAAGGTCGGGCCACACGCTCCGTGGCAAGATATATATATTGAGGGGACGGGCCACACGTTCCGTGGCAGGTTACACGGACAGAAATGTCCCCATGGGTTCCGGACTGTGATTCAGTAGATATGTACCGATAGGACAGACATGCATCATTTCATTGCATTGCATTGCACCTTTCTGACATTTGTGAATTTGTGTTTACCCCTATATTGCTCTGTGTATGTTGAACTTGACTTGGTATGATTCATTGATGAGAATTTGTGGACCGTATTACTGTTGTTATTGTACAAGTGTGGAGTTGGGCTGATTTTATGCATGTTGTAGTTAAGGAGGTTCGGTTAGGAGGACAGGAGTACTTGTATCTATTAAGCTTTGCTTAGTTTTAGCTATCCACTTGCTGAGTACCGTGTTGTTTGGTAATCACCCCTTGCTTCCACACTTGTGTAGGTTGTGAGCCCGGACCTGTTTGATCTTCTAGCATTTTCTACTACATCTGAGGCTATCATTCCAAGTGTCGAGGTAGCTGTTACATCTATCTAGAGGACACCTCTTGCTCTTTTCTTATGTTTTAGTCCTATTCTAGAAACAAAGACATTGTGACTGTATTTCTTTTTTTACTTCGATAATAAATTAGTGGCTTGTACACGTGACAACCAATCTTGGGGGATGTTGAGCTTCTTTTATATATTTTCGCTTAAGTTAAATTTTGATCCTTTTCTTTTTCTTTCGCATCTACTTTTCGTTGGGTATTAGGCTGACTCATCTCGGTGGATTTAGATGAGTGTCATCACACTCGGATTCGGGTCGTGACATTATGCTTAGGGCTGGGCATAAAATACCGAAAACCGAATTACCGAACCGAACCGTCTATTTCGGTATTTCGGTATTCGGTATTCGGTAATTCGGTTTCGGTTTCGGTACCAAAAGTCCACAATTTCGGTATTCGGTTTCTGTATTTATTTTTTTCCTGTTCGGTATTTCGGTAAATCCCGAATACCGTAATTAATATGACTAGATAACTAACTAGTCCACTATTAATAGTCTATTATATGTCTGTTGGGCCTAATTTCTTAGTAATTAGTTTAGGGCAGCCCAAATCCCTCACCAATAACCCAACAGCCCAGTCCATTAGTCCAATTGTCCAACAAGGCAACAACATTACAACAAAAATTCTGAATTGTGAATTCATTTAGGCTAGGGTTTTTATTTTTGTTTCTCAGTTCCTCTTCAGCTATTCTTCTCAGTTCTCGGACTTCTCTCGATCTTCACTTCTTCTTCTTCAGTTCTTCACTTAATCACTTCTTCAGTTCTTCTTCACTTCTTCTCAGTTTCTCACTTCTCAGTTCTCGTCGTCAACTCATCATCAGTCATCACTCACTTCTCAGAAAGCAAAAGCTTTTTTGGTTATGGCTGAATCTTCTTCAACAAAATTGGTATAAGAAATTAGTGGCTTTGGAGTTTATCGGGAAGAGGTTCTGAAGGCGAAACGATTGTACGAGTCTACCTGGATATCATGAGACTGAACTTTGGAGTGATAGATCAGCAGGTTCGGGCCAAATCTTCTAAGGTAACTTACCTTCTTTGTCCAAATTTTCTAAGGTGCCTTATCTTATTTTTAAGATTATGAAACCTCTACTATTGATTTCTTTTGAGACAGAAAAATCTTAAACACAAAAATCGATTTTCAAAAAGGTTAGGTTTCTAACCTTTTAATTCAGTTAAAACTTAAAAATCACGGGCTTTTGGCTTTTGGGCGTAGATGAAGTGAGAAAAGGTATGTGGTTCTAGACTTCTAGTTACTTGATAGATTGTTTAAGTATATGGAAATTTTGGACTGTGTTCTGACTTCTGATAGCATTTGTTGTTAGAAACTTGACTTTTAGAAGAGTTTTATTTATGCATTTTTCCTGTTCTGGGTTCACAAGGAAAAGAAGCTAAGTGGTGTAAGTATAAGTTAATGGAGTTCTTTGACTCCAAAATTGGTGCAAGCTGTTATTTGTCTTCAAGATTGGCGTCGAAATGAGCCTTATCCCATAAATGTTGAAGAAGATTTTAATAACCTTATGAAACTTGAACTTGGTATGTTTTTCAGTTTCGGTATTTTATTTTTATATTTTTTTTACTTTGTTTAATTATTGACACATTTTAAATTCTTTTTAGCTATGGATGATATTGACTTGCATTGTTCAAGCTGAAAAACAGTAAAAGCAAATTTTGGACTCTATTTCCTCTGCTGCTACTGTTTCTGACTTCTGATTTTGGAGCTGCTTCAGGTGTTGTTGTTGTTGTGTGTAGTGTGCTGCTGCTGCAGGTAGTGTTGCAGCTTATGTTGTTTGTTGTTGTTGTGTGTTGCAGCTGAATCATTTTGTTGTTGTTGTTGCATGTTGTATGCTGTTGCAGGTGCTGTTGACTGTTGTGTGTAGTGTTGTAGCTTATTGTTGCAGCTTATTGTTGCTGCTGGTTGTAGTGTTGCAGCTTATTGTTGCTGCTGGTTGGCTTATTGTTGCTGCAGTGTAGCCTGCAGCCTGTAGGTGTTGTAGTTTGTTGCTGCTTGGTGTTATAGTGTGCTGCTACTTGGTGTTGTAGTGTGTGTAGGGAGCTGCTGCAGGTGTTGTTGCTGCTGGTTGTAGTGTAGGGAGCTGCTGCAGGTGTTGTTGCTGCTGGTTGTAGTGTGTGTAGGGAGCTGCTTGAGTGTGTTGCTGCTGGGTGTAGTGTTGCAGCTTATTGTTGCTGCAGTGCAGCCTGCTGCTGCTTGGTGTTGTAGTGTGCTGCTGCTTGGTGTTGTAGTGTGTGTAGGGAGCTGCTGCAGGTGTTGTAGTGTGTTGCTGCTTGGTGTATTGTTGCAGCTTATGTTGTATTGTTGTTAGTTGTTGTGTGTTGCAGCTGAAGGCTGAAGCACTTTGTTGTTGTTGCCTGTTATTGCCTTTTAGTTTTAGGTTTTATTTTAAGATGGTTTGTGGCTACTTATCTTGTAAAAAAAAGTGCTTGTATTTGTGTTGATCTTATAAGATGCAGAAATTTGGGTATTACCGAATACCGTACCGAACCGAATTTTTATTTACCGATTACCGAATTACCGAACCGAAGTTTGAAAGTTCGGTATTTGGTATATACTTTGAATTACTGATTACCGAATTATCGAATCTAAATTTTGAAAATACCGAACCGAATACCGAACGCCCACCCCTAATTATGCTTATTCTTTTTTTTATATTGTTTCCTTTTTTTACCTTTTCTTCTCAGTCGGCCTATGATGCCTAGTAGATACCTATTGTTTTGGTACTCATACTACACTCTGCATCTACTTTCATGATGCAGTACCGAGCACCAGCTACCATCACGAATAGATCGAGCCTATTGCAGTCAGATTCGGAGACTAGGGTGAATACTTGACGTTTCTGGATCACTTCTGTCTCCTTCAGTATGGATGACCCATCTTTTACTTTTTGAGACTAGCCAGTTGTTGTATACATATGTCCGGTCCACTTTCGGGACTTGTATTCATCTTTTATTTTGTAGCATCTCTATACTTATGACTTCTAGGTTCTGAGAGGAATCTTTAGTTGTTAATATCATGTTTTGGTTTACTTTCTCTTATTCATTCTGCTTACTTTTATATGATGATGATGTCCTATTGATAGGGTGGCGATGCTTCATTGATAGGATGATGATTGATATCCTTCAGATGTTGATATTTGATCAATTTTTGGCATGACATCAGATATTTTGGCTAGTTGCACTTCAAACCTTCTTCGGTATTTGATGTAGCTTATGTATGCCCATTAGACATATTTGAGGTTGGAGAATACAATTTGACGTCATTATAGATGCTTGCATGCTATGAAAGTAGCTCTTTCGCATGTTCTTGTACTCAAAAAGAAATAAGTAATAGAGTCATTGTCGTTCTAACTACTGACTAAGAAAAAATCTTTAAGGAAAATTCTTTAAAATATGTACAAAGTGCCTGATCACTTCTACATTAGTGTGTTAATATCATGCTCATTTTCGAACACTTTATATTCATTGTGGCTCATGGTTTGTTGGGAATTTGAATGAGCCATTGTTGCTCGTATTTTGCACGTCTTTTTTTTCGTCTCATGAATCCTGATGACAAAAAATATCACTTTTAAAAACTCTTTGTTCTTTTGACTTCTTTGTACTTGCTGAACGCAGAGATATGATGATCCTTTATAAATCTGTATCCACAGAAAATTTGTCAGTTTTGAATGAATTGATCTGTGTTGAATTTTCCATTTATTTGCTCCTTGTCTTACTATCTTTGATTACTTGCTCTGATTCCACACTTCTCGATAGATATAAGATAAAAATATATTTTATGTAAAATATTTGATATATTAAAAGCTTTTAAGAAGATGAGTTTTTTGAAAAGTAATTTGGGAAAGGTCACTGGCAAATGTCATGCTACACATAGCTTAAATGAACCTCCTTGATTCGAAGCTTTGAGCATGTTTGATAGCTTGTTCAGAAAATTTTGAGGATTCTTGAGGGTTGAAGCTGGGAAGTTCTAACATAGCTAGAATTTTTTATAGTTGACTCTGAACTCTGATGGTGCTAGAGAGTATTGAGGTTGTTGACATTGAACTTCTAACAATGTTGGGGATCATTTGAAGCTAGCCTTGAACTTTGAAGTTGAGTAAAACCTTCTGATGATATTGGATAGAATTTTTGAGGTTATCCTAAAATATTTCTGTCCCAGTTAGATGTCTTGGTGAAGTAGAATTTTTTAGACCCTATCAAACATTCTATCCCAGTTACTTTTTCTGATGCACCTTATTCTTGACTCTTCTGTAGAAAGATATTCTTTGAAATTTTTGAGTCCCTCTCAAAAATTTTGTCCCAGTTTCTATCATAAATAGAGAACTTATGGGAGATATGATCGAACCGTTGTGGTGCCTACGTATCCCATTAAGGCAAGAATCAGGTCAAATGTAGTTCATCTCTCGGGAGATAAATGAGAAATGGGAGATTTTAGTAGAAAAATGACCGAGGCCGACATAGGCCGCCTACGTATCTCATTTTTAAGAATTCAATTCAGACGTAGTTCGTTACAAAGAGGAGGGTTAGTTAAAACTAAACAAGCATACAAACGATTACAAATAAATCACACAATTACAGGTAAAGTGATAAAAAAAACTCTGAACCTTCAAATGTAGTAACTCTTGATGGCATCTGAGTTGATTGGTTTCAGCCATTCTTGGTCATCCATTTTGAACAATATTAAGGAACCTCCAGATAACACTTTGTGAACCATGTAAGGTCCTTGCCAATTTGGCTTGAACTTTCCTTTATACTCATCTTGATGTGGAAAATGTGTTTGAGAACCAACTGACCAACTTTAAATGTTCTTGGTCTTACTCGCTTGTTAAAAGCACGAGTCATTCTTTATTGGTACAATTGACCATGTCAAACAACGGTCATTCTCTTTTCATCAATCAAAGCCAAATATTCAATTCGATTACGAACCCAATCGGCGTTTCTCAACTCATCTTCTTGAATAATTCTCAACGAAGGTATTTCCACTTCGGCGGGGATTACAGTTTCCGTCCCATATACTGGCAGGTATGGGTTGCTCCAAATGATGTTCTGACTATTATTTGGTAACCTAACAAAGCATATGTCAACATCTCATGCCAATCTCTGTGATTGTCAATCATTTTCCTCAAGATCTTCTTGATGTTCTTATTGGAGCTTCTACGGTTCTATTCATTTGAGGACGATACGCGGTTGAGTTTTGATGACTAATCTTTAATTGCTCACATATCTCTTTCATCAAATGACTATTGAGATTTTCTCCATTGTTGGTAATGATGGAATCCGATATTCCAAATCTACATATCGAATTGTTATAGGTGAAGTCTGCTACTACCTTCTTCGTAATTAATTTATATGAGACTGCTTCCACCCACTTGGTGAAGTAATCAATGGAAACTAGAATGAACCTATGTCCATTAGAGGTGGATGACTCTATTGGACCAATGATATCCATATCCCAAGCCACAAATGGCCAAGGAGAACTCATGGTATTGAGGTTGTAAGGAGGTACTCGAATCCAATTACCGTGCACTTGACATTGATGACATTTTTGCACATACTTACAACAATCATGCTCCATAGTCATCTAAAAATAGACGGCTCGAAGGATCTTCTTTGCCAAGGAGCTTCGACATGCGAACAATGAGCGGGTTGTTCTTTCAAATATATCTCTACAGGGTCAATGTAACTTGTATCCGTTTGTTTGATCATTGAGGAGAGAGTAGCAAGAGCGTCAACAATTTCATTTTGCAACCTTGGAGTAAGCCTAAACTCGATCTTACGGAACCTTTTACACAATCTTTGCACTAACTTCACGTACAGTGCAATCTTTGAATTCTTTACGACCTATTCCCCCTGAACCTGATGAATTAGTAAATCTTAATCTCTGATTACCAGCGACTCTTGAATATCCTTATCAATAGCCATCTTTAGACCCATGATGCATGTTTCATACTCAGCCATGTTGTTCGTGCAACGAAATCGGAGTTTTGCCTTCATTGGATAATGTTAGCCAAGTTCTAATAGTAGGATTGCTCTAATTCAATTTCTTTCATGATTCACCACCCCATCAAAATATACCCTCCAACCAGGATATGCCTGGAGATATCTTCTCCTACAAATGATACCTTTTCATCAGGAAAATAAGTTTTGAGCAGTTCATACATTTCATCTATTGGATTTCTTGCGAGATGATCAGCTAAGGCTTGTTCTTTTATTGCCTTTGGGTCACGTATACAATATCGAACTCACTTAAAAGCATTTTCCATTTTGCTAACTTCCCAATCAACATCGCCTTCTAATAGATATATTTCAATGGATCCGTCTTAGAAATGAGATATGTAGTATACGAAGACAAGTAATGTCTCAACTTTTGAACAATTCAAGTTAAAGCACAACAAGTTTTCTCCAGAAGAGTATAAAGAGCCTCATATGGAGTAAACTTCTTGCTTAAGTAGTAGATTGGTCGTCCCTTCTTTCAAGTCTCATCATGTTGACCTAACACGCATCCAAATGAGTTATCCCAGATAGACAAATATAGCAACAATGGAATTCCTTCCCTTGGAGAAACGAACACCGGTGGATTAGACAAGTAACTTTTGATAGCATCGAAAGCTATCTGACACACTTTGTTCCATTTTGTCAATGCATCTATTTTTAGTAGCTTAAAGATAGGATCACGAATCAACGTGGACTGAGCTATAAATCAAATGATTTAGTTCAATTTTCCCAAGAAGCTCATCACTTCTTTCTTGGTCTTTGGTGGAGATAATTCTTGAATAACCTTGATTTCAGTGGGATCAAGATCGATACCCTTTCTACTGACTATAAACCCTAATAACTTATCAGCTCACACTCCAAGAGCACATTTAGCGAGATTTAATTTCAAGTTGTATTTGCATAGACGATCAAAGAACTTCTTCAAGTGAGTCAAATGATCCACACTTTTGCGAGATTTGATAATAATATTATCCATGTACAATTCAATTTTCTTGTGAATCATATTATGAAAAATAGTTGTCATGGCTCTCATGTAAGTGACCCAAGAATTCTAAGGACCAAATGACATTACTTGATAATGATACACACCCCACAGTGTGATGAAAGATGTCTTTTCTACATCTTGTTCATCCATTAGAATCTGGTGATAACCCGCGTTGCAATCCACGAACGACTACATCTCATGCTTGGTACAATTATCAATGAGAATATGGATATTTGGCAATGGAAAGTTATCTTTAGGGCTAGCTTTGTTCAGATCTCTATCATTAACACAGATTTTGATCTTTCCATCCTTCTTAGGAACTAGAACAATGCTGGATAACCAAGTCGAATACTGTGTCACTTCCACAACCCTAGATTGAATTTGCTTGATAACCACTTCTTTGATCCTCAAACTTAAATCTGGCTTGAACTTTCGAGTCTTTTGTTTTATAGGACTGAAATTCAGATTGATCAGTAATTTATGAGAAACGATGTCTATACTCAAACCTGATACATCATCATAAGACCAAGCAAATAGATCTATGTACTCTCTAAGAAAATTAATAAGTTTTGTCTTCTTAGCTTTTGATAAATGGACACTGATTCTGATTTCCTTTATACACTCATCATCTCCCAGATTCACAGCTTTAGTATCCTCTTGATTTGGCTTATACTGCTCCTCAAATTGTTTCAATCCCTCGATGAGGTGTTTGGTTATAATATCCTCTTCATCATAATGCTCAAACTCATCACAATCTATCTCATTTTGTTTATTTAGGTTGTGAAAAACATGATATTGATAGGTTTTAAGTTATCTTTAATGAAATCATAAGAGAAAAAGTTAGATAAGTAAAGTATAGGAAGATAAGAAAATAACAAGTAATTTTCGCAATCAATGAGGTCCTCATTTAAACCAAAAGAAATACAAACTTTGGCTATGATTGTGGGTCAGTCTACCTTTTTCAAACATCACAAGGGAAATTTAAAGCATAACTAGATTAAAATAACATAAAGGGTAGGTCTCGGGCCTCCTTCAGACTACCACCGATCTAAAGGTAAGTAGATAATATGTTTTTATCTACTAAGACAAGCAACAAACTAAGAGCGGCGTGGACGTCCAATTTAATAATTGCTCCTTTAGCTCAGCATCACGGATGCCTGATGTCCTTGTTTCTTCCTCCAAGATTGCATCAACTTCCTCAAGAAGATTCCAAATTCCTTCCCCAAAACCGCTATCGTTGACATGTTCTCGCACTAGAAATGACAGATACAAGTGAGGTATTGTCCTAGCCAACACCCGATCAACACTCCCACTTGTCCCATTTATCTCATCGTCTTCTATGGGGACATATCCTAAATCATACTTCAATCCTTTATCAGGAATCTGAATAGGTTCGATGATTTCTTAGAAGTGCTTCCCCAATCCGAAACCTAGCTCAAAATAGCTTCAAAGCATGATGGTGGCTATAATTTTATAAACAGAAGGCATAGGAGGCTATAGGCCAAATCATCGCCCGTGGAATTTACCAGCTCCATTATGTAGAAGTCGATACCTCTAGTAATATCATCAATAATTGGCGTTCAACCATTTGAATGAGTTCCTTCCCATAAACGACCACCTCAAGGTTCTTCATGAACTTTATAATCTGATAGAGAGTAGAGGGAACGACTCTAGACATATGGATCCAGGGTCTTCCTAATAGTAGGTTATAGCTGTTAGTGAGGTCCATCACCTGGCACTCTGCAAGAAAATCAGCAGGACCTACCTGAATACACAAGTTCACAGCTCCTAATGTATCTCTTTAACCCCTATCGAAATCCCTAACATTAATTTGGTTTTGTCGGACTTTTCCCAAATCAAAGTTCAAATATTTGAGAGTCGACAAAGGACAAAGGTTAAGACCCAATCCATCATCGATCACTACACGATTCGTGATCTTATCCCAATAATTAATAGTGGCATGAAGAGCTTTTTTATGCATCACCTTTTTAAAAGGCAACTCTTCATTGCTAAAACTGATGTAGTGTCCTTGAACGACTCGACTTACCATAGCAGCCAGGCTATCTCTATTTGTACCCAAGGGTATGTACGATTCATCCAAAGCTTTCATTAAGGCATTTCTATACTATTGTGAGCTCATCAACAATTCCCACATTGAGATTTGGGCAGGTACTTTCACCAGATGTTTCACTATAGAGTACTATTTTGGCTGCATCTTATACCAAAACTCTTCAGCCTCAACTTCATTGATCGGTCTTTTTTGTTGATCTTTCTTATGCCATCCTTGAGACAATTCTTCTGGGGTGAAATACCTACCAGACCATGTCATTCCCTGAGTTTCCCGTAGTCTCGATCATGAACTTCTTCTGGTTAGGAATTTCTCTCGGCACCAAAGAAATAACTTTTTGAGGTGTCAAAATCACAAATTTTGATTTCTCATTTATACTCAATGAAGCTACAACCTTTTTAAGACTGTTAGGATAGGCTGGGATGATGGTCTTTGTTACATGCCAATATCCTTCCACCTCAATCATATTGATATTAACCCCACCATGATTCAACAAAGGATTACTATTGACATTAGAAGTGGCAGTTTGGAGAGTGACGATCTCACGATCTATCAAATCCTGAATCTTATGCTTTAAATTGATACAAGTTTCAGTGTCATGAACAACACTATTGGAATGATACACACATGTTCTATCAGCTCTGAAGAATCTAGAGCTTGTATCAGCCAGTTTAGGTGCAATGAGATGAATAATGCCTGTATATCTCAATCTTTCAAACAACTTAGTTCGGCTTTCCACAAGAGGAGTAAAAGTCTTGGAGGGCTTATTTTCAAAATTGAGTTGATAAAGGTCATAGTTATTTTATAGGGGTAGCAGTACATGATGATAACTCAGACGATTTTGGTGGGAAGGTGAGGGAGTTTAGAATCTTAGATACAGTTGGGTTTGGTAATTTGGTTGTGAAGTTTAGTAGTTTGGCGGAGTACTTTGGTAATGTGGAGCTGGGTAATTGGAAGATGGAGTTTGATAACTTTGAGGCAAGACTTGGTAATTTGGGGATGGAGTTTGGTAACTTAAAGGTGGGGTTTGGTAATTTGGTTAAGTGTAGAAAACTTGATATGAACTTTGTGGATCTCGCAAATAGGCCTTGAAATGCGCAGATTTCCTGGGGTTGCTGTTGGCGAATCTCTTCCCTTCAGGCATTTAGGAGATGGTAGATACATCCTCCTTTTTCTTCCTTAACAGACCCGAAGACCCAGTTGAGGAGGTTACACGGGCTACCTTTCCAGTATTGATCCCATCCTTGATAGTCTCACCTACCTTGACTATCTCGGAAATTTTTTCTCCAAAGAGTGACATTAATATCTCATAATATTCGGGCTACTGCATGCGTACAAATACCTCAACCATCTCTTTCTCTGTCATGAAAGGTCGAACCCTGGCGACCTCTTTCCTCTATCCGTATGCATACTCGCGATAGCTTTCTGTGGATTTCTGCTTGATTTTCTCAAAAGAATAACGATCGGGAATAATCTCCACATTGTAATCCAACCTCTTGATAAAATCTTTGGCCAACGCGTTCCAATTAGACCATTGTTTAATTTCTTGGGATATGAACCATTCCAAGGCCTCCCCACTTAAACTTCAGCTAAAGATTCGCATTGGCAATGCTTCATTCTTCCTAACTCCTACTAGTTGATCACAATATGCTATTAGATGAGCCAAAGGATTTCTGGTTCCTCCAAAAGTGTTAGATTTTGGCAATTTGAACCCCTCTGGTAGGTCCAAATTTGGGTGAATGCACAAATATTCATAATTTAATCCTACAATATCTAGTATGTAATGAAACTCTTTCATAGCTTTCATGATCTCCTCTTTCATAATTAATTTGGCTATCTGTTCCTTTATCCTCCACTCTCTCTCATATTCCTCATAGTGATCAAATTTAAAACCATTGGCATAAGGTTCATTTAGAATTTGGAAAGTTGTCTTTTGAGGTAAGTGCGGGATAATGGAGGGATTTTGTGTATTATGAGGAGCTTGGTAATTTTGGGAAAATGTCAAAGGATTAGTATGCTGATTTTGGTGATGGAGAAAGGTTTGTGGATTATTAATGTTTTGGCTTCGCAAGGGAGGAAAAACTTACGGGTTGGCATTTTGAGGAGGAAGGAAGGTTTGAGGGTTGTTATTTTGGGGGTAAAGTGGCATTTGGTAGGAAGCAGAAGTAGGATGGGGATTTGAGGAAGTGAGGTCGACAATGGAGGGATTTTGAGCGGGGTTTGAGGATGGATTTTGAATGTGTTCCATACTTGAAATTGGAGGAGGGAAATGGAGTGAAGGCTTTCCCTTACCTAGAACCGGCGTGTTGATGATGATAGCCAGATTTGACAATTCTTGATTTTTCTATATCTTCACTCTCATCTCGGCGATCTGTTGCACCAACTGTGAAATCAGCTCATTCAGTTTAGTGACGACAGGTCCTGCCACAATAATCTCTATCAAACCAGTGTTCTCATTATTGCTAGTCATTTTCTTTTTCTCTACTAATAGATTTTAATTGGGGAAGGAATCTTTGGAAGTTTTTGATCTCATGAAATAAGGATGCTCGGACAGTTTATCAACACAGATCAATTTTAAATACCTAATAAAACAAAAACAACTCAAAAATAAATATGGTACTCTTTGTTCATAATATGTAATGCAAAATATCATATATAATGACAAAAACAAACAAATAAGACACATAAACAGTTATTACGCGTTCTAAGCAAGTAAGTTTCCCTTTTACACCAAGGGGTAGGCCTACCAGATTTGAAAGATGAAATTTAAACCATCTCATTCCCCCAAGATAATTCCGCATAAATAATAAAGAGTTCCTTCCAAGAGGACAAAAACGATATGAAACTTGGGGGATTTTAAGGGATAGGAAAATACATAAACAAAAAGGGCCCACACAGAGGTCATTTCAGCAAAGTGCATCAAAATAAAATACATAAAAGCAAACCCACGCAGGGGTGAATAATTGAAAATACATAGAATGAAGCTCACGTAGGGGAGAAACTAAAAGTACATAAAATCAATACACGCAGGGGTGAAACTATCGAGGTGTTCCTGATGGTCCTTCTTCCCATCGGCTCTTCTTTACTTGACCCATGGCATGGCGAAGCGTATACTGAGCCATCAACCAATAAGCATCATACCAACACCCTTTCTCCTCCCATGTTTGGGACCTTGTGGTCTCTTTCCGCGCTTCCATCGAAGTATCCAATTCTCTCAAGTTACCCCTCAAGTCTTCCAATTCTTTGATTAGGATTTCTATAGTAGGTTTGTGGCTTTTTATAGTATGCTTGTCCTTCTCTTATTTTTGGAGGAACGCCTTGTGCATTTCTCGTGCTTCATTCTTGATTTTTTCCAATTCTATCTTGTTTCTGACTCTTTATCTTCAATATTGCGATAAATGTTTGGAAATGAAAATGAAAGACCTTGAACATTGGTGCTTAGACATCTCTTGTATCCTTCCACATATCTAGCATTCAATTAGTCTTCGGCAAGAGTACATTCAACATATTTTGGTCGATTATTCCATTGTTTCAATATATTTCCTACATTTGGGACTTTTTTGTCCCCGTGGTCGAACACATAAATATTGGGATGCCCTGTTGGAGGTATGATTTTCTTTCTCCCAAATTGCCTCATAACTCGAATAGGTTCATATGGCCAAAAACCTAGATGCTCGGAAGTGGCAAAAATGGATGCTTATAGCCTCGTATCACGATTTCCTTTGAAATGAACTTACTGAACATTCATTATATATCATCTTCTTTGAACCTGTAGAAAATTAGAGCCCATTCTGTCTTAGTTTTTCTCCTATGGAGATCCCCCCAATATAACCCATGTTTAATACCCAAGAGATGGTTTATATTGTCTAGAATATTGAGTTTTTGAGTTCGTTGTTCCTTGAGTAAATGACTCATTATCCATCATTGGAGGAGCATATTACACCCTTGAAAATAATGATGCCCATTCTTGCATCTTCCCAAGGCATGGTACATGTCGGCTAAGATAGTAGGTACAAACGGGTAGTAATTTACCACTCCTTGACTAATAAGTACATGGAAGGAGGTGTGAGCAAACATGATAATCCGAGTGTTGATAGTAAGGCTCGGACCGTGAGGAAACACCATGGTTCCTAACAGTTCAATGGAAAACTCTAGCGGTTGTGTTTCATCCCATTCTTTGTATGACTAAAAATTCTGATTAAAAGTTATGTAGAAATCTGTATGTTCGAATCGATTGTACAGATCCCTGAAAGAAATTCTTGATCCCTAAACCCAATCGTCTCGATCCCTTTTCAGCTTAAGGTATTTTATAATATCTTCGGTGGTTGGCTTATTGGGAATTAAAATATTCTCTTCTTTTTTGACTCTTCTTTTTAATCCCGTACCGATGGTATCTATAGCATCTTGAATTTCCTCAATTGTCAAGGTGATTTTTTTGGTCCCAAAATGGAATAGATTTTTTTCATTATCCAGTATTCGGTGACGGCTTTGATCAATTCAAGCCAAGCAGGCATTTCCAAGAGTGATGGGAATAGCCCCATGTGCTGATTAGGATTCTTTTTGTGGTCCTTATTGAGATTTTTCCACCACATTTTAAGATTCAAGGGCGTTTCTACGACCATGTCGAATTTGAGAGAATGAGTCATACCTACAAAATAAAGTACTGTTAGCATCCCCACCCCCATGGGTAATAATTTGGTTGCACGCATACATCTTTCAAATGTTACATAAAATGATATGTCTTTAGGTTGTGGACCTTAGACATGATTTGGCAGTTTACTAATGGACTTAATACACCTTGGGTATTAAGACATCTTAGGCTAATGTTTAAATAGGAATTTGGTTTTGCTCTACGCTAGGTGGACTAGAGTGGGCTTTGAAAAAAGACTAGTTACCCGAGTAAGAAAAACTACGTGGTGCATATAGTAAACAGTGTTGGACAACCACGAATCAACTACCCATTTATTACTTCAAGAAATCAGGTTATTTTATGGAGGAGCAGTCGTGGATAACCACGTAACCGTCCTTCTTCTTAACGCAGACTATTTGGCAGTTGGCGGAATTCAATGTCATGAAATGCAACAGTTATAATTCACAAAGAATAAATAAATAATAGCAAATAAGCACTATTACATAGTCAAATAATCAAATCTAAAGGATAGAACCTACAAAAGTCCTCACCGGAGTCGTCATTTCTGCTATGTCGGAAAATAGACAATTTAAAATTAATTTCAACTTTATAGAGAAAAAATCAATTTCGGCAAAGAAGAGTCGCCACTTATTTTTTAAAGAAATTAAGAAAACTTAATTTAAAAGACCCTAACAGATTTAAGTCTTAAAAATTAAGAAAAAAAGGTACGAAGTTCTTATTTCTACTTTGAGGAGATGTTAAGCATTCAAAATGTCCGCTATCGCGCGGTTATCCGGCGATTTGAAAACTCTGATTTTTGACTAACTTTGGAAAAATATGTTTAAAAATAGTTAAGACATTTTACAATTTTGGAGAAATATGGCTTTTAAAATATTTAGAATAATTTATAAGAGAAATAGATTTGGTATGAAAATGATTAAATAAAGGAGGGATAATTTAAATAAATCATTTAAGTGAAACAAATGATCATAACAATGGTCTCTCTTCAATGAATTTAATTAAGTTAAACTAAACAAGCAATTGTTATAATTAATATAGGATAAATAAATATCATCAACTAATTAAATAAGAGTAAAGGCAATAGAAATTAGTGATGCCTAAAAGAAATCATTTTGATTTTTTAAAACATTAAACTACCCCAGATATATACAAATGAAAATATTTAAAAGTAGACGGCATAAAAATATTCATGTATTCATATTTTTTGAATCAGCTCCGATTTATTAATCGAAGGACAAAAATATAGTATTTGTTATTTTCTGCTCGGACCGACTTCCATCATTTTCGAAGGGCCTAACTACCCCTACCCATCCTAGGTTTATTTATTATTATAGTTCTAAAACGATCTAAAAGAAATAATAAAAACTAACGTCCTAAAAGATGTCTAACGTCCCACTTAATATCCAAGAGGCATTACACGTACTATTAGGGCAGGTTTTAGACTAAAGAAAAAATAGGCATCCTAATTAGACACATCGTCAAACAAAATAGATAGGATGAGCAGTTAGCACATAAAATCTCAAGTAAGCCTCTGGATTAATTAATTAATATATTTGAAAACACAGATAAATAGTAGAAAGTCATAAAAATTACCGAGTGTGCATACACAATAATACGTATGTATCATACATATAAAAAATTGAATAACATGGAGGCAAATTTCATTATTTAGACATATGAGGGCAATTTTAATTATTGTGGTGATTATAATAAAAGAAATCATGCTTGACAATTTTAGTTATTAACTAATAGTGTTTATAGAATCATATTAACATGATTTTAGTTAATAGCATGCTGAAAATTTATTAAAATACTATAGATATGGTTTATAAATATTGTGTTGAAAATTTGTTAAAATGTCACAGGCATAATCTCTTTATAAAATAACATTATGAAAAACTTATTTAAAATCTTATAAACATGATTTCTAATAATATATTGAAAATTTATGAAAAATGGTGAGCATGCTTTCTAATACAATTATATGCTGAAATATTTATTAAAAGTTATAGGCACAGTTTCAATATAATATGACAAATAATTATTAAAATACTACAAGCATGATATCTTCACATAATATCATGATAAATATTTATTAAAAACCTATGAACATTATTTTTATGCATATTAACATGTTGAGAGTGTTAAATTAAGTCCTATGAACATGGGATCTAAATTAATAAAATATATATCACCAATATTAGACATGATTAATTAAGGTGGTCACTCTCAACCTATAAGCATGATTTCTACCTAAAGTAACCTTCTGAAATATATTCATTACATATTAATAACATGCTAAATTTTAAAGATGATTTTTAATTACTAAAATATTTATTAAGTTCTATAGACATGATTTTCTATATAATATTAACATAAAATCTTATGGGCATGATTTTCTATATAATATTAACATGATTTTCTATATAATATTAACATAATATCTTATGGTATGTTAAAAAATATAAATTAAAATATATATAGACATGATATATTAAAATTATAAAATCTTATGGGCATGATGTCTATATGAAATGACATTCACATCTAAATAAGATTAAATCATCATATTCAAAATTATTTAGTAGATCCTACCTATATAATGTCTAAATAGTTAATAAGAAAAAGTTATTGTTTGAAACTATGAGTATGATTTCAAATTTAAAAGATAAGTTATAATATAACATAATCATCAAAATAATTACTCTAATAATATTTAATTTTTTAAAAAAAAAGATAAACAGAAGATATCACATATAGAATAGGCAAATTATTTTAAAATGTATGTATGATGATAAACGACAAATTAACCTTAAATCATTTTATTTTATTTTTATTAAACCAAACATATTGTAAGAAATAAAATACTTATATCGTGAATAAATAAGCCTAAGCATGTGGATATGAGTATTATAACTATGGTCAGGTAGACATGCTTTTCAAACATACACATAGATATTTATAAAATAAATAAAATAAACAAGTAGCAAGTATATCCCTTCCCCATATATTTCCCCCTCTTTATTATATATAGAATTCATTATTACATGTCAAAAGTTAACTAATAAAAAAAATAAAAAATAATAGACAAATAGAAATAATAAAACAAGAACTAAAATTATCTGAATCCTGTTCGAAGTGAACTTTTCATGTCTTGAACTTTGAAGTCCAAACCCTACTAAATCATGAAAAATACAAGCAGTATACAAATAATATACAAGTATATCATGATTATATAATTTTACTTCAACCAAGAAAACAAACAAAACAAGAACACATTTCTAAATAATAAACCAATATATAAAGAAATATTGGGACAAACCTGGATGCTTCGGTTAGGAAGAATAAGCAAATAAAATATTAACTACGATGCCAAGAACTAGAAAAGGAATATTAAAGTATTCAAGAAAAACTTCTTAGTGTTTTTGTTTTCGTTTGAGGTGTAAGAAATATACGGTAAAAAATCTTTTCTGTTCTTTTCTTTTCTTTCTCTACACTTTGTGTTTTTTTGTGTTCCCCTTCCTTCTTTGTCTGTGTGTCCTCTTTATATTGATGAACCCATGAGTAAAATGAAATGAAGTCAACAAAGACAACTTTCCATGATTTTTAATTCAAACCTCAGTCAAATAAGTCATAATACATTTCAAAGGAGATGGCAAATTATTCAAAATTCTATCAACAAAATCAAACAACATCTGCTTTCCAGATTTGATCCAAAATTTATTCAAAAACATATTTCAAAAGTCAAAAGTTATGTCCAGAGGGACCCACTATCAATAATTGTAGAGAAGAAAATAATTGATTATAGGCAGAAATAAAGTGACATTTACCATAACAGACATAATTTAGAATCCAAAAAAATTAGGTTTAGAGTTGTTCAAATTTTAAGAACATAAATTGTATATGCTATGAATGGAAAAATTGATCAAGGAATATTACATCTTACCATTATTATTTCCGAAATCAATAAGTCAATTAATAAATTGAATTATATCATAATTAGGCCAAATATATTAGTGACTCTAATTCAAAAGAATTGCAAAATCAGTTAAGAGAGTAAACTAATCCAAAATTAACGAATAATCATATCAGAATTACTAGAAATATCAAAGTACTAGTAGATCTTATTCAGTTTTAAGGAAATTCATATGACGACGGAAATTTAATAAGTTAACTAATTTCAATTGAACCAAAATAAATCAAAGATTCCAACTATTCAAGCTAAAACAAGAAACTTGGCAATGAAGGTGAAACTTTTACATAATAATATAGAGAAATTAAGTGGCAATAACATAATACCACATATGAACAAAAAGATCAAATAATTCAAAGATTTAAAAACAAAGAATAAGAAATAAAAACGAGAGAACCTGGACAAATCCATCTTTAATTAGCTGACATCTTATTCGTCGTTGATGTTGGAGAAGAAGAGGTGGGCGACGGCTGTTTGCAGGTGGCTGCTACGTTGCTCGTGGAGTGCGATGGTTCACTGCTTTGTGGAGTTCTGGCAGTGTTCGTGGCTGTTGTTCGCCGGTAGGTCGAGGAGCTGTTTCCTGCTGCAGCTGTTGGTGATGTATTGTTGTTGTTGTGCGTGTTGTTGCTGTCCAGCTCACCGGTGTTTATGTTGTTGTCTAGATCATCGGCGTTTGTGCATGTTGTTGCTTTCCAGCTCCCTGGAGTTGTTGTAGCAGGCGACGAGCTCGTGGAGGAGAAGAAGGTGGTTGTTGTTATCTTCTCTGGACAGCAGCTCAAGCGGCTGAGGAGAGGAAGAGAGAAGGGCGTCGATGGAGAGAAAATAGAGAGAGGAGGCGCGGTGGCGGAGGGACAGAGGTTGGGCGGCTACTTTTATCTTTTTGGGAGAAGAAGAAGAGGTGGTTCTCCTCTTCTCTTTTGAGAAGATGAAGAATAATCCCAATTAGGGATTTTTGAGGTAAAAGAATAATAGAATTAATCCTGGCCATTGATCAGAATGTAATAGACGGTTATTGAAAAAGTGATTTGAAATTAGATCACATTAAATTCAATTATGTTAGAATTATAATTAATCGGAAGTTATTTGACTAGAAATTTAATAAATTGGATAAAAAGGACTATACTTAAAATAAAATAGAAGAAAAAGTAAATAGATTGTCAATTAATTAATAACATAGTATATATATTGAATAAGTAAAAATCATAAACTTTATCAATTAATAATTTTTATATATAAAGTAAATACTTATGTATATACTATGTAAATGTATGTATATATATAATGTACGTATGTATATAATACGTACTAAAATAGATGTATAATTAATATAGTTAACTAAAATATATAATAAACTTAATTAAGTAACAACTTTATAAGAACATGTATATAAGACGTATTAAAATAAATATGTACATATTAACATAAATAAGTAAATTATAAAATAAACTTATTTCAAAAATATTTTTATATAAAAAAATACACACATATATAATGTATACTAAATAGACACGTAGAACTATTTGAACGTATGAAGCTTATTATTAAAAAATTAAAATTATACAGATAATAGTTATAATTGTAACAACCCCTAAAATGTTGTATGTCGGTATTTCAATTCTCGACGAAAATAATACAGCCTCTATATTTTGGGCATAACTTTTCATAGGTTGGTCCAAATTAGGTGATTCAAATTTCTGGGTAATCACAACATCCTTACCTACAACGTTCATGAAGAACATAACTACAAATTCGGAGTATAAGTAGGTCAAATAAATTAATCTTTGCAAGATATAGTGCTGTAACGGAATTGAGTGTTGATAGAAGAAAATTCATATCTCACTGTAGGTTGGTCCAAATTGGTTGATTCTTGAACGATATGAAACTAGACTTCCATATATACAATTCTTATGAAAACACCAAATCCTAATAAGGAATTTATCTTATTCAAACGCAGCTTTGAAAACGAGTATTCCATTAAAAAAGAACTCATCTTACCTACCATGGAAACATCTAGATGCATTTGACATCATACATGACATAAATTGTCCTCCATTTAACATCATCCATGACATCAATATATTTCATTAAATTTTCAGATTTTTCTTTATAATTATTTTATTTATTGTTAGGTCCCTCTTTCCCACCTATAAATACCCACCTTATTTCCTCATTTTATTCATCAAGCTTTCTTAAGCATTTCTTCTCTCTATATACTTCTTCTCAAATATAGTTTTAGTTTTAGTAGTATAAAAATATTACTCCGGTGATTCTTATACTCCGGGTAGTACACAAAACGCTCCAGCGAGAAGAAAAAAGGCTAGGGGTCCAAGAGTGTTCAAATTCGGAGTAAACCTTCAGATTTAAGGTATGTAAGGCTTTCATAGCATCGGATTGAGTTCGTCCATGCGCCCAATATTTAAATTCATTATAATTGAGTTATAGTTGAGTTTTATCCAAATCTTGAATTCTAAATGAATTAATTCCTCTTCTATTGAGTTAGATATATTTATGCATTAATATTATTATTATTGTTATCTCTCATATTATTGGAATTATTGTTCATGGCTACTTTCCCATGAATCCTAATTGATTTGATGTTCATGAATATTTTTATACATTTTTTGAGTAAAGATGTTGGCTTTTTATTATTTTTATTGATAAAAAGAGAGTTATATGAATTAATACTATATATGTATTTTATTGAGTTTTGAAAGAGCAAAAGAGTTGAATTTGAATGAATTTGAGAAAATGATATTTTGAGCAAGATGTTTTGATGAGATGTAAATGATGTTTTTGGAAGTATAATGATTGATGAACATGAAATGAGATGAGTTTGATGATTTAAATTAAAGTCCAATGAGACTAGATGATGAGTTTAATATGAGCACATATTTTGGGAGTAGTATTGAGCACCGAGTTGGGTAAGAGTTTAATTGACTCAAACCCCAGAACTACGTAGCCAGCGTAGGATGGAGGCTATGCCTCTTAAGTCCCAAAAAGAGGACTTTGATGAATGGATCCAAGATGGTGATGTCCTTTACCCTGGCAAGGTATTGGATGGATGTGGCAACGACATCGCTTCGTTGTATCATCGCTAGCTCATAAGTGATGGTTGTCGGTTAGAGAAACTCCCAACTGAGTAAGCATTGCTTATTACTATTATTTTTATTATTATATTTTAAACTTGCATTACATATTCATGTTGAGATGATGTTGAGTTCTGAGCTGAGTTTTCTTGAGAGGAGTTTTTTTGATATCTGTCCTTACCTTCTTGCCATTTTACATACTCGTACATTCCAAGTACTGACGTCATTCGACCTGCATCATTTTATGATGCAGATACAGGTGTTAGAGATCCTGAACTGGCGCATCGTTGAAGATTATTTCTTTTCAGCTATTTGGTGAGTCCTTCTTGTATTCGAAGGAACTCCTTATCCTTTTATTATTGTTGAGTGTGATGTTTCTTTTGAGGTAGCCATGAACATGTCATTGGCACCATCTAAGAGTATTAGAGGCTTCATAGACAGAGTCTGATGATGTAATCGGAGTAGTTCTCCTTAGAAACTACTTCTTATAAAAGTTATCTATTTTTCCTTTGATTATGACTAGCCACATTAGTATTCTTAAGTCTTCCGCTGATGAATAAATAAGAAATGAGACCAAGTGGTTCTCTCGGAAGCCAAAAATGGTTTCTGAGTGCCGGCCACGCCTAGGGTACCCTCTTGGGGCGTGACAAACTTGGTATCAGAGCCCAGAGTTCAAGAGTCCTAGGGTGTCTATGAAGCCGTGTCTAGTAGAGTCTTGTTTATGGTTGTGTCGTGCACCACACTTATAATCAGGAAGCTATAGGACATTAGGAATTATTTCACTTCTTTCATAATCTGAGTTCGTGCGATAGAGTTTAACTCTATAAAAGCTTTCTTTCTAATTCGTGCGTTTACACGTTTCAGACATGCCTCCTAAACGTTCTGCTAGTCAGAGGAATGCTGCCAGTACTGAGGTTCCACAGTCAGTAATGCCTCCACGGAGAACTAGGGGCCGACCTGCAAGGTCTACTGAGGTACCCCAAGTACCTACTGTTCAGACCACTCCTACTTCTGAGGAAGATTTTCGAGGAGCGATTGCTATGCTCACCCGTGTTGGTGGCTGCTCGAAATAGTAGCCAAAGTTCACCAACTCCTAGCTCTAGTTATCAAGAGCCGTCTGCTGCCACGAGGATCAGAGATTTTCTGAGAATGAATCCACCGGTCTTCACGGGTTCTAATGTTGATGAAGACCCCTAAAATTTCATTGATGAGATGTGGAAGATACTAAAAGCGATGCATGCTACAGAGATCGAGGGGGTTGAGTTGGTGTCTTATCAACTCAAGGATGTGGCAAATGTCTGGTATAACCAGTGGGAAAAAAGTATAGGTGAGGATGCAGAGCCTGCTCTTTGGGATGAGTTTGAAAGAGCATTTCTTGATAACTTCTTTCCCCAAGAGCTACGTGAAGCAAAAATTGAGGAGTTTGTGAACCTCAAGCAAGAGAGTATGATTGTGAAAGAGTATAGTTTGAAGTTTATTCAATTGTCCAAATATGCCCCAGAAATGATTCCTCATATGAGGTCTAAGATGAGGAAGTTTGTCTCTGGCCTAGGCAAACATGTAAAGAAAGAATGTAAGGCAATGCTAATGATTTCTGACATGGATTTTTCTAGATTGATGGTGTATGCTCAGCAGGTTGAGGATGATAAGAAAAAGGACCGAGAAGAACACCTAAGCAAGAAGGCTAAGTCTGTCGGGCATGAGAATGAGCAGAAGCAAGGGAAGGGTAACAAGTCTTTCTTTCAGAAAAGGTCTTCTAATTATGCACCTTCCCCAACAAATGCTTTTACACCTAATACTAGGTATGATCAGAGATCGCTAAGTCACCAAAACTTTCGATCTCAAGGTTCTCAGTCCCAATTAAGTATGGCTCAAGGTTCTAGAGGAAAACCACCATGTGCTAGATGTGGGAGGCTCCATTTGGGAGAGTGTCGTGTGGGCACCAATGCTTGCTACGGATGTGGAAAGATAGGTCACTTCCAGAATGAGTGTCCTTCAAAAAGGCAGGGAGATGGAAGTAGTAGAGCTCAGTTTTCTTCTGCAGCTCCACAGAATAGAGGTAATCATAGAGGTGCAGCTTCAAGTGCAGGTGGGGGAACCAACCGTCTGTATGCTATGGGTAGTCGCCAAGACCAAGAGAATGCACCCGATGTTGTTACTGGTATGCTCCGAGTCCTTTCTTTTGATGTGTATGCATTACTTGATCCGAGTGCTACATTATCTTTTGTGACTCCTTACTTGGCTAGTAAATTTGAGATCCTTCCTGAGTGTCTTCTTGAGCCTTTCAGTGTGTCTACTCCTGTTGGTGATTCTATCTTAGCTGAGAGGGTCTATAGAAATTGTACTGTGTCAATCTATCATAGGGATACCATGGCTGACTTAGTTGAGTTGGACATGGTTGATTTTGATGTGATTCTTGGTATGGACTGGCTTTATTCTTGTTATGCTTCGGTTGATTGTAGGACCCGAATTGTCAAGTTTCAATTTCCAAATGAGCCTATCTTAGAGTGGAAGGGGAATTCTGTAATGCCTAGGGGTAAATTTATTTCCTACCTTAAGGACAGAAAATTAATCTCTAAGGGATGTATATATCATATAGTTCGAGTCAAAAATATTAATGATCAGACTCCATCTCTTGAGTCAGTTCCCATTGTGAATGAGTTTCCTGAAGTCTTTCCTGAGGATCTACCCGGAATCCCTCCTGATAGAGAGATAAACTTTGGTATTGATGTCCTTCCTGATACACAACCTATCTCCATTCCTCCTTATAGGATGGCTCCTGCTGAGTTGAAAGAGTTGAAAGAACAACTGAAAGACCTCCTAGATAAGGGGTTTATTAGTCCAAGTGTCTCACCTTGGGGTGCTCCTGTCCTATTAGTGCTAAAGAAAGATGGGTCCCTTAGAATATGCATTGATTACCGACAACTAAACAAGGTCACCATTAAAAACAAGTACCCTATCCCCAGAATAGATGATTTATTTGACCAACTTCAGGGTGCCACATGTTTCTCTAAGATAGACCTCAGATCAGGCTATCACCAGTTGAAAGTGAGAGAATATGACATCCCGAAGACGACTTTTCGAACCTGCTATGGTCATTTTGAGTTTCTTGTTATGTCCTTTGGATTGACAAATGCTCCAGCAGCTTTTATGGACCTCATGAACCGAGTATTCAAGCCATACCTAGATACGTTTGTAATTGTCTTCATCGATGATATTTTGGTCTACTCTAGAAGTAAGAGTGAGCATTCTAATCACCTTAGGATTGTCCTTCAAACTCTTAAGGAGAAGGAGTTGTATGCTAAGTTTTCAAAGTGTGAGTTTTGGCTTGAGTCTGTAGCATTCCTAGGTCATATTATATCTGGGGATGGAATCCAAGTTGATACTCAAAAGATTGAGGCAGTTAAGAACTGGCCCCGACCCACCTCTCCAACCGACATAAGGAGTTTCTTAGGTTTGGCTGGTTACTACAGGAGGTTTGTTGAGGGATTTTCATCCATATCCTCACCATTGACTAAGCTGACTCAGAAGAAGGCTAAGTTTCAATGGTCTGATGCTTGTGAGAAAAGTTTTTAAGAGTTGAAAGCTAGATTGACTACTGCTCCAGTACTATCCCTACCCGAAGGAACAGACGGTTTTGTAATCTATTGTGATGCTTCAAGAGTTGGGTTGGGATGTGTGTTGATGCAGAAAGGTAAGGTCATTGCCTATGCCTCCAGGCAGCTTAAGACTCATGAGAGGAACTACCCCACTCATGACCTTGAGTTGGCAGCTGTGGTATTTGCTCTTAAGATTTGGCGTCACTATCTTTATGGTGTACATGTGGATGTGTTCACAGACCATAAGAGCTTACAGTATGTATTCAGCCAGAAGGAGCTGAATTTGAGGCAAAGGATATGGCTAGAGTTGCTCAAGGATTATGACATGAGCATTCTCTACCACCTAGGTAAAGCAAATGTAGTTGCTGATGCTCTTAGCAGGTTATCTATGGGGAGTACAACTCATGTGGAAGAGGAAAAGAAGGAGTTGGCAAAGGAAGTGCATAGACTTGCGCGTTTGGGAGTTCAACTTATTGACTCTAGTGAGGGTGGTACAATAGTACGAAATGGAGCCGAATCATCTCTAGTTGCAGAGGTGAAAGAAAAGCAAGATCAGGACCCCATTCTTCTTCAACTGAAGGATGAGGTTCACAAGCAGAAGGTAATGGCTTTTACCAAAGGGGGAGATGGAGTGTTGAGATATCAAGAAAGATTATATGTTCCAAGTGTTGATGGTATTAGTTAGAGAATCATGAAAGAAGCCCATAATTCTAAGTATTCCATCCATCCAGGTTCAACAAAGATGTATCATGACTTGAGAGAAGTATACTGGTGGAGTGGAATGAAGAGAGATATAGCAGAGTTTGTGTCCAAGTGCCCAAATTGCCAACAAGTTAAAGTTGAGCACCAAAGGCCTTATGGAGTGGCTCAGAATATAGAGATACCGGAATGGAAGTGGGAAATGATCAATATGGACTTCATTACCGGTTTACCACGAACCCGCAAACAACATGACTCTATTTGGGTGATTATGGATAGGATGACCAAATCGGCCCATTTCTTGTCGGTTAAGACTACAAACACTGCAGAGGATTATGCCAAACTGTATCTTAGAGAGATTGTTAGACTGCATGGAGTTCCTTTGTCTATTATCTCTGATAGGGGAGCTCAATTTACTACTCAGTTTTGGAAGTCATTTCAGAAGGGCTTGGGTTCAAGAGTGAACCTTAGTACTGCTTTTCATCCACAAACAGATGGCCAGGCAGAGCGTACGATACAGACTTTGAAGGATATGTTAAGAGCCTATGTCATTGACTTCAAAGGTAATTGGGATGATCATTTACCTCTTATTGAGTTTGCATACAATAATAGTTTCCATTCGAGTATTCAAATGGCTCCTTATGAAGCTCTGTATGGGAGGAGATGTAGATCACCAATTGGTTGGTTTGAAGTTAGTGAAGCTGAGTTGATTGGACCAGACTTGGTTCACCAAGCTATGGAGAAGGTGAAAACCATACAAGAGAGGTTGAGGACTGCTCAAAGTCGCCAAAAATCCTACACTGATGTTAGAAGAAGAGATTTGGAGTTTGAAGTGTACGATTGGGTATACTTGAAAGTTTCACCCATGAAGGGTGTGATGAGATTTGGAAAGAAAGGGAAGCTTAGTCCCCGCTATATTGGTCCTTATCAGATTATGAGGAGGGTAGGTAACGTAGCCTATGAATTGGAGTTGCCTCCAGAATTAGCTGCTATTCATTCCGTGTTTCACATCTCTATGCTTAAGAAGTGTTTGAGAGATCCTTCACTTGTTGTCCCAGCTGAGAGCATTGGGGTGAAAGAGAGTTTGAGTTATGAAGAGATTCCAGTTCAAATTCTTGATCGTCAGGTTCGCAAATTAAGAACTAAGGAAGTGGCATCTGTCAAAGTCCTATGGCGAAATCAATTTGTTGAAGAGGCTACATGGGAAGCTGAAGAAGATATGAAGGCTAACTATCCTCATCTATTTATGCCTTCTGATGACGATATTCAAGGTAATATTCCTTACTTCTACCTTTGAGTCGATGTTTATTCTTGAGTTTGAATCATTGACCATTTGATTATCGGAGTTGATGTATTGATGATATTCATTCTTTATGTCTCCTATTTTCATCTTCATTCGAGGACAAATGATCCCAAGGGGGAGATATTGTAAAAACCCCTAAAATGTTGTATGTCGGTATTTCAATTCTCGACGAAAATAATATAGCCTCTGTATTTTGGGCATAACTTTTCATAGGTTGGTCCATATTAGGTGATTCAAATTTCTGGGTAATCACAACATCCTTACCTACAACTTTCATGAAGAACATAACTACAAATTTGGAGTATAAGTAGGTCAAATAAATTAATCTTTGCAAGATATAGTGCTGTGACAGAATTGAGTATTAATAGAAGAAAATTCATATCTCACTGTAGGTTGCTCCAAATTGGTTGATTCTTGAACGATATGAAACTAGACTTCCATATCTACAATTCTTATGAAGACACCAAATCCTAATAAGGAATTTATCTTATTCAAACGCAGCTTCGAAAACGAGTATTCTGTTAAAAAAGAACTCATCTTACCTACCATGGAAACATCTAGATGCATTTGACATCATGCATGACATAAATTGTCCTCCATTTAACATCATCCATGACATCAATATATTCCATTAAATTTTCAAATTTTTCTTTATAATTATTTTATTTATTGTTAGGTCCCTCTTTCCCACCTATAAATACCCACCTTATTTCCTCATTTTATTCATCAAGCTTTCTTAAGCATTTCTTCTCTCTATATACTTCTTCTCAAATATAGTTTTAGTTTTAGTAGTATAAAAATACTACTCCGGTGATTCTTATACTCCGGGTAGTACACAAAACGCTCCAGCGAGAAGAAAAGGCTAGGGGTCCAAGAGTGTTCAAATTCGGAGTAAACCTTCAGATTTAAGGTATGTAAGGCTTTCATAGCATCGGATTGAGTTCGTCCATGCGCCCAATATTTAAATTCATTATAATTGAGTTATAGTTGAGTTTTATCCAAATCTTGAATTCTAAATGAATTAATTCCTCTTCTATTGAGTTAGATATATTTATGCATTAATATTATTATTATTGTTATCTCTTATATTATTGGAATTATTGTTCATGGCTACTTTCCCATGAATCCTAATTGATTTGATGTTCATGAATATTTTTATACATTTTTTGAGTAAAGATGTTGGCTTTTTATTATTTTTATTGATAAAAAGAGAGTTATATGAATTAATACTATATATGTATTTTATTGAGTTTTGAAAGAGCAAAAGAGTTGAATTTGAATGAATTTGAGAAAATGATATTTTGAGCAAGATGTTTTGATGAGATGTAAATGATGTTTTTGGAAGTATAATGATTGATGAACATGAAATGAGATGAGTTTGATGATTTAAATTAAAGTCCAATGAGACTAGATGATGAGTTTAATATGAGCACATATTTTGGGAGTAGTATTGAGCACCGAGTTGGGTAAGAGTTTAATTGACTCAAACCCCAGAACTACGTAGCCAGCGTAGGATGGAGGCTATGCCTCTTAAGTCCCAAAAAGAGGACTTTGATGAATGGATCCAAGATGGTGATGTCCTTTACCCTGGCAAGGTATTAGATGGATGTGGCAACGACATCGCTTCGTTGTATCATCGGTAGCTCATAAGTGATGGTTGTCGGTTAGAGAAACTCCCAACTGAGTAAGCATTGCTTATTACTATTATTTTTATTATTATATTTTAAACTTGCATTACATATTCATGTTGAGATGATGTTGAGTTCTGAGATGAGTTTTCTTGAGAGGAGTTTTTTTGATATCTGTCCTTACCTTCCTGCCATTTTACATACTCATACATTCCAAGTACTGACGTCATTCGACCTGCATCGTTTTATGATGCAGATACAGGTGTTAGAAATCCTCAACAGGCGCATCGTTGAAGATCATTTCTTTTCAGCTATTTGGTGAGTCCTTCTTGTATTCGAAGGAACTCCTTATCCTTTTATTATTGTTGAGTGTGATGTTTCTTTTGAGGTAGCCATGGACATTTCATTGGCACCATCTAAGAGTATTAGAGGCTTCATAGACAGAGTCTGATGATGTAATCGAAGTAGTTCTCCTTAGAAACTACTTCTTATAAAAGTTATCTATTTTTCCTTTGATTATGACTAGCCCACATTAGTATTCTTAAGTCTTCCGCTGATGAATAAATAAGAAATGAGACCAAGTGGTTCTCTCGGAAGCTAGAAATAGTTTCTGAGTGCCGGCCACGCCTAGGGTACCCTCTCGGGGCGTGACAATAATATTAATAAATAGAAAAATATCATAAATTATTAATGTCAAAACATATGATTTATTGGTAACGCTAAATATAAATTTATTTATTTAATAAAGAAATAATTTTGAGAAATGTCTATCTATTAAGATATCAATCCAAAAAGTAGTTATGGATTGGTCAAAATTGGGTGTAACCAACACCGATGATCTACATCTCTGTAATGATGCTGGAGGTAATTTTTGGAATTTTGTAAAATGACCATTTTACCCCCCCCCCCTTTATTTGCCCCGAGTCCTTTCTGATTGGTACCGAGTGTTGATTTTTAGAAAATCTGTAATGACCCGTTTGGTCATTTCGAGAATGAGTCCTATTTTTTTTAATTTTACTTTCATAAAAGATCCCTTTTGTAAATTTAAATTGGGAAAATTTTGGACTATTCGGTAACTTCGGTTAATTAGTTGATGGGTGATTTAAAATATTAATTTAATTAGTGGGCTATATTGTTAAGTTATTTAAGACCCTGTACCATTTTTCCCATATTTATTAAAATAAGTAGTAGGGTTTTTCACTTGTAGTACATAATTAATTAGAAAAGAAAACATAAAGAGATTAAGCCAGAATCTTACGTGCGCAGCTCGAACAACGAGAAAGAAGTACTGCAATCAGGGACAATCATTGTCAATTGATTTACATAAGTGTTCTTGTATATTTAAAAGGTAGATTAATAAAATTAGTTCATAGTTACTGTCACTAGTTTTGTAACCGGTGTCTCCAAGTTAAGTTGTTATTATTTGTTATCACATTATGAATTAAGTTTTGGTATATTGAGATAGATAATTAAATGTTAGACATATTTTGTTATGTGAATTTTATTAAATTTATGATATTGGAGAAAATTGAGGCTTAACCATAGGCTTGAAATTTAAAAAATATAATATTTAATTTATTAATTGGCATCAAAATTTGGGAACTTGATTATAGAATTGTGTGAGATTTTGGGTCTAAGCTACACATGGGTGTTGTTAGTTTTGAAATCTTATTGTGGTTATTTATTTGATTAGATAATACTTATTTGGAGGCCCAACGAAAAGGGAAGGCTTAAGTCACAGAGTGATTTCTTGAGTAATTAAGGCAAGTGAATTTCTAAACCTTAGTTTAAGCTTGTAGATGCTTGTATTTTCTTGTTATGTGCATTGGGGAGTAATAAGAATTAGACTGGATTATTGACTATACGATTGGCCTTAAAAATGAAAATGAGAGGTATAAATTGATGATCTAATGACATGTATTGGTGGAATTGATGTGATAAGATTATGGATTTATTTTGAACATGTGAAATGACTATGTTGACATGAGATAGGAAAAATTATTGTTGTTGTCATGTTATTATCGTGAATCATATGAACATAAATTGATTGCATTGGTTCTAACATATTATGTTGAGACTTAAAATGATATGAAATAAAGGAGTCGGGCCACGCGTTTCGTGGCAGGTATTATGAAATAAAGGGGTCGGGCCACACGCTCCTTGGTAGGATATGTATATTGATGGGATGGGCCACACGCTCCATGGCAGGTAACATGGACAGAAATGTCTCCCATGGGTTCTAGACTGTAATTCAGCGGATGTGTACCGTTAGGACAGACATGCATTATCTCATTGCATTGCATCGTATTTTGTTGATATTTGTGAATTCTTGTTTATCACTTATTGCTCTGTATATGTTGAACTTGACTTGATGAGACTACTGATGAGTATTCGTAGACTGTATTATTATTGTTATTGTGTAAAGTGTAGAGTTGAGCTAGTTGTATGCAGGTTCTAGTTAAGGAGGTTCGGTTGGGATGACAAGAGTACTTGTATCTATTGAGCTTTGCTTTTTTTTAGTTATCCACTTGCTGAGTACCATGTTGTTTGGTACTCACCCCTTGCTTCTACACTTCCGAGGCTATTATCTAGCGGACACCATTTAATCTTTTAATATGTTTTAGTCCTATTCTAGAGACAAAGACATTGTGACTGTATTTTTTTCCGTATTTCGTTAATGTATTAGTGGCTTATACACATGATAACCAATTTTTGGGGAGTTTATTTTCTGTTTTACATGTTTTCGGTTAAGTTAGATTTTAATTTATTTACTTTTCTTCCGCATCTACTTTCTGTTGGGTATTAGTCTGACTTGTCTCGGTGGGTTGAGATGAGTTCCATCACACCTGTGTTTGGGTCATGACAAAATCCTATGAAAAGTTAAGTCTTTGGAATTTTTGAGTTTTCATAAGCTTTAAGTATTAAAAAGTGGTATTTGGGGTCAATCGAAGCTACAGCTCTCGGAATAAAATTCTGTCGATTCCAGCAACTCTGAAATGTCGAAATTGGCTTAGGAGATTTTACGGAATCAGTTTTAGAGTTGTAACAAAGATTTAAGGCCTTGAGTTGAGAATTTGAGGAATTTTAAGCCAAGGTTTGAGTTTGGGCAACATTCTTAGAAAATGTGCTTGGATGGGAATTTTGACAACCCGGTTAGCTCCGGAGTGTTGAGTTTAGTCTAGCACGACCTTTTGTTTAGTTCTCAAGGCTTTCAGGCTCATTTTGACCCCTCGATGGATTTTGATATTCGGAGGTGGGACCCATTTTTTATTGTAACGGTCTCTGATGAGAATTTTGACCACGCCGTTGAGTCCAAATTATCGTTTCCAATCAGATTCCATAGATGGTTTGCGTTTTTCCAAATCGGGATGAGTTCGGAGCGTCGAAACTAAGAAGTTGGTAATTTCTGAAATCTGGTGCGCGAGCGATGACGTGGCATGTGTACTTAAATCTGAAGAATATCAGATTATAAACATTTTTCTCTAAACTTTGACTTGCAATTTTGAGAGAAATTCTGATCCGATTTGGGTGATTATAGAGGCTATCTTATGTGGAATTTTTAGAGAACATCGTGGAGGTGTCAAAATCTTCTTTTGGCATGTCATTCGAGGTAAAAAATCAATTTTTAGCTGCAGATTTAGTATTGTTTGGAATCAAATTTTATTGAATTTTGGAATAGTGTATCTTGGTCAATATAACTCCATTTTGAGTAATTCTTTAGGCTAGATTGTGGGGTTTTTTGCAAGGAACGTCATGGTTAATTTTTTTGATTAGGAGAGTTTCATTTTTGAGAAATCGACGCGTAAAGAGCCTGCCTTGTTTGTTTTCTTAGTTTGAAAATGTGGGAATTGATTGTTTGATCGTCTTTCGTTAATTTTCCACCCTAAATTGTATTATAAATTTGATTTATGAGCTTGAGGTGATGTTTAGAACCTATTTTGGGGGTCAAATTTGGAATTCTAGATGCGGGTTCTACATGCTCCATTTTAGACCTCAAAATTGGTTCGTCTCTAAAAATTATAAAATTAGTGTCTAAACGATTGTATCAATATTGTGCTTCTATTTTTGATAGCGTGGTAGCATTCTGAGACCGCTCGGAAGGGAAAAGCTCCAGCACTGTGATTTGGAGCTCGTGTGTTCAGCATACAGGTTGGCTACGGTTTACCTTTCTTTAGATTGAGATGGAATGTGTGAAAGCATGTTGACATAGTTAGAATTTGGGTTGGGTAGTTTATTTGTATATCTTAGGTGTTAGAAATCATGCTTTAGGCTTTTTATCGGGTATTTGGAAGCATGTGTATCTTATCGCTATTTGTTAGTTTTTTAAGAAGAGTTGAATGAGCATATTGTTGATACTGTGGAGTATGTTGGCCTTAGTATAGGATGTAAACTTTCTTTAGATGCCCCGACGTCACTTCGGTGGACTTAAATCCTTGTAGAATGGTGTAGCGGGCTAATGCCTGGTAGTTTGGCCTTAGTTAGGCGTTACCCTTGCTCTTAAAAATATCCTCATCCATAAATCAGTATAATCGTGACTTTCGTGATGCGACGGCAACACTAGAATTCGTGATCGTTGACTTTGGCTCTGGTTCTAGTTTTGGAGGTATATCGGTTGACTCATTTGGGAAAAGATTTTTGGTACTGTTGTATTCTAGTTGGGAAGTAGAATGTTTGAGATCATGGGATAAATTATCAGTGAGCATCCGGGTACCAACTCCCAGCCTCTGTTTTGAATTATCGGGGAGCATCCTGGTACTCAGCCCTGTCCTTTTTCGGCTTGCTAGTATGACGAGCATCCGGGTACCCAGTCTCGGCCTCGATCATACCAATGTATTACGGTGACCATCTGAGTATCCAGTCCCAGCCTCGACCGCACTTATGTATTATGGCAAGCATCCGTGTACCCAGTCCTGGCCTTGGCCACTTTGAACATTCGGGCAAGTATTTGGGTCCCAGTCCCGGCCTCGACCCCTAAGGCACCCCTAGTTCGTTGACTCTTAGAGATTCTGGGTTTGGAAATGATACAGTACTTCAGTTCTTGACATTGCAGATTCTTGGTTCCCAGTATGGGTAGTTATAACTATTCTATGTACTCGGCGAGCTTATGATAGTTCATACGGGTTTTTATTTAACCTGCGCATGAGTGTCCCAGCTGGGCTTATGGGGGTCCAGTTGGGTATAGTTAGCGGTAGTTCTCATAGATAGTACACTTTTCCCTTGTGATGCTTATGTTGACTCCTCTTTAGGATTTTTTTTCTTTTCATAATGTTTCTTTTTTTTACCTTTTCTTCTCAGTCGGCCTATGATGCCTACTAGGTTTTGTTGTCTTGGTACTCATACTACACTCTGTATCTACTTTCATGATGCAGAACCAAACACCAGCTACCGTGATGAATAGATCGAGCCTGTTACAATCAGATTCAAAGAATAGGGTGAGCACTTGGCGTTTCTAGATCACTTCTGTCTCCTTCAGTATGGATGATCCATCTTTTGCTTTTTGAGACTAGCTAATTATTGTATTATATATTCGGTCCACTTTTGGGACTTGTACTCATTTTTTATTTTGTAGAAGCTCTATACATATGACTTCTAGGTTCTGCGAGGGATCTTTAGTTGTTTATATCATGTTTTAGTTTACTTCCGCTTATTCATTTTTCTTACTTTTATAATTCGCCACTCTTGTTTAGTTTTCGCTTTCAAACTCATTACTTGACATTCTGGGTTTATGGGTTTCCTTACCTATTGGTGGGTAATAGTAGGTGCCATCATGACTTGAGAAAAATTGGGTCATGACAATCTCCTCCCATACAACGCTTCGAAGGGAATCATTTGGATGCTAGAGTAATAACTATTATTATAGGCAAACTCAATTAATGGTAAATGGTCATCCCAACTTCTTTTTAAATCAATAACACATGCCCTTAGCATATCCTCTAAATTTTGGATCAATCTTTTGGCTTGACCCTCGGTTTGAGGGTGAAATGCGATACTTAACTTAACCTTTGTATCGATACCCTTTGGAAACGAACTCCAAAAATGTGAAGTGAATTGTGTACCTCGAATTGATATGATAGACAAGGGCACACCATGAAGTCTTACTAACTCACATACATACAACTTAGCATAACCTTCAGCACCATAAGAAATCTTAACCGATAGAAAATGAGCAGATAACCCAAATAGAATCATGTTGCTTCTTAGTACGAGGAAAACCCGTTACAAAATCCATATTTACATCTTCCTATTTCCAAGTAGGAATTTCAATATCTTGGGCTAGACCTCTCGGTCTATGATGCCAAACTTTAACTTGTTGGCAATTTGGACACGTAGCTACAAACTCCAATATGTCCTTCTTCATTCCATTCTACCAATACACTTCTCTCAAATCACGATGCATCTTAGTGGAACCCGGATGAATCGAGTAGTGGTAATTATGGGCCTCATTTAATATCAACCTCTGTTGAAACTCTTAATCAAGAAGTTATCAATATCCTACTACAATCACTCACACACCTACAACCACACATTCAAGCCTACCATTCTAACCACTTTATGTCTCCCTTGAAGTCAACATCACGTATGGATTTTCATGTCTACCGTAGCATCTCTAATCCTCATTTGTATTAACTCCTACCAAAGGTCACACTAAATATACTCTTACCTATCTATTGCACACAACATGATCCCATCTAGCTCTTCCTCTAGGTGTATAGCCTTATATGGAATAAACATACTTCAATCATCACAATACGAAACACCCACTCTACCTCTAATCTTTTCTAACTCTATATCAAGAACTATGAGTTTCACTCAGTACCATTTCTCTTAGGCCATTTACATACGAAACTCCTAAGCAATTATGGTAACGAAATACTCCATCTCCCCCTTGGGAGAGAACCTCGATCTTCTCATCAACCACAAATTTCTCATGCACGACCAATCATAATTCTGGACCATTTCAAATAAAAACACCACCTTCATTAGAATCACTCAATCTTACCCCCAAACAGGCCAATCGGCGAACATCTTTAACTAACTCCTTCTTTTCATCTTCCACATGAGCAACACTATCCACTGACAACCGACTAAGAGCATCGGCTATAATATTTGCCTTACCCGGATGGTATAATACACTCATGTCATAATATTTTACAAGTTCAAGCCACCTCCTTTGGCTAAGGTTCAAGTCCTTTTGGCTAAATACATATTGCAAGCTCTTGTGGTCGGTGAACACATCAACATACAACTGATAAAGATAGTAGCGCCAAATTTTCAAAGCAAACACAATTGGCGCAAGTTCAAGATCATGGTTGGAAAGTTCTTCTCATGCACTTTAAGTTTCCAGGCTATAACCTTACTATGTTGCATCAAGACGCAACCCAAACCAACATGTGAGGCATCACAATAAACCACAAACTTATCCGAACCTTTGGGCAATGTCAAAATAAGAGCCGACATGAGATGATCCATCAATATTTGCAAACTCTTCTCACATTCATCCGACCATTGAAATTGCACCTTCTTTTGGGTAAACTTAGTTAAAGGCAATGCAATAGACGAAAACCCTTCAACAAACCTTCTATAGTATCCAGCTAAGCCCAAAAAGCTTCTAATGTCTGAAGGAGATTATGGTCTAGGCCAATACTTAACCACCTCCATTTTCTTTGCATCTACTTTAATCCCATCACCGGATATTATATGGCCAAGAGATGCAACTTCCCTTAGCCAAAACTCACAATTACTAAATTTAGCAAATAATTGCTTCTGTATCAATATTTGCAACACAATTCTCAAGTGACCCACATGATCTTCCTCATTCCGAGAATAAATCAACATGTAATCAATGAACACCATTACAAACATGTCCAAGTACGGCTTAAAAATGTGATTCATTAAATCCATAAAGATAGAGGGACTATTTGTCAAACCAAATGACATTACTATAAATTCAAAATGACCATACCTTGTTCGAGAAACCGTCTTGGGAACGTCACACTCCCTCACCCTCAATTGGTGATAAAGGAACCAGAGGTCAATCTTAGAGAAGTGACTTGCACCTTGGAGTTAATCAGATAAATCATCTATTCTTGGAATGGGATACTTACTCTTTATTATGACCTTATTCAATTGCCGATAATTTATACACATGCGAAGTGACCCATCCTTCTTTATAACAAACAGTACAGGGAGAACCCCATGGTGAAATACTTTGACTTATGAAACCCTTCTTAGTATCAATCCTTTTTTGAATTTTATCTCTTCAAGGAGGCATCTTCTAATCGTTAGGGGGAAAAGACCTTGAGTACGTTCTATCGCACGACATGGATCATGAAAGAAGTGAGACTTTTTCCTAGGATGTTTCACAGTCTCCTATTCATAGATGTGGAGCTCTTCACATCAATGAATAGAACTCTACTTAATGCGGCATGTTAGACTCCCTAGGACTCTTTTAAACCTTGTGCAATGATACTATTTGTCATGACCCGACCTATGACCTTGGCGCAACATGGCGATCAAGATGCGAGGGACCCCAACCATAAGCCATCTTAGCATACATCTCATACATAAGGTAAAAAACAATATAAACATAAGCAGAAATAGTCATTAAGTGGGGAATAGGACTAAGGGAGATCAACTCTATAAACGTCCAATCGGACTACACCATAATATCAACTAAACATGCCTCTAGTCTAGTCTTAGATGGGGGTTTAGGACAAGATCCTAGCTCACCCTAACAATAGAATAAAGTGTAAACAATAGTAACATGAATAAAATTCTTGTCCTTGTATGAATGAAGACTCACCAATTTTTTGAAATCTAAAGCAAATATTTAGCCATGAGTGGGTTAATCGTGAGTGTCGTTCGTCCCTACATTATGAGATAATGTAGGAAAAATATGCGTTAGTATATTTGAATGTACTAAGTATGTGAGGTATACATGAATAAGTAAAGAACGCAATAAATATGACATAGGATGCATGACCAATCATAGTGAACATGAGTATAGTTTAAAAGTAATTTAAAACATATGGAACTCATGGTCAATGCATATCATAAAACTTTATCATAAATTCATAACTTGACATCTCATAGCTCTAACTTGAACTTGTGTGTGATAGGACCTTTAATCGACAACTAAGACCATGCAAGATATTACATAGAATTCGATGGCTCCTGCATCAAGACAGGCCAATGACTCCTACATCGAAACAAGGGAGGCTACCTTGTTAGGGCAGACTCCTATATGCCTAAGTGAATCAGTTAAGTGGTTATGTGAACTCGGTACTCACCCCAAGTTCTTAGACTCGGGTACACACCACCAATCCTTGATATTTTGGGTACTCACCTCTTAGAGATTTGGGTATTCACCTCTAATTGCTTTATACCTATGGTGGCACATAGTTCTGGGAATTTAGGTTGCTACTAGGATTTTCTTGGGTAACTAACTACATTATTGGACCGAACCCCACCTAAAAGTCCTCTCGGTGCTTAGTCAATATCCCAATGAAAACTCATAAACATTATCATAACATAATAGGGAAAGATAGTAACTTCCTCTCAATCGATCTTTAAAATATATTAGGAATTGCTCATCTATTCAGTGATTCAAAGGAATCCATAACTTTGTTAAGAATTGTCCTTATCACCATCTTTAAACATCTTTTGATCTTAACTCTGATTATCATCATAACTTTAACGTTAGAATCACAAATATCATCTTTAACTCATACAAGACTTTCATTGGAAATCATTTAACTCATGATCAACTCATAATTCATCTTAAATTCATAATTCATACTTGGAAATTAGGGTAAACATGAATGAATAATCAATTGACTTAAAAATTATGAAATTGACTTGAAAGTATGCATGATCAATACTTTCTATTAGCTCATACATAATTCATAAAGATAATATCATTTGGAAGTATAATTGAAAATACCATAATTCATTTCATGAACCCTATAGATCAATGTAGGAGAATTCATGGAAAAAACTCTTCTATTCAATGCAATAACCATAAATTTATTTTAAAATAGATTCATAACCATGAGTGGAATCATAATTCATGCAATTTGAATAGAGATCATAAAACCCATAAAACCTCATACTTGAATTTAATAGAACACTTAAGAAATTGATTGGGCTTAATGGATGAAAGAATCCATGAATCAATATCCACATATTTTGAGTGAGAAGACAAACGAATTTGGAAGAATTTGAGAGTTTTTATGGAGAGCTTGGGTGAATTTCTTTGAAGTCTTCAATTGATTTCTTGAGAGCTCTTGTAAAGAGAAAAATATTTGAGTAGGCGAATTGTAGAAAAAATAATGAAATTAAGGGTTTAGGGTAGTTTATAGAGTAGAATTAGGCCCTAAAAAGTCCAGTTGAATTAACTAACAATTAGGGAAAAGTCTAAAGTGCCCTTACTTAAAAACTTGATTCGGACGAAAACTCCCTCAAAAGTCCACGACGTGGAGCTGTTCCCTGATAGGCCAATTTTGAGCGAATCAGATTTTGGCTAGATTTTGACTTGGGGAAAAATTGCATTGAACGTGAGCAAGTGGATTACGCAGACCTATTGCGCACCTCACTATTTTGCGCAATTTCTTGAAAAATCTATCTTTCAATATACGGGTCCTAAAAATCCACCGAGACCATGGTATGTCAAAATAAGAAATAACAAGTAGTATGTCAAAATCATATTTCATTCAAATTGAGTAAAAATTCTATAAAGGACACCAAGTCAATACCCTTAGACATCCAGTGTACCGAAAGCACGGCCCCAAGCCCAACATTTCATATTAAGGGCAAACAAGACACAAGCATAAGCCAAAATTCATAACAAGTGGTAACCAAAACCATACAATTCCAATCACATAATCCTAATTCGAAATAACCTAGAAGTGAGTTTTAAGGATTCTAATCGATTCAAACAAACAAAGATATCACCTAGACTAAGGATCCAATGACTAAAACCCCAATCAAGTCACTAACGATGATCAGTGACTCCAAATTTCATAATAGAATATAAATGGCTAAATCACCAACCTAATCATGCGTTACTACTCAAAATATACCAATTCTAACCAAGCCAAGTCTAACAAGAGTAAGCCATAACCTACCTTAAAGTCAAAACTATAGACGAACTGCTAAAATTGAGTCTTTCCTTTCCGGGCCTCCAAGCGATGCCACTTTATCAAATTATCAAAGAACACATCAAAACAAGGCCAACGATACCCATATTGCTATAATTACAAACGAAACTAAAATCGGGCCAAAATTTGACATTGCAACCCGCACACGAAATTGAAAAAACAACTCCGTCACAAGGTTAAAAATAACTCAAGGAACTTGTACCCCTAAAATGGGCATATTCTGAGCAACAGAAGAACTCAAACAATCCCACCAAATTTAATCCCTAGAATAGTTCAAAAATTTAAGAAACAATAAAATTTACCTGAAACATACAAGGTTTTTAGGATGAAAAAAGGTCTCATAATGTTTCCACAAGAATCCCCAATGCACCGGAATGAGAATGATCGAAAATGATCAAGATTTGCTCCCAAAATTTGTGTTTTGATATGTTAGGAATGGGGAAATAGGGGATGCAACGGGTTTTAAAAGACCTCATTGTCAGGCCTCATTTAGCCTTCGCGAATACGGAGACAAGCTCCACGAATTCGGAAAACAACCATCCATAACTCTACGAATGTGATCTGAAGCCCGCGAATGCGGAGAACAAAATGCTTGACCTCCGCGAATAGGTGCCTGCGAGCACGGAGAGAAATTTTCATGTGCACCAGCAACTGTGTTGGTGCATTTTCACTAAGGGAAAAAGTTCCTCAACGGGGCCTCCGAACTCGTTCGAAATCCCATTGACATAAATGAACTATGCTACCCAACTGAAAATGGTGTACCAGATTGAATGGAATAGATGGATTTCCCAATAGGGGTCTTTTCGATGAAATGTTGACCCAAGTCATATTTTTCAAAGAAAACACTTAAAATACACAAACGGTAAAAAACTCATTCGATCACCTTGGGACCAAACCGAAGGCCATTCTAGATCAAACATGACGTTACAGAGGTAATCGTGTTGACAAAATTTTCATCCGAGCGTATTTACTCAAAATATTAATCGAGGTCAAATTTGGAAAAAAATATTAAGTTAAAACATCAAATCGGAAAAACTCAAAACGAAGACTCCCTAACCCAAACCAACCTTCCAGAGCTGATGGTACCATTAGAATTCTCATACGATGCTTGAATCTACGGATGTTGACTAAAATCAACTCTTTCAAACCTTAAGCCTAAGAAATGGCAAAACCACCTCAAAACTAAACTAAACACCTTGGGAAGCGTGCCACCCATTCCAACACCACATATGAGGTAAAATGGTAAAAACATGTAAAAGCAGGAAAATGACCTTAGAGGTAATTACATTCTAAATCAACATTAATTATTTGAGGTAATGTAAAATAAAATTAAATTCTTAAAACATGTTACCCCATAAAAATGAAGAAAGATGATGAAACTAGTGTCACAACCCGAATCCGAGTCATGATGGTGTCTACTTTAACCCCCGAGCAGGCAAGCCAAACCCAAGAAAAAAGAAAAACAAATCTCAATCTAATTAAATAATTAATAACATAAGAAGGCAGAAACAAAATAATATAACCAAATAAAAGTCGGGCCAGGGTATACATATGTAAATACGATACAAAACATACAAAAGGCCACAAAGTGACCAAGAGAAATGAAAAATTGACACTGGACCAAACCCCGGACCTGGTGTCCCCTATATAGGAGCTACTAAGTACAAAAGCTGACAATATGAATAAATATACAATATAGATTTGACTATCTAGAATGACAAGTGAAGTCAGTACAAAGGAGGGAAAAGTGTTAAGTCTCTGAACGCTGGGAGTTCACCACATTCCGAATCTGGGGTGGCTCAAACTTGGAGCTGCATAAAAAAGATGCAGAAGTGCAGTATTAGTACTAAAGATAGTGTACTCAGTAGGCATCATAAGCCGACCGAGCTCAGAAAGAATAAATAAATATATAATAAGCAACACAATGATACTAATAACAATAAGAGAGGAGCATAAACTACAAATACGGGGAAAGAGGGTACGGGAATAATCATACGATAGTCAAGTAGGACCAACCAAGTAAATAACCATATTAAAAATCTCAACCCAAAATATTCAAGGAATACATGAATAAAAAGTAGTAGATATGGATTAATACTCCTAAAAAAACAATGGGGCGCTCAGAATTCACATCTCGAGCTTCTCAATAATAATAATACTATTAATAACCCGAGATATATATCAACAGGACGCTCAAAATTTACACCTCGAGCTTCTCGATAATAATAATAATAATAATAATAATAATAATAATAATAACAATAATAACCTAAAATATGCATCAATTGATCACCCAAAATTCTATTCAGAACTTAAGAATGAGATTACCCCATCTTGTATACATATCACTTACTTTTATGATATGCCAAACGAGAAGAGAGGATAGTTTACATACTTAATACTTTCCATCACATAGAAGCCTTAAGAGGCAATAACTCAACTAGTATAGGAGTTCTACCATCGAGAAGTGAATGAGACTTATGGACCATACTTGGAGTTTTAAGAATAGCATTACTCCCAAATTTCATACACTTCTCATACTTGTGCTAAGACATACCAAGAAAAACGAGTTAGCTTCACATACTTACTACCCTCCATCATATAGAAGGCTTGAGAGCTTTAGCTCCATTGTTATGGAAGTTCTAACATTAGGAAGTTGGTAAGGCTCATATATCTTGCTCGGAGCTTTATGGATGGGATACTCCCCAAAGCTTGCATCATGTGGTACTTATATCAAGACATGCCAAAACAAGAAAAAGGATAAACTTCACATACTTATGCCAACGACATGCCAAGAGAAAGAAAGATAGATTTACATACTTATGCCAACAACATTCCAAGTGAAGAGAAAGGATAGGCTTCACATACTTATGCCAAAACATGCCAAGAGAAAGGAGATAACTTCACATACCTTTTTCAAGATTAATTGAAATCCGGCTTGCCTTGATACTTCCTTAAACTATTTGACATAAAAGTAATACTAAGATTAATAGACTTTCACTTTCCAATATCCCACTCTACAACCAAGTACTAATATGAGTCATTTCCTTATCCTTTACCCTCGACTAGTTTGTTACTAGTTCCGATGCTATCGAAAATCGGATAGCATTTCCCCTGTAACTTTAACATTTCTGAGATTTTAACTCGGACACAGTTTCAAAAACCATACCAAAAATAACAACCAGAAGCATTTATACAAGTAAACTAGCTCAACATTACATAATACAACTTTAAACAACTAGCTCAAAACTACAATACGAAAATAGAGTTTTTAATCTTTATTTCATAAAATCTTTAACCATACCAAACGGAGGGTCGTGTTGATGAAACCAGCATCAACCACACCCTTTTTAAAACACCATAAATCCCTGAAACACTCAACCCAACCATCTGCACCCACAACACCACAACGACAACCCACTACTCGACTTCGATTTAGCTACAACCACTTCAATTTAGTTTATTTCTAAGGTCAAGCATACTTATGCAATTTTTACACTTACAACCTTATTTAAGACATTTAATATACCTCATAACAATATAATAAACCCCAATTTGAAAGGGAATCCCTTACCTTGCCCGAAACATGTCAAACTCGTCGAAACTTGCCTTAGAAGTTCCTTTAGCGCGCCTAAAACTTAGTGGCTATTTGCTAACATTTTGGGTTGCTACTAACCATAAATTTTCATTAATAAACACTATAATAACATCTTGTTACACCCTATATAATTAATTCACAGAGCAAAATCGAAGAACTCACCTTTTATTTCCTTCCAAAACCGTGTCTCTCTCCCTCTCTAGTTTCTTCTCTTCTCTTCTTTCTTGTTCTTGAATTTTCTAGATAGGTATTGAACTTTAATAAGTCATAGGACATATATATATAGGACACCTAAGGGGGTGACACATGTCAATCCCTAAGTGGTGACACGTGTCAAGCCCTCATTGGGCGAACACATCCCTTTCCCCCAATCATAGGCTGCCACGTGGTATGGGGGGTACAACACCCTTGATCCATCTTCTGCCATGTGGCACTCTCTCATGCTTCTATGTGGCACTCTCTCATGCTGCCATGTGGCACTCTCTTCTCCCCCTCGTGGATTCGTATTCTCATCTTACTTTACGAACCTAAGCAATTCTTTCTATGTAATCTTGGTATGTACTCCAGTAGCTTAAGTATGTAAGATTTCTATGTTGGTAGCTTATGTAAATAATTCATGTCCTACGACTCAGCATTCGGTCTCCAACTTCTTCCGGATTCTTATAACTCTATTTCCAATCTTCTCTACTATGGGGTATCGCATTCTCCTTTTCTTAGAGTTGTTTGATAGCGTTATAGATTATCTGGCTCACATGGAAACTCTTAAGAAGCTTTTGGAAACTTTAGGAAACCTTAAGAAACTTAAGAGGCTTACGATCCTTCCGTGAAACTTAAGAGCCTTTCAAGAGACTTAAGAATGTGTTCCAAGGTAAAAAAGTACGGGGTGTAACACCAAATAGACCTTTACTCTTTCATTTCTTGTTGAAAAATCCATATGCAAGAAACAAGGAAAATATGAAATAAATAATAAACATGATATAAAAACATATGAAATAGAAAATATATATATTTATGAATGGTCAATAACTATTACTCCATCATCCCCTTCAATGTAATAAGGGTCGAGTTTATGAGCAAACATTTGATACAACATTCATAATTATGGAAGAGTTCAACTGTCAAAACATCTCCTTGCTGAAAACCTGCAGTAGGAATGAAATGGGTCCATCCTTTAGTTATCCTCCGTCGACTAGCCACTTCGCTCTGACCTACAATTGCATAATAGTTTGTCATAGTATAACAGCCCTTTACATTTCCTTGAGGAACTACACGAAGGATTTTTAAGGTCGTTGTATGTTCGGGAATTAATTGGCAAACGGATAGTGGCAGTCACTACAAAGATAAAAAAATAATATAAGTGTATATTACTAGAATAAGAAAGAAATATTAAGAAAAATAATTAAAGGTAATAAATTACCAGTCCGTCACAGTTTTCATACCTTCTTCTTAGAGAAAGCAAGAATTTTGGATAGGAAATATCATTGATCGATGTGAAGGTTTCCCTATTTTGGATAAGAAGGGAGTTTGTGAACCTTTGACATTCTTTTACTAAAGTGTTCTGATTTTAAAATAGTTTATGAAGCTTTAGTCTACTTCTTTAAATACAAGTATATTTATTGCAAATTTTACAATTTTCCACTATTGAAAATTTTAATTAGAATTTAAAAGTTCCCACCAAAAGATATGCTTAAAAAAGAAAAAGAAATGGGGAATGAAAACAATTATCGGAAGTTCACGTTTATATTCAACAAAATAAATGAACTTATATTTGATGAGAAGTCATGAATTCATTATATTGTAGAATCGAAACGATTATCAAAAGTTCACATTTATATTCAACACAATAAATTAACATATAGTTGATGAGAGATCATGAATTCATTGTATTGCAGTATCGAAATGATTATCGGAAGTTCACATTTATATTCAACATAATAAATTAACTTATAGTTGATGAGAGATCATGAATTCATTGTATTACAGTATCGAAATGATTATCAGAAGTTAACATTTATATTCAACACAATGAATTGACTTAAAGTTGATGAGAGATCATGAATTCATTGTATTGAGGAATTGAAATGATTATCGAAAGTTAACGTTTATATTCAACATAATGAATTGACTTATAGTTAATGAGGGATCATGAATTCATCTTATTGCGTAATCAAAATGATTATCGTAAGTTCACATTTATATTCAAGACAATGAATTGACATATAGTTGAAGAATCATGAATTTATTATTTTGCGTAATCGATATGATTATCGAATGTTCACATTTATATTCAACATAATAAATTGACTTATATTTTATGAGATATCATGAATTTATTTTATTGCATAATCAAAATGATTATCACATGCTCATGTTTATATTACAATACAATGAATTGACTTATAGTTGATGAGAGATCATGAATTCATTGACTTACAAAATCAAAATGATTATCCGAAGTTCACGTTTATATCTAACACAATGAATTGATGTATAGTTGATAAGTCATGAATCTATTTTATTGCGTAATCGAAATGATTATCGGAAGTTCATGTTTATATTCAACACAATAAATTTACTTATAGTTGATGGGATCTCATGAATTCATAATATTGCGTATCGAAATGATTATGAGAAGTTCACGTTTATATTCAACACAATGAATTGTCTTATAGTTGATGAAAAATCACGAATTCACTGTATCACAAAATCACAATGATTAGCGAAAGTTTACATTTATATTCAACAAAATGAATTGACTTATAGTTGATGAAAGATCATGAATTCATAGTATTGCAGAATCGAAAGTATAATTCATTGTATTGTGAAATAGAAATGATTATCGAAAGTTTACGTTTATATTCAATACAACGAATTGACTTATAGTTGATCAGACATCATGAATTCATTATATTGCATAATCAAAACGATTATCGCAAGTTCACATTTATATTCAATAAAATGACTGGACTTATAGTTGATGAGACATAATGAATTTATTGTATTGAGGAGTCAAAATGATTATCGAAAGTTCACGTTTATATTCAATACAACAAATTGACTTATAGCTGATCAGGGATCATGAATTCATTATATTGTATAATCAAAACGATTATCGCAAGTTCACATTCATATTCAATAAAATGACTTGACTTATAGTTGATGAGAGATCACGAATTCATTGTATTGAGGAATCGAAAGGATTATCGAAAGTTCACGTTTACATTCAACATAATGGATTAACTTATAGTTAATGAGGAATCATGAATTTATTGTATTGCATAATCGAAATAATTATCGCAACTTCACGTTTATATTTAACACAATTAATTGACTTATAGTTGAAAAAAATCATGAATTCATTGTATTGCGTAATCAAAATGATTATCAAAATTTCACGTTTACATACAACACAATGAATTGACTTATAGTAGATGAGAGGTCATGGATTCACTGTAATGCAAAATCAAAACGATTATCAAAACTCAATTTTAGGACATTTATTTAAACCAAAAAAATAAAGTATCTAACCTAGATTCATAACATTCATTTTTATTCAGTGGAAGTACTTAATTTATAAATAAAATAAAGAAAAATGTACCATACACTCAACATACATCAGATGGAGAAATCATGATTTTTCTCAATTCACGAGATCAAAGCGGTTAAACATAATTATAAACTCTAATATCAAAGTGGCTAAACATAGTTATTACTGTTAATTAAAATATTAAAAATAAAAAATTATAAGTAAAATATTATAGTAACTAAAATTTTGTAATTAAATAAAGTGTAATCACCCCAAAAAATTAGAAAAACTCATTTATTTATTTGTAGTTGGAAAATAAGACACTTTTACAGTGCATTGTTTTACATGGTTGTACTTCTCTACTTTATCTTTTTAAATCGGATAATTATTCAATTAAAGTGGGTTGATTTTTCAATCTTGTTAAAATTCATTCAATAACCCTTTCATTTTCCATCAAACCTTTCAAATTTCCTTCAAAAACCCTTTTATTTTTTATTTTATCAAAGCTTGAACTTGAAATATTGTAATTTTTCAGCTCTTCTTACTTTTAAAATTCTCAAAAAAAGAAAGTTTTCATCTTCTTACTCAATTGTCTTACAAAAAGAAATATGAAGAGGAGGAATGCAAAAAGAGGAAGACTAATGAAAGAAAAGTCTTTTTCTTTGTTCGAATCCTTTCTGAAGCCGGTTATTACCGAAATTGTTGTAAGGGTTACTTCATTTTATTTCAAAGATTTGATCAATCTCAAAGAAAGGTATATATATATATATACTTTATTTAGAACAACAATCTAAATATATTTTACTAACTGATTGATTTTTTAGTTGTAAGTTATTTTTGAAAATCGCAAATGAGCGATACATATATGAAAACCTAACAATGCTAGACTTTCAGATTCAAAGGGCATGGCAAATGAAGAAGATGTAAAGGATAAATAATATTTTGGAGATATGTAAGAAATCCCTAAATAAGAAGGCTTGTATCGAAAAGACGTGGTAATAATTAATTTAATTTCTTTTCGTATGTGTGTGAGATTTTACTGATAAATTTATAGAGTTTATCATTGTATTTCTTTGTAGATGGACTTTTTCAGTAACCATTGTCCAGAATGTGCAATGAAGTTGCTGGAGTATGCAGTAAATGAAGGCCACCTTAGGGTATTGTATACAGTCGCCATAATTTCAATATTTAGGGTTGATGAAGACAAGGGAAAAGGGGTAATGTTGCTTGGCAACATGAAAAAAACAACCCCTTAGCAATGTAAGGGATTATCGATGGGGTTTCAAATAAATTTTGACCCAATTATGGGCGGATAATCCTTTAATTTTGGGAGAAGTACCCATTTGTTGCACTGTTCAACATGAACCTCGCGTTCTCAAAAATAAATGGCCTATTGATAGCGACCCAATTGGACAAATCATCTTAAACTAGTGAATCCACATATAGTTCATGGTTATGGTACTTACTTGATGATAACGTTCAATTACACCTCTCCATAGAGATATAGATGATTGTTAACAATATCTTTTACCCAACAAAGATTCAGGGTCGAACCCACGGGGAATAGGTTAAAACAAGTTCTATTAGCTATCACTATTCAGTTGTAATTACTACTTCCTGAAAATAAACTTGCATAAAGTAAAGATAGGGGGTTTGGTTATGTTTCCGAAATAAAATAATAATGCGGTGATAAATAAACAAGATTGAAGTTGTAAACTATATTGAAGACTAGACTAGAATTGTATTCCCCATGACTTGTAAATTAATAGGATAATCATATGCATGATATCATTCATTGTATTGCATGCAAAAACTAGTGAGTTAGGTAACATCTAATTCACCTCCCGGTCCTTCTTAGACGTATCTCACTCATCTCCTCCGGTCTCAGAATATATATTTTACTAACCCTCACCCTAGATCCCAAAGTATTATCTCTTCCCGATTTCAAGTAATTTAGATGAAGTTTATCCCTTCTTTCAAAACCAGACTTTCCAAATTTCTGTTGTGAATTCTTTTTCTAATCAATATCTCCCTTTCAGGCAAGCATAGAATATGGGAAAGTTCTTAATGCGTGCACTCACTAAGAAAGACTTTTGAATGAAAAAATCACAATACATGCAAAAATAATTCACAAATATCAATCCTATGTTAGCCTATTCTAGTTAGGGATGGACGTTCATCGCGCACCTCCTATTTGTGAGTAGATTGATCTTGATTACTTCCATTGTTGGTGAGTACTCACCATTTGACGACATGACACTTTATTTTCATTACGACATTTGATTATTTCATTGTCTCATCGTGCAATAGAGATGAACTCTAAGACTTCTTCCTCTAAAACTTTCTCTTTGTGATTTAAAAAATATGCCTCCAAGAAGGAACCCAATCCAAAGGAATGTTGAGAAGGAGAAACAAGCTTCAAATGACCTTTTAAATGAATAGGTGTCTTATGCGGAGTTTCAAGCCTCTTTACAAGTTCTTGCTCAAGCCATGGCAGTTCAAGTGAACTGAGAGGTGGTAGCTCCCATCAATCCAAATGTGGGTACGACGGCTAGCCAAGTTTGGGATTTCACCCGTATGAACCCTCTCAACTTTCATGTAGATGAGGATCCATAAGAGTTCATGAAGGGTATTGGTATAATTGTTGACATCATGGGTGTTAGCTCGGTGGAAACAAGTGGACTTGGTGGCATATCAACTCAAAGAGATTGCTCAAGTTTGGTATGACCAATGGAAGGACAAAAGAGGTAGAGATGATGATCTCGTTTATAGCAAAGAATTCAAGGGTGCTTTTCTTGACTGATTATTTCCATTGGATCAAAGAGAGGCTAAGGTGCAAGAGTTCATCAATTTATGCCAAGGTAACATGAGTATGATGGAATATGCCCTCAAGTTCACAAAGTTTTCCAAGTATGCTCCTTTCATGATTGTGGAGAAATTTTGTTTCTAATGCATCTGATTAGCCAAAATATGTAGAACCGCCATTCTCTTAAAGGAAATGGACATTTCAAGACTTATGACACATGCCAAGAAAATTGGGGAGGAAAAGTTTAAAGAGAGGTCTAGAAGGGAGTCCAAGAGGGCTCAAACCGATTGTAGTAATTTCTCTCATGATAAGTCTAGATATGATGGTCATCCTCAGTTTCATCAAAGATATTTCGGTCAAGCATCATCTAACACTCCAGCTCCAAAATTTGGTAAGGATAAGATGCCTAATCCTAAGGCATAAGGAGAAAATCCGAGTGGTCAAGTCATCCCTCTATGAAAGAAGTGTGGAAGAAACTACAAGGGAGAATTCTTAACAAGGTCGGATATGTTCTATAGGTGTGGATAGTCGGGTCATAATTCGAAGGAGTGTAGGAGTTGTACTAGACACAAACTCAGAATCAGGCTATCGGTCGTCTGGATCAGTGTACTACTATTTTGGGTGGAAGTCAACACCAAAATAGGTTTTATGCCCTTCAGACTCATCAGGAATTAGACGATTCCCCTGACATGGTGACTCGTATGTTCAAAGTCTTTGACTTTGATGTTTATACATTATTACATCTAGGTGCTACTCTATCATTTGTTACTCCTTATCTTTCTATGAAATTCATTGGTAGTCCCGAGATCTTGTTAGCATCTTTTTTTGTGTATACTTGTGTGGGAGATTGTAATGACCCTTGGGGCCATTTCTGTGATTTTGTGTGTTTTTACCATTTACCCCTTCCCATAGCTTCATTATAGCATTTATGCGGTGTTGGTATATGTCACGACCCAACTCTGTAGGCCGTGACTGGTAGCCGAGTTGGGCACCCATATATACCCTTAGCCCCACTTAGCGTGTTAGTAGAATAAATAAAAGTAGAAATCGAAAAGGGGTCGCTAGAGAGCGCATGAGAACATATATAGCACAAGAGGGCCGTTAAGGCCATCACGGATCATAAAGCCTAAAACATAACCCACATCACAATTCTACATACCTCTAAAGAATGATAGCCTAGTCATATGATGGGATAGGGTCCCATCATACCCTTAACCAACATGTACAAATGTATAATAGAAAAGTTAGTACCAAAATAGGGCTCCAGAAAAAGGAGCACTGCCAACCAACAGGGTGGATATCCTAAGCGAGCGGATCAGCAAACCGAGCGTCTATACCCATGGGCATGTAACACAACTCCCGAAGAAAGGGGGTCAGTACGGACAATGTACCGAGTATGTAAAACATGGACTGTAATAGGTAAAGCCTTTACCAAAACAAAAGGTGAAAAAATGAACAAAATATCCAGAATATCAAAATGCTTTTCATAACCACAGATAATGTATGCAAAAAAACATATGCCATATCCGGCTCCATTATGGGACTCGGTGAACAAATAGTGGTCGCCGCCCCATCATTGATGCCATAGTAGATCATAACTCTAGAGTAGGGAATATCTCCGTAACAAATCATATCATATCAGATGGTCATATCAGATCATATCATAACATATGTGTACATGGCACATCATAACTCCACAAAACCCATGTACAAGGCATACTAGCCCCCTCACATTGGGGCACGACGAATGATGCAGAGAAGTATGCACGATAACAAAACCTGACCCAGGCTCGGTGAAGAAAGCATATAGGCATCCACGAGTGGAGTAGTGACAAACTAAATGCACTTTAAATCATTTTTGAGACTCAATGGAGTTAACAAAATGAGCTATTATTCAAATATCAAGACAAGAGTCATATCAAGTACCTTTTGAATATCAGTATGAGTTATATCCAAATAGAGCTTTTGGAATCATATACACGTATCTAGGCATGATAAAATATCCTTTGGAAAATTAATAAGTTGTCCATCCAAGCGGCTCTACGAATAGGAACTTCCTTGGAATCATATAAAAGTCATATACTTGTTTCATAAAAACCATGACAAAAAGGAAGATTAGCTTTATATACTTATGTCTAAACATGCCAAGAGAAAGAATAAGCTTTACATACTTATGCCAAAGACATGCCAAAAGAAGGAACGTTTAGCTTTACATACCTCTTACGGATTACTCCTAATATGTTCACCTCATCGTCTCTTGAACCTATTTAATATGAAATTAATACTATGGTTAATGTCCCTTCACTTTCCAATTCCAACTCTACAAGCAAGTCTTCATAGAGGTCATTTCCTTATCCATTTCCCTCGACTAGTTCCTAAGTTACCGAAAATCGGGCAGCATCTCCCCTATAACTTCAACATTCCCAAGATTTCAACTCGGACACCATGTCAACAGTCATACCAACAACAACAACCATCAGCATATATACAAGTATATCACTTCAACATTACTCAATATAACTCCAAACCACTAGCTCAAAACTATGATACCAAAATAACGTTTTTAACCTTTATTTCGTAAAACCGTTAACCATACGAAGAGGAAGGTCATGTGGATTCAACCAGAAGTACCCACACCCATTTTAGAACACTTTACAGCCCTGAAACACACAATAAAACCAGCTGTAACCACATCACCACAAGCACAACACACTACGCGACTTCGATTTAGCTATAACCACTTCAATTTAGTTTGTTTCTAATGTCAAGCATCCTTATGCAAATTTTCCACTTACAACCTTATTTAAGACATGTAATATACCTCATAAAAACATCATAAACTCCAGTTCGAAAGAAAAACTTCATCTTACCCAAAACTCGCCAAAACTAGCAAGAACTCATCATAGAATTTCCTTTAGCGTGTCTACAACTTTGTGGCTTCTTGCTAACATTTTGGTTCAGATCCAAACCATAATTTTTAATTAATAATACCCTCATACCATCATGGTATACCCTATATAATTCATTCACTGAACAAAATAGGAAAACTTACCTTTTTCTCCCTTTGGCCGCCACTAGTTTCTCTCTAGCTCCAGGGTTTCTTCACTTCTTTCTTTCTCTAGATTTTTCTTGAATGTGTTGGAGATAAGGATGAATTTTTTATAAGAATGATTCATCCAGTAAATATATATATAGGCCACCTTAGGAGGTGACACATGTCAACTCCTAAGTGGTGACACATGTCAAGCCCTTATTTGGCCAACACATCCCTTCCTCCAATCACGGGATGCCACATCGCATGTGGCGGCCCCACCCCCTTTGCTCCAGCTGCTGCCATATGGAACTCTCTCATTTTTCCATATGACACTCTCTTATGCTTACACGTGTCACCTTCTGTTTAGCGTGTCTCAGTCCCATGGTAGGGTGGTTTGTGGGCAGAGGTTACCCATATCATTTTCAACCTCATAGGCCGGTTTAGGCGGTCCTTCAGCACAAAGATGATGGCACTACTACAGGTTTTGGTGGTCCTATGGTTCCATCTCTTGTTCAAAATCTCGGGGTAAACACTTAGGGTATTCTGGCTGTGGTGGCTAGTCAGGGTTAGCTAAGATGTCTCAGAGAGTCAGTTCTGGATGAGATTGTTATAGTGTAGCGAGTTTAGTCACTTTTCCAAAGATTGTTGTAAGGGTCCATCTTTCAAATAGCATGGCCAGCAGGGTCATTAGTGTCAGCAGGTTCAGGCCCTAGAGCTCTAGTTCAGTCTACCTGAGGTGGTACTAAGTGTTACACCCCGTACTTTCGTACCTTGAAAGACTTTTATATCTTGAGAGGTTTTTGAGTTTCTTGGAAGGTTCTCAAGCTTCTAAAGCTTATTAAGTTTCTTGAACCTCTTAAGTTTCTTAAGTTTTTATTTAAGCTTCTTAAGTTTCTTGAATGGATCGTAGGCTTCTTATAAAATGTTATGTGAGCCAAATAATCTAAGACGCTATCAAACAACTCTGAGGAAGGGAGAATGTGGCACCCCATAGAAGGGAAGATTGGAAATGTGGTTATGAGAATTCGGAAGGAATTGGAGGCCAAGTAATGAGTCGTAGGACTCGACTTACTTATGTAAGATACCAATTTGAAAATCTTACATAGTTAAGCTACTTGAGTACATACAAAGGTTATATAGTAAGGATTACATAGGTTCGTAAAGCAAGATGAGATTATGAACCCACGAGGAGGAAAAGAAAGTAACACATGGCAGCCCCTGAGAGAGTGCCACGTGGAAGCATGAGGGAGTGCCACATGGCAGCAGGTGCAGCAAGGGGTGGTCTCCCACATGCCACGTGGAAGCCCCTAAGTAGAGTGGGTGATGCATTGGCCCTATAAGGGCTTGACACGTGTTACCACTTAGGGGTTGACATGTGTCACCCCTTAAAGTGGCCTATATATAGATGTCTTTGAAGACTTTTAAGTCATCCTTATCATTTAAGTTTCTTTTTATCCAAAAAAATTCAAGAAAAGTCTAGAAGAAAAGAGAAGAGAAACTTGAGCTAGAGAGAAGAGAGATCTTCGGTTTTGGAGGAGAAAAAAAGATAAGTCTCTAATTTCGTTCCATGAATTAATTAACTAGGGTGCACAACGATGTTATGAAGGTGTTATTAATGAAAATTTATGGTTTGGAGCAGCCAAAAATGTTATCAAACAGCCATGAAGTTTAAGGCGCACTAAAGGAACTTTCGAGGCATATTTTGGTGAGTTTTGGACAAGTTAAGGCTTTCCCTTTCAAATTGAAGTTTATGATGTTGTTATGGGGTATATTACATGTCTTAAATGAGGTTGTAAGTGGAAGAATTGTAGAAGGATGCTTGATGTTAGAAACAAACTAAATTGATGTCGCTAGCGTTAAATCGAAGTCGAGTAGTGGATTGTCATTGTGGTGTTGGGGTGAAGCTGGTTGGGTTGCATGTTGCAGGGATTAAAAGTGTTTTAACAAGGGTGTGGGTGCTGCTTGTTATAGACACGTGACCCTCCATTTGGTATGGTTAAAGATTTTGCGAAACAAAGATTAAAAACTCTATTTTTGTATCATAGTTTGGAGCTAGTTGTTTGGAGCTTGTATTGTGTAAGTTTGAAGTGATTTACTTGTAAATACGCTGATGGTTGTTTTTGTTGGTATTTTTTTGACATTGTGGCCGAGTTGAAATCTCGGGGATGTTGAAGTTATAGGGGAGATGCTACCCGAGTTTTGGTAGGTTCGGAACAAGTAACAAACTAGTCGAGGGTAATGGATAAGGAAATAACATCTATGAGTGATTGGGTGTAGAGTTAGAAATTGGAAAGTAAAAGGCCATTAACCTTAGTATTACTTTCATGTTAAATAGGTTCAAGAGACGATGAGGCGAACGTGTAAGAGTAATCCGTAAGAGGTATGTGAAGCTATCCTTCTTTTCTTTTGTCATGTCTTAGCCTTAAGTGATTGATATATGAAATGTGGGGATAATTCCATTCATAGACCTCCAAGTATGACTCATAAGTCTTATTCACTTCTCTATGGTAGAATTCCTATACTAGTTGATTTATTACCTCTCAAGATTTCTATATGATGGAGAGTAGTAAGTATGTAAAGTTATCCCATTTCTCTTGGCATGTTTTGGCATAACTACGTAAAGCTACCCTTCTTTACTCTTGATATGTCTTTGACATAACTGTGATTCTAGGATGGTAAGGTAATGCAATAAGAAGGTTATGATACCGAGCCCATGACGGGCCGGGTACGATATATGTAAATGATGACTTCTTGAGGAAAAGTAGAGACTAGGTAAAACTTATTCTTTCTCTTCCTTTGGCATGTCCTAATTGTAAGTAAAGTGTGATACGAGCTCTGGGGTAACTCCGCTTTTAATTCCTAAATGTAATCCGTATCTCTTATTTACTACTGAATGTCAAACTTTTGTTGTAAGTTGAACTACTTTCCTTGAACTCCATAGGTTGAGAAATATTGGATGCATAAGCTCCTAGTCTTAAGGACTTTGTGACGACGGGTATCTCTGATTCTATGAACTGTTTGTATTACGTTAGCACATGTCTAGAGTACCCGAGATCCTAAGTGGTATAGTACTTAATGGCATTTAGAAAGCACTCGAAATGGCTACACTACTATTCTGGTCCTCAGACGATAGCTTAATGTTCTTACATTGTCGAGTCTATGATAAGGATTTAGATTGTATATGGTTACTCACTACCTTACACGTGTATACTATAATACATCTTTCACTGGGTCCCATAAAGGGCCGGGTATGGTATATGATGATTATGACACCGAGTTCCGTAAAGGGCCAGGTACGATATATGATGATATGATGACACCGAGTCCCATAAAGGGCTGGGTATGGTATATAATATATGGATCGGGCCGAACGTTCCTCGGCATTACTATATAATATATGGATTGGTCCAAATGCTCCTCGATATTACTATATAATATATGGATCAGGCCGAACGTTCCTTAGTATTACTATATAATATACGGATCAGGCTAAATGTTTCTCGGTATTACTATATGATATATGGATCGGACCGAACATTCCTCAACATTACTATATGGTATATAGATCGGGCCATATGTTCCTCGACATTATTATATGAGATAGCACTAATAGTATACAGATGCTTATGATAACAGAGTGATGTAGTCGTTACACCAATACCCGAATGGGACGGGTACAGTACGTGATGATAGTATGTACGACCTTATGTTATAAGCTACAGGTATAGTAAATGATTAGATTTCACACTTTTCCTTGCATCCCTACGCCAACTGTAATTTCCTTATGATGTCTATGCTTTACATACTCAGTACATATGTTGTACTGACCCCCCTTTTCTCAGGGAGGGGGGCTGTGTTCATGCCCGTAGGTACAAATGCACACTTTGGGGATCCATCAGCATAGGAGTTCCACTCAACAGTTCAGAAGCGATCCATAGTGTCGGAGCCTAGCTTTGGTATGAACCCTCAATTTATATATTTATTTGTTCACGGGTACGACAGGGGCCCTATCCCGCCTTATATTACTGTTCTTACTCTTAGAGGTCTGTAGATATATATGTTTGTTATGTATATGTATGTATGTACAGTTGTGCCGATATGCTATGATAGCCTCATCGTCTTATATATTATCTTGCCTATTGGCACACTATGACTTAAATAATAGACCGGTTTACTTATGGTTAGCAAGGGTATACGCGAGTGTCCAGTATGGGCACCCATCGTGGCCTACAGAGTTGGGTCGTGAAAAAAGTTGTATTAGAGTAGTTTGGTCCTTGGAATATCTACAGATCGTGTCTAGTAGAGTCCAGTTTATCGGTGTGTAGTACACCACATCTATAAACAGGATGCTACAGGACATTTAGGATGTTACCTTTCTTTCTTGTCTTAGATCGTGCTATAGATCCTAGTCACAGAAAAACTCCTTATACTAACCTTGGACTTTAGCAGAAGGACGACATCAACCAGAGGAAGTAATTAACGACATTGGAAGTTACAAAGCACGCAGGTAAGCAAGGGCACGAAAGGTATCTTTTGGTTAAGGTATTGACACATAATTGAAACGTAAAGTCTAAAACTGAAAGAAAGGTAGATCGGAAAGTGTAACAGATGAAGGTTAGTTGGACACATGAGGTAAGTCCATCATTTTCATACTATTGTTGATATTGAAAGCCCTGTGTGGCTATGATAGGATATGAATATATATATGTTGGCCCTGTGAGGCATTGTTGGTATTTCCTGCATGCAGGTTTTGGGGATAGTTAGAAGTATAAAGGAAACTCTACCGAAATTTCCCCAGAACAGAAAAAAGGAGGGGAATGAAATATAGATTCTTAATATGTCTTTGAAGTTGATACCGAGTACCCCTATTATGTTGAACTAAAGCTGTAAAAGGTACCCTCCAGGTCGTTGAAGAGGGATACCCTTTTTACTTGGAAAATTTTATTTCGGAGAAACAAAAGCCTATCTGAGTAGCAAAGCTCAGACTAAGGTATCTTTAGCTTGTATTTCGCCGTAGGAAAAGCTCACATTGAGGGGCAAGTTGCCCGATGATGGAGTTTTCTTCTTGTTGGAAAGTACAAAACCCTTGACTATTATTAGAGGACAAGATAAGTTGTTTACAACTCAAGAATAGAAGGACTACTACAGGGAGCACTCAAGATAGACGTGATCAATTAAATATGAGTATCGGACAAAAAAGGGAATAGATAGCTACAAGCTAAAGGTGTAGTATGTCAAATATGTTTGAACAGAATCATATGCGTATGAATAGTTAAAAATAAACAAGAGGATGACATGGGTACACCCTAAAATGGGGGAAGCGGACAATAGAAATACAAGCATAAGAGAAAATCAACTAACGCCATCATATGTAAATGGGAACGCTTAAACTTCAAACGAGATCCCATAAGGGATGGATGCGATCATACCAGCAGTAACATACTGGATCCCATTAGATCTCCGAAGTTAAGCATGCTTGGGCGAGAGTAGTATTAGGATGGGTGACCCCAGGAAAGTGAAAGAGAAAATGAAACAAAAGTATTCATACCTATTCCCTACGTCTACAAGTAATCCCAACCTTTGGAACTCTGATATTGATTGCTCGATGAAAGTATATGTTATGGCAATGGGACAGAGAAACTTTTCATATAGTCGGTATAAGATCTGGAGGAAGGTTTTGGTTCATATTTGAGGACAAATGTTCTAAAGGGGGAAGGATGTTACACCTCGTACTTTTGTACCTTGAAAGAATTTTGTATCTTGAGAGGTTTTTGAGTTTCTTGGAAGGTTCTCAAGCTTCTTAAGCTTCTTAAGTTTCTTGAACCTCTTAAGCTTCTTAAGTTTTTATTTAAGCTTCATAAGTTTCTTGAAAGGATCGTAAGCTTCTTATAAGTTGTCATGTGAGCCGTAAAATGTATGATGCTATCAAACAACTCTAAGGAGGGGAGAATGTGGCAACCCATAAAAGTGAAGATTGGAAATGTGGTTATGAGAATCCGGAAGGAATTGGAGGCTAAGTAATGAGTCGTAGGACTTGAATTACTTAAGTAAGCTACCAATTTGAAAATCTTACATACTTAAGCTACTTGAGTGCATACCAAGGTTATGTAGTAAGGATTACATAGATTCGTAAAGCAAGACGAGATTACGAACCCATGAGGAGGAAAAAAAAGCGATATGTGGCAGCCCCTAAGAGATTACCACATGGCAGGATGAGGGAGCGCCACATGGCAGAAGCTGCAGCAAGGGGGTTGGCCCCACTTGCCATGTGGCAACCCCTAGGTGGAGGGGGTGATGTGTTGGCCCTATAAGGGCTTGACACATGTCACCACTTAGGGGTTGACACGTGTCACCCCTTAAGGTGGCCTATATATAGATGTGTTTGAAGACTTTTAATTCATACATATCCTTTATGTTTCTTTCTATCAGAAAAAAATTCAAGAAAAGTCTAGAAGAAAAGAGAAGAGAAACTTGAGCTAGAGAGAAGAGAGATCTTCGATTTTGGAGGAGAAAAAAAAGGTAAGTGTCCGATTTCGTTCCACGAATTAATTACCTAGGGTGCACCACGATGTTATGAAGGTGTTAGTAATGAAAATATATGGTTTGGATCAGCCCAAAATGTTATCAAACAGCCATGAAGTTTAAGGCGCACTGAAGGAACTTTCGAGGCATGTTTTCGTGAGTTTCGGACAAGTTAAGGCTTTCCCTTTCAAATTGAAGTTGATGATGTTGTTATGGGGTATATTACATATCCTAAATGAGGCTTTAAGTGGAATAATTGCATAAGTATGATTGATATTAGAAACAAACTAAATTAATGTCGCTAGCATTAAATCGAAGTCGAGTAATGGGTTGTCGTTATGGTGTTGGGGTGAAGCTGGTTGGGTTGCATGTTGCAAGGCTTTGAAGTGTTTTAATAAGGGTGTGGTTTCTTCTTGTTGTAGACATACGACCCTCCATTTTGTTTGGTTAAAAATTTTGCGAAACAAAGATTAAAAACTCTATTTTTGTATCATAGTTTGGAGCTAGTTGTTTGGAGCTTGTATTGTGTAAGGTTGAAGTGATTTACTTGTAAATACGCTGATGGTTGTTTTTGTTGGTATGATTTTTGACATTGTGGCCGAGTTGAAATCTCGGGGATGTTGAAGTTATAGGGGAGATGCTGCCTGATTTTTGGTAGGTTCGGAAAAAGTAACAAACTAGTCGAGGGTAATGGATAAGGAAATAACACCTATGAGTACTTGGGTGTAGAGTTTGAAATTGGAAAGTGAAAGGTCATTAACCTTTATTACGTTCATGTTAAATAGGTTCAAGAGACGACGAGGCGAACGTGTAAGAGTAATCCGTAAGAGGTATGTGAAGCTATCCTTCTTTTCTTTTAGCATGTCTCAGCCTTAAGTGATTGATATACAAAATGTGGGGATAATTCCATTCATAGAACTCCAAGTATGACTCATAAGTCTTATTCACTTCTCTATGGTAGAATTCCTATACTAGTTGAGTTATTGCCTCTCAAGACTTCTATATGATGGAGAGTAGTAAGTATGTAAAGTTATCTCCTTTCTCTTGGCATGTTTTGGCATAAGTACGTAAAGCTACCCTTCTTTAATCTTGATATGTCTTTGACATAAGTATGATTCTAGGATGGTAAGGTAATGAAATAAGAAGGTTATGATACCGAGCCCGTGATGGGCCGGGTACGATATATGTAAATGATGACTCCTTGAGGAAAAGTAGAGACTAGGTAAAACTTATTCTTTCTCTTCCTTTGGCATGTCCTAATTGTAAGTAAAGTGTGATACGAGCTCTGGGGTAACTCCACTTTTAAGTCCTAAATGTAATCTGTATCTCTTATTTACTACTGAATATCAAACTTTTGTAGTAAGTTGAACTACTTTCCTTGAACTCCATAGGTTGAGAAATACTGGATGCATAAGCTCCTAGTCTTAAGGACTTTGTGACGACGGGTATCTCTGATTCTATGAACTATTAGTCCCCGAGATCCTAAGTGGTATAGGCCTTAATGGCATTTAGAAATCACTCGAGATGGCTACACTACTATTCTGGTCCTCAGACGATAGCTTAATGTTCTTACATTGTCGAGTCTATGATAAGTATTTAGATTGTATATGGTTACTCACTACCTTACACGTGTATACTGTAATACATCTTTCACCGAGTCCCATAAAGGGTCGGGTATGGTATATGATAATTATGACACCGAGTCCCATAAAGGGCCGGGTATGGTATATATTGCTATGATTACACCGAGTCCCATAAAGGGCCGGGTATGATATATAATATACAGATTGGACTGAACGTTCCTCGACATTACTGTATAATATACGGATCGGTCCGAACATTCCTCGGCATTACTATATAATATATGGATCGAGCCGAACGTTCCTCGGCATTACAATATAATATACGAATCAGGCAGAATGTTACTCGACATTACTATATGATATGTGGATTGGACTGAACGTTTCTTGGCATTACTATATAATATACGGATCGGGACAAACGTTCCTCGGTATTGCTATATGATATGTGGATCAGACCAAATGATCCTCGTCATTACTATATGTTATATGGATTTGGCCGTATGTTCCTTGGCATTATTATATGAGATAGAACTAATAATATACAGATGCTTATGATAACAGAATGATGTAGTCGTTACACCAAGTCCCCAAATGGGAAGGGTATAGTATGTGATGATAGTATGTACGACCTTATGTTATAAGCTATAGGTACAGTAAATGTTTAGATGTCACACTTTCCCCCTCATCCCTATGCCAATTATAATTTCCTTATTATGTCTATGCTTTACATACTCAGTACATATATCGTATTGACCCCCCTTTTCTCTTAGGGGGGCTGCATTCATGCCCACAGGTACTGATGCACACTTTGGGGATCCGTCAGCATAGGAGTTCTACTCAGAGGCTTCAGATGTCATTATCACAACTACGATATCTGTCTCACATTATGTAGCATCCTCTTTGGGAGGATGGCACTTACGAAACAAAAGATAGTATTTTTTTATAATCTCAAATAGTCAACACATTTACAAAACCTTAGTTTGAAATTCTATTTCCAATTCAACACCATTGCGGGTCCATAAAATACACAAAACTCAAACTAGTAATTATCACAAAACTATTATCTTCCTTTGTGCATAATGACAAGTTAAAATATAAACCAAGTACATGGCATGACTTTAGTTAAAAGCACACTCCAAAGTAGCAAAACTAGTCACCCAGTTCAAGTTACAAGCATATGGTTTAGTTTTCACAAGCCTTCAAAATTTCATACATAAGTTCCACATATATCATGTACAAGTCCCCAAAATATTTACAAAAATAGATGCATATGCAGATGTGATCTTCACAAGGGCTCCAAAAATTCTACTCTAAATGGCCATATTCATATCTCATCCCGCACATTACCTACGATAGAAAACAACTATCGCTAAGCATAAAGATTATTATGTATAAACTTTGAGATTGGAGCCATTAGATTGTTCAATTCTCCAGTACGTCACAGGTGGATCAATGAGGTAAACATAAGCCCAAGTGAACAACTATGTCAAAGTATCGAATACAAATTTTGAAGAGTTTCAATATATCAATATTAATATTTGAAGATTCAAGTATCAAGAAAGCTTATAATTCAATTCAAAAAAGTTGTCAAATAATCAATTTGGCTCAATATATACGTCATGCCTTCAAACTAAGCACAATCAGTATCAAGACGGACCAAATCCCTAAAATCAAGAAGGACTGAAGCCCATATAAAGAAGGGTCATCACCCAATATCAAGAGAATCAAGAACCATATTGGAAGTGACTTTTCACTCGTACTCGAAAATGGACGAAAATCCATCATCAAGATGAAATATAAATACAAAGTCAAGATGGGAAAGATTCAAATTGAGAGGCATGCCAATATTAGTGACAAGTCACCGTAACAAGAAGGACAAAGTCCCAATAAGAATGCAAAATGATCAAGCAATCCGTACAAGTGGGCGATTTAGCGAATGTTTGGAAATACTTGAGATAAGAAACATACCATGATATAATACGAAGAGTAAGGAAACAACCCACAAGATACTTAAAATTTCAAAAAATAAAATATATCAATTTTAGGTTTATAGAAAAACCTTGGCGTTTTAGCACATAAAAAGTTCTACCACATCTCGAGGGGTTTAATTCATCTACGCCATAGATCAACCAAAGTCCACTTCGTCAAACAATTCCCCTTAGCTTGTATAAGAGCATATATAACATAGATACACAATACAATATCTACTTAATGTTAAAAGTCTCACCATATCAAAACTCAACATGAAATTAATAAAAATCAGCCCAAACTATAAAAATAGGAATTCTGAACAGCACTACTGTCTTGTCTTATTGCTCAATTTCAAAGGGGTAAATAGGGAAAATAGGCTTTGTAGACCAATGAAAGTTATATATATATATATCTTAGGGTCTCATAATATTTCGAATCACCCCTACAGAAATTCTGTACAAAAGGATATGCTCAAAATACCAACAGAAGTCCATGTAGGATTTTCAAAACAAAAATCTGGACAGCACCTCCCCGGTACTTCATTACCCTTTTTGAGTAGATAAAAGATAAAATGGGTTTTAGAGCCTAAATTAAAGTTGTATATCTATGAAATATATTTTTATAAAATCTTAAATCACTCAAAACAAAGCTTTATATAAGGAGTTATACTAAAATTACTAACAGCAATCCCATCCAAAAATGGGTGTGCAAAACAAAAGTTTATTCCCCCAATTTCCACAATAACAAATTATCAACAACATCAACAACAATACCAACAATCATTTTACATCATAACTTAACTAATTCCACCCATTAAATCCAACCAAAATAGCCCCTAATTCATAAGTCTCAACAAAGCAACAAACAAGTTTATAACGCTACTTCCTCCGTTCTAATCCGTTAATTCTCTAAACAAGCTTTAATAAGGAAAAACGAACATGAATATTACCTTAATTGTAAAGAAACCACATCAATAAATTCCTTTTTCGCTGATTTTGAGCTCAAAGTGAAGACAATACAACGTGTAATGCCTTTCTCTTCATGAGCTTTGGAATTCGGGACTCAAATTTGGGTAAAAATGGCTTCTTAGCCTAGAAGTTCTCTCTCTCTCTATGATATTCTTGAAAGTTATGGTCTAAAATTGAAGAAATATACTGAAATTATCCATTACATGGTAAGAAATATGGGCCTAACCTGACTTGGAATCGGGTTACGCAAAAATCACTACCCAGCTTGACCTTTCTATCTTAAAACATCCATAACTTTTTATTACAATGTCACATATAAAAACACGACCTATTGTTGGAGATTTACTTCAATTATCCACAACTTTCATTTTAGGAGTTTTCCCAAATTTCCAAATTTTGATAAGGTTATCGCCTCCCGAAGTCAAATCATCCGAAAACGTAACAAACAAAACAATATTTTTTTCTTCTATAAAAAATTGGGGTGTTACAACTCTTTCCCCTTTAAGAAATTTCGTCCCAAAATTTTCCTATATAGTATCCCCAAAACAGCTGTGGATATTGGATTCGCATATCCTCTTCTCTATCCCAATAGCTTCCTTGCAAGAATGATTTCTCCAAAGGACTTTTACTAATGGGATTTTCTTGTTTCTAAGCTATTTTGTCTCATGTACCAAGATTTGGATAGGTTCCTCTTCGTATGTCAAGTCAGGATTGACCTCAATAGATTCAACGGGAAGAACAATAGATGGATCTGAGCGATATCTTCTAAGCATAAAAACAAGGAAGATATTGTGGATTCTATCTAACTCCAATAGAGGAGCTAGTTTATATGAAACTGGACCAACTCTCTCAAGTACTTCATATGGTCCAATAAAAAGAGGACTAAGCTTTCCTTTTTAGCCAAATCTCATAATCTTCTTCCATGGAGAAACCTTTAAGAAGATCTTATCTCCTACTTGATACTCAATTTCATGTCTCTATCAGCATAAGACTTTTGTCTATTTGAAGCAATTTTTAGATGATCCTTGATGACTTTTACCTTATCTTCAGTTTATTATACAATCTCAGGACCAACCAGTTTTCGTTCACCAACTTCACTCTAGCAAAAAGGAGATCTACACTTTCTCCCATATAAGGCTGCATAGGGAGCCATGCCTATACTAGATTTTTAGCTATTATTATAAGCAAATTCTATCAAAGCAAGGTGTCTTTCCCAACTACCTTCAAATTCCAAAATGCAAGCTCGAAGCATATCTTCCAAGATTTTAATCACCCTCTCGGATTGGCCATTTGTCTGAGGATAGAAATGTGTACTAAAGTTCAACCTAGTTCCCAAAGCCTCTTGCATGCTAGTCTAGAATCTAATCGCAAAACTTGGATCTCGGTCAGATACAATAGAAATAGGAACACCATATAGCCTCACAATCTCATCAACATAGAATTCTACTAAACGCTGAAGTGGGTATTCCATTTTAATGGCCAAGAAATAAGCACATTTTTTAGCCTATCAAGTATAACCCAAATTGCATCATAATTTTTTTGAGTGCATGGAAGCCCAGAAACAAAGTCCATAGTTATTCTTTCCCATTTCCACTCAAGTATCGACAAGGGTTGTAACAAACCAGTTGGGACTTGATGCTCAGCCTTTACCTGTTGATAAACTAAGCATATAGAAATGAACTCCGCAATGTACTTCTTCATACCATTCCACCAGTAGTGTTCTTTAATGGTTTGCTACATTTTAGTACCTCTAGAATGCATTGCATATGGTGAAGTATGTGCTTCATTCAAAATATTTCTTCTCAAATTATCATCTTTAGGGACACATAACCTATTTTGATAAAGTAGAATATCATCCTTCCTTAATTTAAAATCATATTTTTCTCCAATTTGAGCTTCTTTGATCAATTTCACCAGCTTCTCATCTAACTTCTGTGCTTCTTTCACCTGTTCAAGTAGAACTAGTTTGACTTGCAAACCGGAAGCAATAGAGCCATCAATGTTAAATGCAAGACAATCATTCATGGCTCTTAATTTAAGAAACAAAGGCAAGTGGCTTGGCGATAAACTAGCAAGGCCTTTATGACTTAGAGCATTTACTACCACATTGGCTATACCCGGATGATAATCGATTGTGAAGTCATAATCTTTAATGAGTTCAAGCAATCTACGTTGCCTCAAATTCAACTCTTTCTTTATACCCAAGTACTTCAAACTCTTGTGATCAGTAAATATGTGACACTTTTCGCCATATAAGTAATGCATTCAAATTTTCAAGGCAAACACAATGGCAGCGAGCTCAAGGTCATGAGTAGGATAGTTCAATTCATGTGGTTTTAATATTTGGGAAGCATACGCAACCACTTTCCCTTATTACATCAGGACACAACCCAAACCAGGATGAGAAGCATCACTATATATCACATATTCTTTTTCTTCAGTTGGTAGAGTAAGTATAGGAGCTTGTGTTAATAAGGATTTGAGCTTTTCAAAACTCTCCTGGCATTTGTCATCCCACACAAACTTGACGTCCTTCCTCAAGAGTTTAGTCAAAGGGGAGGCTATAATGGAGAAGCCTTTGACAAACCTTCTATAGTATCCCGCTAAACCCAAGAAACTCCTTACTTCAGTTGGACTTTTAGGTGGTTTCCATTCAACAATAGCTTGAATCTTTCCAGGATCCACTTTTACACCTGCCACTGACACAATATGTCCTAGAAAGGCAACTTCACCAAGCCAAAATTCACATTTAGAATGCTTGGCATAAAGCTTCTTCTCTTGCAAAATTTGTGAAACAATTAGAAGATGCTTTCCATGATCTTCACTATTCTTGGATTATATTAAAATATCATCTATAAAAACCACTACAAATTGATCAAGATAAGGCTTAAACACACGATTTATCAGATCCATAAATGTCGCAGAAGCATTCGTCAATCCAAATGCATCACCAAAAATTCATAATGGTCATATCGAGTCTTAAAGGCAGTTTTAGGGATATTATGTTCCCTTACCCGAAGTTGGTAATACCCAGACCTTAAGTCAATTTTTGAGAATAAACTAGCACCTTTTAACTGGTCAAATAAATCATCAATCCTTGGCAATGGGTATTTATTCTTAATTGTTACCTTGTTCAGTTGCTGGTAATCAATACAAAGCCTAAAAGTCCCATATTTCTTTTTCACAAATAGCATAGGAGCTCCCCAGGGAGAAATACTCGGATGAATAAAACCTTTCTTAAGGAGTTCTTGCAATTTATTTTTCAACACTTTCAGTTCTACTGGAGCCATTCGATAAGGCATCATAGAAATAGGAGTAGTTCCAGGAACAACCTCTATGGGAAATTCAACCTCTCTTTCCGGGGGCAGTCCAGAAAGATTTTCAGGGAAGACATCAGAAAATTCACACACCATGGGTATATCCTCAAGGCTTAGATTTTCTAGGCGTGTATCAAATATATGAGCAAGATAAGCTTCACAACCTTGTCTAACCATCTTCCTTGCCATAACCGCGGAGATGTTATTAGATGCCAATGATCTTTCACCTTGAATAATGATGTGTGAATGTGAAGGAGCTCTAAAGGTCACATGCTTTGACCTACAATCAACTACCGCATGGTATCTATAAAGCCAATCCATACCGTTAATGACATCATAGTCTTGGAAAGGCATTTTAATTAAATCAGCAGGGAAGACTAGATTTTAAATCACCAAGGGACAACCTCGATAGATTTGATTGCAAACAACTTTATGACCCAAAGTACTTTGGACAAGCACACCACAATCGAGTCTCATAGATTTCATATTTTAAGGAAAAGCCAACGATGAGCAAACATACAAATGTGTAGAACCAGGATCAAATAATATAACAACACATAAGTTGAATAAGTGAAATTTACCAACAACCACATCTGCTCCATCTTGGTCATCCCTTTATCTCATCGTATAATCTCATGCTATAGCTCTTAAACCACTCGCTTGATTGGATCCACCTGCACTTGTTGTTTGTGCGTTTCTAGATCTTGCACCTCTATTCTCTTGAGAGGGAGTGGTAATAGGTTTTTGAACAGAGACTTGTGTATATGGATAAGAAGTGGGGTTGGGATTAGGACAATCCCTCACTTTATGATCAAAGCTCCCATAATTAAAATAAGCACCAGAAGCTCTTCTACAAGTACTAAAGTGATTCTTTCCACATTGTGCACAAGTGGGTATACGAATCTTCCCTTGGCCATAGCTTAGAATGCTGGCACTAGAGGAACTTGATCTATTCTTCTTATGTTGGGCTAACTTGCAAAAAGTATTAGCTTTGGAACTGTCAAACCTACACCTTTTTGATGGACTTCCTCAATCCGCATAAGCTTTCCTAAACTTTTGTTCATTTCTACGAACTTGTTCCTTGTCAATACTTTCCCAAGTAAGCTAGCAGAAACTAATTGCCTGCACTAATTGACCGCTACAGATTTCCTGATAGGGTCATTCAAACCATCTTCAAATTGCCTGCACTTATCTTTTTCGTTATGAATAATACCCATAGCATAATGATATAGCTGAAGAAACTTCTGTTGATATTTAGCGATAGACATACTCCCTTACTCTAGATTTAAGAACTCCTTTTTCTTTGCATCATGATAAGCAGGTGGGACATACTTCATATGAAATTCTTTCACAAAATCATTCCAAGTAAAAATAGGAGGTTTTACCCTGGCATTCGGTACACTTACCCATCAATCATAGGCATCTTTTTGTAACAATGAGACAACATACTTAAATTTGGCAGCGTCTGAACACTCTAACTGTTTGCACACTTTTTCAATCCGTTCCAACCACTACTCAGCATCTGTAAGGTCAACAGTGCGTTCAAACTAAACTCCACCCATTTTTGTCAGTTTCTCACAATTTATTTCATTAGGGTCATGCACTCTTCTAGCTATGTGACGAAAAAAATTAGCCATTTGTTGAAAAAGGGGATCAATAGCAGGAGCACTATGACTCATTTGAGGGTGTGGCCCAATTCTTGTACCTTGATTATTTCCCTCTTCAGTTCCACTTGTACTAGGAGAATTAGAATCAGAAAAATATTCTCCAACCCCTTCTTGTAGGTGAAGTTGGGCATTAGAGGTATTTAAAATCTCACGAGCGGCTTCCATTAGTCTAGTAGAAGTAGAAAATGCCTCGGCCTTATTCCTTCATAAGGGAAGATCACATAGTATTAGGGATATGTACATGATGCATATGCAGTTTATACTAAAAAACTATATGACAAAAAGAAATAGTATACCAACAAGTCATAACAAAAGTCCTAGAATAATAAACCTAGGCTCTGATACCAACACTTGTAGCATCCCCTTTAAGAGGATGCCACTTATGAAACAAAAAATAGTTTTTTTAATAATCTCAAATATTTAACACATTTAGAAAACTTGGTTTGAAATTCTATTTCCAATTCAACACCATTGTGGGTCCATAAAATACACAAAACTCAAACTATTAATTATCACAAAACTATTATCTTCCTTTGTGTATAATGACAAGTCAAAATATAAACCCAGTATATGGCATGACTTGAGTTAAAATCACACTCCAAAATAGCAAAACTAGTCACCCAGTTAAAATTACAAGCATATGGTTTTATTTTCACAAGCCTTCAAAATTTCATACATAAGTTCCACATGTATCATGTACAAGTCCCCAAAATATTTACAAAACTAGATGCATATGCAGATGTGATCTTCACAAGGGCTCTAAAAAGTCTACTCCAAATGGCCATCTTCATATCTTGTCCTGCATATTACCTACGATAGAAAACAACTATTTTGAAGCATAAAGCTTAGTGGTGCATAAACTTTGGGCTTGGAGCCATTAGATTCTTCAATTCCCCTGTTCGTCGCAGGTGGTTCAATGAGGTAAAAGTAAGCCCAAGTGAACAAGTATGTCAAAGTATCGAACACAAACCTTGAATAGTTTCAAAATATCAATATTAATATTTGAAGTCTCAAGTATCAATAAAGCTTATAATTCAATTCAAAAGAGTTGAAAAATAATAAATTTCGCCCAATATATACGTCATGCCTTCACACTAAGCACAATCAGTATCAAGACGGTCTGAATCCTTGAAATCAAGATAGACTAAAGCCCATATCAAGAAGGGTCATCACACAATATCAAGAGAATCAAGAACCATGTTGAAAGTGACTTTCCACTTGTATTCAAAAATGGACGAAAATCCATAGTCAAGACAAAATGTAAATCCAAAGTCAAGATGGGAAAGATTCAAATTGAGAGGCATGCCAATATTAATGACAAGTCACCGTAACAAGAAAGACAAAGTCCCAATAAGATCTTGACAAGTCTTTGGTAGTGGTTGTTAAATAAAAGCAAGATCTTGACCCAAAGTTTATCGAGTTAAAGAAGTTGGTAAAGGAAAAGAAGATAGAAGTCTTTTCCCAAGGGGGAGATGAGGTTCTATACTACCAGGGTCGGATATGTGTTCCAGATGCTGATGGCCTAAGGAGTTTGATCTTGATGGAGGCTCATAATTCTAGATACTCGATTCATCCCGGTTCAACGAAAATGTACCAAGACTTAAAGGAGTTGTATTGGTGGGGTGGCATAAAGAAGGACATAGCAAGGTTTGTGTCCGAATGTACAAATTGCCAACAAGTGAAGGCCGAACATCAAAGGCCGGGTGGACTAGCTCAAGACATTGAAATCCCTACTTGGAAGTGGGAAGATGTGAATATGGATTTTGTAGTGGGTTTGCCTCATACCCGAAAGCGTCATGACTCGATTTAGGTAATTATTGATAGAATGACTAAGTCAGCTCACTTCCTACCGATTAAAACTTCATATAGTGCTGAAGACTATGCCAAGTTGTATATTCGAGAGTTAGTGAGGTTGCATGGTGTGCCATTATCCATTATTTCAGATCGTGGTACCCAATTCACTTCTCACTTCTGGAGATCATTTCAAAAAGGCCTCGGTACTAAGGTAAAGTTGAGCATAACATTCCATCCTCAAATGGATGGGCAAGCCGAAAGGACGATTCAAACACTAGAGGATATGTTAAGGGCTTGTGTGTTGGAGTTTAAAGGGAATTGGGATGATCATATACCTCTCATCGAGTTTGCCTATAATAATAGTTACCACTCAAGTATTGAGATGGCGCCATTTGAGGCTTTGTATGGGAGACGATGTAGATCACCGGTTGGTTGGTTCGAAGTAGGTGAGATGACCTTGTTGGGCCCTAATTTGGTACTTGATGCTTTAGAGAAGGTGAAGATCATTAGAGAAAGGTTGAAGATGGCTCAAAGTCGTCAAAAGTCCTAGTCTGACACTATAAGAAGGGATCTTAAGTTTAATGTTGATGATTGGGTGTATCTGATGGTTTCACCCATGAAAGGTGTGGTTCGATTTGGTAAGAAAGGGAAATTGAGCCCTAGGTATGTAGGGCCTTATAGAATCGTGAGACGTGTTGGTAAGGTTGCATATGAGTTGGAATTACCATTGGAAATATCCATGGTTCATCTAGTGTTTCATGTGTCTATATTGAAAAAAGATGTGGGTGATCCTAGTTCCATTGTACCTATGAGAGTAGTGAATATTGAAGAAAACTTGACCTATGAAGAAGTTCCTGTGGAAATTTTGGATCGGCAAGTTAAGAGATTGAGGAACAAAGAAGTTGCATCTGTTAAAGTCCTTTGGAGGAATCAACAAATAGAAAGTGCAACATGGGAAGCGGAAGCGGATATGATTAAGAGATACCCTCATCTTTTCCCCTCTACCCAAACATAAGGTATTAAGTTGTCCTTGCTCAATTACTTGAAATCTTTGCACCTCAACGTTTCTTGTCATATGCTTGCAAGATTATAAAATATGTTTTAAACGATGTTTTAAATTACACTATTGCATTAATGATAGGTTTTTGCTTTACACTCTACTCTACTCAAGCTAAGTCTTTCCTCATTCGAGGACGAATGTTCCCAAGGGGGAGATAATATAACATCCCCTAAAAACGTTGTATACGATGTTTCAATTCTCGCCTAAATATGATACAACCTCTGTATTTTTTGCATAACTTTTCATAGGAATATCCAAATTGGGTGATTCAAATTTCTGAGTAACCACAAGATCATTACCTACAACTTTTGTGCAGACCATATTTTATATTTCGGAGGTTACGTAGGTCAAATAAATTAATTTTTGTAAGGTAGGATGTTGTGACGGAAAGGAGTATTTATAGAAGAAAAATCATATCTCACTGTAGGTTTATCTAAATTGGTTGATTATTAAACGAGATGAAACTATACTTCCATATCTACAATTCTTATGAATATACTAAATCCTAATAAGGAATTTATCTTATTCAAACACAGCACCGAAAAAGAGTATTCTGTTAAAAAGAACTCATCTCACCTACCATGGAAAGATCTAGATACATTTGACATCACTCATGACATAAATTGTCCTCCATTTAACATCATCCATGACATCAATATATTCCATTAAATTTTCAGATTTTTCTTTATAATTATTTTATTTATTGTTAGGTCCCTCTTTCCCACCTATAAATACCCACCTTATTTCCTCATTTTATTCATCAAGCTCTCTATACACTTCTTTACACTCTCAAATATAGTTTTAGTTCTTGGTAGTGAAGAAATACTATTCCGGTGATTCATATACTCCGAGTAGTATACAAAACATTCCGGCGAGGAGAGAAGCTAGGACTCAAGAGTGTTCATTAAGTCTTTCGGTAACGACTAAAGCTTCGGATTCCAGGTATGTAAGGCTTTAATGAGAGTATTCCTTCCACTCTCATGTCTAAATTATTTTGATTATATGACAAATTATATTTATTTTCTTTAAGCTCTACTGTAAATTACGTGTGTGTTTATCCATGGGTTCTTCCACCCATGTAGTCCAAAAACTCTTTCAAATAAGTCTCTTGATTTCAAATAATATTTTCTTATGGTAATTCTTATTTTTACTTAATAGTATAAATCATTGTTAAAGTAATGATTTTTGGTCTATTTTGATGCAACATAATTTCATATGTATGAATTGATGGTTTGCAAGTAATTCCTCTATTTATCTATTTAAAGGTTCTTGAAATTTATGGTGGGTTGTTTAAAGCATGATTTTTAATTAATGTATTTTAAAGTATTAATGTATATTTATTTTTAATAAAGTTTGACTTGAAAGCTTTGACTCCAAATAAAAGTTTATGAAAGCAATATCTATGATCAAAAAGGGAGTCTTATAAAATGAAAGAATGATGAAATGATATGAATGATGGATTCTTTATGCAATAAGGACAATTCTTTCATATTTTAATTATCAAATGTTTTAATGAGCTATTCTACCGAATATGATGTTTGAATTCTCAAGTTATATTCTATGAATATTTTAAAGTATTAAACTATTCTGTGGGATTGACTTAGCACCGAATGAGGCATTGAGGTGGGATTCGGTAAGGGAATCCTAGTAGCAACCTCTTGTCTCATTAACTATGTGCCAACATAGGAGCCCTTGTAGGCTTAGGCTAATGGATTCATAAATAGCTCTTAAAGTTAAAGTTAAAGAAATGAATAAAGTTGACGGAGTTCTACCAGGCAAGTAGTCTCCCCAGCCAACGTAGGGGGTTATGTTGGATTCAATGTAATAACTCGCATGGTCTTAAATGTCGGTTATGGTTAATTTCCCTCAAAATGAATGTTTTAAAGGATATATATATGATTTATTATGCATACATTAAATTATGTTCCATATTACATAAATGTTTTAATGTTTCCTCAATGTTCATGCATCCTTACATACTTTTACACCCCGTAGTTTTGTACATTGTAGCATGTTTTTGTTAAAAATATTGCCGCGGGATACATGTTATCTATCAGACTCCACCCAAGTAGTAACGGTTGGGAATAGGTTTATAAGAATCTGAAAAGAGTTGGAGGCCGAATAATGAGTCGTGGTACTCCATTTACTTACGTAAGCCACCAACTTGGATGTTGTACATACTTAAACTAGTTGATTACATACTAAGCTTGCATAGTATGGATTACATAGGCTCTTAAAATAAGACGAGAGGACAAACCTATGAAAGGGAGCAAAAACTAGTTTCCGAACTTATGAAAGAGAAGCAAACAGGTGACAAGCAAGCAGGTGACAAGCAGGGAGGTGACAAGCAAGTAGGTCACACACCCAGGTGGGACCCACACTGCCACGTGGCAGCATGTGATTGGTGGCATGTAATGACGTGGCTGCCTAAGGTTGTGACACGTGTCACCCTTAGAGGATGACACATGTCACCTTCCAAAAGGATGTATATATGTGTAAATTGCTGAAAATTTATCATATTTCAGCCTTCTCTCTTCCAAAAAAAAACTTGAGAGAAAAACCAAGAACAAGAGAGAGTATAGCTACGGGTTTGGTTGCCAAGAAAGGTAAGGCCTGATTTCTTTCCGTGAATTAATTATTTAAGGTATCCTATGGTGATATGACGGTGTTTAACAACATAAAATTTATTGTTAGGGAAAAGAGGAGATTTTGTTCTTGTTAACAGACCCATTTTTGAAGATACCACTGTTAGTAAAACGAGTATAACTCCTTGTGTAAGGCTTAGTTTCAAGTGATTCAATATGGTTTGGAAATATATTTCATAGTTCTATAACTTTTATTTAGCCTCTAAAACCCAGTTTTTCTTTTATCTGCTCGAAAAAGGGTGGTGAAGCATGGGGGAGTTGCTGCCCAGATTTCTTTTTAAAAATTTTACAAGGACTGCTGTTGGTATCTTGGGAATATCATTTTGTACAAAATTTATGTAGGGGTTATTCAAAATTGTATGCGACCCTAAGACACATGTCTATAACTTTCATTGAGGATACAAATCTTGTTTCCCTCAATTACCCGTTCAAAACTAAGCAACAATACAGGACAGTAAGCTGTCCAAACTTCACGTTTTGATAGTTTTGACAAGTTTAATGTAAGGTAAGGTATTTCCTTCTAATTTGAAGTTTATGGTGTTTTCATAGGGTGTATTACGCATCTTGTATGATGCTGGAGGTGTAAAAATGTCATAGCAATGTTTAACGTTCGAAGCAATCCAAATTGTAGTCGTTATAGTCTAATTGTTGTCGAAGTAAAGTGTTGTTATTGTGAGTGGGTGATGCAGGGGTGTGATGTGTGGTTGAAGGGCCTAAATGTGTTTTAAAGTCGGTTAGGGTGCTGATGGTTTAATCCACATGACCCCTCGTTGTGTATAATTAAAGGCATTACAAAATAAAGGCTAAACGCCCTATTGTGATATCGTATTTTTGAATAAGTCATTTGAAGTTTATGTTGTATATTGTTGTTGTGAATTGCTTAAACATATGATGCAGGTTGTTGTTCTTGGTTGGCTGTAGGTCTTAGGGAACTAATTAGAAATCCGGATAGGGCACATTGTAGGGGATGTGCTGTCCAATTTTCGTTAACACCTTAACAAACTAAAGAACTAGTCGAGGAAATGACTAAGGAAATAGATTCCATTAATACTAAGGTGTAACCTAAGATACTGGAAAGTTAAGAAAGGTTGACATTCATATTACTTTTATGTTGGATAGGTTCAAAGGATGATGAGGCGAACGGGATAAAGAGTAACTCACAAGAGGTATGTGAAGATACCCTTTATTCTTTTTTGCATGTCTTAGAAGTAAGAATTATGTATGTGAAATTGATAATTGTTCCATTCTAAAAATCTGAGTATGAGTTAAGAGTTTTGTCCACTACCTACTGAATTGATAAAAAGGTAGTACATGTAAAGCTTGTCTTTTACTACCTCCAAAAAGACTGGATCATAGGCAATCTAGGGCATGGATCTGGAGGTGACTCCATTCATAAGTTCTGGGTATAATTCATGACTTGTAGTCACGATTGAACATCAAAGGTCTGAAGGTAGTTAAACTACTACTCCCAAGCCTTCTATATAGTAAATGATAAGTGGAGATACTAGCTCCTCTTCCTAAAGGCTCTACAGTAACATATGTTTCCAATTGCACAAGTTGTGTCCTTGATTACATGAGCTATAGGGCATGGTCTTGATACATGTTGTGGTTCCCGAGGCACCAATTGATGTAATCCCTAATGACATCTAAATGGTACTTCAGATAATTACTTTCCTAAGCTTTTAGTGATGATTCACGTGACTATTTCATGGAGTCTCAGAACCTATACTTACTTTTAAATGATATGGGTCCTAAAGTAGTTGAACTATGACCCTCAAGCCTTCTATAGGCTGAATAGTGATGGGATGTGTAAGCTCCTAAACCTGGGGGATCTTGGGCATACTTTATGATAATGGTTGAGGGATATTTGATATGGTGATGAGTCCGACATGTATGTATATGCATGTTACATTATATATGGATCGGGCTGTCGTTCCTCGGCGTTGTTATATGATATGCATGTATACGGATCGGGTCGTCGTACCTCGGCACTATTATGCATTATACGGATCGGGCCGTCGTACCTCGTCACTGTTATATGAGATATGGATCGGGCCGTCGTACCTCGGCATTATTATTATTATGACATGATATAAGGATCGGGTCGTCGTTCCTCGGCACGTACTTGCTATATACATGGACCGGGCTGTGCGTTCCACAGCACTAATAAGACATATGTTCTCCAGATAGCAGAACGATATAATTGTTACACCAAGTCCCTGAACGGGCTGAGTACGGTACGTGATAATAGTATGTGTGACTTTGTTTTATAAGATGCAGGTACGGTGAATAGCTAAACATTATACTTGCCCTATATCCCTATTTTAACTGTAATTCCTTATATACTGTTACATGCTTACATACTCAGTACATATGTCGTACTGACCCCCTTTCCTCAAGGGGGGCTGCATTTCATGCCCGTAGGTACAGACGCGCGATTTTGGGATCTGCCAGCCTAGGGTTCCACTCGGCAAGTTTGGGAAAAACTTCACTGTGTCGGAGCCTAGCTTTTGGTACTATACCTCTGATATTTATTTGTTTATTCAGGGGTACGGTGGGGGCCCTGTCCCGCTTTATGTTATCACTAATACTCTTTGAGGTCTGTAGATACGTGTGTGGGTTGTGTATACATGCGTGTTTAGTTGTGTCTGTATGAATTATATTTTGGGACGTTCCCTTTATCATGGCAGCCCTGCCGGCTCGCATATGTATTTAAAACGGGACGACCCTACATGCTACGATAGCCTCGCCGGCTTGTAAGTCATGTTGCCTACTAAGATGTTGTGACCCAAAAAGGTGACAAGTTTAATTACGGTTACCAGGAGTGCATGCAAGTGTCCAGCTAGGGCACCAAGTCGCAGCCCACGGGGATGGTTCGTGACATAAGTGGTATCAGAGCAGTTCATCCTTAGAGTGTCTACAGACCGTGTCTAGTAGAGGCTTGTTTATCGGTGTGTTGTGCACCACATCTATAAACAGGAGGCTACAGGACATTTAGGATGTTGTCTATCTTTCTTATCTTACATCGTGCGATAGAGCTGTAATATTAAGATGATTCCTTCCTAACAATTTATTCTGTTTACAGTAATGCCTCCAAGGAAAGAAATGGCTGCCCAGAAGGGCAAATTAGTAGCAGGGGAAACTAGTCAGACCCCGAGAGTTATAAAGGCGCGTGACCAGTCTATGCCGGGGATTATGCTCTGGTCGGCAAGTTCTACTACACCATCACTTTTAGAAGAGCATAGAGCAGCAACAAGCTCTACTACACCGCCACTTCCAGAGGAACATAGGGAAGCAGCAGCTGCAGAACCCGAGACTCTAGAGCCTGAACCTCCAGCCCCACAGCCAGGGCTGGAAGATAGGGCCATGAGAGATGCGGTTCAATTATTGACTAGGATAGTAGCAGGGCAGGCTCGAAGGCATGGGCTAGGAGCCGATGATGTAGATAGACATGACAGCTTGAGGGTTCGTGACTTCTTGACTTGTAACCCTCCAGAATTTTATGGGTCGAGACCCGTAGATGACCCACAAGAGTTCATTCGACAAATGCAACATATGTTAACAGTAATTAGGGCTTCTGAGACTGAGTCTGTTGAATTGGCTTCATATCGGTTGCATGACATAGCCGTTAATTGGTATGAGTCTGGGAAACTATCAAAAGGCGAGGATTCTTCTTTAGCAGTCTGGGATGAGTTTGTGGAAGCCTTCCTTAACCACTTTCTACCTCCGGAAATGAAGCGAGCCAGAGTTCATAGATTTTTGCAGTTAAGGCAAAATGGCAGGAGCATTAGTGACTACAGCCTTGAGTTTGACTCGTTGGCGAGACATGCGCCCACTATTGTGGCGGATATGGCTAATAGGGTGCATCCCTATATGATGGGGCTAGATCGCTACTTGATTGATAGTTGTATGGCCATGGCTTCTCAGCCAGGTATGGATATTGCTCGAGTACAGGAGTACGCACAAAGGGTGGAGGATCGACATGGAGGGCGACAACTAGATAGAAGTTATGATAGAGGCCAGCATAAGAAAGTTAGGTTGGGTCGTTATTTAGGGGAGTTTTGAGGAGACCAACCCTCAGCAGTATAGTAGGTATCCTTCCCAGCAAGCCCAGAGTTCACCCCCACAGTTTATGGGTCGGGGGTTCAATAGCACAGGGTATTCAGAGGCCGGTCAGAGCTCACAGATGAATAGGGATTTGCGTTGGTCGAGGCCACCTTTGCCTTGGTGCTCTCGTTGTGGTAGGTCTCACTTTGGGGAATGTCGTTCTGTTTCGGATGCTTATTTCACTTATGGCCGTCAAGGCCATTTCATGAGAGATTGCCCACTTAAGGGTAACCAAGGTAGTGCATCCCAGCCTACTGGGTCAGTTGCTGGTTCTTCGTCTTCGGTTGCTATGCGCCCTATGGGGAAGGGTACTCAGACAATAGTAGGCCATGGTAGAGGTCGTGGTGGAACTTCTACTCATAGTGGTCCTTCGAACTGCATCTACGCCTTAGCTAGCAGACAGGATCAGGAGGCGCCACCATATGTGGTTACATGTATATTGTCAATTTCCTTTCAAAATATATATGCATTAATATCGGGAGCCCTGTGTGGCTATAATATGATATGATCTGAATATATATATGCGTGCCCTGTGAGGCATTGTTGGTATTTTCTGCGTGCAGGTTTTCGAGATGGTAAGAAATATGGAGGAAACTCTGCCAACATTTTTCAAAAAAAAAAGATACAGGGTTGCAGTATACCCTATCTGTAATAAGAAGTATGAGACTATGAGATGGAACACGAACAGGGTATGATATGAATATAACGAGGATCGCTATGGAAATAAGTAAAGCCTAGTGAGAAAGTGGCTAAAGATAGGATATGGTCCATGTAATAAGAATATAAGGGTAACTTGGGCGGTGCAGCTTAGCCTACCGGATCAACTGCTGGGTTATCGTCTTCTTCAGTAGTTATGCGCCCCACGGGGCAGGATGCGACCATACCAGAACTAAGGCACCGGATCCCATCAGAACTCCGAAGTTAAGCGTGCTTGGGCGAGAGTAGCACTAGGATGGGTGACCTCCTGGGAAGCCTTGTGCGGTTGGGATATGAAATGCTATGAACATATGTATTTGAAAAGTTGAACATAAGCGGACACTGAAATGGATACACCCAAAAGGGGGGAAGTGGATATAGGAGATACAAGCATGGGATGAAACCAACAAACACTATAATGTGTTCATGTGAATATTTAAATTTCAAGTGAGATCCCATGCTGCAATGAGACGGCAAAGATCTAAAAGCCACCAATGAACGGATAGAAGCCATGATACCTCAGACAGTGTTGAGAATTATTAGTAAGGACCTTACATAGTATGACATCAAAGAATGGATGCGTACAAAGAGGATGAATACAACAAGAGAGTCACAATGAGAATTTAAGGATATTGTAAGAGCTAGCAAGGCTATACTTGACTTAAGGTTAAAGTGTTGGCAACCGAATTATTGGTTAGTGATATTGTGACTTACAAGTAACACAAAATAAAGGATAAGAGATCTTTCCTAAGGTAGAATACAAGAAAACTTAAGAATAAGTTAAGAAAAGGAAAGACCGCAAAAAAATATGAACGCACTTGGTACAAAATTTTCCTGATATCCTTTTAGACCTTGTAAGAGTTAACATTCGAGGATGAATGTTCTAAAGGGGAAAGGATGTTACACCCCATGGCAGCATGTGATTGGTGGCATGTAATGACGTGGCTGCCTAAGGTTTTGACACGTGTCACCCTTAGAGGATGACACGTGTCACCTTCCAAAAGGATATATATGTGTGTAAAGTGCTGAAAATTTATCACATTTCAGCCTTCTCTCTTCAAAAAAAAACTTGAGAGAAAAACAAAGAACAAGAGAGAGTATAGCTACGGGTTTGGTGGCCAAGAAAGGTAAGGCCCGATTTTTTTCCATGAATTAATTATTTAAGGTATCCTATGGTGATATGACAGTGTATAACAACATAAAATTTATCGTTAGGGAAAAGAGGAGATTTTGTTCTTGTTAACAGACCCGTTTTTGAAGATACCACTGTTAGTAAAACGAGAATAACTCCTTTTGTAAGGCTTAGTTTCAAGTAATTCAAGATTTTTTGGAAAGATATTTCATAGGTCTATAACTTTTATTTAGCCTCTAAAACCCAGTTTTTTCTTTTATCTGCTCGAAAAAGGGTGGTGAAGCATGGGGGAGCTGCTGCCCAGATTTCGTTTTAGAAATTTTACAAGGACTGCTGTTGGTATCTTGGGAATATCTTTTTGTACAAAATTGATGTAGGCGTAATTCAAAATTTTATGCGACCCTAAGACACATGTATATAACTTTCATTGAGGACACAAATCCTTTTTCCCTCAATTACCCCTTCGAAACTAAGCAACAATACAAGACAGTAAGCTGTCCAAACTTCACGTTTTGATAGTTTTGACAAGTTTAACGTAAGGTAAGGTCTTTCCTTCTAATTTTAAGTTTATGGTGTTGTCATAGGGTGTATTACACACCTTTTATGATGCTGTAAGTGTAAAAATGTCATAGAAATGTTTAACGTTCGAAGCAATCCAAATTGTAGTCGTTATAGTCGAATTGTTGTCGAAGTAAAGTGTTGTTATTGTGAGTGGTTGCTGCAGGGGTGTGATGTGTGGTTGCAGGGCCTAAATGTGTTTTAAAGTGGGTTAGGGTGCTGCTGGTTGAAGCCACATGACCCCTCTTTGTGTATAATTAAAGGAGTTACAAAATAAAGGCTAGACGCCCTATTGTGATATCGTATTTTTGAATAAGTCGTTTGAAGTTTATGTTGTATATTGTTGTTGTGAATTGCTTAAACATATGCTGCAGGTTGTTTTTGTTGGATGGCTGTAGGTCTTAGGGACCTAATTGGAAATCCGGATAGGGCACAGTGTAGGGGAGGTGCTGCCCAATTTTCGTTAACACATTAACAAACTAAAGAACTAGTCTAGGAAACGACTAAGAAAATAGATTCCATTAATACTAAGGTGTAACCTAAGCTACTGGAAAGTTAACAAAGGTTGATATTCATATTACTTTTATGTTGGATAGGTTCAAAGGATGACGAGGCGAACGGGATAAAGAGTAACTCACAAGAGGTATGTGAAGCTACCCTTTCTTCTTTTTGGCATGTCTTAGAAGTAAGAATTATTTATGTGAAATTGGTAATTGTTCCAATCTAAAAATCTGAGTATGAGTTAAGAGTTTTGTCCACTACCTACTGAATTGATAAAAAGGTAGTACATGTAAAGCTTGTCTTTTACTACCTCCAAAGAGACTGGATCGTGGGTAATCTAGGGCATAGATCTATAGGTGACTCCATTCATAAGTTCTGGGTATAATTCATGACTTGTAGTCACGATTGAACATCAAAGGTCTGAAGGTAGTTAAACTACAACTCCCAAGCCTTGTATATAGTAAATGATAAGTGGATATACTAGCTCCTCTTCCTAAAGGCTCTACAGTAACATATGTTTCCAATTGCACAAGTTGTGTCCTTGATTACATGAGCTATAGGGCATGGTCTTGATACATGTTTGTGGTTACCGAGGCCCCAATTGATGTAATCCCTAATGACATCTAAATGGTACTTCAGATAATTACTTCCTAAGCTTTCAGTGATGATTCACGTGACTATTTCATGGAGTCTCAGAACCTGTACTTACTTTTAAATGATAGGGGTCCTAAAGTACTTGAACTATGACCCTCAAGCCTTCTATAGGCTGAATAGCGATGGGATGTGTAAGCTCCTAAACCTGGGGGTTCTTGGGCATACTTTATGATAATGGTTGAGGGATATTTGATATGGTGATGAGTCCTACATGTATGTATATGCATGTTACATTATATATGGATCGGGCTGTTGTTCCTCGGCGTTGTTATATGATATGCATGTATACAGATCGGGTCGTCGTACCTCGGCACTATTATGCATTATACGGATCGGGCCGTCGTACCTCGTCACTGTTATATGAGATATGGATCGGGCCATCGTACCTCGGCATTATTATTATTATGACATGATATAAGGATCGGGTCGTCGTTCCTCGGCACGTACTTGCTATATATATGGACCGGGCTGTGCGTTCCACAACACTAATAAGACATATGTTCTCCAGATAGCAGAACGATATAATTGTTACACCAAGTCCCTGAACGGGCTGAGTACGGTACGTGATAATAGTATGTGTGACTTTGTTTTATAAGATGCAGGTACGGTGAATAGCTAAACATTATACTTGCCCTATATCCCTATTTTAACTGTAATTCCTTATATACTGTTACATGCTTACATACTCAGTACATATGTCGTACTGACCCCCTTTCCTCAAGGGGCTGCATTTCATGCCCGTAGGTACAGACGCGCGATTTTGGGATCCGCCAGCCTAGGGTTCCACTCGGCAAGTTTGGGAAAAACTTCACTGTGTCGGAGCCTAGCTTTTGGTACTATACCTCTGATATATATTTGTTTATTCAGGGGTACGGCGGGGGCCCTGTCCCGCCTTATGTTATCACTAATACTATTAGAGGTCTGTAGATATGTGTGTGGGTTGTGTATACATGCGTGTTTAGTTGTGTCTGTATGAATTATATTCTGGGACGTTCCCTTTATCGTGGCAGCCCTGCCGGCTCGCATATGTATTTAAAATAGGACGACCCTACATGCTACGATAGCCTCGCCGGCTTGTAAGTTGTGTTGCCTACTGAGACGTTGTGACCCAAATAGGTGACAAGTTTAGTTACGGTTACTAGGAGTGCATGCGAGTGTCCAGCTAGGGCACCCAGTCGTAGCCCACGGGGATGGGTCGTGACACATACTTAGTACATTCAAAGTACTAATGCATACTCTTTTGCCTACATGATATCACCATGTAGGGATCAGTGCTCCTCCTCGTTCTCCTCCACGTGGCTAGTTGATATTCCATTGAAGACTACTTTTGGTGAGTTCCCATGTTTCGAGAACCACACTCCTTTATATTTCTAGATTATAATATGTTAAGATATTTTACTATGGCATTTCTTCTATTATAATTTAGGGTGAGCTAGGGACTTGTCTTAGCCCCATTAAATCTAATAGTTAGAGGTATTGTTGGACATATGTAAGATGAAGATTTACTAATATGATTTCCGCTTATTTATTTATCATCATTACCTATGAAAGGCTAAAACAATGCTAAGAGGCTTGATTGAGGTACTTTCGGGTTCCTCATTCGCCATGTCACGTCTAGGCCCTAGGCTTGGGTCGTGACTGTTACGCCCCTTACCTTTGCAAGATATTGGATGGGTGTGGCAATGATAATAGTTTGTTGTATCATCATGAGGCTCATATTCGTGGTTGTCGATTATGAAAACTCTCCAAGAGTAAAATATTATTTTATACAGAGTTCCATTTAATTATCTATATTTTTGTAAAGCATTGTCTATTTTGTATATTGAATGCTTTATTGAGTATTCATATTGAGTTGAATTGAGTATTCTTGAGTAAATTTTGTTTTCAGCTATTTTAGATATCGTACATTCCACATACTGATAGAGATCCTCATTTGGTGCATTATTGTAAATTAGCTTCCATCCTGCTTTTGGTTAGACCTCTTTGTATTCAGAGGATATCTTAGTCTTTTTACTTAGTCTTCACTTATTTGTATTTTGAGATAGTCGTGGTCTCGTACCGATACCTATTTAGATTCAGTTTAGAGGCTCCATAGACTAGTCACAGACAAAGTTTAGATATTCATTGAGTTTTCAGATATTATGTTTAAAACTCCTTATGCATATATGTTTAAGTATTGAAACTTATTTTCATCAGAATCACTTATATTCTTATTTACTCCCATATGAGTTACATTATCTATGATTTAAGTATTCTCCTTAGTGACCTAGGTAGGACAAGGGATTACTTGGGAGCGAGCAATAATTTCTGAGTGCCGGCCATGCCTAGGGTATAGAATCGAGGCATGCAATGTAGTTTATGGGGTTTAAGTTGGTCTATACTCTTATCCAAATCGATGCTCAATACTACTCTCAAAATATATGTATAATGCTCATGAACTCAAGTGAGTGTAAGTACTCAAATATAACTTATTCAGTCTCATTGGACCTTTCTCAGTTAAACTCAACTCTTCACAACTCATCTATTCTTTTTTAAAATAGTTATACTTTTAAACTCAATGAATGCATCAGATATATCTTTAAAGTTCTAAACTCAGTTCTCAAGATAAATATTTAAATGCATTATAATTCAAGCTAATTTAGATTCATAATAATCATGCTCAAAATCAATGAATGAAAAGACTCCTCAAACTCAAACTCATACTCAAACTCTTTCTCAATTAAAAGATTAAATATATCATTCTTTTATCTCATATTAATGCATAAAATATAGGTAATGTGAATAGACTCAACTAGGGTTCATGCGAATGTAGACATGTACGATAATTTAAGAACTAAATCATGTGAATCATCACAACAAAATAAATTCATAGAAAACTCAATAAGAGATTATATAAATAACTCAATATTAAATTTAACGGGATTGAAACTCAAACTAAATACTTGACTTAGTGAAGTTTTAGGGCACGAGGATAAACTCAGTCGAACGTTGTGATTAGACTTACACACTTAGAAATCAATAATCTAAGCGAAACTCAAAGAAATTGGTCGAAACCCTTGAACCCTAGCTTTTTTCCTTCTCTCCACTCCTTACTCTCAAAAATATTCTGTATTTCAATGAGAAAAAAGGTTGGATACTGATAAGGGACTGATTTTAGTCAAGAAAGGTTTTGTTTTAGGAAAGTTGGGAAAAGAAAATTTTACCCCTCATTTAAAACTAGGTCTGAGCCATTACTGGTTGTTCTACAATCCCTAGATATGGTTCATAGATCCTGTGATGAATCATGAAGGAGGCACGTAGAAACACTGGGGGTCTCAAGAGGGTTGGGGTCTAGAAACCCCCTTACGGGTCATAGACCTTCTTACAGGTCATAGATCCTGACTACTAGAATGTGTAAAAGGGGGTCTACTAGGTGACTCTACAGGCCGTGGAGTGTTGAATGGCTCAAAGAAAAGATAGTGGAAATCGGGTCTGAATTCTGGGTTAGGTTCACTTCTGCGGACCATTCTTACGGTTCGTAGAAACATCCGTAGAAGAAGTTTGAGCAAATTGAAAATTCACTAAATTTTTATGGGGTTGAGGATTCATCCCTACGACTCATAAAACCTTCTACAGGGCATAGATGGCACTCGTACCCTACTAGACAGGACTATTCTCAACTTTTACTAAGCTCTAGTAATTGATTTAAGATAGAATGATATGAGGTATTCCAATATCTCCCCCTTTGGATCATTCCTCCTCGAATGATGAATTAAAGAACTCAAAGACAAAAATTGAAGATTAACTATTCAAATACTCAAAAAGGCACTAAACTCTAGGATAGAAATATGAATATCACCTTTGACATCAATATTAGGAAGAACGAATTGATGCGGGTACTTGGTTTCCACATCCTCATCGGCTTCCCATGTAGCCTTCTCAATAAATTTATTTCTCCACAAGACTTTGATTGAAGCAACCTTTTTGGTCCTTAATTTATGAACTTGATGATCAAGAATTTGGACATGAATCACCTTATAGGACAAAGTATCTTTCATACCAATGTCTGTAGGAACAACAAGTGACGGATATCCAAAATACTTCTAAATAATTTGGACATGAATCACCTTATAACACCTTTGATGGAAGAAACTTTTAGACACCTCTGATGATTTACCTCAAAATCCAAATCTCTTCTCCTAACATTAGTGTAGGAATTTTGATGACTTTTCATGGTTTTTAATCTGACTTAAATAATTTTCACTTTCTCCATACCTTGATGAACCATGTTTGTCCCTATCAATTTGGCGTCACCAACCTCAGACCAATAAATTGGTGATCTACATCTCTTCCCATAAAGAGATCCATAAGGAGTCATTTAGATACTCGAGTGAAAATTGTTGTTATATGCAAACTCAATAAGAGGTAAGTGATAATCCCTATTACCTTTAAACTCAATAAAATAATATATCAATATTTACTAAAGAGTCTAGATCGTACGCTCTACTTAACCATCTATTTGAGGATGGAAAGTAGTACTAAGATTTACGTTTGAATGCAAACCTTTCTGAAATGACTTTCAAAATTGAGCAGTGAGGGAACTCCATGAAGTCCCATTATCTTCAAAGATACAATATGGCATAATCCTCCATTAAATCCGTGTCTTAACGGGTAAGAAGTGGGCTAATTTGGTCATCCTATCCACAATCACCCAAATAGAATCATGTTGTCGGCAAGATACCGATAAACCTGTAATAAAGTCCATATTGATCATCTCCCACTTCCACTATGGAAACTCTATATTCATAGACATATCACAAGTCGTTTAATGCTCAACTTTGACTTGTTGAAAATTCAAGCACTTAGAAACAAAGTCTGCAATATCTCTCTTTATGTCATTCTACCAATATATTTCTATTAAGTCATGGTACATTTTCGTAGAGTTGAATGAATAGAATATATGGAGCTATGGGCCTTTGCCATTATTCTATCTAGAAGACCATCAACACTCAGGACACATAATCTATCTTGATACCTCAACACTCGATCTCTCCCTTTTGCAAAATCCATCACTTTATGCTGGTGACCCCTCCTTCAATTGAAGTAGAATAGAGTCTTGGTCTTGTTTTTCCTTTACCAAATATGCAAGTCTATGTACTTCCTTAGCTAATTCCTTCTTTTCCTCCTCAACATGGGCAGTACTCCCCATGGATAATCTACAAAGAGCATCAACAACAATATTATATCTACGTAAGTGATAGAGAATTCTTATGTCACAATCCTTGAGAAACTCAAGCCATCACTTATGACTCAGGTTCAACACTTTTTTGACTAAACACATATTGTAGGCTCTTTTGATCAATGAACACATCTACATGCATGCCCTAAAGATAGTGACACCATATTTTAAATGTAAATAATATTGCTGCCAACTCTAGATCATGAGTCGGATATTTCCTCTCGTGAATATTAAGATGTATGGAAGTATAAGTTATAACTTTACGTCTCTACATTAAAATACAACCCAGTCTAACTATGGATGCATCAGAATAAATCACAAACCCATCTGTTCCTTCATGACAAGACTAGAGCAGTAGCCAATCTTGTATTTAACCTTTGAAAAATTTTCTCACAAGCATCGGACTATTGGAACTTGGTATTCTTCTGAGTCAACTTAGTTAATTGTGACAATATGGATGAAAATCCCTCTACAAATATTCTGTGCTAACCAGACAAACCAAAGAAACTTATTATCCCAGAGAAATACAGAAAACTGGCACTAGGTGATGACCAAGAAAGGTCATCATGGACGTGGTATGCACCACACCTCCTGCTGAGCCATCCTAGTGGCCATTCAGAAACCCAACCCTTTAGGGAAAGGACCACGGACCGTGGTGAGTACCACAGACCATGTTCGCTCCGTGGTGGCCCCTTCCCTAAGACCATAGAAAACTTTCCAAGGCAAGGACAACGAGTGACCACCACGGGCCATAGAGCTCTTCACAGACCTTGGTGTGTTTCGTGGTGGTCACTTCTAAAGGACCTTCGGTAGGTCCTACACCAATGAAATACATTAAAAAATATAATGCAAATCTCAATCAGAATTCATGTGGGTACAAAAATGAATTTGTAACCTCAAACATTGACTGATCAACTATGATATAATATACATAATAGAACTCATTAAATCAGTACATAGATACATTATAAAATCATCTTTATAGGATTAGAAACTCGAAGATCATAACTCAATTGAAGTTATGAACATGTAGGGAACGATGAAGATTTTTTTTTAAGGGAACAGACCCTAGATGAGGCTCCTACCTCTCGTGCATAGTCAGGGGTTGAGCAGCACCCTCAAGCCTTAATATAAATAAACAACATAAAAATACAAGGAGGGGGACTCCTCCTGGTACAAATCTATGAGAGGACTCCTCCTGGTACAAATTGACTAGGAAAGCATAAATGAGGGAGACTCTCCCCTTCCATAAGAAAAAATAGAGTAGCCTACACTATTCCAATTCAACTATGCTACGTATCAGACATAGCTAAATTAAAGAAGAAAAAAGTATATGAAACTTCTATCTCGCATGGGATGGGAAAATTCTTTTCATCTTTGCCCTTTTTAGTCTTGTCATACCAAGTAAGTCCAAGGAAATATGCAACAACATCAATATAAGGATGAGTAGTTAAGGAGGATGAAAGGATATGAAGTAGATGGAGCTATAGCAGCCAGTAACAAACCACACAACCAAACAAATCTGCAAACTATTGTAACTAGTACTATTAACTAGTAGTTGTTTCTTATGTGCCTTCACATAATAAGTAAAGGATCAAGGAGCTTCAGGAGTTTTAGGATGCAAAGGGTTTACTTCAGGTGTTGCAGTGAGGGAATTGGCTTGAGTGGAGAGCTGATGTGTTGGTGAAGTCCTAGCTTGTAAGGTTGCTGTCTCTATGTTGATGCCTTTTATTTGCCAAGGTGCCCCATCAGGTGTTTTACTTACACAAAAACCATCAAAGAAAAACGAACAGCCAACAAGACAGAAAAACTAGGATGGGCCTTGTGTAGCAGTCTTGGAGTTTCTATTTAATTTGGTGGTTGTATCTTTGATGTCCTCTATGTAGTTGTTTTTAATGCATGTTGATGTAGCACTCCAGCAACCTACAACAATACAACAAACAAACAAAAGCAAGAAAGAACTTGCACAAGCTAGCAAAAAGGAAAGGACCTCTAATAGTGTTTTGGAGCCTATTTGCTTTTTAAAGGTCGCTCTCCTAACGTCTCCAATTATCCGATTGAGATGAAACTCCTTGAGACTTGCAAAAACATTCTTTTATTTTGTCCTGCAAGATTTTGAGGCATTTTGCTCAGGTTGGAACTTCCAAATAGCAAAATGCTCCCTCTTTAGGCTTAAGATAGCTGAATTTTTCAAGAACGCTCGCCTAACGTCTCCAATTATCCATTTGAGATGATACTTCTTGGGTCTTGCTCTTATAGTATTTGCTGTAGTCCTGCAAATTTTGGAGACCTTGGTGCAGGTTCACATGGTCCAAATCACCCTGCACATCATACCCTGCTGCATTTTGGTCATAGTCTACTGCAGGTCCTTGGGTGTCTCCATGTTACTTCCAAAGTAGAGGGGGTTAAGATGCTTGTTGTTGCAAGCTACTCCCAAGAGGAGACCCTTCCTTATGATCAGGATCAGCTCTTCAGAGTACCTGCACAAGATAGACAAACAAAAGGAGAAATCTCATTGCTGATTCCTGTGCTGCATCTCTACAACATTCTTATGTTGTTGTTGCTGCATCTCTGTAATGTAGTTGCTGCTACTGTAGCATCTACGTGTGATGTTGTTGATATGCTGGTGCAAGAACTTCAAACTCAGCTGCTGCAACTCCAACCGCAGGCTCAAAGTAGCATTAAACCTGCACAATGAGACACACAACAGAAAACAATAATAGAAGCAGAGTTTCCTTTTTGATTGCTGTTGAATGGAGTTCCATGTGATAGATGTTGTGTTGCTGATTTGGATAGTTGTTAGTGGATTGTTGTATGATGTTGTATTGCTGGTTGACATTTTCCATGTCTGCAACTATCTGCATAAACAAAAGGACAAGAGAAGAGAAGATAGCTACTTTATCCCTTATCTCTAGTGGTATGGTAATTATTCTAGGAAAGCAGTAAACTAGGGAGACTCTCCCGTTTACAATGGTCCTGGATATCATTATATATATTAGCTAGTATTAAAAAAGTGTGAATAAATGTACTTAAATGGAAACTAACACTAGAGCATGATTAGTGATATCCTTCAAGGTAGTTGGTGGATCTTCTTCATCTTTGTTCTCCTAAATCTAGCCATGCCAGCTTTGTCCATTTTGTAATATCCCTTGGTCTCTCTTGGAAGTTGTTGAAAACTGTAGTAGTGTTGTGTATGGTCCTTCATGTGGCTTTCTTTTGAGAGTGTATCTATAGGGAAATTAGCTTCCCTAAAGATATGTCTGCAGTGGAAGCTTTCCATCTTGCTAATCAATAACTGCAGCTCAGTGAGATAAGTGTGAATATTCCCTAGTGGTTTCATCTCTTGTTTGAGCCACTTGATCAGTAGCTCAGAGTTTACTTCCAAGGCTACCCTACTGTGGCCATGTTGTAGACACCATTGAATACCAATAAGAGCTATTTGTACTTTAGCTTGGTTATTAGAACCAAAGCCTAGTGGAGATGCAAATGCATATATCAACACTCCATTATGGTCCCTAAGAATGCCCTCTACCCCTATCTTTCCTGGATTGTTTAGGGGACTCCCATCTGTGTTGAGCTTGATCATTGTAGGCTGTGGTTTAGTCCAATATACTTTGGTTATTCTCAACTCATGTTGGCTTTTTTCAACCATGGTAACCAAATCTGCCCACTTACTTGGAAAATCAATATATGGATACACAATAGAGATAAGCATATATAGATCTTTGGATATTGAGAATATTACTCTAGTAGCATTAGACTTCTTGCCTCCATACTTGCATGCACGATGAAGAATTTAGTATGACATTTGGATAGTATTACAAACCTAGAGCGAAGATTAACTCATCGTAAATAAAAGACTTTGCTTGAAAACCTTGAACCCTAGCTCTTCTTTTTCTATCTAATCCCTTCTCTCAAAAGTTCTAAGTGTTAATGAGAGAAAAACCCTATTGTGTACTAATAAGGGACTCAATTTAGTCCTATAATGGGTTGGGTTTTCTTTGAGAAAGTGGAGAAAAGACTAGAATACCCCTTATTAAAATAGATTAGGCCATCTATGGTACCCTTCCTATGGACAGTAGGAGCACTTAAAGGCTAAAGGATCCTTCTCGTAGGACTTAAGGACAAGTTTTTGGACTTACAATAAATTGCTTTGGGGTCTACAACCAAGCTTCTATGGGTTGTAGACTTATTGATGGGATGTAGGAATTAGTTCATAGGAATTACAGCATCTTGCCTAGGTTTTTGAAGAAGGACCTATGGACCCCCTCCTATGAGTACTAGGACTGTCTATGGATCATCCTACTAACTCATACTAAAGATCCTGCATATCATAGTTTCAGGGTCACTGATTCTCCATCTACAAGCCTCACTATCACGACTCCAGCCTAGGGTCTAAACATGACATGGAGATTTAGAATCCGAAGGATCCCAACTAAGCCAACTTAGAATACATAGCATACATAAGGCAAGTAAACAAAATGAAATATACGGAGGAAACAACTTAACATAGATGTCAAAAGAGAAAGTAAACTCAACTTAATGTCCAAAATGGACTATACCCCTTTAATAGTCTAAACATGCTTCTAAGTCTACACTTGATGGGGCTTAAGACAAGCTCCTATCTGACCCAAATCACAGAATAAATTCAAAGTAATCCACATAAAAGAAAGTCCTTTCCTCGATCAATGAGGACTCACCAATGATAACTTGAGAGTGCTAAATGAACTATAGCCACAAATAGGATGAACGTGGTCGTCGGCCCCTATATTATGAATCAATATAAGATAAAATATGTGTTAGTACATAGAAGGTACTAAGTATATGAGATATGCATGAACAAGGAATAGGACATCAGAAATATGGCATAGGATGCATGACCAAGCATAATGAACATCAATAAAGATTAAAAGCATTTGAAAGCATATGAAAATTTATGATCAATACATCATGAAACTTCATAGTAAAATGTACATCTTTGCATATAACTTGTGTTGGAAAAGATCTTTAACCGACATATTAAGACCATGTGAGCTATAATAAGAAATATGATGTAACTCGCACATCGAAAATAGAGAGGCTACTTGACAAGGTAGACTCCATGAGAACAACTTTGAATTTGTGAGCTATATGTGGGTCCACTATCTAGGTCATAAAGGCAACCTACGAGGGCAACGTATTTTGAGACTTTAGGTTGCTACTAGGATTCTCTAGGGTAACTAACTACATTACCGGACCGAGAGGACTTATCCCAACAGAGTTCATTGAAACATAGAAGCATCATAATTAACTTCATCATGAAATTAGTAATTAGAGTAGCTAATTAACTTTAGTGATTCATAAGAATCCACAAACTTTGGTAAGAATTGTCCTTATCACCATCTAAACATGATTGTGTAAAAATTGTACTTATCATACCACAATAACTTTCTTGGATCATCATTATAACTTTCATAATTTCATCATAAATCTCAACTTCATTCATAAAAGCTTTTCTTTGAAATTCATAGAACTTCATAATCAAAATTGTTGTATGTCTTTTTTAAACTTCATAAGCATGATTGAAAAAGCTAGATTCATGGGCATTAATAATTCAACTTGAAATCATGAAATTAATGAAAAGATATGCTTAGAATTATCATTGATAAAAATTAAAAATAGAATTGAGACAACCCAGTGCAATGTATTAAAACTAGGGTTAGAAACTTGTAAGACCACGAAAATGTGAAAGGTCCTAAACCAAGGAACCAAGGATGAATTTTTAGAGAAGTTGCAGAATCTGGCACCTAAAGCCGACCACAGAAGACATCATGGACTGTGGTAAAGACCAAGTGCTATGGTGAGCCACCATGGTGGAGATTCAAAGACTAAGACTGGAGGGGATGAACCATGCTTGTGGACCACAGCCATGGTGAGAACCACGGGCCGTGAAGCCGTCTGTGGTGAGCCTTTCCCCAGAACCCTCAAGAATGTTCTTAAGGAAGGATGCACGGATGCCCACCATGGGCCATGCAACTTTCCAGGGAATGTGATGAGTTCTTTTGGTGGACACTCTACAGGTCCACTTATAGAACTGCACCACGACCATATTTCACGGCATGTAGTGATCTTCATAGGCCGTGAATATGCCCCATAGTGAAAGTTTAGAGACTTCCCCTGTAGGCCCTTTTCCACGTTTTCTCTAAATACCTTATCTTGGAACCCTCCATGAACCGTGGTGAGACCACGGACCGTGAAGGTTCCTCGTGAAGTCCTTTCCAGCATGATTTTTATGGAATTTTAGTCATTTCATGCATTTTAATTTAAAATGATTTCATTTTGGAGGCTAAATTCTTCCATCTAAAGACCTTAAACCCTTCCAAGACCTCATTCTTCACACTTAAGACTTAAAACTCTCAAATTCTCTCTTCCCAAACTCTCTCAAGAACCTCAAGGCAAGACTAGGGTTTTCAATTCAAGGCATTCTAAGTCACCATTCTTCCTCAAGTTTTCTTTTGGGTTTGTTCTCCTATGAGGTATATGAGCTTTTCATCCATGGGTTCTTCCACCCATGGAGTCCAAATGAATTTCCAATTTGATATTCCAACTTCCTTATGATGAATTCTTCTGGGCTTTTATATAATGAGTTTAAATGCATAGACTATGATATATTTGGAGTTTATATACCTATATTGATGTATTTTGACTCACAATTGCAAAAGTTGAATGGTTTAATAATGTGCCTCTATGAAGGCTTGAAGGAGGTTTTAAGTATGAATGGTGGGTTGTTTGAGATATTCTAAATTGATGTATTTCATCACTCTCATGCATGCAATAATTCTTCAAAATGCATTTAAATATTTTATGAAGAGAACCCACCTATTTTTCCTCATGATTTAAGTAAAGTTGAAATGAAGTTTGACTCCAAATGAATGATATGAAGTAAATGCTTATGTAAAGGGAGTCTTTATGAACTGATTGATTGATGAAAGGGATTCTTAGATGAACTAAGCTTTCAATGTGAAAGGACAATTTTTGTATTGAATCAAATGAAAGGTTTTAATGAGCTATTCCACCGAATGATGTTTTTGTTTTTATGTCAAACTTATATATTATTCTGTGATGATATCTAAGTGTATTCCATGGGATTTGACCTAGCATCGAATGTAGCATATAGATGGGGACTCGACCGAAGGGATTCTTAAGTAAAATCAAATATTATATTAACTATGTGCCACTATAGGGGCCCTTATCGACTATGTTTTTGCTAGTGGATCCATGATTAGCTGTTAGAGTTAAAGTTGAAGAATGTTTATAGTTGACTTAGTACTACACCAGCTAGGTAGTCTCCCCTATCTTGATGCAGGAGTCATTGGCCTGCCCCGAAGTAGGAGTCATTGGATTCCATGTAATAGCTCGCATGATCTTAAATGTCGGTTACAGTCACTTTCCCACAAATCGATGGTTTAAAGGTTTTATTATGATGTTTCTCATGCATGCATTAACTTATTCATATTGCTTATATATATGACTTTTTGTTCTTATTTTAGCACACTCTCATACTTAGTACATTCAAAGTACTAACACATACTTTTGCCGACATGATATCACCATATAGACACCGGTGTTGCTCTACACTCTCCTCCACATGGATAGAGTGATCATTGAAGGCTACTTCTAGTGGTGAGTTCCCATGGTCCGGGAACAACACTCTTATTCCTTTGTATCTTATTATGATGTTTAGACATTTGAGTTATCTTCGGTATCTTTTAACTAAATATTGAGGTTGAGCTAGGGACATGTCTTAGCCCCTTCCAAGTCTAAGGATGTAGAGGTATTGTTGGACAAGTTGACGCTGTCTGACTTTTTGAATGACCTTTATTCTATGTTATCTCCCTTAGTCCCATTACCTCATTTATTTACGCGTTTGTTTATCATTACCGATAAAATGCTCAATGAACGTTAAGAGGCTTAGGTGAGGTGCCTCTAGGTACTTCATTCACCACATCACCTCTAGCACCTAGGTTTGGGTCATGACAAACTTTGTATCAGAGCATGGGGTTATGAGATGGTCCTTGGAAGTCCAACATACCACGTCATATAGGGTTTTGTTCATGATTGTGAAGCGCACCATAAATACAAATAGGAGACTATGAGACATTTAAGAAAGTTTTCATTTCTTTCAAATTTATGACGTAATGTAGAGTGTCATAAGACTTTCTCTAATTAACGACCCAATTTATGTTATTTAGGTCATGCCTCATAAAAGAGCCTCTCCAAGATTAAGGGTTGGCGATGAGGACCAAGCCCCTATGGTTCTCGATGTCCATTATCATGAGGAAAGGGTAGCCTATGCCGAGATTTATAATGTCATTACATTGTTAGCTCAAGCTGTTGTCATAACCCAACCCCATAGGCCGCGACTAGGGTCCGACCTGGACCCCCTTATGCGTATCTACCGACTACACTTAAGTTAAACCGTGTGTAATATGATACTATACACAAAAACCTCAATAATTCAAAACTTTTTCATATATATGTAGCCTCTTTCATTCGTATTATATCATGAAAGGGCACGCTAGCCGACGAGGCTGCCATAACATAAAAATATTTAAAATATGCCGTATAGGCACAGTCAAACCAAACTTATAAACAACCTATATATACATATGTCTACAGACATCTAAGAATAGTAACAACAATATACGGCTGGATAGGGATCCGTCGTACCCCAAGTCAAATAAATATATACATAATACATGACTAGTATCAAAAGTTAGGCTCTAGAATAGTGGAGCACTCCCAACATCGGTGAGTGGAAACCCTAAGCTGGCGGATCTCCAAAATAAACATCTCTACCTGTGGGCATGAAATGCAGCCCCCCGAAGAATGGGGGGTCAGTACGATATATGTACTGAGTATATAAAGTATAACATAACTGAGATAACAACTGAAACAGGGATGTAGGAAATCAAGTATAGCATTTAGTAGGGTACTGTACTTGCACCTCATAAAATAAATTCCTGTATACAAGTATCACTTACCATATCTGGCCCGCTCGAGGACTTGGTATTACAAATACATCATCTATCATGATAGGCATATGTATATTGTTAGCGATGTGGAACGTACAGCCCGATCCATATATATCAAGTTAGTACAGAGGAGCGTTCGGCCCGATCCATATATATAACAGGTTAGTGCCGAGGAACGTTTGACCCGATCCCTATACATATAACACATTAGTGTTGAGGAATGTTTGGACAGATCCCTATCTAATATAATAATGTATATATGTACACGCAAACCTTGGTAACATATCAAACATCTCTTAACATATTATCATAAAGTATGTTCAAGAGCCCCTATGTATAGGAGCTTATACATCCGATCACTATTCATCCTTTAGAAGGTTCAAGGAACAGGAGTTTAACTATTTTAAGAAGCCTAACCTCAAGAAGTGAGTATAAGTCATAAGTTATACCCAAAACCTATAAATAGAATCACCTCTAACTCATATCATATATCACTTCACTTACATTAAACTGTTTTAAGAGAAGGAAGGGATAAGTTTCACGTGTACTACTTTTCGTCAAGTAGAAGACTTACAAGTCGATAACTCAACTATCGCACGGCTTCTAATATCGAAAAGTGAATAAGATTGATGAACCCTACTCGGGGTTCTATGAATGAAATTATTCCCACATTACATAGACAATCCACTTAAGATTAAGACCTGCCCAAAGGAAAAGAAGAGATAAAATTTACATACTTATGCCAAATACATGCCAAGAGAAGGAATAACTTTACATACACTACTTTTCAGCATATAGAAGACTTGAGGAATGCGAGCTTAACTACTTTAACAGTCTTAACATTCAGACGTGAACATGAATTATGAAACATAAATCATGTTCAGAGCTCATGAATAGAATTACCCAGGCTTCACACACATATCATTTTTCACTTAAATCTAAGACATGCCCAAAAGAAAAGAGAGACAGGCTTTACATACCTCTTACGGGTTATTCTTTATCCCGATCGCCTCATCGTCCAATGAACCTAGGTAACATGAAAGCAATACGAGTATCAACATCCTTAGATCTTTCATCATCTTACATTACTTATGAGTATTCATAAAACTCATTTTCTCGCTCGCCTTCTCGACTAGTTCCTTTAAATAGTTAAGGCATTAACGGAAATCGGACAGCACCTCCCCTATAATGTGCCCTATCCGAATTTTCAATCACGTACCTAATACCTAAATCCTAACAACAACATAACCATCAGCTAATATATATATAAAACATGGAAACATTATACATTACAACCTCCGAACGACTCGCTCGACATTACGATATCCAAAATAGGGTTTCTAGTTTCTATTTTGCGAAACCTTTAACCGTACGAAGAAGGGGGTCATGTGGATAAAACCAGAAGCTCCCCCATCTATTTTAGGAAACATTTAGGACCTTCAACACACACCACACAATCAGCAGCAGCCTCCACACACACAATGCCTTATTTCGACTACAATTTAACTATGACGACTTCAATTTCGATTGTTTCTATCATCGAGCATTTCCACGGCCTTCTTTATACTTACAGTAGTATAAAAGATATATAATACACTACATAATAACCCCATAAAGTTCAAATTAGAAAGGAAGACCTTACCTTTCCCGAAATTTGCCAAATCTCGCCAAAATTGTGCCTCATAACTTCTTTAGTCGTGCTAAAACTGCGTGGACTACTTGCTGTCCATTTTGGCTACACCAACCCATTATTTTATACTTATAATACCTCCATACCATCGTGGTATATGCTACATAATTAATTTATGAAACAAAATTGAGACTTATCTTATTTTTCCTTCTAGGCCGTCAGCCTTTTCTCTATTAGCTTAGGGTTTTCTTTTGTTTGTGTTGCTGAAGTTTTTGGTGTTTGCTGCAGGTTTTGGATAACTTAAATGAAGCTAAGATTCATTTTAACATGTATATATGGGCTTCCTTGGAGGTGACACGTGTTAGCCCCTTAGTGTGATACGTGTCAAGCCATGATTGGCCACCATAACATGCTTTCAACTAGGGGCTGCCATGTGGCAGTGGGGTCCACACCTCCAAGAAGGTGGGTCACCTACTTGAACCCAAGTAGGTAGGTCACCTTCTGCCAGGTGTCATCTCTCTATGCTTCCATGTGTCATTCTTCTCTTTACCTCGTGGGTTCGTAATCTCATCTTATTTTATGTACCTATGAAATCTGTGCTACGTATGCATGGTACATACTGACGTAACTTAATTATGTAAGGCTTCCAAATTACTAGCTTACGTAGGTAAATTGAGTCCTACGACTCTTTACTTGGCTTCCAACTCCTTCCGACTTCTCATGACCTCATTTCCAACCTTCCCTCTTTTGGGGTATCATATCACATTCTCCCTTCCTTAGATTCATTTGATAGTGTCATAGCTTATTCGGATCACATGATAAAGTCTAAGGAAATGAAGAAGACATTTTGAGCTCGAGAGTGTGGGGTGTAATAGCCATAGCCAACTAAGGGTATCAAGTTGTACCTCCTATTCAAATGAAAAATCCATCCTCTAGGATACGAAATTTCCATAGGATGAATCTACCCGAGTTCGATGGTTCTAAACTAGATGAGGATCCTATGGAGTTTATCGATGAGGTGTACTAAATTATGGCAATCATGGATGTGCTACCAAATGAGATGGATGAGCTAGTGGTATATCAACTCAAAGGTGTAGCTTGAGTGTGGTATGAGCAATGATTTGTGAAGAGGGATGAAGGGATGGGGTCGATAGGATGGAAAAGGTTTATGAACCTCTGTCAAGGGAGTATGAGTGTGAGGGATTATGCCCTCAAATTCACAAAATTATCAAAGTATGTTCCCTTTATGGTCTCCGAACCCCGTGCTAGAATAAGCAAGTTTATTTCTAGTGTCTCAAACTTGGTGTCCAAGGAGTGTAAGATGGCCATGTTGGTGAAGAAAATGGACATCTTTTGGTTAATGATTTATGCCGAAAAAATCAAAGAAGATAACTTAAGAGAGAGGTCTAGAGGGTTCAAGAAAGATAGAGTAGACGGTGGAGGATTCAAGCCTCAAAGGTCCGATTAAGGAAGCCATGAAAAAGGCCAAGGTAGGCAATGGTTTATGGGATAAGGTTCCACTAATACTCCTCCTCCCAAGTTCAAAAATGACAAAGGTCCCAACCAAATATTCCCAAGAGAGAATGTTGGCACCCAAGATTTCCCCCCATGTAAGAAGTATGGGAGGACCCACAAAGGGGAGTGTTTGGCAGGCTCAAATACTTGCTTCAAATGTGGAAAACTGAGTCATAATGCTTGGGATTGTAGAGGTGGTGGTGGTGATAGGCCTAAATTCTAAATTGTTTATGGCCAAAAATCTCAAGAAGGTGGCCAATACACCAACTATTTCTATGCATTATATCGGAGGCAAGAGGTTAAGAAAGCACCAAATATTGTTACCAGTATGTTACATGTCTTTAATATTGATGTATATATATTTTGGACCTGGTGCAAATTTGTCATCTGTTACTCTATTCTTAGCTAATAGGTTTGGTATCTTGCTCGAAATGTTAGTAGAGCCTTATTTGGTGTCTACCCCCACGGGTGAGTCAATTGTGGCTAGAAAGGTCTATAAGGGTTGTCCCATGTCCATCATGTATAAAGTTATCCCTTGTGATTTAATAGAGCTTGACATGGTAGATTTTGATGTTATACTTGGGATGGATTGGTTACATGTATCTTATGATTCCATATATTGTAGGACTCATCGAGTCAAGTTTTAATTTCCAAATGAGTCCGTTCTTGAATGGGAGGGTCATGATTTGGTGGTGAAGGGTAAGTTCATCTCGTCTTAAGGCCTAAAAATTAATTGCTAAGTGGTGTATTTAACACATAGTGAGGGTTAGGGATGTTGACTCTAAAATTCCCCCTCTTGAGTTAGTCTGCGTAGTCAATGAGTTTCCTGATGTCTTTTCCGATGCCGTTCCTAGTGTCCCTCCCTAGAAGAAAGTTGATTTTGGTATCAATCTCCTCCCCGATATCCAACCTATCTCTATTTCTCCTTACTATATGGCCCCGATAGAATTGAAGGAACAATTAAAGGATTTATTAGAAAAGGTGGTCATAAGTCCAAGTATCTCACCATTGGGTTCTCTTATGCTATTTATAAGAAAGAAGGATAGGTCTCTCCGAATGTGCATAGACTACCGACAATTGAACAAGGTGACCATTAGGAACAAATACCCAATCCCTAGAATAGATGAATTGTTTGATCTGTTGCAAGGGGCAAGCCACTTCTCCAAGATCGACTTTCGGTCCGGATAACACCAACTAAGGGTGAGGGAGTGTGGCATTCCCAAGACAACTTTCTGAACAAGGTATGGTCACATTGAGTTTGTAGTGATGAGTTTTGAATTAACTAATATGCCAGTGGTGTTCATGGACCTAATCAATAGGGTATTCAAACATTACCTTGATACTTTTTTTGTGGTCTTTAATGATAATTTTTGATCTACTCTCGGAGTGATGAAGAACATAAGGATCATTTAAGGGTTGTACTCTAGACATTGAGGGATAGGTAATTATTTGCAAAATTTATCAAGTGTGAGTTTTAGTTGAAGGATATGGCCTTTCTTAGTCACATAGTGTCCGACGAGGGGATTAAGGTGGATTCTAAGAAAATGGAGGCGGTCAAGAATTGGCCTAGACCATTGTCTCCTTTGGACATTAGGAGCTTCTTGAGTCTAGACTATTACTATAGAGGATTCATCCAAGGGTTTTCTTCCATCTCATCTCCTATGATGAAATTGACTCAAAAGAAGGAAAAATTCATATAGACAGATGAGTGTGAAAAGAGTTTCCAAACTTTAAAGGATCAACTTACCTCCTCTCCTATTCTAACTCTACCAGAAGGATTAAAAATCTATGTGGTTTATTGCGATGCTTGAAATATAGGTTTGGGTTGCATCTTAATGATAAACGACAATGCACTTAATAGAGTGTTATGGAGAGTGCAACCTATGTTGATGAAGGGAAGAGGGAGTTGGTGAAAGATGTTTATCGGTTGGCTAGACTAGAGGTGAAGTTGTGTGGTACAAATGATGGTGGTATGGTTGTCCAAAATGGATCTGAATCCTCTTTGGTGGTGGATATCAAGTCAAAACAAGGTGTTGACCTGACACTTGTTGAGTTAAATAAGTGAGTGAAGGAAAAGAAGGTAGAAGTCTTTTCTCAAGAGGGATATGGGGTGCTATACTACCAAGGTCGGTTATGTATTCCAGATGTGGCCTAAGGAATTTGATCTTGTTGGAGGCTTATAATTCTTCATTCTCCATTTATCCCAGCTCGACAAAAAATGTACCGAGACTTAAAAGAGTTCTACTAGTGGGGTGGCATGAAGAAGGACATAGAAAGGTTCATGTCCGAATGTCCAAATTTTCAAGAAGTGAAGGCCAAACATTAAAGTCTAGGTTGCCTAGCGCAAGATATCAAAATATCTTCTTGTAAGTGGGAAGAGGAGAATATGGATTTTGTAGTGGGTTTGCCTCATACACGAAAACATCACGATTTGATATGGGTAATTATGGATAGAATGACTCAGTCGGCTCACTTCCTACCGGTCAAGACTTCGTATCGTGCTGAAGATTATGCTAAGCGGTACATTCAAGAGTTGGTAAGGTTGCATGGTATTTTGTTGTCCATTATTTTAGATCGTCGTACCCAATTTACCTCCCACTTTTGGAGATCGTTTCAAAAAGGCCTTGGTACTAAGGTGAGGCTAAGCACCACATTCCATCCTGAAACTGATAGGCAAGCCGAAAGGAAGATTTAGACACTAGAGGATATGTTAAGGGCTTGTGTGTTGGAGTTCAAGCGAAATTAGGATGATCACCTACCATTCATTGAGTTTTCCTATAATAATAGCTACCACTTGAGAATTGAGATGGCACCATTTGAGGCTTTGTATGGGAGACAATGTAGATCTCCAGTTGGCTGGTTCAAAGTCGGTTAGATGACCTTGTTAGGTCCGATTTGGTACTTGATTCTTTATAGAAAGTGAAAGTCATAAGAAAGAGGTTGAAGATGGCCCAAAGTCGTCAGAATTCCTATTTCAAAGTTAGAAGAAGGGATCTTGAGATTAAAGTGGACGATTGGGTGTATTTGAAGGTTTTGCTCATGAAGGGTGTGGTTATGTTTGGTTAGAAAGGTAAATTGAGCCCTATCTATGTGGGGCTTATAGAATTTTACAGCGGGTTAGTAAGGTATCTTATGAGTTTGAATTAGCTTCAGAAATAGCCATGGTTGATTTGGTGTTCCATGTGTCTATGTTGAGGAAATGTGTGGGAGATACTAGTTCCATAGTGACTTTTGAGAGAGTGAATGTTGAAGAGAATTTGACCTATGAAAAGATTCCAATTGAGATTTTATAATGGCAAGTCAAGAGAGTGAGGAACAAAGAAGATGCACCCGTTAAATTCCTTTGGAAGAATCAACATGTGGAAGGTGTCACATGGGAAGTGGAAGCGAACATGATGAAACCTAAGGTAATAAGTACTCCAAGCTCAAGTATTTAAAACTCTTATGTTTTAATTTTTCTAAGTCCTCATATGCATGCATATTCATGAAGTTGAATTTTAAAGTTATGTTTTATGCAAAAGCTTAAAGGTTTCATGTTTCATGCATTTCGAATGTCATTGTATATATGTTGGGTTGCTAGTTCTCATGTCATGTCCTCTTCTATGTTAAAGGTTCTCATTTTAGGATGAATGTTCCCAAGTGGGACATATTGTAAGACCCTGAAAATGTGAAAGGTCTTATGTTATATCCCGAATTTTTGCGCATTAAAAAAAATTGACTTGCTAGGAATGGGGTAATGATTTATTTTATTTAATACCGGTGTGATGTTTAGGAAAAAATAATGTAGAAATACAGAGGAAGGCAGAGCGTAAAATTGGAAATTTTGAAAATTAGTTTCATAAATTTCAAAAATAAGACGTATAGATTTTGGGCTCAAAAAATAATAATAATAAGAGAAGTTGAGGCCAAAGCAAAGGGTGGCCCAAGCCCATGAAAAATTTATTCTATGTAATAAATTAATTAAGAAGGCCCATTATCATCTACATATCTTCTATCTACTAGAAGCTTCAAGACTTAAGGAATTAAAACAAAACAGAGAGTGAGAGCATAAGGGCCATTTGGCCAAAATTATACGAAAACAAAAAGAAAATTTTTCAAGTTCTTCAACTTTGATCCAAAAATCAGTTCCTTCTTTAATCCTTGTTAAGTTCAAGGCTCTCTTCCATATGGTATAATTAATTAAGCGAGAAAACTATATTTTGGCAGTGGAAATTTGAAGAAAAAGGTAAGAATTTTATCTTTTTATGTTATGGAAGAAGTGTATGTGTTGTAATTGAAATTAAATAAAAATCATGAAATTGTGATGTATGTGTGTGTATGGCCATGTGGGTGTGCAAGTGTGTGTATGGTCGTGTGGTATAATGGCGAAGGAAAGAGGAATTAAATTTTATTTAGCTTGTTAGTTGCATTGTTGTGGTAGTATGATATAACTAAAAGTTTAATGATTTGAGATGGCCTTGAAACTGGTTATAAGTTGTTATAGTGAATAATGTGATTTTAGTATACTTTTATATAACTATGGAAGTAGAATTCTAATATGGGAATTATTGTTATTCTTAATGAATTTGGAAGAAGACAATACGACTTGGTAGTTTCATTCCGTTCATGGTAGTTTTGGGTTGATTACGGTTTTGGTATAATTTTTTTATATATTATGTGAAATAATGTGAATTTCTTTCAAATTATGTCAAAGTTGTCTTGAATTAGTGAATGAATACGAAATGTCGATATTAGTTGAAGATGTGAAGTTGGAGTAGAATTTGTTGCCTTGTGTAATCAAAAAAAAAGAAAAAGAAAGAGAAGAGAAAAGAAGAAGAAGGACTATGGGTGTAAATTGTGTTTGGTAGTGATTGTTGATGTTGTCTGTATGCTTGTGGGTGTTGTTGTTGATATTTTGGCCGAGTTAAATTCTCGGGAATGTTGAATTGGTAGGGGAGGTGCTGCCCAAATTTCTGTAGGCAAGTATGGGTTAAAAATTGAACTGTTAAAGGCTTATGACTTACATTTGGTAATTATGACCATTTGTAAATTTTGGAAGAAACGGTATTTGAGTTTGAGTGAGCATAAGAGGCGGATAAGGTATGTAAAGCTTTTCCTTTCCTTCTTTTGGCATGTCCTAGGTGTAGTAGATTGTAATTTAAACCTCGGGGGAAATACTGTCGATGGAAATCCGAGTTTAAATTTCCTACAAATCCTTTCAGTGAAATTGAATTTAAAACTCATGTATATTGAAAAGAAACATGCAAACATCCGTAACTTATACTTATGATATCGGATCATCCTACAACCTTGATAGATGACTCCGTAGAGACAAATGTTTGAAATTTATTTATGCCACCTCAGCTTGGCCGGAGGTGAGCCCACTAACTCCGAAACTTGTCTAGTTTGTCCTATCTAGTTTATTCTCGTATGAAATAAGGGAATAACTTTTTATCCATGATTTTCCCTACAAAAGAATAATTTCCTAATCATTCCCTTGTGTTCTAATACCCATTTTGGGGCTGCAAATATAATTTTAGAAATGCTATCACGGGACAGCCCCTATGTCCCTTAGCTGTTCGATTAGTTCTACTTAACTTGTTGTCATATTATTATCTCGAGTCTCCAAAAATGCTTTATATATATGTGTTGCATTAGTTTCTCACTACTCCACTCGTGCATACTATTATGATATCGTTCGCCAGAATCCGGGCCGGCTTTATAATCATACGCCCTATAATATACTTGGCAGTATGATGTGTTACGGGTCCCGAGACCTCTCCATAGGGTCAGGTACCATCTATGGTGTCATGATATGATATGACATATGATATGTTCTGATGATATGACATGTTCTGATGATATGGTATGTTTGGGGTTTGTACAGAGACTTGAGACCTTCTGGAGTATGATGTGTTATGGTACCAGCATCGGGGTGGTGACCACATTCCTGAGCCTTATGCATGATTTCCTTTATTTGCATTTTGTATATATGTTTCAGTATAGATTTTGATGTCCTGGTTTGATAAGTTCTTCTTGTACCTTTCCTTTTAGTTAAAGTTTGGATTCTATATATACTTCGTGCTGTACATATTCAGTACACATTTCGTACTGACCCCCCTTTCTTTGGGGGTTGCATTTCGTTCCTACAGGTGTAGACGTTCGTGATCCATTAGCATAGGCTACACACCTTCTTCTACTACAGAGTGTTCCTTTGACTCAGAGCTCGCATTTTGGTATATGGTTTTCCTATGTACCTGCTCCTGTATATTTGACCATTTGGGTATGGCGAGGCCCTGTCCCGTCATATATTTTTACTATGTTCTGTAGAGACCTGTAGACATAGGTGTGGTTCATAAGTTGTGTATGTTCGTCTGTTTATGACTTATTTCTTAATGCGGTCCCTTATGGTATAACGACCAAAATAGCCCATATATTTGTATGTATGCACATACCCAGTGATGCGCGTTCCATTGCCCCTTTTGGTTTGATATCTTATTTTCTGCACAGGCGACCGCTTAACATAATAATTTTCTTCTGTTTTGATTAAATAAAGAATACTAAATTGGAATTCTTCTGTAATATGACAATTTAGTATGTAAGATCATTTGGGTGTCCAAGTTGGACGCCAATCGTGGCCCATGGGGTTGGGTTATAACAAAAGTTGTATCAGAGTGGTTTGTCCTCAAAATATCTATAGGTCGTGTCTCGTAGAGTCCTATTTATCTGTGTGTTGTGCACCACATCTATAAAGAGGAGGCTACAAGACATTTAGGGTGTTACCTTTCTTTGAATCTTAGATCGTGCAATAGAGGTATGCTATTAGGATGACTCTTTTCTAATCAGCTGTTGCATTTTTCAGTGATGCCTCCAAAGAAGGCGACATCAGTCTAGAAGGGAAAAGCGGTGGTAGAAGAGACTAGTCAAATACCAAGAGTTACCTGGGCTTGCGCTCAGATCATGCTCGATGTTATGCCCTAGGCAAAGGGTTATACTACACCACCACCAGAGGAGCCTGGAGCAGCTCCCCCATTAGCTCTAGAGGCTCCAACACCCGAGCCTCCAGCTCCTCAGCCTAGGGTGGAGGATAGGGTACTAAGGGAGGCTGTGCAATTACTGACGATGATAGTAGCTGGTCAGGATTGCGAATGGGGGCTGAGAGGTGATTATGATGACAGATGTGATAGTTTGAGGGTCCGCGATTTCTTGACATGTATCCCCCTAGAGTTTTTTGGTTCTAAGCCCTAGGAGGACCCCCAGGATTTCATTTGGCAGATGCAGCACTCTTTGAGATTGGTCAGGGCTTTTGAGATTGAGTTTGTTAGGTTAGGCTCACACAGGTTACGATATGTAGTGATTAATTAGTACGAGTCCTGGAAGCTGTCCAGGGATAAGGGTGCTCCCCCAGCTATATGGGATGAGTTCGTAGCCGCCTTTCTCAGCTACTTCTTTCCCCCAGAGCTGCGGCAGGTGAGGGCTGATAGATTTTTACAACTGAAGCAGTGAGGTAGAAGTGTCCGAGAGTACATCTTAGATTTTGACACTCTAGCCCGATATGCACCTACTATCGTAGCTAATATGAAGGATAGGATGCATTGGTATGTGGTAGGGTTGGATCATTATTTGGTTGACAGCTGTATAGCGATAGCCTCTTAGATAGGCATGGACATCGGCCGATTACAAGCCTACGCGGAGGGAATGGGGTACCGACATGGAGGAGATTAGTCTGGTAGGGATTGTGAAACGAGGCCACCCAAGAGGGCAAGATTAGTGTGGTATTCTACAGATTTTCAGAGCGGGTAGCTTTAGCAGCAGTTTGGCAGATATCTTCCTTCGTTAGGCCGGGGTACATAGTCTGTCGGCAGATGATTTGATGGCACAGGGCTATATAGGGTCGGCCAGAGTTCTAGAGAATCAGGTCCGCGGACGAGCAGAGGTTCTGGTAAGTCCAGGCCCCCTATACCTCGGTGTTCTTATTATGGGAGATCATATCTCGGGGAGTGTTACCAAGCTATAGGATCTTGCTATTCTTGAGGCCGTCCAGGCCATATCATGCGAGATTGTCCGTTGGCGAGTGGTTTTTGTGGCGCAGTTCAGCCGATAGGATCAGATGATGGTTCGTCATCTACCCCTCTAGTTGCACGTCCTATGGGACGAGGTATGTCGGCATGGGTGGTCTGCGGTCGAGGCCGTGGCAGGGTTTCTGATTCTAGCGGTCCTTCGAACCATATATACGTATTCGCTAACCGCTAGGATCAAGAGGTGTCGCCAAATGTTATCATAAGTATATTATTTGTTTTCTCTCGATATGTATATGCATTGATTGATCCAGGATCTACTTTATCATATATCTCTCTGTTTGTTGCTAGTTAAATCGAGATAACTCGTGAACCTATAGAGCCATTTGAAGTAGATACACTAGTTAGGAATTTTATTATAGCCAGGCAGGTATATAAGGATTGTTGTGTGACTATATGTGATAATTGTACTATGGCTGATTTGGTGGAATTAGATATGACAGAATTTGATGTTATTATGGGTATGGACTGGTTAGCCTCCTGTTATGCTAATGTTGACTGCCAGAAAAAGGTAGTTCAATTTCAGTTTCTAGGGGAACCAGTGGTAGAGTGGAAAGGGAGCACAACATCGCTGAGGGGTAAGTTTATTTCATACCTCAAGGGTAAAAAGATGATTCAAAAAGGCTATATCTATCATCTGGTTCGTGTACACGATACTAAAGCCGACACACCTGCTCTCCTATCAGTTTCGATAGTCAATGAATTCCCTGATATATTTTTGGATAAGATTCCAGGTCTTCCCCATGAACAGGAGGTAGAGTTCACGATAAATTTGCTATCGAACACTCAACCAATATCCATCCCTCCGTATAGAATGGCACTGGTGGAATTAAAGAAATTGAAGGAGCAACTGAAAGACTTATTAGACAAAGGCTTCATTAGGCCTAGCACATCTCCCTGGGAGCACCGATATTATTTGTAAGAAAGAAAGATGAGTCACTGTAGATGTGTATTGACTACAGACAATTAAATAAGGTGACTATAAAGAATAAATATCCCCTCCCCTAAATTGACGATTTATTTGACCAGTTGCAGGGTACCAAATATTTTTCGAAGATCGATTTACGTTTGGGCTACCATCAGGTACGGGTATGAGAGGTAGATATTTCGAAGACAGCTTTCAGGACCCGATACGGGCATTATGAATTCAGGGTGATGTCTTCTGGGCTGACTAATGCTCCAGCGGTGTTTATAGATTTGATGAATCGGGTATTTCGACTGTACCTTGAAATGTTCGTGATTGTATTTATTGATGACATTTTAGTTTATTCACGATCATTTGGGTGTCCAAGTAGGATGCCAGTCGTGGCCTACGGGGTTGGGTCGTGACATCTTAAAAAAAGGAACCAAGGATGAATTTTCAGAGAAGTTGTAGAAATTAGCACCTGAAGTAGACGTCGAAAGCCTTCATAGACCGTGGTAAGTACCACTGCTGTGGTGAGCCACCATTGAGGAGATTCAGAGACTCAAACTGCAAGGGAAGAACCACGATGGAGGACCACGGACCGTGGTGAGCACCACGGGCCGTGAAGCCATCCGTGGTGAGCCTTTTCCCAGAACCCTCAAAAATGTTCTTAAGGAAGGGTCCATGGACTCCCACCATAGGTCATGGAACTCTCCACAAAATGTGGTGAGTCATAATGGTGGAGACTCTGTAGGTCCACTTGCATACCTGCACCACGACCACATTTCATGGCCCATAGTGATCTTCATGGACCGTGAAGATTTCCCACGGTGAAATTTTAGAGACTTCCCCTGCAGGCCCTTTTCTAAGTCCCTCATTGTAGGACCACTATGGACTATGGTGAGCACCGCGGACTGTGAAGGTCCCCATGAAGTCCTTTCTGACCAGATTTTAAAAAGGGGATTTTAGTCATTTCCTGTATTTTAATTCAAAATGGTGTCATTTTGGAGCATGATTTCTTCCATCTAACGACCCTAAACCCTTCCATGACCTCATTATTCACACTTAAGACTTAAGAATCTCAAATTCTCTCTTCGCAAACTCTCTCGCGAACCTGAAGGCAAGAATAGGGTTTTCAATTTAAGGCATTCAAGTCACCATTCTTTCTCAAGTTTTCTTTTGGGTTTTGTCTTGTACAAGGTATGTGATGTTTTCATCCATGGGTCCTTCCTCCCATGGAGTCCAACTGAATTTCCAATTTGATATTCCAACTTCCTTATGATGAATTCGTATGGGCTTTTATATAATGAATTTAAATGCGTAGACTATGATATATTTGGAGTTTATATAGCTATATTAATGTATTTTGACTCTCAATTGCATGAGTTGAATGGTTTAATAATGTGCCTCTATGAAGGCTTGAAGGAAATTTTGAGTATGAATGGTGGGTTATTTGAGATATTCTAATTGATGCATTTTATCACTCTCATGCATGCAATAATTCTTCAAAATGTATTTAAAGGTTTTATGAAGAGAACCCAACTAGTTTTTGTCATGATTTAAGTAAAGTTGAAATGAAGTTTGACTCCAAATGAATAATATGAAGTAAATGCTTATGTAAAAGGAGTCTTTATGAAATGATTGATTCATGAAAGGGCTTCTTAGCCGAACAAAGGTTTCAAGGAGAAAGGAAAATTCTTGCATTGAATCAAATAAAAGGTTTTAATGAGCTATTCCACCGAATGATGTTTTTTTTATTATGTCAAACTTATATATTATGCTATAATGATGTTTAAATGTATTTTGTGGGACTCGACCGAAGGGTTTCTTAAGTAATGTCTCATGTTATATTAAATATGTGCCATCATAGGGCCCTTATCGGCTATTTTTAGGCTAGTGGATCTATGATTAGCCGTTAAAGTTAAAGTTGAATTTTTTTAAAGTTGGTGGAGTACTACTCTGATAAGGTAGTATCCCTTGTCTCAATACAGGAGGCATCGGCCTACTCTGATACAGGAGTCATCGGATTCCATGTAATAGCTCGCATAGTCATAAATGTCGGTTACGGTCACTTTCCCAAAAATTAATGGTTTAAAGGTTTTATTATGATGTTTCTCATGCACGCATTAAACTATACATATTGCTTATATATATGACTTGTCGTTCTCATTTTAGCATACTCTTATACTTAGTACATTCAAAGTACTAATGCATACTTTTCCCTTCATGATGTCACTATGTAGGAACCGGCATTGTTCCACACTCTCCTCCCCGTGGTTAGATTGCTCGTTGAAGGATTCTACTAGTGGTGAGTTCCCATGGTCTGAGAACAACACTCTTATTCATTTCTAGCTTATTATGATGTTTAGACATTTGATTTATCTTCCGTATCTTTTAACTAAATATTGAGGGTGAGCTAGGGACATATATTAGCCCCCGCCAAGTCTAAGGATGTAGAGGTATTGTTGGACAAGTTGATGATGTCTGATGTTTTTAATGACCTTTATTCTATGTTATCTCCCTTAGTACCGTTAGCCCATTTATTTCTGCTTTTGTTTATCATTACCGATGAAATGCTCAACGAACATTAAGAGGCTTTGGTGAAGTGCGTCTGGATACTTCATTCGCCGTGTCACGTCTAGGCCCTAGGATTGGGTCGTGAAAAAACCAAAGAAATTTATTGTGATATTTCAAGAAAACATTGGGAAAAATTGATGAAAGGAACCCATTGATTAAACTCCACATACCTTGGTCAAATAAACCAAAAATTAAAGAATAAAACTGATGAACTTGAAACCCTAGCTTGTAATTTGGAGAAAAACCTTGAGTGAATTTCTTAGTCTTGTCTTGGAGAATTTAGGAGAATAATTTAGAATAGGAGGGGAATTTGAAGGAATGGAGGTTTATAGGGTTTTATATTGGCAATTGAGGTGTCTAGGAACTTTGAACTGAACTTTGGGAAAACACAATACTAGCCATCATTAATTCCGAATTTTGGACCAAAGAGTTAACTTCTACGAGTCAATGGTTATGACTTATCAATATTCTTACAGATTGTAGACCTTATACATCCTGCAAGTCTAAAAACCTGCAAAATATGAGTCTATGAAATTATGTTATGAGTCATTGTTATGACTTATCAACTAGATGTTCACTCGTCCTGTCAAGTCGTAGGGACCTCTTCTAAGTTTGGTGTTAGACAGGATCAATAGCTCACTCTACCACTCATTCCTACGAGTCGTAGATATTACTACAATCCATAGATGGAGTAGTAGTCTTGAGTTTTGTCCCACTTCCTTGAGATTATTTCCTTGTTCCAACTTTTTGATTTTTGAGCTCTTACAATATCTCCTTTTGGGAACATTCATCCTTGAATGAGATCCAACTAGCATAGGAAAAAACGAATGGAGTACTAGCAACCCAACATGAATATAATGACAACTTAAAATGCATAGAACATGAGATTTTCAAACTTAACGTAAAACATAACTTAAAAATCAATCTTCATGAACATGTATGAATATGAATTACATAGGAAGAACTGAATACGTAGGAATTCAATAGATTGAATAGGAATAACTCAATACCATAGGATTGAGTGGAGGAAACAGATATATATAATGTTTTATCATGTCCCCTTCCCCTTCCCATGTAGCACCCTACTTGTTGATTTCTCCACAACACTTTGACGGGCGTAACCTCTTTGTTCCTTAACCTTTTCACTTGCCGATCTAAACTTTTCACCGAAACCTTCTCATAAGTCAAGTTTTCCTCAACATTCACGTCTTCCAATGGCACAATGGAATTTTAGATAACCCACAAACTTCCTTAACATAGACACATGAAATAATGGATGAACTATGGCTAAGTCAAATGGTAAATGTAACTAATAAGCCACCTTGCCAATACGTCTCACTATCTTATAAGGTACAACATATATAGGACTCAATTTACCTTTCTTACCAAAATGCATAACACCCTTTATAGGTGAAACCTTCCAGTAGTCCCAATCATCCCCATGAAATTTGAGCTCCCTTTTTTGTAACATACGAATAGGACTTTTGATGATTTTGCATTGTCTTCAACCTCTCCCTTATGAGTCTCACATTTTCCATAACATCTTTCACTAAATAGGTACCAATCAAGTCCATCTCACCTACATGAAACCATCCCATCGGGGACCTGCATCATCTCCCATACAATGCTTTAAAATGAGCTATTTAAATGCTCGAGTGATAACTGTTATTGTAGAAAAACTCAATCAACAGTAGATGCTCATCCCAACTTCCTTTGAAATCAATGACACACGCCCTCAACATAACCTCTAAAGTTTGAATTGTTCTTCCGGCTTGATCGTTGGTTTGAGAGTGGAAAAACAGTACTTAGCTCAACTCTTGTACCAAGAGCCTTCTAAAACGACTTCCAAAAATAAGAAGCGAATTGAATACCTCGATCTGATATGATAGACAAGGGGACACCATGTATCCTTACTAACTCAAAAACATACAATTTAGCATAATCTTCAACAATTTAAGAAGTCTTAACTAGTAGAAAATGAGCCGACTTAGTCATTCGATCAACAACAACCAAATGGAATCATATTATTTCTTAGTACGAGGCAAACCCATCACAAAGTCCATATTCATATCTTCTCACTTCCATGTAGGAATCTCAATGTCTTGGGCTAAACCTCCCAGTTTTTGATGCTCAACTTTAACTTATTGACAATTCAGACAACTAGCCACAAAATCTGCTATATCCTTCTTCATGCCACTCCACCAATACACATACTTCAAATCACGATACATCGTAGTGGATCCTGGATGAATCAAATATCGAGGACTATGGGCCTCTTATCATCTAAATTCTCTCAAACCACCAATATTAGGCACACACAACCGACCTTGCTAACGAATCACACTATCTCCTCCTTGGGAGAAAACCTCAATGGTGTTCTTGGTTACCGACTTCTTCAACTCAACCAACAACGGATCATTATCTTGCTTAGCCTTTATATCCGCTACAAGAGATGATTTTGAGCCATTTCGAACAAGAATACCTCCATCATTGGAATTAGCTAATTGAACTCCTAAATGAGCCAATCTATGCACATCCTTGACCAAGTCCTTCTTACATTCTTCAACATGTGCAACACTATTCATAGAAAATCTACTGAGTGCATCAACAACCATATTAACTTTACCCAGATGGTATAACACACTCATATCAAAGTCTTTCAATAATTCAAGCCTTCTCATTTGCCAAAAGTTCAAGTCCTTTATCTTAAACACATATTGTAAACTCTTGTGATCAGTGAACATAACCACATGGACACTATAAATATAGTGCGTCCAAATTTTAAAAGCAAACACAATCTCTGCTAGTTCTAAGTCATGGGTCGGATAATTCCTTTCATGTACATTAAGTTTCCTAGAAGCATAGTATATCACCTTACCATGCTGCATCAAGACAACACCAAGACCAACCCTTGAGGCATCACATTACACTACAAAACCATTAGACCCTTCCGATAAGATAAAAATAGGAGTAGTAGTATGACGATCTTTCAAATCTTGGAAACACTTCTCTTAATCTTCTGACAATTGGAACATCACATTATTTTGGGTCAACTTAGTCAAAGATTACAGAATCCAAGAAAACCCTTCCACAAACCTTCTATGATGTCCAGCTATGTCATGACCCAACCCCGTAGGCTATGACGGGTGTCCAAACTGGACACTCGCATATACCCCTGCTAACTGTAAGTAAACTTGTCCCCTATTTGAGTTATAATATATCAACATGCACGATAATATATAAGCCGATGAGGCCATTGCAATATATAGGAACAACTATACACACATACATATAGAACCCATATACATGTTCACTGACCTCTAAGAGTAAGAACAATAACATAAGGTGGGATAGGGCCCATCAGACCCATGAACATATAAATATATACAACGAGGGTTAGTACTAAAATCTAGGCACCAGCACAATGGAGAGCTTCTGAACTGCTGAGTAGGACTCCTACGTTGGTGGATCCCCAAAGTGTGTATCTGTACCTGCGGGCATGAAATATAGCCCTCCGAAGAGAAGAGGGTCAATACGACATATGTACTGAGTATACAAATCATATATGGAAGCATATCTAAAATAAAGAGAGCCAGGGGGATAAATACATTAGTAAGAAAACACTGTACCTGTACCTTGTGAATCATAAAAACATGAATGCTCATATTATACAATATAGCCATCCCTTTCAAGGACTCAGTGAATCATAAAAGTAGGGCCATCATAGGGCCCGACGCCATCACTACCTTATCATATCACATCATCATATATATATATATATATATATATACATACGTACCCGGCCCTCTAGTGAGGAACTCGGTGAGTTATTCATGTCATTGCATTATCATGTCCTCCTATAGTGTACCCGACCCTTTATTGAGGGACTCAGTTGATACTATAGTGAACTGTACATGATTACATACACGACCCGGGACTCAATGAAAGAAAGGTTACAGTACACACGAGTAGAGTAGTGAGTAACCATATGTAATTTAAAACATTGTCAAAGACTTAATGAAATAATAAAGACGAATTGTCATTTGAAAATTAGGATGATAGTAATGTCAATCATCCCTCAAATATCACTATTGATCATATTTAAAGAGCCTTATAAATCATAGGCATGAATCAGGATGATACAAAATAACTCAAAAAGGCAAGGACATTAACTATAAGAGCATCTTTAAGAATAGGAATCATGAATTACCCTCGAGACTTATGAATAGAATTACCCCCAAAGCTCATATTAATCCTTACTTAATTCTAAGACATGCCAAGAGAAAGAAGGGACTGCTTTACATACTCTGTACTTTCCCTCATGTAGTCGTCATATACATATGTGCCGTGGAACGTATACCCTGATCCTTAGATAGTAACATATATTGAGGAACGTTTGACCTGATCCTTATTTAGTAACATATACCGAGGAATGTTCGGCCCGATCCTTATATAATAACATATGCCGAGGAACGTTCGGCCCGATCCTTAGATAGTAACAAATATCATACTTGGCCCATCAAGGGACTCGGTACCATAAACATTTCATCATAACATCATAACTTATGTCAAAGACATATCAAGAGAGAAGAAGGGTAGCTTTACATACTTATGCCAAAAACATGCCAAGAAAAAGAAGGTAGCTTCACATACCTCTTATGGATTACCCTTAACCACGTTTGCCTTGTCATCTTTTGAACCTATTTAACATGAAAGAAATACTAAGTTTAATAATCTTTAACTTTCCAATTCCAACTCTACAACCAAGTATCCATAGGAATAATTTCCTTATCTATTTCTCTCGACTAGTTTATTACTAGTTCTGAAGTTACCGGAAATTGGGCAACCTCTCCCCTATAACTTGCCCTATACAAACTTCCAATTACATACTTAATTACTAAAACCAACCAAAAACAACAACCAGAAGCATATATACAAGTAAATCACTTCAACATTACACAGTACAAACTCCAACCAACTCGCTCAAAATTATGATACCAAAATAGAGTTTTTAATCTTTATTTCATAAAACCTTTAACCATATGAAACAGAGGGTTCTGTGGCTGCAAACAGAAGCACCCACACTATTTTTAGAACAATTTCCATCCCTGCAACACCAAACCAACCCAGAAACAACCTCAGCACCACAATCATAACAGACTACTCGACTTTGATTTACTTGTAACGACTTCAATTTAGTTTGTTTCTAACATCAAGTATTATTATACAATTTTTCCACTTCATGCCTCATTTAAGAAATTTAATATACTTCAAAAAAACATAATAAACTCCAATTTGAAAGGTAAAACCTTACCTTGCCCGAAACTCGCCAAAAATCGCCAAAACTCGCCTCGGAACCTCTTTTAGCACGGCTGAAACTTTTTGGCTATTTGTTATCCTTTTGTTGCTGCTCCTAACCATAAATTTACATTAATAACACCTTTATACCCTCGTGGTATACCCTATATAATTAATTCATTGCAAAAAATCAGAGAACTTACCTTTTTGGATCCAAATCCGTGGCTCCCTCTCTCTAGTCTAGGGTTTCTCTTCTCTTTTTTTTCTAAAATTTTCTTGGAGATAAGAATGAGTTGTTTGGATCAGGATGATCATAAAACATATATATATATATATATATATATAGGCCACCTTAGGGGGTGTCAAGTGTCATCCCCTAAGTGGTAACACATGTCAAGCCCTCATTGGGCCAACACACCCCCTGCTCCAACCATGGGCTGCCATGTGGAAGGTGGAGGGGGCACCTTTCTTGCCTCAGCTGATTTCATGTGGCACTCTCTCTTGATGCCATGTGTCACTTTCTTTTCCTCCTCCTGGGTTCATAATCTCGTCTAACTTTACGAACCTATGTAATCTTTGCTACGTAAGCTTGGTATGAACTCAAGTCGGTTAAGAATGTAAGATTTTCATGTTGGTAGCTTACATAAGTAAGTCAAGTCCTACGACTCATTACTTAGCCTCCAACTTCTTTAAGATTCTTATAACCCAATTTCCAATCTTCTCTAATATGGGGTATCACATTCTCCTTTCCTTAGAGTTACTTGATAGCGTTATAGATTATCCGGCTCATGTGGTGCCTTCAAAGAAGCCTGAGAACCTTTCAAAAATCTTAAAAATCTTAAGAATCTTAATAAGCTTAAGAACACGTTCCAAATTACAAAAGTATGGGGTATAACATCCTTACCCTCTTTAGAACATTCTCCCTCGAATGTGAACAAAAAAAAGTTTCTCAAAATCTTACACAGACTCTAGGGAAAATTCCTTTCTATTGGAATAACATATACTTTCATCAAATTAAGAGTTTCAGAAGTTGGAATTACCTATAGACATAAGGAATAGGTATGAATACTTGTGTTTTGTTTCCTCTTCAGCTTCCTAGGTCACTTCTTTGTGATTATCATTTCGCCACAATACCTTGATGGAAGCTACGTCTTTAGTCCGTAATCTTCTAATCTGCCGATTCAGGATGGCGATAGGTTGGTCTTTATAGGATAACTCCTCTATGACCTGGATATCATCTATGGGATATACTCAGGATGTATCACCAACCCACTTGCAAAGCATTGATACATGGAAGAGTGGATGTACTGCTCCCAGATCCGTCGGTAGGTCTAGCTCGTAGGTAACCTTGCTTATTCAGCGAAGGATCTGGTAAGGATCTTGGGCTCAGTTTCCCCTTCTTGTCAAACCTCATTACTCCTTTCATAGGTGATACTTTCAAAAACATCTGATCGTCCACTTGAAATTCCAAAGGTCGATATCTATTGTTTGCATATGAGTTCTATCGACTCTGGGTAGCTAATAGTCTCTCCTAAATAAGATTTACCTCTTCCCCTCTTATTAAACCATGTTTGGGCCTATTAGTCTTGTTTTGCCAATATAAGACTAACCAATGGCAACCTGCACTTTCTGCCATACAAAGTCTTATACGGGGTCGTTTAGAGACTGGAATGATAGTTAATATCACAAGAAATCTTGATAGGTAGTAGGCAATTGTCTGAGCTACCTTTGGAGTCAACTGTATAGGCCCACACATATCTTCTAGCATTTAGCTAGTAAACTTAGTCTGTCCATCGGTTTGAGGGTATAATGGTGTACGAAGACCTATCTGTCTTCCCAATCTCTTTGTGGGCTGATGTTTAGTAGTTAGCTGTAACTCGGGCTCTATCATCTGAGATACTAGCTATGGGAACTCTGTAAAGTCTCACCATTCTCTTGATCTATAATCTCACACAATCTCGGTTGAATAGGTAGTCCTTGATTAAAGGAACATGGGATTATATTATTAATCTACGGATGACATTCTATATAAAATCATCCATCCATGGAGAGCAAAATGAGTCTTATAGACAAGGTCGCGTGGTGGAATCTTCGAACTCATATATTACTTCTTTCCTTCTTTAGATAACATCAACTTGTACCCTTACCTTTTGGGTTTTGCTTTTTTCCCATCAGAGTTGGCTACCGAGTGGTGCTGAAGTTCCCTTACACAATGACCTTCATAGCCGTTCTGCATTTTGTCTATCACTACTGGTATAGTGTTGTAGAACTTTGGCATACCAGTGCACCATTTGTTAGTAACTAGCTACTCTTGCTCGTTTTTCTTAAGCCCTTCTTACAACTCCCTGAACCCTATTTATAAAACTCTAGGTACATAATCTCGTGTCGTTGCTTCATCGTTAGTATAGATTCTTCCATGGTACTTTTTCTCTGATTTGGCTCCAATTTTTCTGTCATACGTTACATTGCAATTCTTGCAACAATGTCTAAAGGCACTCAACTTAGCCCAAGATTTACCTTAGCATTGTCTCGCTAGTGTTCAGGTTCCACCTTGCCCTCTCCTTTTTTATCTTACAACCGGTATCGGGGTAGATATTTAGTTCAACCATGACCATGTCCTTTTTGGTCATTTGATTTAAATTCTCTTTGCATTTCTCTGTAATGTATCCAAAATATCATAACCCCCTTTTCCTCATGTACTCCTCCGCTTATTCTTATGCTGTATATATATATTCGTTGGTTGTACAACTATTTTTTATACAACTGGTATGAGGTAGACACAGTATTTTCATTTTCTGGTCCATATTGCTTTACATATCACCTTCACACTAGAACTTGCTCGCGCTAACGCTATTCTGTCCTACCCCTTTCTATTCCTTCCTTCGGGTACTCCTTGGTCTCTTCATTCCCTACCATAGGAGATTTTCTATTCTTTCTCCTTGCTACTTGTATGTCACATCTCAGCGGCCAACAACTCTATTGCCATATCTTAATATTTACTCAACCATGGCCTTACTACCCTTTACACAATCCTTAGATTGCTCAGTCTTACTCCCTTATTATTTTCACCCCTTATTGTATGCACCCATCCATTAGGGCCTCTTCTAATGGTTCTCAGCACGCTCTCAGATATCATGTCTTCTATCCATTTATTGCTAGCCTTTAGCCCTTGCTAACTCGTGCCAGCATGGGATTTCACTTGAAATTTAAACGTTCCCATTAACATGTGGTAGTGTCAATTGACTTCGTCTTACACTTGTATTTCTCTTGTCCACTTCCCCCCTTTTAGGGTGTATCTATGTCATCCTTTATTTATTTTCAACTGTTCATATGCATATGATTCTGTTCAAACACATTTGACATATTGCACCGTATCTACACCTTCTATTAGATCATCTATACTTTAGGTTGCCCCTGTAAGAAACCTTAGGGTGCTTATAATTCTTGATAAATAGTACCCAATCTAGTCCAAGTACTGTTACTCGAGTCATACAATTAATGTAGTAGTTTATCTAGAGCCACATTCCTTTCTTCCCTACCAGTGATTAGCTAGCGCTAATAATCGTTTCAACTTCTCCATTTAGAAGTACTTGTACTCCAATGACCCTTGTTTCTAGCTCTGCTATAACACTATCTTCATCCCAGTGGATACCATTTGTCCCTCTAAATGGACTCGCAATGCATCAATGGTTTTGTAGAGCTACCTCCCTCATTCTTAAGGGTCTTTATATTTTACACGTTGGAATCACATATCCATGATACTTCTTTATATTTCCTAAGCTTTTATCCTTGTTGGGTACTTGAGGTGAACTTCCAATTCTTATCAGTCATATGTTAATTTTACTTTAATAATGGTCATATCTTCTCAACTTTTCATACTACACCTTCAGTTCATAACTATCTATTCCCTTTTTTCGTCTGATACTCATACTTAATTGATAACGTCTATCTGGAGTGCTCCCTATACTAGTCCTTCTATTCTTTCAGTCCATGGCCCATTTTTGTGCCCGAGGAATTTCATGTTACCCCTAATCACTTGGGAAAATCATTCATTGGTATCACCGACCCTTCTGAATCCTTCTAGTATGCTATCCAATATATGAAGCACATGATTCTAGACAGCCCATAAGTTCATGTCTTCCATCCACAAGTTATTTTAGTCGCTTCATAACCAATAAGAGGTTATCATAAAGCATCTTCTAACTCATATGGTTTCCCTCTAGGTTCATTCTTGAGTCGTGAACAACTTATCTAGTTCACCACTAATGGTTGAGGGTTCTGTACTTTCCCACCAAAGTGGAACCCAATTGTTGGACACCTTGCCCTCCAACCAGAGTTTTCCTCTGACCTAAAACTTCCTAAGTAAACATAGGGCCCCCTTCTCAACAATACGGAGGGTACCCCTACAACTTTAGTTCATCATAATAGGGGTACTCGTTATCAATTCCAAGACGTATGATAAACTTATAGTTCATTTTTTTTCTAGAAAATTTCGGCAGAGTTTCCTCTATATTCTTTACTATACCAAACCTGCACTTAGGAAATACCAACAATGCCATGCAAGTCCGACGTATATATACATCTATATCATATCATATCATAGCCACAATGCCTTACAGGGCCAATATATACATATGTTTGTAGCATCTAATTTCCCAGCCGCACAAGGCTTCCTACATTAGGCCAAAATAAAAATGACAAATTTCCCCATATAGCCAGCAAAAACTTTACTTATCACTCCCCTATACCTATGACCGATCAGTCCCGAGTTTGACCCGGTGAACTAGGAGGTGAAGTGTGCTCCCCAACTTTATCCTTTTGCCATATAGTTGTCTGCCTCTCGTCGTCTTCCTCGCTTCAATACAGAAGACATAGATAACTAGGGTAACCCCTAGTTTACCAACGACCAAGATAAAGGGCTCAAATATATCGTAACACTTACCGTAGGAGCCGGCCTGACATAGTGCTCTATCATAAGAACTGTTGGCGTGGCTTCTAGAACCACTTCCCTGGTCATTAAATGCTATGGAGAATTCGGCGTTGGGCCCTCCGAGGGATCGGTACCAATAGCATACTCGAGGTCTTCCAAAGGATCGGTCTCAATAGCATAATTGGGGTCTTCTGAAGGATTGATCACAATCAAGTAACTAGGACTCCGACTGCTTGGTCTTGGAGCCTGGGGTCCCATATGTACCCTGGGATCCTTCTCTGCATCACCTCTACTATCCAGAGCTGGCCTTTTTATTTTTCACCTCAGCCTATACCCACCTGCAAGAAAGGAGGTCAGAAACAAGCTTTTCTTAGAGGTATTACCATACACCTAGTAGTAAATTGGGGGGGATTATCCTAATAGAACAACTCTATCTCCCGATCTAAGAAAAGAAAGAAAGATAATATCCTAAATGTCATATATCCTCCATTTATAGATGTGGTGCATAACACACCGATAAACAAGACTCTACTAGACATGGTCTATGAATATTCCAAGGAAGGACCGCTCTGATACCACTTCTGTCAGGACCCAACCCCATGACAGGTGCCCAAACTGGATACTCGTGTATACCCCTGCTAACTATAAGTAAACTTGTCCCATGTTTGATTATAATGTATCAATAGGCACGATAATATATAAGCTAATGAGGCCATTGCAACATATAGGAAAAACTGTACACACATACATATACAACCCACATACATGTCCACCGACCTCTAAGAGTAAGAATAGTAACATAAGGTGGGACAGGGGCCCCCCGTACCCATGAACATATAAATATATACATCGAGGGTTAGTACTAAAATCTAGGCACCAGCACAATGGAGCGCTTCTGAACTGCTAGTGGGACTCCTACGCTGGGGGATCCCCAAAGTGTGTATCTGTACCTGCGAGCATAAAACAAGCCCCTCGAAGAGAAGAGAGTCAGTACGACATATGTAATGAGTATACAAAGCATAACTGGAAGCATATCTGAAATAAAGAGAGCCAGGGGGATAAATACGTTAGTAAGAAAACACTGTACCTGTACTTTGTGAATCATAAAAACATGCATGCTCATATTATACAATATAGCCGTCCCTTTTAAGGACTTGGTGAATCATAACTGTAGGGCCATGATAGGGCACGACGCCATCACCACCTTATCATATCACATCATCATATATATACGGACGTACCCATCCCTTTAATGAGGGACTTAGTGAGTTGTTCATGTCATTACATTACCATGTCCTCCTATAGAGTACCCGACCCTTTATTAAGGGACTCGGTGGATAATGCAGTGAAGTACGCATGATTACGTACCCACTCTGGGACTCGGTGAAAGAAGGGTTACAGTACATACGAGTAGAGTAGTGAGTAACCATATGCAATTTAAAACATTGCCAAAGATTTAATTAAGTAATAAAGATGAATTGTCATTTTCAAGTTAGGACAATAGTCATATCAATCATCTCTCAAATATCACTATTGATCATATCAAAAGAGCCTTAGAAATCATAGGCATGATTCAAGAAGATACAAAATAACTCAAAAAGGCAAGGACATTAACTATCGGAGCATCTTTAAGAACAGAAATCATGAATCACCCTAGAGACTTATGAATAAAATTACCCCCAAACCTCATATTAATACTTACTTAGTTCTAAGACATCTCAAAAGATAGAAGGGACTGCTTTACATACTCTCTACTTTCCCTCATGTAGTCGTCATATACATATGTGCCATGGAATGTATGCCCTGATCCTTAGATAGTAACATATACCGAGGAACATTCAACCTGATCCTTATATAGTAACATATACCAAGGAAGGTTCAACCCGATCCTTATATAATAACATATGCCGAGGAATGTTCGGCCTGATCCTTAGATAGTAACATATATCATACTTGACCCATCATGGGACTCAGTACCATAAACATTTCATCAGAAAATCATAACTTATGTCAAAGACATATCAAGAGAGAAGAAGGGTAGCTTTACACACTTATGCCAAAAACATGCCAAGAAAAAGAAGGTAGCTTCACATACCTCTTATGATTACCCTTAACCACGTTCGCCTTGTCGTCTTTTGAACCTATTTAACATGAAAGAAATACTAAGTTTAACAATATTTAACTTTCCATTTCCAACTCTACAACCAAGTATGCATAGGAATCATTTCCTTATCTATTTCCCTCTACTATATTATTACTAGTTTCGAAGTTACCGGAAATCGGGCAACCTCTCCCCTATAACTTGCCCTATACAAACTTCCAATTACATACATAATTACTAAAACCAACCAAAAACAACAACCAGAAGCATATATATAAGTAAATCACTTCAACATTACACAGTACAAACTCCAACCAACTCGCTCAAAATTACGATAACAAAATAGAGTTTTTCATCTTTGTTTCATAAAACCTTTAACCATACGAAACAGAGGGTCGTGTGGCTGCAACCAGAAGTACCCACACCATTTTTAGAACACTTTCCATCCCTGAAAAATACAACCAACCCAGCTGCTACCGCAGCATCACAATCATAACACACTACTCGAGTTCGATTTAACTCTAACGACTTTAATTTAGTTTATTTCTAACGTCAAGCATTATTATACAATTTTTCCACTTCTAGACTCATATAAAACATTTAATATACTTCATAAAAACATCATAAACTCCAATTTGGAAGGAAAAACCTTACCTTGCTCGAAACTTGCCAAAACTTGCCTCGAAAGCTCTTTTAGCACGGCTGAAATTTCGTGGCTGTTTGTCATCCTTTTGTTGATGATCCTAACTGTAAATTTACATTAAAAACACCTTCATACCCTCATGGTATACCTAGATAATTAATTCACGGAAAAAAAATCAGAGAACTTACCTTTTTGGATCCAAATCTGTGGCTCCCTCTCTTTAGTCTAGGGATTCTCTTCTCTTTTATTTTTTCTAGAATTTTCTTGGAGATAAGAATGAGTTGTTTGGAAAAGGATGATCATAAAACATATATATATATATATATATATATATATATATAGGACACCTTAGGGGGTGAAAAATGTCATCCCCTTAGTGTTGACACGTGTTAAGCCCTCATTGGGCCAACACACCCCCTCCTCCAACCATGGGCTGCCATGTGGCAGGTGGGGGGTTCACCTCCCTTGCTTTAGATGCTTCCCCATGTCACTCTCTCTTGATGCCACCTGTTACTTTATTTTCCTCCTAGTGGGTTCATAATCTAATCTTATTTCAAGAACCTATGTAATCCTTGCTACGTAACCTTGGTATAAACTCAAATAGCTTAAGAATGTAAGATTTGCAAGTTGTAGCTTACGTAAGTAAGTCAAGTCCTATTATTCATTACTTGGCCTCCAACTTCTTCTGAATTATTATAACCCAATTTCCAATCTTCTCTATTATGGGGTATCACATTCTCCTTTACTTAGAGTTACTTGATAGCGTTATAGATTATCTGGCTCACGTGGTGCCTTCTAAGAATCCTAAGAACCTTTCAGAAAACTTAGAAATCTTAAGAATCTTAATAAGCTTAAGAACATGTTCCAAAGTACAATAGTATGGGGTATAACAATCTAGGCCCAAGAAACTTCTAATATTCGAAGGAGACAATGGTCTAGGCCAATTCTTAACCCCCTCGGTTTTCTTAGGATCAACAATAATCCCTTCACCGTAACCTTCCTTAGCCAAAACTCGCACTTATTGAACATTGCGAATAATTGTTTGTCCCTTAAAGTTTGCAACACAATCCTCAAATGATTATTATGCTCCTCCTTATTCCGAATGTAAACCAAAATGTCATCAATATACACAATTACGAATATGTAAAAAATATTGCTTGAACACCCTATTTATCAAGTCCATAAATGTCGTAGGGGCATTGGTCAATTCAAATTACATAACTAAGAGTCATAATGACCATACCTTGTTCGAAATGTCGTGTTAGGAATATCATACTCTCTTACCCTTAATTGGTGCTAACCAGATCGAAAGTCAATCTTAAAGAAATAACTTGCCTCTTGTAGTTGGTCAAATAAATCATCTATCATCGGAAATAAGTATTTTTTCTTGAGGACTACTTTGTTCAATTGCCAGTACTCAATGCACATATGAAGTGAACCATCCTTCTTTTTAACAAACAAAATTGGAGCACCCCATAGTGATAAATTTTGTCTAATGAAACCTTTGTCTAACAAGTATTTCAATTGATCCTTTATCTCTTTTAGTTCCACCGGAGCCATTCGGTAAGGAGAAATAGAAATGGTTTGAGTACTTGGAAGAAGGTCTATGCCAAAGTCTATTTCCCTTTCAGGAGGAACACTGGGTAGATCATTGGGAAACACATTCAGAAAATCATTAACAATAGGGACCAACTCTAGTGTGGGCTTCAGAATTTGTATTCCTAACCCTCACAAGATGGTAAATTCAAATTTGGAAATCATTTTTTGAGATTTAAGGCACGAAATGAATTGATGTTTGAACACAAAATTACTACCCTTAAATTTTAGGACTAGTTCATTTGGAAATTGAAACTTAACCACTCTGGTTCTACATTCAATAGATGCTTAACATGCATATAGAAAATATATACCAAGGATAACATCAAAATTGGTCATATCTAGGGTTAACTATATGACATAATGTAAATTTATGAAGAATGGAAACTGAATAATTTCTATAGACTCTTTTAGCCATAACCAACACACCTATGGGAGTATAAACAGAAAAGGGCTCTAACAATATTTTGGGGCTAGCATCAAAGCTCATGGACGGAGTAACAAATGATAAATTTGAACCAGTATAATGTAAGACATAAACGTCATAGTGAAAGAACTGTAACATACCGATAAAAATATTAGGAGTCTCCTCCACCTCTAGCCTACCGTGAAGGGCATAAAATTGATTGTTGTATTGACCACCTTTTGGCTGCACTTGGGCACCATGTTCTACTTCTCCTCCATAAGAAACATAGAACATCTTTAACCTTACACTCCTTGGCATGATAAACCAATTACCGCATCGAGAACACACATTTAAACCCGCTAGACATTCTCCCTTGTGGTTGTTCCCACACTTCTTGCATGCGGGGTAACTTGGCCAACTGGGGCACCTCCTTGAGGCTTAAGGTTGGGAACCCTACCTTTGTCGAACCTTGGAGTAGTGGCATTTGAAGAACCTTGACAGAAATACCTTTGGTGAAAATAAGGATGCCCAACACTTTCAGATTTAACATAAGAGGAATCACCACCTTCAGTCCTTGCCCTTTTAGACTCCCTAGTTTTCTCCTTTAGCTTCTCACCCTCTATTTTTTTTCGTATGTTGCATGAGTCTAGATATGTTCTTTTCCCAAATCAACATGGCCATCTTACATTTCTTAGAAACCAAATCAGATACACCCAACACGAATTTGCTCAAATGAGCTTTTGGGTCGGCAACCATTAATGGAGCATATTTTGATAATTGGGTTACCTTTAGGGCATACTCCCTCACACTCAAACTTCCTTGCTTAAGATTGATGAACTTTTTTATCTTAGACTTCCTCAAATTCAATGAGAAAAAGTGATTAAGAAACACTCATTTGAATTATTCCTAAGTCACGGGATCCTCCTCTCTAAGACTCTCACTCTTCTATTGATGAAACCAAATTCTAGCTACATCCTTCAATTAATAAGTAGCTAACTATGCCCTCTCAACCGAGATAATCTCCATAAAGTCCACAATATTGTGCATACCATCAACAAACTCTTGTGGATCCTCATAAACCTTGGAGCCCCAAAACTCTGAAGGATTCATCCTTATAAAGTCACGAACCCTTTTTCCCGCCCTACCCACAATTGGGATTGAGAGATAAACCACCTCATAACTAACTTTTGCCGTTACGGCTTGAGAAAGTACTTGAAAGACTGTTTAGAACTCGACATTCACAGCTTGTATCTCTTCTCCAATAATATTCCTTCGAGCGGGGTATCTTCTTGGAGGCCTTTTCTTAAAATCACAAAAAACAAGAGTTAGAGGGAAAGATTTAGAGTAGCACTCTATCACATGAAATAGATCATGAAAGAAGTGAGATTTTCCTAAGATGCATCATAGCTTCGTATTCATAGGTGTGGCATTCTTCACACCGATGAATAAGACTCTACTCGATGCGGCATGTTACACTCCCTTAAACACTCCTAAACCTTGTGCTCTGATACCAAGTGTCACGAGATGACCTAGGGCCTAGTCGTAACATGAAGATCAAAATATGAAAGGCCTCTAATCAAGCCTCTTGATATATTATTAAGTATGCATAAGGTAAAGTAAATGCGAAATTAAAATAAGAAGAATTTAAACCATGAATCGTACAGAGTATAGAAATTGACAACATAGACTCTAAAACATATGTCCAACCTTTTGCTCTATTATATAAGACGAGCGGAAGCTAAGACATGTCCCTAGATCACCCTCTAAATGAAATATAACAAGTCCTTGAAAGAAATAACAAACTCATAACTAGTCCCCGATAGATAAGGACTCATCCAAAATACTTCGCCAGAAGTCCACTCTACTACCCACGTATGATAGAAGCGTTATCCTCAATCCCTACATTATGAGATAATGTAGGCAAAAATATGCGTTAGTTTATTTGAATGTACTAAATATAAGGGCATGATATGCAATATAAATGACATGATTCCATGATCAATAAATGTACATGATAAGAGAGAATAAGTAAAGTCATGTGAAGACCAAAATAATCAAAGCATTTGAAAGACATGGTTAAAAACATAAAGATCGCAAAGAGAAAACACATATGTGGGATAGGAACCATAACCGACTATAAGACATTATGAGCAATAATATAGAATCCCGATGTCTCCCCATATAATGGAAGAAATGGGAATCTACTTGCCAAGGTAGACTCTACCCTACTAGGAGGGTCATGTACATACATTATATGTAGATCCACTAGTTAAGCTACTAAGGAAACCTTTGGTGGCACGTAGTTTAAGGGACTTGAGGCTGCTACTAAAGCTTTCTGTAGGTCCCCCTCTTCAAAGTCTGCTCGGTTCTAAGTCAAATCCCACAAAATACATAACATAGTAATCATACTTTGTAAATATCATAAAATTGTTCATACACTTAATAAGTCATAGAGTAGCTCATTTTTATGTCATACTTGCAATATGAGTATGGCCTTTAAACATTACTATATCATACTTGTATAATTCATATCATGAGGTTCTTAGGTCACCACATAGGGCCCTAAGTCACCTACTTGATCCTAATATCGCAGCCACACAGGGCTTTCAATATCAACAATAGTATAAAAATACTGGACTTACCTCGTATGTCCAACTTCAAACTGTATCTGTTGCATTTTCCCGTCTACTTTTCCCTTCAGTTTTTTGACCTTACATTTCAATCACATGTCAATACCTTACCCAACAGATATCTTTCGTGCCTTTACTTTACATACCTACGTGCTTTGTAACTTCTCATATCGTCAATTACTTTCTTCTGTTGGTGTCGTCTTTCTATTAAGATCCAAGGTTAGTATAAGAAATTTTCCTATGATTCGGATCTAAAGAATGATCTCAGATGTAAAATAAAGGTAACATCCTAAATGTCCTGTAGCTTCCTATTTATAGATGTGGCATGCAACATATCGATAACCAAAATCTCAATTGGAACCTCTTCATAAGAAAGACTCTACTTAACCTCAATGTTGTTCAATGGCACAATGGAAATAGGATCACCTATAAACTTCCTCAACAATGACATATAGAACACCAGATGAATCGATGTCAAATCTAAAAGTAATTCTAACTCATAAGCCACCTTATTGATTCTCGTCAAAATCTAATATGGGCCTACATAGCGGGGACTTAACTTTCCATACTTACAAAAATACATCACACCCTTCATGGGTGAAATTTTCAAGTAAACCCAATGATTAATCTCAACTTCAAGTTCTATTCTCCTCATATCCTAATAAGACTTTTGGTGGCTTTGGCCATTTTTTATCTTTCCCTAATGAGTCTAACCTTCTCTATAGCCTCAAATACCAACTTGAGTCTTATCAAAACAACTTCACCTACCTCAAAGCAAATGATAGGGGATCTACATCACCTACCATATAAAACTTAAAATAGAGTCATCTCAATACTAGTCATTATAAGCAAACTCTATTAATGGAAAATGCTCATCCCAATTTCCTTTACAATCTATCACACATGCTCTCAACATATACTCTAATGCATGGATGGTGCTCTCCACTTGACCCTCAATTTGTGGATGAAAGGCTGTACTAAGTTTGAGTTGGGTACCAAGGCGTTTTTAGAAGGATCTCAAAAACTCAGATGTGAACTGATTACCTCGATCCAAAAGGATAGACAATGGAATACCATAAAGTTTGACGAACTATCGAATATATATTCTAACATAGTCCTCAGCTGAATATGAGTTATTAATTGGGAGAAAATGAGGCGACTTAGTCATTCGGTCAAAAATCACCCAAATGGAATCATCTTTCCTTCAAGTACGAGGAAAACCTGTAACAAAGTCCATATTCAAGGATTCCCACTTTCAAGTAGGAATCTCAATGTATTGATCCAAACCTCTCAGTTTTTGGTGATCAACTTCACTTGTTGATAATTAGGACACTTAGCCACACTTAATATCCCTCTTAATGTCATTCTACTAATACACTTCTCTCAAATCTAGATACATCTTAGTGGAACCAATATAAATAGAATACCACGAACTATGAGCTTTGGAAAATTTGATATCCTTCAAGCCATATACATTTGGAACAAACAATGGACCTTGATATATCAAAACACCATTTCCCCCTTGGGAGAAAGCCTCAATGGATTTTTTGACAACCGCTTTTGATATGACCCTACCCCGTAGGCCATGACTGGGGTCCGACCTGGAGACTTGTCACAGCCTATGGGGTTGGGTTATGACAGAATTGGTATCAGAGCAGTTCATCCTTAGATTGTCTGCAGATTGTGTCTAGTAGAGTCTTGGTTATCAATGTGTTGCATGCCACATCTATAAATAGGAAGCTATAGCATATTTAGGATGTTACCTTTCTTTTACATCTGAGATCATTCTTTAGATCTGAGTCATAGGAAAATTCCTTATACTAACCTTGGATCTTAACAAAAGGACGATACCAACAAAAGAAAGTAATTGACGACATGAGAAGTTACGAAGCACGCAGGTAAGTAAAGTAAAGGCACGAAAGATATCTGTTGGGTAAGGTATTGACATATGATTAAAATGTAAAGTCAAAAACTAAAGGGAAAAGTAGACGGGAAAATGCAACAGATGCAGTTTGAAGTTGGACATACGAGGTAAGTCCAGTATTTTTATACTATTATTGATATTGAAAGCCCTCTGTGGCTGCGATATTAGGATCAAGTAGGTGACACAGCAGCTTGGGGTGGACCCCACTGCCATATGGCAGCATGTGATTGGCCGAATAAGTTATGGTTGCACCTTTGGAGGCTGCCACGTGTCACCCTAAGGGGCTGCCATGCGGAACCTTTTAAAAAGGTGTATATATATGTGTTAAGTGACTCTTAGTCACATTTCTCATCCAAATCTTCATTCAAAAGAAAGGAAAAAAATGTGAAGAACAAAAGGAACAAGGCAGCCACGGTTTTGAAGGATTAAAGGTGAGTTCCTCAATTTTCCTCCATGAATTAATAATCTACGATGTTCCTCAAGCATGTGGAGATGTATATATGTATATATATGCATGTGATGATGAATAAGGAGTCGTTTCTTTAACCTTACGCTTATAAACTTAAAAGAAAGTTGAAGAAAAAACTTAAAGGGCCAAGCTAGAGGGGCTACAGGTTTGAGGCTAAGAAAGGTAAGGCCTGAGTTTCATTCCATGAATTAATTATTTAACGTATCCCAAGGTTATATAATTATGTTTGAAAACATAAAATTCCAATTTGGGGCAGCGTAAAAGGGACACAAACAGTCCGCCCCAATTCAGCACACCAAAAAGTTCTGAGATGCAGTTTTGGCTAGTTTTGGCTAATTTTGGATAAGGTAAGGTTTCTCCTTTCAATTTGGACTTTATGGTGTTGTTATGTAGTGTGTTAAACTCCATATAGGTGGCTGGAAATATGAAAATGCCATATCAATGCTTGACGTTCGAAATAAACTAAATTGAAGTCGCTATAGTTGAATTGTCGTCGAAGTAAAGTGCTGTGCTTGTGGTGTACTGCTGAAAGTGTGTGGGGTGTGTTTCAGGGCCTAAAAGTTTTCTAAAATAGGTTTGGGTGCTTCTGTTTTCATCCAAACGACCCCTCGTTGCGTATAATTAAAGGTTTTGTGATATTAAGATTAGAAACCGTCTTTTGGTATCGTAGATTCGAGTGAGTCATTTGGAGTTTATATTGTATATGGTTGATGTGAATTGCTTAAACATATGCTGTATGTTGTTTTTGTTGGTTGACTGTAGGAATTAGGAGTGAAATTGGAAATTCGGATAGGGCACATTATAGGGGAGGTGTTGCCCAATTTTTGTTAACGCCTTAACTAATTAAAGAACTAGTCGAGGAGACGAACAAGGAAATAGATTCCATGAACACTAAGGTGCAACCTAAGATGCTGGAAAGTTAAGAGTTGTTGATATTCGTATTACTTGCATGGTGAATAGGTTCATAGGATGACGAGGCGAATGGGATAAAGAGTAACTCATAAGAGGTATGTGAAGCTTTCTCTTGGCATGTTGTTGGCATAAGTACTTAAAGCGATCTTTCTTTCCTTTTGGCATATATTAGCCTTAAGTGAATTGTATGTGAAATATGGGGATAATTCCATTCCCAAAACTCCAAGTACACCTCATAACCCCTATCCACTGCTTAGTATTGGAACTTCTGTAAGAATTGAGGATTGCCCATTAAGGCTTCTACGTGTCAAAAAGTGGTGTCTGGAAGGTTATCTCTCTTTTGTTTTGATAGGTACTTGGTATGAAAGTGAATTTGTGATTCCATAATTGTTCACCGAGCTGTAGGATGGGCCGGATATGAAATATATACAGGATAACCACATGAAGGGAAGTACAGACTGTATAGAGCTTATTTTCTTTTTTCTTCTTCTGGCATGTCTTAGTTGTAAGTTAAACATGATATGAGTTTTGGGTTAACTCCATTCTTAAGCATCTCTTATTTACTTCTGAATATCGAACTCCTATAATCGTTCAACTATTTCCCTAGAAACTTCTATATGTTAAAGAGGTACCAAATGTACAGGCTCCAAGTCTTAAAGACTATATGATACTAAGTGTTTTGAGTCCATAAATTATTTTTCCCTATATTAATACATGTCTAGGGTCCCCAAGATTACAATTGAGACAACCCATAATGGAATTTAGAGGACACTCGAGACGACTACACCACTACTCGGGTCCTTAGGCAAAAGCTTAACTTTCTTCTTCTGCCGAGTCTCCGATATGATTTAAATTGCATATAGTTACTCACTAATCTACTCGTGTATACTGTAAAACTTCTTTCACCATGTCCTAGGCCGAGAATAGTAATCGTGCATAATTCACTACATTTTTCACCTCTCCCTTACTAGAGGGCCGGGTATATATGTATATATATGATGATGTATTATAATAAGGTGGTGATGGCACTGGGGCCATGATGGTTTTACATACATAATTCACCGGACCCCTGAAAGGGCCGACTATATGGTATGATATGAGCGTGCATGTTTTTGTAATTCACAGAGTACAGGTACAGGCTTCTAATTTGATAATTTGTTCCTCTGCTTCTTTATTTTAGATATACCTCCAGTTATATTATGTTAGGCAAAAATATGCGTTAGTTTATTTGAATGTACTAAATATAAGGGCATGATATGCAATATAAATGACATGATTCCATGATCAATAAATGTACATGATAAGAGAGAATAAGTAAAGTCATGTGAAGACCAAAATAATCAAAGCATTTGAAAGACATGGTTAAAAACATAAAGATCGCAAAGAGAAAACACATATGTGGGATAGGAACCATAACCGACTATAAGACATTATGAGCAATAATATAGAATCCCGATGTCTCCCCATTTAATGGAAGAAATGGGAATCTACTTGCCAAGGTAGACTCTACCCTACTAGGAGGGTCATGTACATACATTATATGTAGATCCACTAGTTAAGCTACTAAGGAAACCTTTGGTGGCACGTAGTTTAAGGGACTTGAGGCTGCTACTAAAGCTTTCTGTAGGTCCCCCTCTTCAAAGTCTGCTCGGTTCTAAGTCAAATCCCACAAAATACATAACATAGTAATCATACTTTGTAAATATCATAAAATTGTTCATACACTTAATAAGTCATAGAGTAGCTCATTTTTATGTCATACTTGCAATATGAGTATGGCCTTTAAACATTACTATATCATACTTGTATAATTCATATCATGAGGTTCTTAGGTCACCACATAGGGCCCTAAGTCACCTACTTGATCCTAATATCGCAGCCACACAGGGCTTTCAATATCAACAATAGTATAAAAATACTGGACTTACCTCGTATGTCCAACTTCAAACTGTATCTGTTGCATTTTCCCGTCTACTTTTCCCTTCAGTTTTTGACCTTACATTTCAATCACATGTCAATACCTTACCCAACAGATATCTTTCGTGCCTTTACTTTACATACCTACGTGCTTTGTAACTTCTCATATCGTCAATTACTTTCTTCTGTTGGTGTCGTCTTTCTATTAAGATCCAAGGTTAGTATAAGAAATTTTCCTATGATTCGGATCTAAAGAATGATCTCAGATGTAAAATAAAGGTAACATCCTAAATGTCCTATAGCTTCCTATTTATAGATGTGGCATGAAACATATCGATAACCAAAATCTCAATCGGAACCTCTTCATAAGAAAGACTCTACTTAACCTCAATGTTGTTCAATGGCACAATGGAAATAGGATCACCTATAAACTTCCTCAACAATGACATATAGAACACCAGATGAATCGATGTCAAATCTAAAAGTAATTCTAACTCATAAGCCACCTTATCGATTCTCGTCAAAATCTAATATGGGCCTACATAGCGGGGACTTAACTTTCCATACTTACAAAAATACATCACACCCTTCATGGGTGAAATTTTCAAGTAAACCCAATGATTAAACTCAACTTCAAGTTCTATTCTCCTCATATCCGAATAAGACTTTTGGTGGCTTTGGCCATTTTTTATCTTTCCCTAATGAGTCTAACCTTCTCTATAGCCTCAAATACCAACTTGGGTCTTATCAAAACAACTTCACCTACCTCAAACCAACTGATAGGGGATCTACATCACCTACCATATAAAACTTAAAATAGAGTCATCTCAATACTAGTCATTATAAGCAAACTCTATTAATGGAAAATGCTCATCCCGATTTCCTTTAAAATCTATCACACATGCTCTCAACATATACTCTAATGCATGGATGGTGCTCTCCACTTGACCCTCAATTTGTGGATGAAAGGCTGTACTAAGTTTGAGTTGGGTACCAAGGCGTTTTTAGAAGGATCTCAAAAACTCAGATGTGAACTGATTACCTCGATCCAAAAGGATAGACAATGGAATACCATAAAGTTTGACGAACTATCGAATATATATTCTAACATAGTCCTCAGCTGAATATGAGTTATTAATTGGGAGAAAATGAGGCGACTTAGTCATTCGGTCAAAAATCACCCAAATGGAATCATCTTTCCTTCAAGTACGAGGAAAACCTGTAACAAAGTCCATATTCAAGGATTCCCACTTTCAAGTAGGAATCTCAATGTATTGATCCAAACCTCTTAGTTTTTGGTGATCAACTTCACTTGTTGATAATTAGGACACTTAGCCACACTTAATATCCCTCTTAATGTCATTCTACTAATACACTTCTCTCAAATCTAGATACATCTTAGTGGAACCAATATAAATAGAATACCGCGAACTATGAGCTTTGGAAAATTTGATATCCTTCAAGCCATATACATTTGGAACAAATAATGGACCTTGATATCTCAAAACACCATTTCCCCCTTGGGAGAAAGCCTCAATGGATTTTTCGACAACCGCTTTTGATATGACCCTACCCCGTAGGCCATGACTGGGGTCCGACCTAGAGACTTGTCACAGCCTATGGGGTTGGGTTATGACAGAATTGGTATCAGAGCAGTTCATCCTTAGATTGTCTGCAGATTGTGTCTAGTAGAGTCTTGGTTATCAATGTGTTGCATGCCACATCTATAAATAGGAAGCTATAGCACATTTAGGATGTTACCTTTCTTTTACATCTGAGATCATTCTTTAGATCTGAGTCATAGGAAAATTCCTTATACTAACCTTGGATCTTAACAAAAGGACGATACCAACAAAAGAAAGTAATTGACGACATGAGAAGTTACGAAGCACGCAGGTAAGTAAAGTAAAGGCACGAAAGATATCTGTTGGGTAAGGTAATGACATATGATTAAAATGTAAAGTCAAAAACTAAAGGGAAAAGTAGACGGGAAAATGCAACAGATGCAGTTTGAAGTTGGACATACGAGGTAAGTCCAGTATTTTTATACTATTATTGATATTGAAAGCCCTCTGTGGCTGCGATATTAGGATCAAGTAGGTGACACAGCAGCTTGGGGTGGACCCCACTGCCATATGGCAGCATGTGATTGGCCGAATAAGTTATGGTTGCACCTTTGGAGGCTGCCACGTGTCACCCTAAGGGGCTGCCATGCGGAACCTTTTAAAAAGGTGTATATATATGTGTTAAGTGACTCTTAGTCACATTTCTCATCCAAATCTTCATTCAAAAGAAAGGAAAAAAATGTGAAGAACAAAAGGAACAAGGCAGCCACGGTTTTGAAGGATTAAAGGTGAGTTCCTCAATTTTCCTCCATGAATTAATAATCTACGATGTTCCTCAAGCATGTGGAGATGTATATATGTATATATATGCATGTGATGATGAATAAGGAGTCGTTTCTTTAACCTTACGCTTATAAACTTAAAAGAAAGTTGAAGAAAAAACTTAAAGGGACAAGCTAGAGGGGCTACAGGTTTGAGGCTAAGAAAGGTAAGGCCTGAGTTTCATTCCATGAATTAATTATTTAACGTATCCCAAGGTTATATAATGATGTTTGAAAACATAAAATTCCAATTTGGGGCAGCGTAAAAGGGACACAAACAGTCCGCCCCAATTCAGCACACCAAAAAGTTCTGAGATGCAGTTTTGGCTAGTTTTGGCTAATTTTGGATAAGGTAAGGTTTCTCCTTTCAATTTGGACTTTATGGTGTTGTTATGTAGTGTGTTAAACTCCCTATAGGTGGCTGTAAATATGAAAATGCCATATCAATGCTTGACGTTCGAAATAAACTAAATTGAAGTCGCTATAGTTGAATTGTCGTCGAAGTAAAGTGTTGTGCTTGTGGTGTACTGCTGAAAGTGTGTGGGGTGTGTTTCAGGGCCTAAAAGTTTTCTAAAATAGGTTTGGGTGCTTCTGTTTTCATCCAAACGACCCCTCGTTGCGTATAATTAAAGGTTTTGTGATATTAAGATTAGAAACCGTCTTTTGGTATCGTAGATTCGAGTGAGTCATTTGGAGTTTATATTGTATATGGTTGATGTGAATTGCTTAAACATATGTTGTATGTTGTTTTTGTTGGTTGACTGTAGGAATTAGGAGTGAAATTGGAAATTCGGATAGGGCACATTATAGGGGAGGTGTTGCCCAATTTTTGTTAACGCCTTAACTAATTAAAGAACTAGTCGAGGAGACGAACAAGGAAATAGATTCCATGAACACTAAGGTGCAACCTAAGATGCTGGAAAGTTAAGAGTTATTGATATTCGTATTACTTGCATGGTGAATAGGTTCATAGGATGACGAGGCGAATGGGATAAAGAGTAACTCATAAGAGGTATGTGAAGCTTTCTCTTGGCATGTTGTTGGCATAAGTACTTAAAGCGATCTTTCTTTCCTTTTGGCATATATTAGCCTTAAGTGAATTGTATGTGAAATGTGGGGATAATTCCATTCCCAAAACTCCAAGTAGACCTCATAACCCCTATCCAATGCTTAGTATTGGAACTTCTGTAAGAATTGAGGATTGCCCATTAAGGCTTCTACGTGTCAAAAAGTGGTGTCTGGAAGGTTATCTCTCTTTTGTTTTGATAGGTACTTGGTATGAAAGTGAATTTGTGATTCCATAATTGTTCACCGAGCTGCAGGATGGGCCGGATACGAAATATATACAGGATAACCACATGAAGGGAAGTACAGACTGTATAGAGCTTATTTTCTTTTTTCTTCTTCTGGCATGTCTTAGTTGTAAGTTAAACATGATATGAGTTTTGGGTTAACTCCATTCTTAAGCATCTCTTATTTACTTCTGAATATCGAACTCCTATAATCGTTCAACTATTTCCCTAGAAACTTCTATATGTTAAAGAGGTACCAAATGTACAGGCTCCAAGTCTTAAAGACTATATGATACTAAGTGTTTTGAGTCCATAAATTATTTTTCCCTATATTAATACATGTCTAGGGTCCCCGAGATTACAATTGAGACAACCCATAATGGAATTTAGAGGACACTCGAGACGACTACACCACTACTCGGGTCCTTAGGCAAAAGCTTAACTTTCTTCTTCTGCCGAGTCTCCGATATGATTTAAATTGCATATAGTTACTCACTAATCTACTCGTGTATACTGTAAAACTTCTTTCACCATGTCCTAGGCCGAGAATAGTAATCGTGCATAATTCACTACATTTTTCACCTCTCCCTTACTAGAGGGCCGGGTATATATGTATATATATGATGATGTATTATAATAAGGTGGTGATGGCACTGGGGCCATGATGGTTTTACATACATAATTCACCGGACCCCTAAAAGGGCCGACTATATGGTATGATATGAGCGTGCATGTTTTTGTACTTCACAGAGTACAGGTACAGGCTTCTAATTTGATAATTTGTTCCTCTGCTTCTTTATTTTGGATATACCTCCAGTTATATTATGTTATGTTTTACATACTCAGTATATATGTCGTACTGACCCCCTTTTCTTGGGGGGCTGCATTTCATGACCGCAGGTACAAATACAGATTTAAGGAGTCCGTCAGCTTAGGATTCCACGCAGCTCAGCTAGCCTAGTTTTTGATACTGACCACTGATGTATAAAATTATTTTATCTATTTAGGGGTATGGTGGGGGCCCTATCCCGCCATATGTTGTCATTAATATTTTTAGAGGTCTGCAGACATGTATATGTGGGTTATGCATATCAGTTTGATTAAGCTGGGTCTACATAATGTATGATATATATTATTATATTATGGAAGCCTTGTCTGCTTGCGTTCCCTTTCATGAGGTGATACAAATGAAAGAGGCTACAGGTTTATAAAAATGTTATCGCCCAATAGGGTTTTAATGCATGGCATTGTGTTGTTTGTAGTTCTGTTTGACTACACTTGATTTATATGCATTGCATGTCTACAGTTTGACTTGACCATAACTCATAGATATGTATACGGGGGTCCAGGTCGGACCCTAGTTGCGGCCTATGGGGTTGGGTCGTGACAACTTTCTTCAATTAAACCAAAGAGGGATTAGTATCTATTTTTGCCTTTACATCCAGCACAAGAGATGATTCAGAACCATTTTGCATAATAACACCACTATCTTCAAAATCAACCAATCAAACACCCAAATAGCTAATCAATGTACATCTCAAACTAGCTCTTTCTTTTCATCCTCAATATAAGAAACACTATTCATAGACAATCTACGAAGAGCATTGGCAATCACATTTGCCTTACCCAGACTGTATCGCACACTTATGTCATAATTATTCAATAATTTAAGCCATCTCCTTTGTCAAAGATTTTTGTCTTTTAATATATTGCAAACTCTTGTGATTGGTGAAAACATTGACATGGACACCATAAATAAAGTGTCTCCACAATTTAAAAGCAAATACGACCACCACAAACTCCAAGTCACGAGTCTGATAGTTCTTCTCATGCACTTTGAGTTGCCTTATAGCATAAGTTATCACTTTCCTATTTTGCATTACAACAAAACCAAGAACAACTCTTGAAGCATCACAGTACACAACAAACACATTATAACTTTCCTATAAAGTCAACACCAAAGTGGAGGTAAGTCTATCTTTTAACTCTTGGAAGCTTTTCTCACATTCTTCAGACCATTGGAACATTACCTTCTTTTGAGTCAAAGTCATCAAGGGTGAGGCAATAAAAAAAAACCTTTAACAAACTATCTATAATAACCTGCTAAATAACCTGCTAAACCCAAGAAACTTTGAATATCAAAAGGACTCAATGGTTTAGGCCAATTCTTATCTACCTCAGTCATCTTTGGATCAACCATAAGTCCTTTTTCGAAAATAATGTTAGCAAGAAATGCAACTGACCTTAAGCAAATAGTCACATTTTCTAAACTTTGAATACAACTGACTGTCCTTGAGAATTCGCGACACAATCCTCAAATGATCGACATGCTCTTTCTCATATATAAATATAATAAATAAAGATGATTAGAAACATATCCAAATATTGTTTAATGCCCTATTAATCAAATCCATAAAAGTTGCAAGGGCATTTGTTAGTCCAAAATACATAAACAAAAATTCAAATTGACCGTACTGAGTTCTAAAAACCATTTTCAATATGCTATATTCCCTCACTCGTAGTTGATGATAACCCGATAGGAGGTCAATCTTTGAATAGTAGCTTGCTCTTTGAAGTTGGTCGAACAAGTCATCAATACTTGGAATGGGGTACTTATTCTTAATTGTGACCTTTTTCAACTACTGATAACTGATACACAATCAAAGATAACCATCCTTTTTTTTGACAAAGAGAACTGGAGCACTTCATAGAGAGCTACTGGGTCTTATGAAACCCTTACCTAGCAAGTCCTTCAACTGATCCTTTAGCTCTTTTAATTCAGTCGGAGCCATTTATTAGGGATGAATAGAGATAGGTTGCCTATCTTGTAGGAGATCAATACCATAGTATATTTTCCTTTCAGAAGGAATACCCGAAAGAACATCGGAGAAAACATCTAAAAATTTATTTAAAATTGAAACTGACTCAAGAGTAGGAGTATCAGAGTTACTATCTTTAACCCGAACTAGATGGTAGATGCAACCTATTGAAATAATTTTCCGAATTTTAAGGCATGAGATGAATTGACCCTTAAACACAATTACTACCCTTCCATCATAGGACTGGCTCATTTGGAAACTAAAACTTAACCACTAGGGTTCTACAACATATTGAGGCATAAAATGCATGGAGCTAATCCATATCGAGAATAATATCAAAATCAGTCATATCATACTCTACTATATCAACGAAAGTGACTTTATGGAAAATTTAAACTAGACAATTTCTATAAACTCTTTTAGCCATAACTGACTCACCTATGAGAGTATAAATGGAAATGGCTCCATTAATATTTCGAGGATAACATCAAATCTCATAGTCACATAAGGAGTAACAAAAGACAAACTTGCACCTAGATCAACCAAGACATAAAAATCATAGTGAAAGACCAAAAACATACTGGTAACAACATCGGGAGTCTCTCCACCACTTGCCTATCAAGAAGAGCATAGATCCGGTTGTTGCATTGACCACCCTTTAGTTGGGTTGGGGCACCTTGTGGAACTTGTCCTCCTTGAGAAACTTGTCCTTGAAGATGACCTTCCTTACCCTTGTTGTCAACATGAGGGCACTCGGACTGCCTATGGCCAATTTTGCCACATCCATAATTGTCATGACCCGAACTAGGGCCAAGTCATGACACGACAATCAGGATGCGAGGGACCCAACCAATACATCTTAGCATACATTGCATATATAAGGTAAAGAAAAATTATAAAGTAAGTGGAAGTAAGAGATCAAGGGAATGGGTCTTAGGGATAGAAATACTCAATCAACGTCTGAATGGACCATATCAAACATCATCTAAACATGCCTTCAATCTAATATTTGATGGAGTCTTAGGATAGGATCCTAGCTCACTAGAAACATAAGAAGAAATTAAAGTAAAAAATGAGGATGAAAGTTATGTCTTTGATAGAATGAGGACTCACCAACTTCTTGAAATCTAAAGCAACTCTAGCCACGAAGAGGATGGTCATGAGTGTCGTTCATCCCTACATTATGAGACAATGTAGGAAAAATATATGTTAGTACATAGAAGGTACTAAGTATGTGAGATATGCATAAATAAGAAACAAGACATGATCAATATGGAATAAGATGCATGACAACATAATAAACAAGAGTAAGGCTTTTACTTTCTTTGAAAACATATGAAACTTTGTGGTCAATGCATATCATAAAACTTCACCATAAACTCATAGCTTAACAATCAACTTGTGTGAGATAAGACCGTTAACCGACATCTTAAAACCATGTGGGCTATAACATGGAATTTGATGCAACCCTTATCAAGAAGGAGGAGGCTACCTTTCCGGGGTATACTTTGTCATGGTACTCCTCTCAACTCAACTACGCTATATGTGGATCAACTACCTAGGCCATAAAGGAAATCCTACGTAGGAAACGTAGTTTGACACTTTAGGTTGCTACTAGGATTCTCTTGGGTAACTAACTGCATTATCAAACTGAACCCCACCTAGAAGTCCTCTCGGTGCTTAGTCAATATCCCAATAGAAACTCATAAAAATATGATCATAACATAATAGGGAAAGATAGTAGCTACTTATCAATCCATCTTTATTAAACATATAAGGAGTAGCTAATTAACTATAGTGATTAATAAGAATCATACTTCGATGAAAATTGTCCTTATCACCAGCTTTAAATATGATTGTGTGAGAATTGTACTTATCACACCATAATAATTATCTTTGATCATAAATTTATCATCATTATAACTTCATCATTAAAATCATAATATCATCTTTAAATCACGAAAACTTTTCTTGAAAACCATTAAACTCATCATTAACTCATGAAAATCATATTTAACTTCAGAATCATAATCTTCAAAATAACTTGATTCATGGGCATTCATAATTCAACTTAAAATCTTGCAATTCATATGAAAACATGCTTATAAAGATTATTGACAATCATCTAAATGAAATTGAAACAACCCAATGCAATTCATCAAAACTAAAATTCATAAATCAATTTAAAATTAAAGAAAACTTGAGAAAACTTTGGGACTCCATGGGTGAAAGGAACCCATGGATCAATCCCTGGTTACCTTGAGTGAATTCACTTAGAATTGAAGAATAAACCTTGGTGAAATTTGAAACCCTAGCTTGAGACTTGGAAAGAAACCTTGAGAGAATTGAGTTCTTTCCTTAGAGAATTTTAGAAGAATGATTTAGAATGATGGAAATTTCAAAAAATTGGGTAGATATAGTTTTGAACTTAGTCGTAATTTTTCCTAGTTTCATTGAACCAAACTTGGGAAATTGCATAACTACCTTCATTAAAACTTTAATTTCGACCCTACGAGATACCTCTACGAATCATAGAAAGGATGACGAGTCGTCAAGATCGTCTTGCGAGTTTGAGAAAACAACCTGAATTTGACTCTCTGAAGTTTGCATATGAATCATTTCTATGACTCATTTTCATGACTATGATACACCACGTTTGTACTCGTCCTACACATCTCAAAACTTGCAAACTTGAGTATTTCTGAACTTTGGTTATGAGTTGTGTCTGCGACTCATAATAATTCCTATGAATCATCTTATCAAGTTGTGGACTCGATCCTATTGAACTTTGAGACATTGGTCTCTGAAGTTGGTTACGAATAAGTGTTATGACTCATCAAATAAACTAGAGTCATAATATTGACTTGTAGGACCTCTTATGAGCTTTAGTCTAGATCAACACCCAAAAATGTCACAACCCAACCCCGTGGGCCGCAACTGGGTTCCGACCTGGACCCTTCGTATATATATGTATTAGATATAATGATCAATATAAAAACTGTACATAAGAACCCTGGTGGATCATAGCATTTTCACACCTATAGCCTCTTTCATTTGTATCTTATCATGAAAGGGCATGCAAGCCGATAAGGCTGCCATAGTATCTTAATATTTCCAATACATCACATAGACATAATTGAACAGAACTTACAAGTATAACCCACATAAATATCTACAGACCTCTAAGAACATTAATAGTAACATATGCAGGATAGGGCCCCCGCTGTACCTCTGAATAAACAAATATATACATAGAAGGTTTGGTATTACAACTCAACTCCGAATCAATAGAGCTTCCTCCAAACTAGCTGAGTGGAATCCTAAGCTGGCGGACTCCCAACACCTATGTTTGTACCTAAGGGCATGAAGCATAGCCCCCTAAAGAAAGGGGGGTCAGCACGACATATGTATTGTGTATATAAGCATAACATAACTGAGATAACAATTGAAATAGGGATGTAGGAAATCAAGAATAGCATTTAGTAGGGTACTGTACCTGCACCTCATAAAATAAATTCATATATACTAATATCACGTACCATATCCGGCCCGCTTGGGGACTCGGTATTATAAATATATCATCTATTATGATAGGCATTTTCATATTGTTAGCATTATGGAATGTACAACCCGATCCATATATATCAGGTTAGTGCTGAAGAGCATTTGTCCTGATCTATATATATAACAGGTTAGTGTCGAGGAACGTACGGCCCGATCCCTATACATATAATACGTTAGTGCTGAGGAACGTACGACCCGATCCCTATATATAACAGGTTAGTGCCAAGGAAGGTACGGCCCTATCCCTATACATATAATACGTTAGTGCCGAGGAACGTACGATCCAATCCGTATCTCATATGTAAGTGCCAAGGAACGATGACCCGATCTGTATATCATATAATAATGCATATACGTGCATATAAGAGTTGGTAACATGTCAAACATCCCTCAGGTATCACTATAAAGTATGTTCAAGAGCCCCTAGGTATATGAGCTTACACATTCCTTCACTATTTAGCCTATAGAAGGTTGAAGGGTCGCAGTTCAACTACTTTAAGACCCTTATCATTCAAGAGTGAGTCCAAGGCATGAGTCATATCCAGAACCTGTAAGTGGAAGTGTCTTTAACTCATATCATACATTGTTTCACTTACATTAAGCTATTTCAAGAAAAGGAAGAGATTGGCTTTACGTGTATTACTGTTTATCACGTAGAAGGCTTATAAGACCATAACTCAACCATCGCTGGAGTTTTAACATCAAGAAGTGAGCAAGATTAACGAATTATACTCTGGGTTCTAAGAATGGAACTACCTCTACATTACACATACCAACCACTTATGGCTAAGACATGCCACAAGAAAAGAACAATTAAGCTTTACATACCCTACTTTTTAGCATATAGAAGACTTGATCAATAGGACCTTAACTACTTTAAAGGTCTTAACATTCAGAAGTGAACACAAATTATGAATCATGAATCATTTTCAGAGCTCATGAATAGAGTTACCCCAAGATTTATACACATATCATTTGTCACTTAAATCTAAGACATGCCCAAAAGAAAAGAGAGACAGGCTTTACATACCTCTTACGAGTTACTCTTTGTCACGTTAGCCTCGTTGTCCTTTGAACCTATTCAATATGGAAGAAATACAAATATCAACCATCCCTAACTTTTCAGCATCTTAAGGTGCACACGAGTATTCATAGAACTCATTTCCTCGCTCGTCTTCTCGACTAGTTCCTTAGCTAGTTAAGGAGTTAACAAAAATCGGGCAGCACCTCTCCTATAACATGCCATATCCGAATTTCCAATTAGATCTCTAATCACTAAATCCAACCAAAAACAACAACCTGCAGCTCATATACAAATAAAACATGGCCACATTACATTACATAAGCTCAAAACAACTTGCTGAAAATTACGATATCAAAATAGGGTTTCTAGTCTTTATTTCGCAAAACCTTTAATTATATGAAATGAGGGGTCGTGTGGCTGCAACCAGAATCCCACAAACCTCTTTTAGAACACCTTTAGGCCCTGCAACACAACACCACACACCTGCAGCAGCACACCACAAGCACAACACCTTGCTCCGACTACAATTTTAACTATAGCGACTCCATCTTAGTTTGTTTCGAACATCAAGCATATTAATGGGATTTTCATATTTACAGCCACTTAAACAACGTGTAATACACTTCATAAAAACTCCATAAACTCCAAATTGAATGTAAATACCTTACCTTACCCAAAATTGGCCAAAACTCGCCAAAACTATCAAACCATGAATTCTGGACAGTCTACTATCTTGTATTGTCGCTTAGTTTTGAAGGGGTAATTGAGGGAAACAAGATTTTTGGCCTCAATGAAAGTTATAGAAATGTGTCTTAGGATCACATAAAATTTCGAATCACCCCTACAACAATTTTGTGCAAAATGATATGCCCAAAATACCAACAGTAGTCCGTGTAGGATTTCCAAAACAAAATCTGGGCAGCACCTCCCTCTTACTTCATCACCCTTTTTTGAGCAAAGAAAAGCAAAACTGGGTTTTAGAGGCTAAATGAAAGTTATATATATGAAATATATTTCCAAAACATCTTGAATCACTTGAAACGAAGCCTTACACAATGAGTTATACTCATATTACTAACAAAAGTACCATTCAAAAACAGGTCTTTTAATAAGAACAAAAACCTCCTCATTGCCCTAACGATAAATTTTATGTTTATTAAACACCATCATATCACCATAGGATACCTTGAATAATTAATTCACGGAATGAAATTGGGCCTTACCTTGGATGAACCCTAGTCGTAGCTCCCTTATTCTTGCTCTCTAGCTTTTCTGTTAACTTTTTCTAAGGCTAAGATGCCGAAAATGATGTTAATCAGCAATACACATGTATATATATGTGTTCTTAAAAGGGGACACATGGAAGCCCTTAGGGGTGACATGTAGAAGCCCCCTAGGATGCCACCTCACACCATGCAACTAATCACACAATGCCATATGGCACCGTGGGGTCTTCCCCAAGTAGGTATGTCACCTACTTTGTCCAAGTAGGTGCATCACCTACTTGCTTCCGAGTAGGTGCTACGCCTCCTGCCGCCTCTCCCATGGGTTCGTAATCTTATCTTAATTTAGGAGTATATGTAATCTTTGCTCCATAAGCTCAGCATGTACTCCTATAGCTTAGTTATGTAAAACGTCCAAGTTGGTAGCTTACGTAAGTAAGTCGAGTCCTATGACTTGTTATTTTGGCCTCCAACTTGTTTCAAATCCTTATAGACCTATTTTCAACCTTCACTCTTAAGAAGCATTACGTCCTCCCTTCCTTAGAGTTATTTAGTCATGTTATAGATAATTTGGGTCATGGGAGAACCTTCAAGAAGCTTAAGAAGATGTTCTGAAACACAAAGGTACGGGGTATAACAAAGAATCCCTCTACGAGTCATAGAAACCTCTACGAGTTGTAGGGTGAGTCGTAACACTGAGTCCAGTCTATTTTTTAAATATTTCTCTTTGATTCCAACGTTTTAATTTCTGGGTCTTATAATAGCAAGCACCCATTCACATCAAATAAATTCCCTCCATGATTCTTCCCACACTTAGCACACTTGGGCAATGAAGGGTTTCTTGCATTCACACCTCCTCCTTGAACCTTAGGTTTGGCACCCTATCTTTATCAAATTTCTTTCTAGTACCTTGGCCTTGTTGAGAGAGACTACTACCACCCTAAATCTAGCATTTGAGAACCCACCTTCATTCCGGGATCTCTTAGAATATCTCATTCTTATATCTTTGTGTTTCTCTCCCAAAATTTGTTCGACAAAAGTCATAAGTCGAGATATATCCATTTATTTAATAAGCATAGTTGTACAACACTCCTTTGCAACCTAATTAGATACCGATGATATAAATTGACCTATTCGGGCACGTGGATTGGCAACTAATGAACGAGCATACTTGGATAACTTGGTGAACTTGAGAGAATAGTCCCTGATACCCATGTTTCCTTTTCAATGATTGATGAAATCAAACAACTTGACTTCAGATAGCTCAAGAGGGAAAAAGAGATCAAGGAAAGCAAGTTTGAAAACTTCCCAATCAATAGCTCATTCGTCCAACCTCTCTATCTTCCATTGAGTATACCAAACATTACATATACTTTTGAGTTGGTAAGATGCCAACTCCACTTTCTCTTCTCTTCTGAAGTCACCCCCATAATACTCATTATCTTGTATACCTTATCAATAAACTCTTTCCTCATCAACTTTCGAACCATGAAACTCCGAATGGTTCTTCTTTCAAAGTCTTTCATCGTAGATGCCGGATTAGGAGCATTAGGAGGAACTGCAATCCCTTGGTTGGCTACTACTTGGGCTAGCATGGTAAAAGTGGTTCGGAACTACGTATTTATCCCTTAGTCGGGTAGAGGACCATTGTATTGAGGGACAAGAGGAACTTTATCCTCATTTGCATTGATACCCCTTTGTATAGGTGCTCTTCTTTGAGGCATTTTCTAAAAATTGCAAAGAACAATCATTAGGGAAAGGAAGTCTTAGAACATACTGTATCGCATGCTAAAGATGATGAAAGAAATAAGAATTTCCTAAAATGTCTTTTAGCCTCCTATTCATAGACGTGGTGCACTTCACAACCATTAATAAGAATATACTTGACACGACATATTGGACTCCCAAGGACATCTTAAACCTTATGCTCTGATACTAAGTTTGTTATGACCCGACCTAGGGCCTAGTCATAACACGATGATCAAAGCCCTGAAGAGCTCCAACCAATCCTGTTGACATATCATCGAGCATGCATAAGGTAAAGTAAATGCATAATTAACATAAAAAGAGTTTAAACCATGAATGATAAAGAGTATAGGAATTGACAACATAGAATCTAAAACTTATGTCAAACCTTTGCCTCTACTACATAAGATGGATGGGGCATAAGACATTTCCCTAGATCACCCTCAAAACAAAATATAACAAGTCTTTGAAAGAAATAACCAACTCATAACTAATCCCCGATAGATAAGGACTCACCCAAAAAACTTTGCCGAATAGAGACTCTATAAGCCATGTATGATAGGGGCATGATCCTTAATCCCTACATTACGAGACAAGTAGGCAATAATTTGCATTGGTACATTTGAATGTACTAAGTAAGTGGAAATGATATGCAATATAAATCATAAGATGCCATGATCAATTAATGTATAATGAAGACCATAATGATCAAAGAATTTGAAAGACATGGTTAAAATCATAAAGATCTCAAAGAGCATATACATATGTGGGATAAGAACCATAATTGACCATAAGACCATGCGAGTTATAATATGAAATCCCGATCTCTCCTCATACAATAGAAGAAAGAGGAATCTACTTACCAAGGTAGAATCTACCTCGCTAACCTGGTCATGTGGATCAACTACGCTATATATGTAGATCCACTAGCTAATCCATGAAGGCAACCTATGGTGTCATGTAGTTTAAGGGACTTGGGGATACTACTAATGCTTTTGGTGGATCCCCCACCTCAAAGTCTGCTCGGTGCTAACTCAAATACCTTGGAATACATAACATAATAATCATACTTTGCATATATCATAAACTTGTTCATAAACTTAATAATTCATAGAGTAGCTCATTTGCATGTCATACTTGCAATCTGAGTATTTCACTGGGTTGTTGTTGCTATTGTACTTGCAATCTAAGTATTGTCCTTTCAAGATTACAATATCATACTTGCATAATTCATATCATGAGGTTACCAGATCACCACATAGTGCCCTAAGTCACCTTTCTTCATAACTTGCATGAGATTCATAACTTGAACATAATTGCAATTCATGATCATAATTCATACTTGAATTTGGAGTAAAACTCATGTACATAGTTAATTTTAATGAAAATCATGGTAATACCTTGAAATAATTGAACTTCATAATACCATCATTAAAAATAACATATAGTTACTCACTACTCTACTCGTGTATACTGTAACCTTTTTTCACCGAGTCCCGAGCTGGGTACGTTATCGTGCACAATTCACTACATTATCCACCGAGCCCCTCACTAGAGGGCCGGGTACGTATGTATATATATGATGATGTGTTGTAATAAGGTGGTGATGGCATGGGGCCTATGATGGTTTCAAATATGTATTCACCGGATCCGTGGTAGGGCCGGCTATATGGTATAATTTGAACATGCATGCTTTTGTAATTCACAGAGTTCAGGTATAGATTTCTGATTTGATATTTTTTACCATGTTCCTTTATCTCAGATATGCTCCCAGTTGTATTATGTTATGTTTTCCATATTCAGTACATATATCATACTAACCCCTCTTTCTTCGGGGGGCTGCATTTCATGCCTGCAGATACAGATGCAGGTTTTGGGAGTCCGTTATCTTAGGATTCTGCACAGCTCAGCTGGAAGAGGCTACATTCTATCAGAGCCTAGTTTTTGATACAGACCACTGATGTATAAAATTGTGTTGTCTATTCAGGGGACGACGAGGGTCGTATTCCTCCATATGTTGTCGTTAATATTTTTAGAGGTCAGCAAATATGTATATGTGGGTTGTATATGTCAGTTTGGTTCAGCTGGGTCTATATGATATATTGTACGTGTTGTTATGTTATGGAAGCCTTGTTGGCTTGCATACCCTTCCATGTTATGATACAAATGAAAGAGGCTATAGATATATGAAATGTTATGACCCATAGGGGTTCTCATGTATGTATCATGTTGTTGTAGTCCGGTTTGACTACACTTGATTTATATGCATGGCATGTTTATAATTTGATATGATCACAGCTGATAGATATGTATATGGAGGGTCCAGGTCGGTCTCCAGTCGCAGCCTAAGGGGATGGGTCGTGACATTTTAAAAGGTACTAGATATGACTCTTGTCTTGATTTATGAATGATAGCTCATTTTAAGTACCCCATCGAGTCTCAAATATGATTTAAATTGCATCTAGTTTCTCACTACTCCACTCGTGGATGACTCAATGCTTCTTTTACTGAGCCTGGGCCAGGATTTGTTATCATGCATACTTCTCTGCATTATTCACCGTGCCCCGACATGAAGGGGAAGGTACGACCTGCACATGGGATTTATGGAGTTATAATGTGCCATGTACACATATGATATGATATGATCTGATATGACCATCTGATATGATATGATCTATTATGGAGATATTTCCTACTTTGGAGTTATGATGTGCTGTGGTGCCGGTGATGGGGCGACGACCACGATTTATTCACCGAGTCCAATAATGGGGCTGGATATGGCATATGTTTTCTGCATACAATATATGTGGTTATGAAAAACATTTTGATATTCTGGGTAGTTTGCTCATTTATGCACCTTCTGTTCTAGTAATGGCTTTACTTATTGCAGCCCATGCTTTACATATTCCGTATATTTTCCATACTGACCCCCTTTTTCAGGAGGGGGGGCTGCATTACATGCCTATTGTCATAGATGCTGGATTTGCTGATCTGCTCGCCTAGGACATTCACCCTGTTGGTTGGCAGTGCTCCTTTGTCCACAGCTCTATTTTATTACTAACTTTTTTGTTGTATATTTATACATAATGGTTAAGGGTACGACGAGGCCCTGTCTCATCATATGATTATGCTATCATTTTGTAGAGGTCTGTAGACTTGTGTTGTGGGTTCTGTATATGTGTTTGGGGCTTGTGTTCGGCGACGACCTTAACGGCCTCCGTGTGCTACATCTGTTTTCGTAGGCCCTCTAGCGACCCCTTTTTGATTTCTACTTTTGGTTATTCTGCTAACACGCTAAGTGGGGCTAAGAATACATATGAGTGCCCAACTCGGGCACCAACTCGGGCACCAATCACGGCATAGGATGTTATTTTTCTTTTATATCTAGGATCGTGCGATAGAACCGAGTCATAGGAAATAAAATTCCTCATACTAACTTGTGATTTCAGTACAAGGACAACATCGATAGAAAAAAATAACTGACGATATTAGAGGTTACAAGGTATGCAGGTATGTCACGACCCAACCCCATAGGCCACAACTGGGGTCCGACGTTGACCCCCCGTACACATATCTATTAGCTTCGTTCATATTGAATCGTAAATAAGATAATATCATGTAATAGAGCCCCACTGGGCGATAACATTTTCATAAACCTGTAGCCCTTTTCGTTTGTATCACAACATGATAGGGAACACAAGCCGACAAGGCTGCCATAACATAGTAACATATATCATATATCTTTTAGACCCAGGTGAATCAAAATGACATACACAACCCACATATACACGTCTACAAACCTGTAAACATATAAATGACAACATATGGCGGGACAGGGCCCCCGCCGTACCCCTGAATGGATAAAACATTTTTTATACATTCATGGACAGTATCAAAAACTAGGCGCCGATACAATGGAGCCTCTTACAGCTTAGCTGCATGGAATCCTAAGCTGATGGACTCCCAAAATCTATATCTGTACCTGTGGGCATGAACGCAGCCCCCCGAGAAAAGGAGTTAGTACGACATATGTACTGAGTATGTAAAATGTAACATAATATACTGGAGGTATATTCGAAATAGAGAAGCAGGGGAACAAATTATTAAATCAAAGTCATGTACCTATACTCTGTGAATCACAAAAGCATGCATGCTCAATTTATACAATATAGCCGGCCCTTTTAGGGGTTCGGTGGGTTAGAAACAATTTATACGATATCCAAAGTAGGGTTTCTAGTCTTTATTTTGTAAAACCTTTAACCGTACGAAGTGGAGGGTCGTGTGGCTGCAACTAGAAGCTCCCACACTTTTTTAGATTACTTTTAATCCCTACAACACACCACCTGCAGCTGCACACCACAAGAACAACACCTTACTCGATTACAATTTAACTATAACGACTCTAATTTAGATTGTTTCCAACGTCAAGCATATTTATGGAATTTTCATATTTCCAACCGCATAAAAGACACATAACACACTTCATAATAATACCATAACATCCAATTAGAAAGTAAAAACCATACCTTACCCGAAATTGGCAAAAACTTGCCAAAACCCACTTTGGGAACCTCTTGATGTGCTGAAATGGAGCAGACTGTTTGTGTCACTTCTTCGCTACCCCAAATTGTGATTTTATGCTATTAAACAATGTTATATAATCGTGGGATACCTTAAATAATTAATTCATGAAATAAAAGTCGTAGGCTTACCTCAAGGTGGCCATACCCGTAGCCCTCCTCCTCTTGCTCCCATTGTTTTTCTCTTCACGTTCTCTTATTTTTCTAAGTGTCAAACTAAAGAAATGACTCCTTATTCATCATAGAGTTTATTCTCTTTCTTTTCTGGCATGTCTTAGTTATAAGTTAAATATGATGTGAGCTCTGATAACCCTTGATAATTCAACTTGATATCATGTAATTCATGTAGAAACATATTTATAGTGATTACTTATAATGGTTCAAACTTAATTAAAATAACCCAATGCAAATAATCAAATTAGGGTTACAAACCCACTTAAAATTTATGAGATTTTGAATGAAAATCTTGGGAATCCATGGGTGGATGGGACCCATGGATCAATCCCTACATACCTCGATTGAAGTTGAACTTGGAATTGAGAAAGAAGACTTGTTCTTGAAGAAACCCTAACCAGACTTGGTGAAGAACTGAACCCTTGAATGAACCTTGAGAGAGAAGTCTTAAAGTTGTTTGAAAATTAATGAGGGAAAATAATATGTTTAGGAGTATTGAGGATAATTACGTAATGAATTTAGTCCCAAAAATGTCCGTATAAATAAATGAAGGAATAGAAAAATCACTGGATTACCCTACATTTAATGTGACAAACTTGGTATTAGATAATGGGGTTTTGAATTGGTTCTAAGAGTCAAACATACCGGCCGAATAAGGTCTTATTCATGATTGTGAAGTGCACCACAACTGTGAATAGGAGACTATGTGACGTTTAGGAAAGTTTTTACTTCTTTCAAATTCATATCGTGCCCTAGAGCATCCTAAGACTTCTTCTAACAAATACCTCATTTTATGTCTTCTAGATCATGCCTCCAAGAAGAGTACCTCTACCAAGAGCAAGGATTGATGATGAGGACTAAGCTCCTCCGGTGCCCAAAGCTCTGTATAATAAGAAGGGAGTGACTCCTACAGAATTCAAGAACATTATCACATTATTGCCTCAATCCGTAGCTAACTAAATTTACAAAGGCATTGTTCCTCCTCCTTCTCAAGTGCATAGAGAAAATGCCTCAAGACAATGTTCGAATACCAGGCACTACGGTGCTGAAGTAACCCATGCCATACTCCTAGGAAAAGCTCGAACGACTTTCAACAAAAGGGTATTCCGAAATCTAGGATTTGTGACTTTAAAAGAATGAATCTGCTCAAGTTTGATCATTCTAAAGTAGATGAGAACCCTATGGAGTTCATTGATGAGGGTTATCATATTGTGGATATCATGGGTGTGCCTGCACTTGAGAAGGATGAGTTAGTGCCCTATCAACTCAAAATTGGGTTAAGGGTTTGGTATGAGCAATGGGTCCTCGAAAAGGTGGATATATGGAGTGTATCGAATTGGAAAAGTTTAAATGTCCCTTCCTAGACAGCTTCTTTCCTTTACATCTAAGGGGGGAAAATATCCAAGAGTTCATCAATCTTCACTGAAGGAGTATGAGTGTGAGGGAGTATTCCCTCAAATTTACCAAATTATCTATGTATACTCCTTTTATGGTCTCCTATCCAAGGGCAAAGATGAGCAAGTTCATTTTCGGCATTTCTAGTTTTATATCCAAAGAATTCAAGATGTCCATATTGGTCAATGAAATGGACATCCCCCGACTTATGACGTACACCAAACAAATCGAGGATGAGAAGTTAAGGCAGAGGTTAAGAGGGTTCAAGAAAGCTAGAGTTGATGGTGGAGTGTTTAATCATCAAAGATCCGGCTATGGTGGTAGTGGAAACGGACAAAGTAGGCAATGATTCATAAGGCAAGGTGTTACACCCCATATTTTTGTACCTTGGAATGCGTTCTTAAGTCTGTGGAAAGGCTCTTAAGTTTCTTGGAAGGATCGTAAGCCTCTTAAGTTTCTTAAGGTTTCCTAAAGTTTCTTAAAACTTCTTAAAGCTTCTTAAGACTTCTTAAGAACTATTAAGCTTCTTAAGAGTTACCACGTGAGCCGGATAATCTATAAATCTATCAAAAAACTCTAACGAAAGGAGAATGTGATACCCCATAGTAGAGAAGATTGGATATAGAGTTAGAAGAATCCAGAAGAAGTTGGAGACCAAACAATGAGTCGTAGGACTCGACTTATTTACGTAAGCTTCAAACTTGGTAATCTTACATACTTAAGCTACTGGAGTACAGTTTCATAAAATAAGACGAGATTACGAACCAACGAGGGGAAAAAAGTGACACGTGGCAACATGGGAGAGTGCCACATGGCAGCAGCTGGGAGTGCCACATGGCAGCAGCTAGGAGTGCCATGTGGCAGCAGCTAAAGTAAAGGGGGTGGGCCCCCACATGCCACATGGCAGTCTGTGATTGGATGAAGGGATATTTAGGCCCAATGAGGGCTTGACATGTGTCACCACTTATGGCTTGACATGTGTCACTCCCCTAAGGTGGCCTATATATATATATATATATATATATATATATATATATATATATATATATATATGTTTGATAACTTTATTTCAGACTTATCTTTTACGCTTCATCTTTATCAAAAAAAGATTCAAGAAAAGAAGAAAAGAGAAAACTTGAAGGTAGAGAGAGAGAGCTACGGTTTTGGGGAAAAAATGTGAGTTCTTCGATTTCGCTCTGTAAATTAAGTATCTTTGGTGTACCACAATCTTATGAAGGTGTTATTAATGAAAATTTATTGTTTGGAGCATCCCAAAACGTTAGTAAACAGCCACGAAATTTTAGGCTCGCTAAAGGAACTTCTGAGGTAAGTTTCGACGAGTTTGATGAGTTTTGGGCAAGGTAAGGGATTCCCTTTCAAATTGGAGTTTATGATGTTTCTATGAGGTATATTACATGTCTTAAATAAGGTTGTAAGTGGAAAAATTGCATAAGGATACTTGACGTTAGAAACAAACTAAATTGAAGTAGTTGTAGCTAAATCAAAGTCGAGTAGTGGGTTGTTCTTGTGGTGCTGCGGGTGCAACTGGTTGGGTTGCTTGTTGCAAGGATTTAAAGTGTTTTAAAAAGGGTTTGGGTTCTTCTGGTTTAAGCCACATGACTCTTCGTTTGGTATGGTTAAAGATTTTGCGAAATAAAGATTAAAAAACTCTATTTTTGTATCATAGTTTGGAGCTAGTTATTTGGAGCTTGTATTGTGTAAGGTTGAAGTGATTTACTTGTAAATATGTTGCTATTTTCTGTTGGTGGTATGGTTGTTGATATTGAGGCCAATTTGAAATCTCGGGGATGTTGAAGTTATAGGGGAGATGCTACCCAATTTTTGGTAGATTCGGAACTAGTAACAAACTAGTCGAGGGTAATTGATAAGGAAATAACTCCTATGAGTACTTGGGTGTAGCGTTGGAAATTGGAAAGTGAAAGGTCATTAACCTTACGTCATGACCCAACCCCATAGGCCGTGACGGGTTCCCGTACTAGACACATGCGTCTACCCTTACTAACTATACGTAAACCCACTTTCTATTCGACTCATAGTGTACCAACAGGGAAGAAAACATATAAGCCGACAAGGCTATTGTAACATATAGGGTCATTCCATAATACACATACACATGAGCCGACAAGGCTGTCACAACACCGAGAATGCCCCAAATCTTAAGTCATATAAGCACAACTATACTTACATGCATATACAACTCATATACAACTCATATACAACCCACACACATATCCACAAACCTTTAAGAGTAAGAACAACAACATAAGGCAGGAAAGGGCCTCCGCCGTACCCGTGAACAAATAAATGTATACATCGAGGTTTAGTATAAAAATTAGGCTCCAGCATAATGGAGCACCTCTAGACCACTGAGTGGGACTCCTATGCTGGCGGATCCCCAAACTATGTACCTATACCTGCGGGCATAAACCTCCTGTAGTACCCTGCTAACCCCAAAAAGATACATACCTCCGTAGGGGTTATAGGTCTTGTCTAAGGCTTCACAGCCTCAATCTTCTGTGTATCTACGCATATACCATCAGTTCCAATAACATGCCCCAAAGATGCCACTGAAGTTAACAAGAATTCACATTTAGAAAATTTAGCGTACAATTTCTAGTGTTGAAGTACTCCCAGTACCACCTGCAAATGATCCGCGTGTTCCCTCTCTAATCGTGAATAAAGTAAAATATCATCAATAAATACAATCACAAACAAATCTACAAATGGTTTGAACACTCGGTTCATCAGATCCATAAACACCGCTGGAGCATTTGTCAACCCAAAAGACATCACTTTGAACTCATAATGCCCGTATCGAGTCCTAAATCTAGTCTTTGGGATATCTGCCTCTCTTACACGCACCTGATGATAGCCTGACCACATGTCTATCTTTGAAAAGCACTTAGCGCATTGCAACTGGTCAAACAAATCATCAATCCTGAGAAGGGGATATCTTTTCTTAATTGTTACCTTGTTCAGCTGCCTATAGTCATGCACATTCGCAGCGACCGATCCTTCTTTTTTACAAATAGCACCGGTGCTCCCTATGGTGAGGTCCAGATCCTAATGAATCCCTTTTCTAGCAAATCCTTCAGCTGCTCCTTTAACTCCGTGGGTGCCATTCTATATGGAAGGATAGAGATAGAATGCGTATCTGGGTATACGTCTACTATGAATTTTATCTCCCATTTAGGAGAAAGACCTGGGAGTTTATCTGGGAACACATCTGGATATTCATTAACCACGGGCACCGACTGAAGAGTTGGCACCTCAGCTTCCAAATCGTGTACACGGACTAGACGATAAATATACCCATTTCTGATCAGTTTCCTTGCCTTAAGGTATGAAATGAATTTACCCTTTGGCAATGCTGTATTTCCTAACCATTCGACAATTGGTTCATCTAGGAACTAGAAATAAACCACTTTATTTCTGCAGTCTATGTTGGCATGACAAGAAGCTAACCAGTCCATACCCAAAATAACATCAAACTCCACCATATCTAACTCTATCAAATCAGCCAAGGTATGATGACTATTACATTTACCAAGAAGTTCCTATATACCTGTTTTACCATAATAGAGTCTCTTAATAGTGTAGCCACCTCAAATGATTCTATTAACTCAGGCTTAATTCCAACTCTACTAGCAACAAAAGAAGATATATATGATAAAGTAGAGCCTGGATCCATCAATGCATATACGCCCTGAGAGAAGATTGATAATATACCTATAACCACGTTTAGCGACGCCTCCTGGTCCTGTCTACTGGCCAAGGCATATATACGATTAGAAGGGATGCCAAAACTAGAAGCTCCACTATGACCTCTACCACGGCCTGCTAGTATCTGTATACCCTGCCTCATCGGGCGCATAGCTATAGAAGAAGAAGAATGCATAACTGACCACGTTGCCTGAGCCACACTACCTAGAGTACCCTTAAGTGGACATTCCCTCACAACATGTCCCTTGCAGCCACAAAAAAATAGGCACTTGTATTCCACCGACATTCCCCAAAATGAGGTATATTACAATTGGGACAATGGGGTACCAGTGGTCTTGACTTTCGAGAACTTTGGTTCACTTGTGTACCTAAAACTCTGGAGCTTTGACCGGCCCCCGTATACCTGGTGCTCTAAAATATTCCACCTGGAGACTGTAGAGGTACACTCCGAGCTAGCTGGAAAGGATATCTACTAGACTACTAGAACCACCCGCTTCGAAATTCCCCATGATAACCAACCGACCTAGCCCTCTTAGGCTGACCTCTATCAAAATCTCTATCGGGCTGACACCTTGTATGTCACTCTTCTACCCCTTGGGCGTATGCATATACCTGAGCAATATCCATGCCTGGATGAGAATCCATGGCCATACAGCTATTAACCAAATAAAGGTCCAAGCCTATGACGTACCGATGCACCCTATCTGCTATATCAGCTACAACTTTAGGGGTATGTCTCGCCAATGAGTCATACTTGAGTCTATAGTCTCGAACACTCCTTCCGTTCTTCTTCAACTGTAAGAATTTATCAACCCTAGCTTATCTCATTTCTGGAGGCAGAAAGTGGCCAAGAAAGGCTTTTACAAATTCATCCCATTCAGCTGGAGGAGCACCCTCGCCCCTCGATAATTCCCAAGACTCATGCTAGTTAGCAGCTACGTGACGCAATGAATAGAAGGCCAATTCAACTGACTCAGTCTCCAAGGCCCTAATGATTCATAGTGTATGGTACATCTATCGAGTGAACTCCAATGGGTCCTCCGCAGATCTCGACCCATGAAATTCTATATGATTGCAGGCTAGGAAGTCACGGACCCTCAAGCTATTTTGTCTATTTGCATCATCTAGGTCATGCCTCCGAGCCTGTCCTGCCATCAGTCCAGTCAACAACTACACTGCATCTCCAATAACTCTATTTTCTGCCCCATGTTGTGGGGCTAGAGGTCCTGTACTAGAGATTAAGGATCTGCAGCTGTTGTTGCCCTAACCTCGTCTAGGGTAGCGGCATAGTAGAACTTTCTGACTAAAGTACAATCCTCGGTATAGACTGGGCACGGGCCCTAGTAACTCCCGGGGTCTGACTAGTTTTCTTGGATACTGAGTTTCCCTTCTTGGCAGTGGTTGCTTTCCTTAAAGGCATCACTGTAAACATATAGGTAGGTTAGTGAAGGGTCATCCTAAAAACATAGCCCTTTCACACGATCTAACATAAGAAAGAAACTAACATCCTAAATGTCCTGTAGCCTCCTGTTTATAGATGAGGTGCATAACACATCGATAAACAAGCCTTTACTAGACACGGTCTGTGGACACTCCAAGGATGAACTGATCTGATACCACTTTTATCACGACCCAACCCCGTAGGCCGTGATGGGTGCCCGTACTGGACACACGCATATACCCCTGCTACCTATACGTAAACCCACTTCCTATTCTACTCATAGTATACCAATAGGGAGGAAAACATACAAGCCGATAAAGCTGTCGTAATATATAGGGTCATTCCATAATACACATACACGTGAGCCGATAAGGTTGTCACAATACCGGGAATGCCCCAAATCATAAGTCATATAATCACAACTGTAAATACATACATATACAACTCATATACAACCCATGTACATTTCCACCGACTTTCTAAAAGTAAGAACAGCAACATAAGGTGGGATAGGGCCCTCGCCGTACCCGTGAACAAATAAATATATACATCGAGGTTTAGTACCAAAATTAGGCTCCAACACAATGGAGAACCTCTGGACCGCTGAGTGGGACTCCTACGCTAGTGGATCCCTAAACTGTATACATATACCTGCGGGTATTAATGCAACCCCTCCCCCTCCTCTGAGGAGACGGGGTCAGTACGACATTTTTATTGACTATATAAAACATAACATAGCATAACTGGAAGAATATCTGAAACAGAGAAGCAGGGGATAAATATATCACCTAAGAAACCTTTATACCTGTACCCTATGAATCCTAAAAACATGCATGCTCAAATCATACCATATTGTCGGCCCTTTCAAGGACCCGGTGAATCATATCTATAGGACAATCATAGGGCCCGGTACCATAACCACCTTATCATATCAGATTATCATATATATACATACGTACCCGACCCTCTAGTGAGGGACTCAGTGAGTTGTTCATGACACTATAGTATCATGTCTATATATAGTGTACCCAGCCTTTTAGTGAGGGACTCGATTGATAACTGTGCACGATTACATACCCTGGCCGGGACTCAGTGAAGGAAGTATTACAGTATACACGAGTGGAGTAGTGAGTAACTATATGCAATTTAAATCATTATCAGAGACTTGACCATTTAAGAAGATTAAGCTATCATCTAAGAACCCGAGTAGTAGTGTAGTCCTCTCAAGTGCCCTCTAAATGCCATTAGGGGCTATATCACTTAGAATCTTGAAGACCCTAGACATGTATTAAAGTAAGGCCAAATCGCTTATGGAACTAGAACTACTTGTTATTACATAGTCTTTAAGACTAGGGGCCTGTACATTTGTTACCATTTTAACATATAGAAGTTTCCAGGGAAATAGTTCAACTGCTATAGGAGTTCAATATCTAGAAGTAAATAAGAGCCACTTAGGAATGGAATCACCTCAGCAATCGTATCGTCTTTTACTTATAGCTAAGACATGCCAAAGTATAGAAAGAATAGGCTTTACATACCTCTTACGGATTCCACTTAACCACATTCACATCATTGTTCTCCGAACCTATTTAACATGAAAGTAAATACGAATATCAACACTCAACTTTCCAGTATCTTAAGTTACCTTCGAGTATCTATAGAACTCACTCCCTCGCTCGCCTTTCTCGACTAGTCCCTTAATTAGTTATGAAGTTAACGGAAATCGGGTAACACCTCCCCTATAACTTCCCTATCCATATTACACCTCAATTAGTACAGAAAACCAACAACAACAACCAGCAATTCATATACAATTAAAACATGGCAACATTACACAATACAACCTCCAAACAACTCACTTAAAACTATGATATCAAAATAGGATTTTTAATCTTTCTTTCATAAAACCTTTAACCGTACGAAGAGGAGGGTCATGTGTCTGAAATAAGAATCACCCACTCCCTATTTATAACATGTTCCATCCCTGCAACACACAAGCACAACAACTTATTCGATTTCAATTTAACTATAACAACTCCAATTTCGATTGTTTCTAACATCAAGCGTCTTTATGGAATTTTTATACTTCCAGCCACACACAAGGAGTGTAATACACCCCATAACATCACAATAAAATCCAAATTGAAAGAAAAATCCTTACCTTATTCAAAACTTGTCAAAACGCGCCTCGGAAGCTCTCTTAACATGCTGAAATTTAGCGGACTGTTTGTATGACTTACTTGCTGCCCCAAAATGAGATTTTGTGTTATAAAAAATAGCTATATCATAGTAGGATACCTAAAATAATTAATTCACATAACGAAATTGGGAACCTTACTTTTTTCTCTCTTGGTCGTTGCTCTTTTCTCTCTAGGTTTTGGTTTTTTTTTCTTTGTTCGTGGCTGAAGTTTTCGGAGAAAGATTGAATTTAAGAGTAATATAACATGTACATATAGGCTTCATTGGGAGGTGAAACATGTCATCCCCTTAGGGTGATACGTGTCCAGCCCCTATTAGGATAACGCATCTATGCAGCCAATTAGGGGCTGCTACATGGAAGTGGGGTCCACCCCCAAGCAGGGAGGTGGATCACCTACTTGCTTCAGTTGCTTCCACGTGTCACTTCCTCCTTTATTCCACATGTCATTCCCTATCGTTCCTCATGGTTTTATAATCTCATCTTATTTTAAGAACTTATGTAATCCTCGCTATGCAAGCTTGGTATGTACTCAAGTAGATTAAGTGTGTAAGACTTCTAAATTAATAGTTTATGTAGGTAAGTTGAGTCTTACAACTCACTACTTAGGATCCAACTCCTTCCGACTTCTCATCACCCTATTGCCAACCTTCCCTACTATGGGGTATCACATTCTCCCTTCCTTAGACTTGTTTGATAGTGTCGTAGATTGTCCATCTCACCTGATAACTTCTAAAAAGCTTAAGAGACATTCTAAGCTCAAGAGTGTGGTGTGTAACACCTTAGTATTACTTTCATGTTAAATAGGTTCAAGAGACGACAAGGCGAACGTATAAGAGTAATCTGTAATAAGTATGTAAAGCTTACCCATTCTTTTCTTTTAGCATGTCTTAGGCTTAAGTGATTGATATACGAAATATGGGGATAATTCCATTCATAGAACCCCAAATATGACTCATAAGTCTTATTCACTTCTCGATGGTAGAATTCTTATACTAGTTGAGTTATTGCCTCTCAAGGCTTCTATATGATGGAGAGTAGTAAGTATGTGAAGTTATCTCCTTTCTCTTGGAATGTTTTGGCATAAGTACGGAGATTTACCCTTATTTCCTCTTGATATGTCTTTGACATAAGTGTGGTCCTATGATGGTAAAGTAATGCAATAATAAAGTTATGATACCGAGCCCATGATGGTATGATATATGTAAATGATGACTCCTTGAGGAAAAGTAGAGACTAGGTAAAACTTATTCTTTCTCTTCCTTTGGCATGTCCTAATTGTAGGTAAAATGTGATATGAGCTCTGGGGTAACTCCACTTTTAAGTCCTAAATGTAATCCGTATCTCTTATTCACTTCTGAATGTCAAACACTTGTAGTAAGTTGAACTACTTTCCTTGAACTCCATAGGTTGAGAAGTATTAGATGCATAAGCTCCTAGTCCTAAGGACTATGTGACGACGGGTATCCCTAATTCTATGAACTATTAGTATTACTTTAGTATATTTCTAGGGTCCTCGAGATCCTAAGTGATATAGGCCTCAATGTCATTTAGAAGGCACTCGAGATGGCTACACTACTATTCTGGTCCTTGGACGATAGCTTAATCTTTTTACATTGTCCAGTCTCTGATAATGATTTAGATTGTATATGGTTACTCACTACTTGATTCGTGTATACTATAATACATCTGACACTGAGTCCCATAAAGGGCCGGGTATGGTATATGATATGTGTATTGGGACAAACTTTCCACGGCATTACTATAAGATACGTAGATCATGCCGAACATTCCTCGGCATTACTATATGATATATGGATCGAACCGAATGTTTCTCTTCATTGTTATATGAGTGCAGATCGGGCCGTATGTTCCTTGGTATGTACATACTATATACATGGATCGAGTTGTACATTCTAAAGCACTAATAATCTGTATGTGCTTATGACGACAGAATGATGTAGATGGTACACCGAGTCCCTAAATGGGCCGGGCATAGTATGTGATGGTAATGTGTATGAGTTTTTTTATACGATGCAAGTACTGTAAATGGTTAAATGTTATATTTCCCTTCTGCATCCCTACGCCAACTGTAATCTCCTTAGGATATCTATGCTTTACATACTCAGTACATATGTCGTACTGACCCCCTTTTCTTCGAAGGGTTGCGTTCATGCCTGCAGGTACAAATACACAATTTGGGGATCTATCAGCGTAAGATTTCCACTCAGCAGTTCATAAGCGCTCTATTGTGCCGGAGCCTAGTTTTGGTATTAACTTTTGATGTATGTATTTATTTGTTCATGGGTACGGCGGGGGCTCTATCCCGCCTTATGTTACTATTCTTACTCTTAGAGGTCTGTGGATATGTATGTAGGTTGTATATGGGTTCTATATGCATATATATACAGTGGTGCCTATGATAAGACTCGTCAGCTTATATGTTATCCTTCCTATTGATGTCCTATAACTTAAATAGGTGATAATTTATTTACAGATAGCAGGGATATACGCGAGTACCCATTTCGGCCACCCATTATGGCCTACAGGGTTGGGTCATGATAAAAGTGATATCAGAGCGGTTTGGTCCTCGGAATATCTATAGACCATGTTTAGTAGAGCCTTGTTTATCGATCTGTGGTGCACCACATCTATAAACAAGAGGCTACAGGACATTTAGGATATTACCTTTCTTTATTGTCTTAGATCGTGAGATAGAGCCCAGCCATAGGAAATGAAATTCCTTTTTTTCTAACCTTTGGTTTTAATTGAAGAACGACATCGACAGAAGAAAGTGATGGATGATATTAGAAGCTACACAGTATACAAGTAAGTAATGGTGCGAAAGAGGCATGCTTGGTATGGTAAGAAGATTGAAATATGATTGAAATGTAAAGTTTAAAATTGAAAGGAAAAGTAGACAGAAAAGTGCAGTTCGATTTTGACATACGAGGTAAGTCTATTATTTTATACTGTTGTTGATATTGGGCGTCCTGTGAGGCTGTGATATGAATATATATGTATTAGCACTGTGAGACATTGTTGGTATTTTCTGAGTGCAGGTTTGGGATAGTAAGGAATATAGAAGAAACTCTGCCAAAATGTTTTTAGAAATAGAAAGAGAATGAGATATAAGGTTGTAATATATCTTGAGAGATCGTATCCATGGTAATGCTAAAATCCAACTAAACTAGGAGTATAACTGACTTCAGGAAATAAGTTAATTGCGATATGGGTGGCAAGTAGAAGGTCAATACTAATATGGTGAGAAGAATGGTGATGGATATGAATTTCCTAAGACAGCCTACGAGGTATTAAGGATGAGAATAACGAGGAAGGATAAGGGGTTAAGTACGCTTTCTCCACCAGGTGGAATTAGCCTAGAGTAAGGATTGTGAATAAAAGTTAAGAAATATTACCCTCCGTGATTGACCTTGAGCAGAATATAGTGTGAATATAATGAGATCATCATGGAAGTACATAGAGCCTAGTAAATAAGTAACTAAAGAATGTGATTGTGAGTAAGATTAGGAGTTAGCATCGACTACACGATAAGGATGAAAGCTCATGAAGAATAAAGGGTTATTGTGTATATGTACCTCCACTTTTGAAATAATGGGATCCCTCGAGGATAGGGAATGGAAAAATAGAAAACAACTGAGGCATTGTGAAATTAATAAAGGAACAAGTGGTATCCTTTAGGGAAAAAAAGAGGTGATAACAAAATGTGAAACACATGTCATCGGAGTATAAGTGCCCCCGAATGGAGAATCGGACATGATTAGAAGCACTAGTAACGTACTGATTGGGATAAATGAAATATGGCTTCGGCTAAACTACTATATTAGTTATATGACTCGAGTACTAGTACTTGGACTAGATTGGGTACTAGTTATTGAGAATTCTGAGCACCCCATGGTTATATTAAGGTTTCTTACAGGGGCAACCTAAAGTATAGATGAGTTAAAGAAGGTGTATACATGGTGCAGTATGTCAAATTTATTGTTACATAATCATATACGTATGAAAAGTTGAAAATAAATAGAGGATGACATGGGTACACCCTAAAGAGGGGAAGTGGATAAGAGAAATTCAAGCGTGAGAGGAAATCAACCAACATAGTCACATGTTGATGGGACCGCTTAAATTTCAAGAGAGATCCTATACTGGTACGAGTTAGCAAGGGCTCAAGGCCAACGTTAAATATATAGAAGCCGCAGTATCTAAGACCATGCGAAGAATCACAAATGCCTACAAAAAGGGGTGAATACGATAAGAGAGTAGGACTGAGCATACTAAGGGTTGCAAAAAGGGTAGTAGGGTCGTGTTTGAGTAAAGATTAAGATATGGCAACAACGTCATTGGTTACTGATATCGGGACATACGAGTAGCAAGGAGAATAGAAAATATCCTACGGTAGAAAATGAGAAGACCAAGGAGTACGTAAAGGAACAAAAGAAAGAAGTAGGACAAAATAGCATTAGCACGAGCAAGTCCTAGTGTGAAGTCGATATGTAAAGCAAGATGGGCCGGGAGATAAAAAGACTGCGTTTAACTCATATCAGTGGTATAAGAGTAGTTGTGCAACCTATGAATAGTTATATATAGCATAAGACCAAGCGGAGGAGTACATGATGAAAAAGAGTTATGATATTTTGGAGATGTTATAGAGGAATACGAACAAAAGTTAAATCAAATGGCCAAAGAGGACACAATCATGGTTGAATTAAAGATATACCCCGACACCTATTATAAGAGAGAAAAAGAGAGGGCAAGGTGAAACATGAAGACTAGCGACGAAATACTAAGGTAAATCTTAGGCTAAGATGACTGTCTTCACACATTATTAAACAATGGCAATGGAACGTGACACGAGGACTTCTCAGGGGGGTCACTCATCCTATTACTCTCTCGCCCAAGCACGTTTAACTTTGGAATTCTGGTGGGATCCGGTGCGTTAGTGCTGTTATGATCGTACGAGATGGGAAAATTTGAACTAGCAGTGAAGCAACGATATGAGATTATGTACCTATAGTGTTATAAGTTACGATAAGGGAATTGTAAAAGAGCTTAAGCAAACAAGTAGGATTAGATTATTACTAACAGATGACGCACTTGTATGCCACAGTTCTTCAACATAATACCAGTTAATGATAAGGTAAACTACAGAACCACTATACAGGTCATTGTGTGAGGGGACTTCAGCACAATTTCGTAGTCAACTCTCATGGGCAAAAAGCAAAACCCAAAAGGCGAGTGTACTAGTTGATGTCATCTAAAGAAGGCAAGAAGTAATATACGAGGTCGAAGATTCCACAATACAACCTTGGATACAAGACTCACTTTGGACTCCTTAGACAGATAATCTATATGGAATATTATCCATAGATTAATAATATCAGCCCATGTTCCTTCAATAAAGGACTACCTGTCAAGTCGAGATTGTGTAAAATTATAAGTTAAGAGGGTGGTAGGACTTACGGAGTCCCCATAGCTATTGTCCTAGACAAAGAAGCCCAAATTATAGTTAACTACTCAAGATTAGTCCGTAAAGAGATTGGGAAGACAAATATGTCTTTGTACACTATTTTACCCATGATGATATGATAACACCGAGTCCCATAAAGGGCTGGATACAGTATATCATATGTGGATTGGGCCAAATGTTCCTCGGCATTACTAAATGATACGTGGATTAGGCTAAACATTCCTCGGCATTACTATATGATACGTTGATCGGGGAAGAATGTTCCTCGACATTACTATATGATATTCTTTCTGATCTCATAGAACTTGACATGGTATATTTTGATGTTATACTTGGGATGGATTGGTTTAATGAATCTTATTCTTCTATAGATTGTATAGCTCGCAGAGTCAAGTTTCAATTCCAAAATGATTCTATTATTGAATGGAAGGGTTATGATTCAGTAGTGAAGGGTACGTTTATTTCCCTTCTTAAGGACCAAAAGTTAATTTCTAAGGGTTGTATTTACCATATTATGAGGGTTAGGGATGTCGATTCCAAAATTTCATCTATTGAGTCAGTTCCCTTAGTCAATGAGTTTTCAGATGATCTTCTCGATGTCTATCCTGAAATGGAAGTTGATTTTGGTATCAATCTTCTCCCCAATACCCAACCTATTTCTATTTCTCCCTATAGAATGTCCCTGGTGGAACAAAAGGATTTAAAGGAACAATTGAAAGACTTGTTGAAGAAAGGATTCATAAGGTCAAGTATTTCACCATGGGGTTCTCCCATGTTGTTTGTAAGGAAAAAGGATGGGTCACTTTGGATGTGCATAAATTATCGTAAATTTAACAAAGTGACCGTTAAGAAAAAGTACCCAATCCCAAGTATATATGATTTTATTGATCAATTGCAAGGGGCAAGTCATTTCTCCAAGATCGATCTTTGGTCCAGTTATCATCAACTAAGGGTGAGGGAATGTAACATTTCCAAGATGGCATTTCGAAGAAGTTATGGTAACTTCGAATTTGTAGTGATGTCTTTGCAATTAAAAAATGCACCAACGGTGCTCATGGACTATATGAATACGGTGTTCAAACCCTACCTAGATACTTTTATGGTGGTATTCATTAATGACATATTGATAAACTCTCGGGGTGGAGAAAAACGTAAGAACCATTTGAGAGTTTTGTTTCAAACCTTTATGGAAAGGCAATTATTTTCCAAATTTAGTAAGTGTGAATTTTGGTTGAAAGAGGTGGAGTTCCTTGGTCACATAGTGTTTGGTGATGGGATCAAGGTTTATCCTCAGAAAATGAAGGTGGTCAAGAATTGGCCTAGACCATTGTCTTCTTCGGACATTAGGAGCTTTCTGGGTCTAGCCAAGTATTATAGAAGGTTCATTAAAGGGTTCTTTTCTATCTCTTCTCCTATGACAAATTCTACTCAAAAGAAGGCAAAGTTCCTATGGACAAATAACTTTGGAAAGAGTTTCCAAACTTTAAAAGATCGACTTACCTCTGCTCCTATTTTGACTTTATCGAAAGGCTTAGAAGGGTTTATGATTTATTGTGATGCTTCATAGATTGGTTTGGGTTGTGTCTTGATGCAAAATGGCAAAGTTATAGCCTATGCTTCTAAATATTTAAAGGTTCATGAGTGTAACTAACCTACCCATGATCTTGAGTTAGCAGCTATTGTATTTTCTATAAAGATTTGCCGGTACTAACTCTATGGGGTGCATGTAGATGTGTTCACCGATCACAAAAGTCTCCAATATGTATTTACTTAAAATGACCTCAATCTAAGGCAAAAAATGTGGCTTGAACTACTCAAGACTATGACATAGTGTGCATTATCATCTTGGTACGGCCAATGTAGTTTGCTGATGCATTTAGTAGAGTGTCTATAGGGAGTATGGGTCATGTTGACAAATGGAAGAGAGATTTGGTAAAGGATGTTCACCGGTTAGCTAAGTTAGGGTTGAAGTTGAATGGTTTTGATGATGGTGGTGTATTTGTTAAGAACGTGTCCAAATCATCTTTGGTGTTGGACGCTAAGTCAAAACAAGACTTTCACCCGACATTGGTGGAGCTAAAGAAGCTGGTGAAAGAAAAGAAAGTAGAGGTCTTTTCAATAGGGGAGATGGGGTACTTCACAACCAAGGTCAGTTATGTGTTCCGAATATGGCTGAATTAAGGTGTTTGATCATGAAAGAAGCTCACAATTATTCATACACTATTCATCGTGGTTCGACTAAAATGTAGCAATACTTGAAAGAGATCTATTGGTGGGGTTCATGAAAAAGGTCATAACAAAGTTCATGGACGAATATTCAAATTTCAACAAAGTTAAGGCCAAACATCAAAGGCCGTGTGCCCTAGCCCAAGACATTGAAATCTCCACTTGGAAGCAGGAAGATGTGAACATGGATTTTATAGTGGGTTTGCCTTGTACTCAGAAATATCATGTTTCAATTTGGGTGATTGTTCATAAGATGACAAAGTTGACTCACATTCTACTGGTCAAGACATCTTATAGTGCCAAGGATTATGCTAAGTTGTATAATCGGGAGTTGGTGAGGTTGTATGGTCAGACATTATCGATTATTTTTTATCGTTGTACTCAATTCACTTCCTATTTCTACAGGACCTACACCACAGCCATGGTTCACGGACCATGATGCCCTCCACGTACCATGAAGGTCTTCATGGAGAAAGTTCATAGACTTTCCATGGTTCACGGCCCGGGACTCGGTGAAAGATGTATTAACGGTATGAATGAGTAGAATATCATGAACAACCATATACAATTAGATCATCATTTGAGACTGAATAGAAAAATTATAATGAACTATCAACCCTCTGAATGTCATTAGGGACCATATCAAATGGAGCCTCAGGAATCATAGACATGTATCAAGATAATGCTAAACTACTTATGGAATTAAAGAAATTTGTCATCGTAGAGTCTTTAGGAATAGGAGCTTATACATCCAATTACTATTCAACATATAGAAGGCTCGAGGGCAATAGCTCAACTACTTTAAGAGTTTTACCATCAAGAAGTGAATAAGAGTCATGAATCATACTCGGACCTTATGAATGGAATTACCCCCAAAGTTCATATCATATATCACTTATGTCTAAGACATGCCAAAAGAAAAGAGGGATAGCTTTACATACCTATTATAGATCAACCGTAACCAAGCTTGCTTCGTTTCCCCTTTAACCTATCTAATACGAAAGTAACACTATTATTAATAAACTATGATTTTCTAACTTATAAGTCTACAACAAATTACTTATAGGAATCATTTCCTCGTTCACACTTCGCGATTAGTATTTTGATTAGCTAAGAACTTAATGGAAATCGGGCAGCATTTCCTCTATAAACTAGGCTAACCCAACTTTCAATTAATCTCCGATTAGTACAAAAACACCAACAACAATGATAACAACCCAATAACCTCTTCTTATCCTTCTTCAATTCAAATCATTAACATGTAAGATTTTACACCAAATAGATCAACATACGCTTCTTAGACGATACCTTATATGCTTGCTTTCTTCCAAATTTAGGAGCCATATTAATAACAACATGAAAGCAACATCGACTTCTATCCACATATAATAAAACTACTTCAATATTAGTTTAATACAAGTTCTGAATAGTCCACCAAAACTACGACACCAAAATATGATTTTTGATCTTTATTTTGAAATATTATAATATACGGAAAGGAGCATAACATTGATGTGAACAACAGCACCTATACTTATCTATAACTATATTTTCATCCCTCCGACATAAACAAATTACTTTCAAAAACAATACCATAGTAACGAAAACACTAATCAAGCCTTAATCCAATTAGAATAATTTCAATTCCGTCTATTTACACGCCCAACACTTAATCTTGGGGTTTTCTCACTTTTAATTTCATTTAATTCATTCATCCTCATATAATAGCAACAACCACGATGTTAGTTAAAATTGATTCACCATTTTTTTTACTTCAAAACAGCCCCTACATGGCTTCAACATCCTTCAATAGTAACGTGTATAATTTCATATTTCCAGCCCACATTTACACTTCCACAATATGTTTAAATCCTTACTAAAATGTGTGAAAATGGGATCAAACCTTACTTAACAAATGGGCTTATTGAACTTGCTAAAATTTGTAAGTTCACGTTGAACCTCCTTTCTGCCATAACGATGAATCCCACATTGCTAATCACCTCCCAATGGATCAAAATTATCGTAGAGAACTAATTTAGGGACCATAATTTAGGAGCTTATTTGCTGCAGCCACGACAGAACCTCTCATCCTCTCTTACTCTATTTTTCTCTAAGTTAGGAAGAAGAAGAATGAGCTAACAATGAGCTCTTAGTCATTAATATAGATATATATATGCTGCCCATGTGGTGGACATGTGTCTATGGGATCTCTATGTGGTTGACATGTGTCCCTCTATAACCCATGTGCCAATCAGCTACTACCACGTGTCTTAATGGGCCCCCCTTAGTGGTTTAATTAACTTAATTAATCATAATTAATCACTAATCCTCACTTAATTCATGCCATAAGTTTGTAAGTAGTTGCATCACCTACTTGCCCTTTTCAAAAAAATACAGCCCATGCATTCTAAGTAGGTGCATCACCTACTTGAAGTTGGTGCATCACCTACATATTCTTTTTAGTAGGTTTGTAATCTAGTCTTACCTTAAAACCCTGTGTGATCCTTGCTACTTAAGCTTGACATATACTCAAGTATATTAATTATGTAAGACATCTGACCCGATAGTTTAAGCAAGTAGGTGGATTACCACAACTCATTATTTTGCCTCCAACTCCTTTCAAATCCGTCCAAACCTATTTCCAACCATCACTACTCACATAGAACTAGTCTATGCAAAATATGGGGCACTACATCCTCCCCCTTCTTTGAATTATTTGGTAACGTCATTGATAACATGGATCACATGGAAACTTTAGAGAAGTTTAAAAAACAAACATCCCGATATACAAAAGCATGGGTTATAACATTAAGACTCCTACATTTCAGTTTTCCTAAGTCTTTATATGCATGCATATTCATTAAGTTGCATTTTAATGTCATATTTTATGCTAAGTTTAAAACCCTCATGTTCTATTTATTTTAGTGTCATTATATTACTGTTGGGTTGCTAGTCCTCCTGCCATGTCCTTTTCTATACTAATGATTCTCATTCAGCGACGAATGTTCCCAAGGGGGGATCCCAGAAATTCAAAAAGTCCTAATATGAGAAACAAAGAAAGAAATTGCAGAAAAGTCAAAAAATAGCACTAGGTGATGGCTATTAAAGGAAATCATGGGTTGTGGTATGCACCACGCATCTTGGGGAGTCATCGTGGTGATGATTCAGAAACCCAACCCTATAAAGAAAGGACCACGATGAGAGACCAGAGACCATGGTGAGCACCACGAGCTGTGAAGCCCTCTATGGTCACCCCTCCCCTAAGGACTCCAAAAACATTCCAAGGCAAGGACCACAAATGACTACAATGGGTCTTGGAGATCTTCACCGACCATAGTGTGATCAATAGTGGTCACTTTTATAGGCCCCATGCAGGACCTGCACCATAGCCGCAGTTCACGAAACTTGATGCCCTCCATGGACCATAAAGGTCTCCATGAAGGATGTTCATAGACCTTTCCTACAACCCCAAGATTTTTCCCTCCAAGTCAATATCAGAAAACACCACCACAGGCCATGGTAAGTATCACTGACGGTGAAGGGTCCCCGTAAAGCTAGGTCCGACCAGTTTTAAAGCCATTTTGGTCCTTTCCTCTGTTTTAACACAAAGTGAAGTCATTTTGAAGGTTGAATTAACCTATCTAAAATACCCCAAAACTTCCAAGCCCTGATTCGTCACATTAACTCCCTCAAGCAGGTTCTGAGAAATCTAAGTCTACCACCATCAAACCCTAGTAATCATTATCTCAAAGAAGGGCATTTTAGTCACAAAAACGAAATGGGGTGGGACCCACCTCCGGACCTCGAAAAATTTCGTTCGAAAGATGGAATCGTAGATTCCGTCGATACGAACACAACGAAAGTTATCTCCCTCTCAGATTCCATCTATAGCTCCTCAAATTTGCAAAAGACTGAAGTGAACACTGTTCATTGTTCGAGTGAGGAGCTGCTGCAAGCTGAAAAAATCATATCCTTGAGAAATCGGGGATTGCTAAAGATTATAAACAATATTGGAGATGATTCTTCATCCCATATGCCAAGCACAGTACAAAGTTCACAAAAAAATTTAGTCCCAATTGAGAAAAATGCAGAGGCGCATCAGCTCAGCATCGCCGCCAATGCGCCACCACTGCGCCTTCAATTTCCAGCCACCTCCGGCGATATTCTAGCCCTCGCACCATCTGGACTTTGTTCGCAAGGACAAGGCGCCCCGATAGGAACAAAAACCTCTGGCGAAATCAACTCCGGCGAACAAATTGTAGTCGACGCCGGAGCTACGGCAAGCCAAAACGCACAAGATGAATGCCAAAATGTTCCTCAAGCTGTTTTCAATCTCCTCAGTCATGAGCGCCATCTCGAATCACTGCCACACTCTTCGAATTTATCCTTGAGCTCTGACAACAATGGAGTCGCCGGAGCTCCGGCCAGCCGATTCAGCCAAGACCAATACCAAAAGGTGAGTAACAGTGTGGAGAAGGTTTCTAACTATAACACATGTCTCAAATCTATACAAACAAGTTCAAATTCAAAAAGTCGTCAAGACGACTTTGGTGGTGCCGGAGCTCCGGCGAACCAATTGGCAAGAGACCAATACCAAAAGACTCATCAAGGTGTCATGAAGCTTCCAAGCTATATAGAGTGTCTCGAATCACCATCAACAAGCTCAAATTCAAAAAGTCGTCAAGACTTGCATCTCCCTGAAGAACACTGTAACAGTGTTGTTCGAGCTGAAGCTGTGGCTGTTGTATTGGATCATGTTCAAAATGACCAACAAGGAAATAGAATGCTAATATTGGAAGGCATTGAAGAAAATGGTCATGCCCCAAAAGAAATTTCGAAGGGGAACTTCACTGATAAGCAATGGAACAGTGCTCTTGCTGTGGCTCATCCAGGTAAGTCTTCTAACTATTTCAACCAATATCTAGTAAAAAGTGCTGACCATATTAACAATGTTGTTCAAATGCATAGTGACACTGTCGAACCTCATGAACTTAGCTTACTTGATAATAATGTACAAAAAGGAAATTTAGCTAATGTTGCTATTGTTAAGCCTACTAATTTGCATCTAGCTCTGACCAAGAATAATGAGGAAATTCAGAATGCTACTCACAATGGTGATACTGATCTTGTTGTTAAGCACAAGGAGCAGGGGAACATAATACTTGGTAATGTTGAAAAAAACAAACAACCTGACCAGTTGAACAGGGGGCTAATTGTGAAAACTCAACCTGTCCATAGACCTTATGTTCCTAATAGCAATCCTATGAAAGTGTCTAATAATTTTGATGCTATTAAATCTACTAACAAACCTACTGCTCTGAATACTGGAAGCAACCTAGGTTCCAGAAACTCAAACCAACTTAGAGCTCCAAGTTTTAATATTCCAACTCCTAATAATCATGTGGTGCTTCCCAATACTAATTTACCTGCAAAACAAACCCAGCACCCCAATACTAATACTCCAACCCCTCCTAATCCTGTCATCCACCAAACTCTGGCTACTAAGTTGAGAGCCCAAGAAGCTATGAAAACAGACACTATTGATATTACACCTCCCAAAATTACCACAAAGCAAGGCTATCCAGCTGTAGTATTTACAGAAGAAGATTTCCTGGTGAAATTGGCTAGTGATTGTAAGTATACTCTAATAGGAAAATTCACAAATACTATGCCTAAGATGGAAACCATTAGAAAGGAATTCATCTTGCAAACAGAACTCAGAGGAGGAGTGAAACTTACCCATTTTAACTCTAGGCATCTGTACATAGACTTGGACAATGAGTATGATCACTCTACTGTTTGGTCCAAAGGAAGAATGTACATAAATGGCCAACTTATGAGACTCCAACTGTGGACCCCCACCTTCAAGCCTGAAGAAGAAACATCTCTAGTTCCTATATGGGCTATATTACCTGAATTACCTTGGCACTGTTATCGTCTTGCAGTGGTAACTCCATTACTATCCCCAATTGGAAAGGTGTTGTTCTTGGATTTGGCAACCTACAAGAAAACAAGGGGTAGTGTTGCAAAAGTCAAAGTACAAATTGACCTTACAAAACAAAGACCACAATATGTATGGATGGGGTATGGTGAGGATGAAAATGGAGCAGGAAGGTGGCAGTCTATCCAATATGAGGGGGTGCCAGATTACTGTCAACACTGCAAACATCAAGGTCACACCATTCATGTTTGTACTGTGAAAAGAAGGGATGAAGATAATAAGAAAAAACAAGTTCAAGAAGAAGAAGCAAGAAACAAAGATAAATCCAGCAATGAAAAGAACAAGGAACAACAGAACAAGGAGCTAAAACACCAAGAAGACAAACAAAATAAGGAACAACAAAACACTAGCAAAGCTGAAACTAAAAAAAGAGACCAAGAACATGCAGGTTGGCAAATTCAAAGGAGGAAAGGCAAAAAAGATGGACAACATAACCAACAACAACCACAACAGCATAAAACACAAGTATCCATGACAAAAGGGGAAAGTTCAGTACCATCCCAGCATATTATCAGCAGCAGCAAAGAAGGAAAATCTCAACAGCAGGCAGGTATGCTTAATAACTCTAACTTTAATACTTGTAATATCCAAACTTGTAATGTAGACTCTGGAGTCCAGAGCCTACTCCCCATTCCCCATACAATATTGGATCCCAGCCCCCATAATCCCATACAGCAGGTATTACATGTTAATGAAGAGAGCAGACCTGCAGACAAACAAAAAGAGCAAAATATTACTGCCAGGTGTGCACCAAATACTGGTTTGAATAATGTGGAAAGCAACAAAGCCAATGGAAAAATCCCAGGTATTGACTTAATGCTCCCACAACCCCATGGCTCCCCCAATTACTTTAATATCTTAAATAGTATTAATGTTGTGGCTGAAGAAGTCTGTGGAGGTCAGGTTGGAGGAATACAGGAGCAAATCACTAATCTGCAGGAAGAGGAAACCAAGGGGAGGGAAAATCTATTGGTTGACCATAGGAAAGACCCTAGAGCCCCTGCCACCACTATTCCAGCAGAGATAAGGTCCAACATGCCATTGCAACAAGATGATGTTCAACAGCTTTCAGAGGACAGTGATAAGGGAGGTGTTGAATTTCCAAAAAATAGTGAACAAAATACAGGTGCAGTGATTCAGCTACTGAACAATAAATATACTCTTTCTTTGAGTAAAAAGAAGAGGGAGGCACTGAAGAAAAAGATAGGAAAAAAAAGTAAAAAATCTCTGTCTGAAAAGACACAACACAGAGCAGGGATTTATGCTTCACCTCTTCAAATTCAATCCAGCTCTACTGAATTGTGTGTGCTTAATAAGAGAGCCATATCAGATGACTTGGAGGATGAATATAGACCTATTCAATCTGAAGATGAAGAGGACCTAGATCAAAAGGAACAAACTCATGATGAGGATGAGTAAACTAGTGCCTCTCCCATTAGAGCACTGGATGATATCACAGATTCTACAACTCAGGATGAAGTGTTGCAAGTCACTGAGAAGCAGGGTTTATCACCCAGGGGTCAGCAAGCAAAGAAGAAGAAGAAAAAACAGAAACAAGACATCTCCACCAGTTCAGATAATGCTACTTGTAAGAGTGGCATCAACACAAGGTCCAAATCCCTGAAACTTTGATGATGAATACAATATGCTGGAATGCAAGGAGTATTGATACTCAAGGTGCCTTGGATAGACTCCAAAAACTCAAGGATTATCACAATTTAACTATGTTGTCAATCCTGGAACCATTTGCTAATCAATCACATCTTAACCACTACAGAATTCAGCTGAGAATGGACAGTGCCATTCATAATCCCAATAACAAGATTTGGTTGTTTTGGACTAAGGATGTGGACTGCTCTATTGTAGACCAAGATGAACAACAGTGTACTTGTGAAATCAAACATGTGGCTAATCCTAATTCTCATATTATTACATTTGTTTATGCCAAGTGTAAGGATTACCTGAGAAGAACTCTTTGGGATAAAATGCTGCAGTATGCTGACACAGACAAGCCATGGTGCATTATGGGAGACTTTAATGTGATCACTGATGTTGATGAAAAACTAGGAGGACAACCACACAACATGAACAAAAGCTTAGAGTTCATAAGTGTAATTGAGGCATGTGGTCTCACCGATCTGGGATTCCATGGGCAGAAATTTACATGGTGCAACAACAGGGACATGGAAGTTAGAATTTGGAAGAGACTGGATAGGGCCATGGTGAATGATAGGTGGTTAGAGATGATGCCCATGACTACTGTGGCTCATCTTGCTTCAACAGGTTCAGATCACTCCCCCCTATTACTTGAATGTAAGGAGACTCACAGTAATCCTATCAAATACTTCAAGTTCCTCAACTGTTGGGTGGATAATGAGACTTTCCAGTACACTGTTAGAGTCTGTTGGGAAAGACCAGTAGAGGGTAATCCAATGAGAATATTCCACTTGAAACTTAAGAGGGTGTCTAACACCCTTAGTAGCTGGTCAAGGCAACAGTATGGGGACATATATGAAGCTGTCAAAGAGTTTGAAGAGAAGGTAAAGCAAGCTGAAGTTGATCTCATCCAAGACAAGTCTGAGGATAACAAGATCAAGCTGAATCTTGTGAATGCTCAGTACATTAAATACTTAAAGACTGAACAATCCATCCTTAAACAAAAAACTAAGCTTCAGTGGTTTAAGGAGGGAGATGCCAATTCCAAGTACTTTCATGCTATTATTAGAGGAAGGAGAAGAAGATTATTCATCCATCAGATTACTGATGAACAGGATAATACTATTCAAGGTGATCAGAATATAGCTACTGCTGCATGTGACTACTTTGAGAAGATATTTACTGGTAAGGATGATGCTATCAATGAAGATATCCTCAGATGTATCCCCAAATCCATCACAGATAATCAAAACCAAGCTCTTAATGCTATGCCAACTAAAGAGGAGCTGAAAGAAGCTGTTTTTTCCCTCAGTGATGTATCTGCTGCAGGTCCAGATGGTTTTAATGGCAAGTTCTTCCAAACTTGCTGGGATATCATCAGTGAAGACTTATTCAATTTGGTGAAATACTTTTTTTGTGGGCATTCTATTCCCAAGTTCATCTCACATGCTTGTTTGGTCCTACTCCCAAAAGTAGATCATCCTAATAAGTTATCAGATTTCAGGCCTATATCACTAAGTAACTTCACCAATAAAGTTATTTCAAAGATCCTATGTCTCAGACTTGCTCCTATTCTTCCCCAACTGATCTCTGAAAATCAGTCAGGTTTTGTTAAGGGAAGAAGTATAGCTGAAAACATAATGTTGGCATAGGAAATCACTCATAGCATTAAAAAACCAAAGCTGGGAGATAATGTTGTGATCAAATTAGACATGGCCAAAGCCTATGACAGGGTGTCCTGGTCATTTATATGTCTAGTCATGAGAAGGTTTGGATTTGGAGAAGGATTTATTGACATGGTTTGGAGACTTATGGCTAATAACTGGTATTCAGTTATTGTGAATGGAGGTAGGCATGGTTTCTTCCACTCTACAAGAGGCCTCAAACAGGGAGATCCATTATCCCCAGCCCTATTTATTTTAGGTGCTGAGGTACTATCAAGAATGCTCAATAATCTTCATCAACACCATTTGTACAAAGGTTTCCACATGGAGAAAAAAGGTCCATTGATTAATCATTTGAGCTTTGCTGATGATATAATCATTTTCACTTCAACATGTAGTAACTCTCTCAAGCTGATCATGAAGACACTGGAAGTGTATGAACAGACTTCAGGCCAGCTTATTAACACACAAAAGAGTCAGTGCATGATCCCTCTGAATACTGATCCTGAGATCACTGAAAGGGTCACTTCTACCACTGGTTTCAAAACAACTCATGGCCCTATTACCTACTTGGGTTGCCCATTATATATTGGAGGTCAAAGGATCATATACTTTACTAGTATGGTGTCCAAAGTAACATCCAGAATTAGAGGATGGCATACCAAAATTCTCAGTTATGGGGGGAGAGCTGCTCTTGTGAAGTATGTGTTGCAGTCCCTCCCAATTCATCTCTTATCTGCTGTGATTCCAACTGCCACTACACTCAAACCAATAAAGTCCCTAATAGCAGACTTTTTTTGGGGATGGGACAAAGAAAAAAGAAAATACCATTGGGCATCATGGGAGACCCTCAGCTACCCAACAGATGAAGGAGGTGTTGGCATGAAAAATCTGAAAGATGTCTGCCTAGCAATGCAATATAAACAATGGTGGATTTTTAGGTCTAAGAAGACTCTATGGGGGAGCTTTCTGAGGGCCAAGTATTGCCAAAGGGCAAATCCAGTAATCAAGAAATGGGACACTGGTCAATCAATTATGTGGAAACACATGATGACAAACAAAGCTGAGATTGAGCCTCATATACAGTGGCACCTTAACTCAGGCTCTTGCAGCTTTTGGTGGGATGATTGGTTAGGAATTGGCCCCCTAGCTTATCACAAAGACTGTCTACCTAGACTTAACAATACCACTGTCTCCAAGTTCCTGAAGAATGGAGAATGGGATGAAGAGAAGGTGAGGCAACATGCACCACAGCATCTGATACAGAAGATTCTAAATGTTTCCTTCAAGTACCAACCTGACCTCCCAGATACAGCCTACTGGAAGCTGAATTCAGATGGAAACTTTACATGTGCTTCAGCTTGGAACCAAATCAGGCCTAAAAGGAACAAAACCATGACAGACAATAATATATGGCACAAGAATATACCCTTCAAGATATCCTTTCTTATCTGGAGAGCTCTCAGAAGCAAGTTGCCCACCAATGAAAATATTGAGCACTTTGGTCATGCAGCTGCTCAGTGTTCTTGTTGCTACAGGCCAGGATGGGATACTATAGATCACATTTTTATCTCTGGACACATGGCTAGTCACATATGGAAGTATTTTTCTGACTGTTGGGGTATACAACACAACAGCAACCCAATGAGGAGCAATATGATGAAATGGTGGCTGGCTAAACCAAATAATGAAGTCCATAAACTATTATTGCAAGCTACTCCTATATTTATTTGTTGGAACTTATGGAAGAACAGGTGTGCTAGTAAATATGGTGGCAAAAAGTCTAGCAGTACTAGAGTGAAATTCTCAGTCATCAAAGAACTCTACATGCTGATCTTCACAGCTTTCCCTTACATTAGTTGGCCAAATGACTGGAAGGAGCTAATAGCTATGGTGGAAAGATGCAGCCATGAAATGAAAATCATCCAAGTCAGTTGGCACAAACCAGCATACCATGTGGTTAAACTGAATACTGATGGAAGTGCCTTGGATAATCCTGGAAGAATCGGAGCTGGGGGTATCCTAAGAGATCATAAAGGAAACATCCTTTATGCATTTGCTGCACCACTTGGAATTGGTTCTAACAACCAAGCTGAGGTACAAGCTGCAGTCATAGGCATTACTTGGTGTATTCAACATGGCTACAGCAGGGTTCTACTGGAGGTTGATTCTGAATTACTTGTGAAATGGTTAAAACAAGAGATCACATCTCCCTGGAACATCAGGAAATACATCACAAACCTGCAGGAGATGATCATAATGCTGGATCTCTTTCAATGTAAGCACATCTATAGGGAGGCTAATTTTGTTGCTGATACACTCTCCAAGCATAGCCACAGTGTAGATAGCATGGCTCAATTCTACAGTGTTCAACAGCTTCCTAAGGAAACAAGAGGATATTACATCCTAGACAAGATGGGGATGCCAAATTTTAGGAGGACAAAACTGAAGAGGATCAAACAACCTCCTTGATTTGCATACCAATAATAGTAGTACAGAACTCCCTATGTATAAATTCATAGGTAGGAGTTTTGTAAAGGGGATAATCTCCCTTAATTATTGCATTCCTAGAGCAATCAACCTACCCCTAGAGGTAAGGATTAGAATAGATAGCTTATTTTTTCTTTTCATTTTTGCTTGTGTAGGTATCAGTAGATTTGGAAAATGGGAACCAACAATTGCAAGCCAGGCAAGGAAAGCTGTAGTGATGCAGCACAGGAACCAGCAATGGGAATCAGCAATCAGGAACCAACTACAAGTAATTAGTATTAACTACTATAACTTGCAGAATTGCTTGTATGTATGTTTTTCTGTTGGTGGGTGCAGGTACCATAGGGAGCTGGTTCTGAGTACAACTAAGGGTCCTCTCTTGGGAGAAGCCTGCAACAACATGCACTTTAACCTCATTTACTATGGAAGTCACATGGAGCTACAAAAGAGTCTCCAGCAGCCTGTGCATCTATCCTTCCTGTTTGGCTTCTTGTCACTTGTCTTTACAGGTTCAAAGTATCTCAACAAAAGAGAAGCAACAACCTGGCATGCTAGGACTTCACCAAATATTCAGCCTCTCACTAATGCTAACACCTTCCCTGCAACACCTGTAACTGAGAATCAGCAGGGTAAGATGTGCAGGGTGAGTTGCAGCAGGTGGACCTGCACTATGGTCTCAAAACTTTGCAAGAGTACAGAATATACTATATTGACAAGGCCCAAGAAGTTTCAGCACAAACGGACAATTGGAGACGTTAGGCGAGCGGCCTTGAAAAAGTCAGCTGCCTTAGGCCTTGAGAGGGTGCCTTCTCTCCAATGTGTGCAAGAAGCTTCCAAACTTTGCAGAACAAAAGAAAGGGCTGTTTGTGTATACCCCAAGAAGTTTCAACTCAATCGGATAATTGGAGACGTTAGTCGAGCGACGTTGAAACCCAAAGCTCTATTGGAGGTCCTACAGCATAGAATGATATGCAGGGTGAGTTTCACTATGTGGACCTATCCAAAGGCCTCCAAACTTTGTGTCATTGCAGAAAATACTATAGGGATAAGTCCCAAGAAGTTTCAGCACGAACGGACAATTAGAGACGTTAGGCGAGCGACCTTGAAAAAGTCAGCTGCCTTAGCCCTAAAGAGGGTGCAATTTTTCCAACTAGTGCAAAAAGCTTCCAAACCTTGCAGAACAAAAGAAAGGGTTGTTTGTGTATACCCCAAGAAGTTTCAACTCAATCGGATAATTGGAGACGTTAGTCGAGCGACGTTGAAACCCAAAGATCTCTTGGAGGTTCTCTCCTGGTTGCTAACTGATGCAGGTTCCTATTTGCCTTTGGTTGTTTGTTGTATTGATGCAGGTTGTTGGATTGATTCATCAACTTGTAATAACAACAACTACATAGAAGATATCACAAAAACAACCATCAAATCAAATAGAATCTCCAAATCCCCTACACAAGGACCATCCTGCTGTTTGTTTGGCTATTGGATTAGAGTAGCCTTTTTCTTTTTCTTTCCTTTCCTTCTACCTTTTGACTGTGCAGGAACTTGTACACATGCAACATATCTATCCACAGTTGGAGGGCCAGCTAGGTGTGCTGCATACTACAGGAGTGGCATGATAGAGCACTTCTCTATTTGGAGCTTGCAGCTTGTGGAATTCCTCAATGCATCCAGAACTCACATCAAGGGGATGGTGATGGAGTATCAACAACTGAGCTTGGATTGTGTGCAGGCACACAAGAACTCTCCAATATCTAAGGCACCATCTATTAAACCTCCTGGCAGCAGCAGCAACCATCAACACTCATTATGGGAGTCTAATCTGGGAGACCATTATTCTTGTTTGTGTGGTTGTTTATTTGTGAATGCAGGCTGCTGGAACACCATCCATGAAGCTGTAGTTGCAGATATTATGCCACAGAATGCTGAAGCTGAATTTGAGTGGAAGCAACAACAACTTCACAGCTGTGGAATGCAGCAGCTACAAAGACCATCAACAAGAGGAGTTGCAACCAGTCACAGCATCCTTGCAGCCAAGAGTGATATTTGGGACTTCCTTAGAGAATTATTCCCCATTTCACACTCTGAACTGAGGAGACAGCAGCCTGGCAGCTTAGGATTTCACCAACACACCAACACTAGCCCCAGCAGCAGTATTCAGCAACTCCAACAACTTCACCCTGCAGCTCAGATGGACCATCTACAATTCTTGTTAGCATGTTGTCTTGTTTTTGTGGACATGTGCAGGTACTTTAATGAGCTGAACACTTCAAAGGGGCTGATCAATCCCTCTTTGGAAGCAACAAGAACCTGTGTACAGGTTCACAAAGAGTCAAACAAAGGGAGACAGCAACAGCTTCCTTACAGCCAAGGCTCTTGGAACTCCTTCTTGGTTTATTTGTGGAGGTGCAGCAACTCAAGTCAGGGCTGCACCACATACAAAATGCCTTTTTCAAAAACTGGAACTCTTTGGAACAGCTATGAGGGATGCAATGTCCTGGGGCTTCTATGGAGCAGCCTTCCAACCACATTCTCTAACATCAACACACCACAGCAACAACTCAACCAACTTGCAACACACAAGGAACATGGGTGCAGCAGCCTGCAGCTCTCTTTGGTGGTAAGGACTGTTGGTTGTGTTTGTCTATGCAGGTACTCCAAGAGGTCTAACCACCTCAAAACAAAGACCAACAAGCAGCCTAGGGAACCTGCAGCCATCAGCTTCAGCAACCTGCAAATTGCCAGGTTTGTATGCTTTCCTTTTGGTTGCTTGTGCAGGTTGCAAATACAGAAATTGAGGAAGCCAGCTGCAACAGAGGAATGGCACCACAATCAGCATTTTTGGAACTGTTCTTGGAATTGTGTGTTTGTTTGGTTGTTTGCTTCTTTGTTTATGCAGGCTGTTGGAGATACAGTCCAGGTGGAACTCCAACAACCTCATAGACAACATCCAAGAACCAACAACAATATCATGAGTGGATGTAATATGTCACATCTCCATCAAATTCATATACATACTGAGGGAACACAACACCAAACAACTGCTCAACCACATACCAAACAACAATTCAACCACAGAGCTGAAGCTGAAAGTGCAGAATTGCAAGATGAAGCTCAACAGCATCAGCAACAACAGATGCCAAAACTAACACACTCCCATGTACCTCCAGAATTGGTTGCTTGTGTATGTTTCTGGTTTTGTCTGACTGTCCAGCCTCCGTAGCTGGTAATCATGATACTGATACAAAGGCATACTTCACATGGATTTACTTGGTACGACAAGACTAAGAAGAGCAAAGATGAAAAGAATTTCCCATCCCATGCGAGATAGAAGTTTCGTATACTTGTTCTTCTTCAATGTAGCTATGTCTGGTACGTAGCATAGTTGGAATAGGACTAGTGTAGGTTACTTTTCTTTTTTCTCATGGAAGGGGAGAGTCTCCCTCATTTATGCTTTCATAGTTAAATTGTACCGGGAGGAGTCCTCTCACAGGTTTACTGCTTTCTAGTTATAGTTAGTCTCTTTTTGTACCGGGGATGAGTTAGCCGACCTTAATAGGTTAGCCGACTTATGAACCACCATAGGATCGGAGGTAAGGTTTATGTCCCCCTCCTTGTATTTTTATTTTGATTATTTATGTTAAGGCTTGGGGGTGTTGCTTAACCCCTGACTGTGCACGAGAGGTGGGAGCCTCGTGTAGGGTCTGTTCCCGTAAAAAAAAAAAAAAAAAAAAAAAAAAAAAAAAAAAAAAAAAAAAACTCCCTCAAGCAAATTCCCTAACCTCTCAAGTTTCTCTCAAGTCTTTCTCTCCATTAAGAAAGCTAGGGTTTTATTCCAAGAAGATCAAGTCTTCATTATCTTCAAGCTTGCATTAGAGTGTTACTCCCCAAGCTATGTAGGTCTCATTCATGGGTTCTTCCACCCATGGAGCCCAAGTGATTTCTAAACTCAATATTTCAATTTCAAGTGATGAATTTTATGGGTTTTCATGTTACATTTTTTAAATGCATAGATTCTTGAATATTTGAAGTTTATTTACCGATATTAACTCTTATTTACATGAAATGGATGATTTATCAAGGAATATTTGAAGTTTCTAAAGTGTATTGGTGGTTTATTTTAAGTTATTTTAAATGATGCACTCCTTTAATTTCATGCATGCTGGCATTGATTTAAATGACTAGAAGATTTATTGATTTGAACCCACCTAGTTTCACTCTATTTTAATGAATTTTGAATTGGAACATTGACTCCAAAATAAAATTTTATGAAGGATAATGTTTTTGATCAAAGAAAGTCTTACAAAATGAAAGAATGTATATTCTTATAAAGGGCTTCTTAGCCAAAGAATGGATTCTATGTGATAAGGACAATTCTCATATATTTGAATGAGATATCCTACCAAATGATATTTCATGATCTAAAGATACATAAATGATTACGTTATTATGATATCTATATACTATTCCGTGGGATTTAATTTAGTAAAGAATATAGTGTGTAGATGGAGACTCAACCTAAGAGGTCCTTAAGTAAAGACTCATGTTTCATTGACTATGTGCTAACATAGGAGCCCTTGTAGGCTTAGGCTAGTGGATCCACAAATAGCCCACCCTTAAAGTTAAAGTTAAAGAAATGAATAAAGTTGACGGAGTTCTACAAGACAGTAGACTCCCCGTGCCAGTGTAGGAGATTATGTTGTATTCTATGTAATAGCTTTCATGGTCTTAAATGTTGATTGTAGTCATCTCCGCACAAATTAAGGTTTCAAATGTTAATTACTTGATTGATCATGCATGCGTTGCACTATATTCTACACTACATTAATGTTCTAATGTTTATTAAATGTTCATGCCTACCTATATACTTAGTACATTTAAAGTACTATCTCATACTCTTTGCCTACATAATATCACCATATACGGACCAGTGTTGCTCTATATTCACCACCTCCTGGCTAGTTTGATCGTTGAAGGCTACTATTTTGGTGAGTTCCCATATTTCAACAACAATATTCCTTTCCCTTTCTAGTTCATGTTATGTAAACACTTTTGTATTTCTTTTGGTACTTTTTCCATTTATGATGATGGTGATCTAGGGACATGTATTAGGACCCTGCAAGTCTATGATGTAGAGATATTATTGGACATGTATAAGCAAAGCTTGACCAATTTGGTTCTCTTTTAAAATATTTTCGTAAGTCCCATTCCCCAATTATTTTTTCTTATTGTTATCGTATGTCATTACCTATGAATAGCTAAATTAATGCGAAGAGGCTTGGGTGAGGTACCTCCAGGTATCTCATTCATTGTGTCATATCTAGGACTACACTTTGGTCATGACAAAGCTCCTCCAATTCCTAAAGCTCCACATCATGAGGAAAGAGTAATGAATGAGGAGTTCTGAAACATCATCACTTTGTTGGCCAAAGACGTAGCTAACCAAGCTAGTGAAGATATTTCTCCTCATCCTCCTCAAGTGCCTACTCCAGTTTCTAGGATTCAGGACTTCCAGAGAATAAATCCACCCAAATTTGATGGTTCTAAAAAGTATATGAGGACCCTTGGAGTTCATTATAGAAGTTTACCATATTATGGCTATCATGGGAGTGCCTCCAAATGAAAAGGCCAATCTAGTATTCTATCAACTTAAGGGTGTCGTAAGGGTTTTGTATGTGCAATGGGTTATTGAGAGGGGTAAAGATATGGAGCCCATAGAATGGGAAGAGTTCAAGAGTGCCTTCCTAGATCGGTTCCTTCTTTAGGAGCTAAGGTAGGAAAATATCGAAGAGTTCATTAACCTTTGCCAAGGGAGCATGAGTGTGAGGGAATATGAGCTCAAGTTATCTAAATTGTCTAAGTATGCTCCTTTCGTGGTATCCAACCCAAGGGAAAGGATGACAAAGTTCATCTCCAGTGTTTCTATTTTGTTATTAGTATGTTAAAGGTCTTTGCTTTCGAGGTGTATGCATTATTAAATTCAGATGCCAATTTGTCATTTGTTACTCCATTACTTTCAAATATGTTTGATATGCTACCTAAAATGTTATTAGAACCCTATTTGGTGTCTACCTCGTTGGCGAGTTGGTTGTTGCTAGAACGGTCTATAAGGGTTGTCCCGTGTCTATCTTGCACAATGTTTTTTCTTGTGATCTCATTAAGCTTGACATGGTAGATTTTGATGTTATTCTTGGGATGGATTGGTTTCATGTGCCTTGTGCCTCTATAGATTGTAGAACTCGTAGAGTCAAGTTTCAATTCCCAAATGAGTCTATTCTTAAATGAAAGGGTCACAACTCAGTGGTTAAGGGTAGATTTATTTCTTGTCTAAAGTGATGAAAATTGATATCTAAAGGTTGTATTTATCAAATTGTGAGGTTTACATATATCGATTCCATAAGTCGTTCTCTTGAGTTGATTCTCGTGGTTAATGAGTTTCTCAATATCTTTCCTGATGATTTTCTTGGTGTCCCTCCCAAAAGGAAAGTTGATGTCGATATCGATATTCTCCTTGATACCCAGCATGTCTCTATTCCTTCCTACAAAATAGCCCCGACGTAGTTAAAGGATTTAAAGGAACAATTAAAGGACTTTTTGGAAAAAAGTATTCATAAGGCCAAGTATTTTACCATGGGGTGCTCCTATATTGTTTATGAGGAAGAAGGATGGGTCGCTTCAGATATGCATAGACTACCGACAATTGAACAAGGTGACCATTAATAACAAATATGTGATTCCTAGGATAGATGACCTATTTGAATAATTGTAAGTTGCGAGTCATTTCTGAAAAAATGATCTCCGGTCTGGCTATCATCAATTAATAGTAAGGAAGGTATGGTCACTTTGAGTTTTTGGCGATGTCGTTTAGATTAACGAATGCACCAGCGTGTTTATGGATCTAATGAATCGGGTGTTTAAAACCTACCATGATACATTTGTGGTAGTCTTCATAGACAAAATTTTGATTTACTCTCGGGGTGAAGAAGAGCATAAGGATCATTTGAGAGTTGTGCTTCAAACCTTGAGGGATAGGCAATTGTTTGCAAAATTTACTAAGTGCGAATTTTTGTTGAAAGTTGTGGAATTTCTTTGTCACATCATGTCCGATAATGGGATCAAGGAGGATCCTAAGAAACCAAAGGCAGTGAGGAATTGGCCTACACCATTATTTCCTTTGGACATTAGGAGATTTTTGGGTCTAGACGGGTATTATGGAAGGTTTGTTGAAGGCTTTTCTTCTATCTCTTCTCCTATGATGAAATTAACCCAAAAGAAGGAAAAGTTACTATAGATGGATGAGTGTGAGAGGAGTTTCCAAACCTTGAAAAACCGGCTTACCTCCGCTCTTATATTGACTCTACTGGAAGGATTAGAAAGGTTTGTGGTGATTATGATTCTTCAAGGGTTTGTTTGGGTTGTGTCTTGATGTAAAATGGAAAGGTTATAGCTTATTTTTCTAGGCAATTGAAGGTGCACGAGTGTAACTACCCTAACCATTATCTTGAGTTAGTGTGCATTGTTTTCGTTCTAAGTATTTGGAGGCATTACCTCTATAGGGTACATGCGGATGTGTTGAGTGATCACAAGAGTCTCTAATATATGTTCACTCAAAAGGACCTCAATCTAAGGAAAATTAGATGTCTTGGACTCCTCTAGGACTACAACATGAGTGTGAATTATCATCTGCAATGTGGTTGCGGATTCACTTAGTAGTGTGTCTATGGAGAGTGTAGTTCATGTTGATGAAGGGAAGAGGGAGTTGATGAAGGATGTTCAATTGTTGGCTAGATTAGGGATGAAGTTGAGTTGTTCCAACTATGGTGGTTGTGTTTGTTTATAATGGGTTCGAATCATCTTTGATGGTGGATGTTAAGTCAAAACAAGACCTTGAACTGACATTAGTGGAGTTAAAGAATTTGGTGAAAGAAAAGAAAGTAGAAGTCTTTTCATAAGAGGGAGATGTGGTACTTCTCTACCACGGCCGGTTATGTGTTCCGGATATGGATGACCTAAGGAGTTTGATCTTGAAGAAGGCTCATAAGTTTTAATATTCCATTCACCATGGTTCAACTAAAATGTACCGCGACTTAAACGAAATTTATTGGTGAGGTGGCATGAAAAAAGACATAGCAAGATTCATGGACGAATGCTCAAATTGCCAACAAGTTAAGTCCAAACACCAAAGGTCGGGTGTCCTAGCACAAGACATTGAAATTCCCACTTGGAAGTGGGAAGATGTGAACATGGAATTTTAGTGGGTATGCCTTGCACTCGAAAACAACATGACTCAATTTGGGTGATTATCGATATAATGATGAAATAGGCTCAGTTTCTACCAGTCAAGACTTCTTATAGTGCCGAGAATTATGCTAAGTTGTATATTTTGAAATTGGTGAGGTTGCATAATGTGCCCTTGTCAATTATTGCAGATTGTCGTACCCAATTCACTTTTTATTTGTGGAAATCATTTCAAAGGGGTGGTCTTGGCACCAAAGTGAAGTTAAGTACCATATTCTAGGAATTACTTGTAGAAGTGATGTTGAGGTGGAGAATTGAAAAAAGTGTAGAGGGAAGTCTACGAGCCAAGGTAATGAGTCATAAGGCTTTTGACGAGTCATAGACACGACTCGTAATGAATGTTCACAAACACAGTCCTCAGGGCTTTTTATACCCTACAAGATGAGTACCTTCTACGAATCGTAGAAGAGTCTATGACTTATAGAGATGAATCATAGTAAAACTCCTGAGGATCAGTTCTCAGAATCTTCTCTGACCCTATAGGATAAGTAATTTCTATGACTCGTCGACCCTTCTAATAATCGTAAGGACGATTAGTAGGGTCTTTCAGCCCGATTTTAAAGAGGGGTATTTAGGCCTTTTCCCATGTTTTATCATCAAATTATGGTCATTTAGGGACTGAATCAACCCTATCAAATGACCCTAAACCTCTCCAAATCCCTCATTCTCCCACTTAGACTCAAACTCACAAAACCCTTCCAACACCAAGTGTCTTTCTAGGTCATCTCCATCTCAAGAAAACTCTTAGATTCACCAAGATCTTCAAGTCTCCATTTTCAAGCTTTCATTAGGGATTTATTCACCAAGGTATGCAGGTCTTCAATCAGGACCCTTTTCCCCCATAATGCCCAAATGCTTTCTTAATTATTTCACTAAAGTTACGATTATGGAAATTGCATGGGCTCTTATCATTTGATATCAAATGCTTTTATTATGCTATATTCAATATTATTGGATTGTATTCGGTACCTAATAACTCTTAATTTCATGAAATTAGAGCTCACAATGAATTTCATATACTAAGCACGTTAAGGTTTTGAAATATATGGTGGGTTGATTGAAGTATGAGGTCAAATTTTTGATTTTAAAGTGGTTATGCTCTAACTTTCCATATTCAGTGGTGTTTTACACAAAACCCACCTAAGATGTCTTATTTTTCAATGAATTATAACTTGAACGAAAAAGTTGTCAAATGAATATTTATGAAAGGTACAACCATGATTGCAAAGGTTCTTCTATCAAATAATTATTGAAGAAATGATGGATTCTACTTGTGAAAGGCCAATCCTCAATTGTGTGAATCAAACAAGGGTTTTTAATGAGCTATTCAATTGAATGATGTTTTAATGATCTAAAGCTATGTAAATGTTTATGTTCTTATTCAAATAAACTATTTTGTGGGATTTGACTTAGCACTGAATGAGGCTTGAGATGGGGTTTACTAAGCGAATCCAAGTAGAAACCTCTAGTTTCTTGAGCTATGTGCCAATATAAGAGCCTTTGTAGGCTAGGCTAGTGGATCCATAAATAGCCCTAAATGTTAAAGAAATGAATGAATTTTGATGGAGTTCTACCCAGCAAGTAGTCTCCCTATGTCAACGTAGGGGTTATGTTGGATTTCATGTAATAGCTGGCATGGTCTTAGATGTCGGTTATAGTCAACTTCCTATATAAATAAATTCTTCAAGTGTTATTCACGTTGATTTCTTATGCATGCATCGACTTATGTACTTTATCTTACAATGCTTTAACGTCTCATTGAATTTCATGTCTACATAGTTAGTACATTCAAAGTAATAACCCATACTCTTTTTCCTAGCTGACATCATAATGTAGGGACCCACATTGCTCCACATGGCTAGTTGGTTTTGTTAAAGGCTACTATTTGGTGAGATCCTATATTTCAGGACAATATCCCTTTCCTTTTCTAGCTGATGTTATGCAAAGACTTTTGGAAACCTTTCCTGGTACGTATTTTTATTTTGATTGAGAGTGAGCTAGGGATATATCTTAGCTCCCGCCAAGTTTATATGTAGTTTTTGGACACAAATCGATGATAATTTGAGGTTGATAATGACTCTTATTCTATGATGTTCTCCCTTAGTTTCATTTCCCTTTTATTTCCACTTATTGTTCATTCTCATTATTAATGAAAGCTAAAGGAATGATAAGAAGCTTGGGTGAGGTTCTCCTGAGTTCCTCATTTGCTTTGTCACGTCTAGCCCCTAGGCTTGGGTCGTGACAACCACTTACATGAGCTATATGTGGATCCACTAGCTTAAGCTTATACTTATCCATTTCAGACATCCTAAGTGGCACATAGTTATGGGATCTAGAAAATTCCTCATAGTCCACTCGGTGCTAAATAAAATCTTAACAAGTATATCAACCAAAACCATAGCATAGACATGGAAAGTTGTAATATTAATCATATATACTTTGAAAATCATAAGAATAGCTTCTTAAACAATATCATGAACAATATTCTGAAGAAAGCATTAGATTAATAAACCCATATTGATAATTTATCTAAAGGCATCCTTAAAATTATAATTCATAAATTCATGATGGATATAAAATCTTAAATCATAGTTCATAGTTATAAATTAGGGATAATGCATTGTAATAACCCTCTAGGTCATTTTTGAAATAAATCATTCATTTTGTCATTCAGAGCAATTTTAAAGCGATCCCAGGTCATTTATGACTTGCTGGCTCTGACTGTTTGGTTGTTTTATCATTCGTTTGAGGATTTAGGCCCATTTCTCTGTTTTGGAGTTTTTATAACTTGAAAAGATGATTTTGGTCATTACTTTAAGTAAACAACCTCATTTTAGAATTCTAATAGTTCCTTCAGCTCTAGAATGGACAAATTAGGCTAGTAGTATGGTCGGCACGAGTATCAAGGCAATCAACGAGAGTTTGGGGCCATTTGACACTTTTTCTTTTGAAATTTGGCCTAGAGTTGACATTGGTTGACATTCTTGGAAAATGCACTCGAATAAAAATTTTGTTAGCACGGTTAATTCCAGAAAGGCGAGTTTGGTCTAGCACGACCTTTTGTTCGCTTCTTAAGTCTTTCAGTCTAATCCTGATGCCCGTTGTTGAATTTTGCTAAAAATGGAACTTGGGTGTTGGATTCACTTCTCATTAAAAAGACCTGGTATGGGAATTTTGAAAGCTCTATTAAATCTGGAATATTGAGTTTGGTTGGGTAGCATATCTCATTTATACGCACGGGTTTCCAAACTAATCCCGAGCAACCCTTTGGAAACTTAGACATGAAAAAGTCCAATTTGCACCAATTATGTCTAGTGTCATTGCTTTTGAGCTCACTAGTCTCTTTAGCTACTAGTGACCCTCGGCGGGTGTTGCTAAAGCAATAGGTGGTCACTAAGGTGACAGGGTCCTCACTTAAGCAAGGTTCATCTCTTTGAGGTGGTCGCTTAAGCGACCATCGATCGTCCGCTTAAGCAACACCAGAGAGTCGTTTTAATGTTCAAATTTTCAGTTATTTTTTATATCTTTGAAGTACGTCTTTTCCCTCAATATTGAGGTGATTTCGGTGATTCCAATGGCTAAAGTGAGGGATATTTGAAGGGGACTCGGGTGGTGTGCTCAAAATTAAGTATAGAAGCTTCGTTGGAGGTACTTTCTTCCATTTTCCTGTTGCCCTTTTCTTTTGTTCAGCTAAATTAAGAATATAGATGCATGTTGGTGTTATGGATGTTTGGAGTAGTGAATTGTGTTCCTTTTTGGGAACAAGCATGGGGTAGCATTTAGGACCTATTCTTTTAGCCTATTTTGTAAATTATGAAGTGGGTCCCACAATTTCTAATTTTGAATCCAAAATTACCTCATCTTTGAATTTTGATAATTTTAATGTCAAAATGACCATATTGACTTTGTGATTCTATTATTGATAGTGTGGCAGTGTTCTAAGGTTATTCATAAAGGAAAAGCTCTGGTTTCTTGAGTTGAAGCGTGCGTAGTCGCCCTAGAGGTAGGATACATTTTCCCCTCTTTAGACTGAGCATATTTATGCATTTTTATACTTATTTATATGTGTTTAGGGGTTTTGGGTGTCGATCATGCTAAATTCCTAGAATTCATGTCGTAGGCTTTATTTTTGGAAAATTTAGGCTAGTTGAGCATGCATCTTATTAAATATTGATAATCCATACTTTTTGACATGTATTGCATTTTTGGTTTCTCTCTTTGGAAGCATATTTGTCCTTAGTCTAGGCTTATACTCTGTTACCTTAGACTTGCATAATTTTCATGTCGTCAGGTCTTGGAACTTCTCTGATGTTGTTTCGGGCAACTTAGCTCCATGTAGAATGATATAGAAAACTTGAGTCTGATAGTCTGAGCCTTAGCTAGGAAGTAACACAGCTTTTGAACCTTACGTCCATAATGTCATACTATTTTCTTGGATTTGTATCGCTTGGTTCTTAGTTTTAGATGTTTATTCGTCGATTCTGATTGCATGTGGTTCACGCTGGAGTGATTTATTATGCCACTCGGATTGGGGGTACTCCCCATGATGCTCAATTTGTTGTTGATCCTAATTCTGACCGATTCACTTCTATTCATGGTTCAAGTCCCCAATTCACTACATCGGGTGCGATTCATGTCCTTGCCTTGGTATTATTGCCTCAGTTCAATTACCTGGCTTTACTTAGTCATGGTTCAAGTCCACTGCTGCTATCAGCCTTGGTTCAATTCCATAGATACTTACTAGCCTTGGTTCAACTCAATAGATACTATAACCTTGGTTTAAGTCCTTGGTCTCTTTTACATGTGGTTTAAGTCCACGATTATCTACACCTTGGTTCAAGTCCTTGGGTAATATCAAATCTCAGTTCAAGTCCCTGATTCTGTTATGGTTCTTCAGTTCAAGTCCTTAACTATGTTTATCTTTGGTTAAAGCTTCAAGGTTACAGAATGGTTCGTTCAAGTTCGTGGGAAGTTGTGGCATTATTGAAACTTCATCAGATTCTCATGTTTTATTTCAACTATCTTTGCTCATGTCGTTCTTGTGGGAGTCCATTCAAGTTGTTACTTTTATACTTGTGCAAGAGCATACACGTCGGGTTTATGGGAGCCCAACATATTTAGCTAGTTTCTCTCTTTCTATTTATGTATTGAGTACGCTCGCGTACATACCTACATCGATTTCTTATTTTTGTCTTTGGTTGTGGTTAGTTTTTCGCATTTCAGTTTAGTTTTTCTTATATTGCTTAGTCAATATAGAATGCCTACTGGTACCTATTATTTTGGTACAAATATTACACTCTATATCTGTTTTTGTGATGTAGGACCAAGTACTAGATATTAGTGTTGATTTCGAGCCAGTTGTAGTCATGACCGGAGGTGAGGGTGATTACACAACATTATGGATTTACCCATCTTCCTCTTTATATATATTTTGTTTGTCTTTTATTATTTGAGACACTCTTGTTTCTATGGTCCACTTTTGGGACTTATTCTCATTTTGTAATAGCTATGTACATGTGACTTCCAATTATTGGGAGGGATCTCTTGGTTTGTATATATTTTTATTTGCTTCCGCTCTTCATTTATTTTCCTGTTATTTAATTACTATCTTTAGTTTAAATTGTTCATCTTCTATCCTAACATCCTATTACTCACAGTTTTGCGATATAGGTTGGCTTGCTTGATAGGGGTCATAGTAGGTGACATCATGACCTTAGAAATTGGGTCATGACATGTATGGATTCATGTAAAACTTCTTGAAATTATGAAATTAACATCACTTCATGCATAATAAGATCATTGAAACTGAGTAAAAGTATAATTGAATGAATCCAATGCTAAATCATCAAAACCCTAGAACCATTAGATTGAAATTTATAGGAAAAAGAAATTTTTGGACTCCATGGATGGAAGGAGATCCATGGACGAAATTCCCAGATACCTCATTAAATTCTAGGTTGAAACTTGAGAGAAGACTTGAATTTCCTTGAAATCCTTGCTTGTTGGAGAAGAAAACGCTTTGGAGAGAAAAACTTGATGCCATAGATTATTTGGAGAAAATTAGAGGGAATGGGTGAAGGTTTGAAGCATTAGGTTAGTTATAGTTCGTCCAAAAGTTTCCTAAAATCACATAGTTTACGAGTTGAAATAATGGAAAATGTCCAAAATAATTCATAGTTGAAAATTGTTGAAGTACCCTACGGTCTATAGGAATTCCTACGATCTAACAAAAGCATCTGTAGGACCTATGTAAAAAATCTGAGGCTTCTAGAGTCATGCTTCAATCCTACGACCAAAGTCTTTGGATCGTATATTCCCCCACTGGTCGTAGGGATCTTTTGTCTTGTACAACTTTCACAACCAAAAAATTCAACTCTCTGAACTTAATTCTACTAGTCATTCTACGACCGATAGAACTTCTTACCGTCCATAGCACCTTCTCATGGAACTTATGCTAAGTTACTGGAAATTGACATTTTTCAGGAGTCTTCCTATAATCCCGATCTATGAATTGTAGACCTTGTACGGTACATAGATCCCTTTCTTGAAGTAGCCTAATACTTAGAAATTTTTTCAATTCTAATAACCCTACCTACAAGGCTTTCCTACGGTCCATAAGACTTTCTATGTCCCATAAGTCAGCTCATGGAACTTGCACCAGAATATTTTTCTTTAGCTTTCCCTTTTTGTTTCAAATTTTGAACTTTCGGGTTCTTAAATATAGTAGCCAAAAAATAGGAGACAAAAAATTATCAATGTGTAGTGTGTGTGTGTGTGTATGTATATTAACTAAGGGATAGTAAGTTGATGTAGTTTGTATGGTAAAAAGTAGAGAAGAAGTCATTAGTTAAGATGACTTAGATTATGGTTGAATTAGGAAAGGAGTTTATGATATAGTTCATTAATGAAACTATAAAGTGGTTAAGGATTGATAGATATGGGCTGCACTTTGTGATTTCAAAAGGAACAGCTTGATGCTTATAAAACTATGAATATAGTTTAGGCATATGAATGGATAAGTAGTAGTGATGTGGGAAAAAGTATATGATAACGTATTGTAATTAGATAGACTGTAAGATTAAGATCGACTATTATTAGTATTAGATTTTAGTGGACTGGTGTTTCTCAGCTTTTATCTAGTAGTTACTAAGACAGGATAGTATATAAAGTTGTAGTTTATGCATGTTTTGTGTTACACACTAAGTTTTAAATGTGAATGTTCACCAAGGTGGAAATAAATGATAGATTGGGGTTACTGATTCTAGTTTTATGGAATTGATCTAGTAGGCTTGAAATAGCGTATGTAAGAATTTAAGTTTATTAATTTTCAATAAGTGTGATGAAGGTATGATATAGATGTGATCCGCAGGTGAAAAAATGAGTGGTGACTAAGTCATTAGATAAAGGAGATCCTTAAGCATTAGAAAGATAGAAGTGAACCCAAGGTAATAATGGGTTGCATGAAATTCTCTGATTATTAGGTATTATATGTTTGCTAGTTAGTATGTATGATTATCTAGGTGTGGAAAAGGCTAAGTATAGTGTGTCTCATATGGTGTTCTTAAGAATTGAATTATGGATTTAGCAAAAGATGGTGTTGTGCTCTTATTGAAGCTTTATTCTCCAATGATTTGGACTGGTATGAACTTAGATATCTGATGTCATAAGAATAACAAGAAAAGATTAGATTATGAGGTTATAGTGGAATTGATTATGTTTTATAGTAAGAGTTAAGTTATAGGATGATGATTATAGAAGCTAGAGGATGTTAAGAGTGGTATCTCTAAAAAGAATATCCTAGAATGAATCTAGTATCCTTAACATTTATCCTAGTAAGATAAGTATTCTTGTGTATAGTGACACCCAGAATTTATAGGATATCAAATGAGCCCATAGACTTGGAATGTCTTCCTTGATCTAAGGGGAAGATAATAGGGTGACTGTCATGCCCCAAACTCAAGGGCCACAATTGGCACCTAATGCCAAAACATAGGCCAAAGCCAACTCTGCTGAACCAGTTTTTACTAGCCCATGGAAGCCACACACAATCAAGAAAATAAACAAGTATATCTGAACATAAAAATAAGCCCTCGGCTGAAAAGCCCCTGTCAACAGCTCTAGAAAAAAAAGAACTAATCTCAATAATTCATATAAAGCAATAAGCAAGTAGCACATAAGTCCTGATTGGGCCCTAGAGGACACTATGATATCTAGAAAGGCATAAACACTATGATCTCTATATAAGAACTGAAAACATGTATACATAATGTAAACAAGGACATTAAACTAAACTTCTACCAACACAACAACAAGGACAAATTAGCTAACAAGACGCAGCTAATAAACATAAAAGGCCAAAATAGCCACCACAGCTATACAACCTAACTGACTAGTCTGCAAGCCTCTATGAACACAAAACTTGGTGGGACAGGGCCCCAACCTACCCAAAAACTATAAATAACAAAAAGGCAAAGCTCTAAGACTCCGATGATCCCTAAAAAGAAACAAGCTAACTAACCAGCTGAAGCTCAGCTATGCTACTCGATAGGTCTGTCTGATCGTCACTCATAACCTGCAAGCATGAATGCAGTGCCCCTAGAAAAGGGGCATCAATACTGAATAATGTACCAACCATATACCTCAAATAAAAAGCTAAAATTGGAGTATAAGTAATGAACGAAGAGGTCAGGGGTGGAGTACAAGTACAATACCTTATCTCCCTATAACAACATAACATAATACATAACAAGTAATAACCTGACTTGGCCCCCATAATCCCGGTAGGTACGAATTGCACCCAATCACTCTAAGTCCTAACAAGTGCAAACAATCGCTAAATATCTATATTATCCCCTTTACGTGGATCACAATGATAATTTGATCTGAACTGTCTGAATGTATATGTGCCATGAATCAATGCAACCCTAAAACTCTTTGGTCCAATACATATATGTTGCCCCATAGGTATATACTGCTCATCCTATACGTACGGTCTACCTAGCCCATATGCTCCATCTACCAGCCCATAGGCTCGCTCTACCCGGACAGTAGGCACAGTATAACAATCAATATGTATGCTCAAGAACCCTGCAGTGTCAGTGTCTCTTTAGGCCAAAACAAGCTCATAGGAGGCAACTATATGATAAAACTTCACAAAAATAACAATTAAACATCATTGATCTAAAAATAGTTATAACATGATCTTCTAGGCCATTAGGCAAAGAATAGAGTATCAGTGATAGACATTATATTGTTGGGTGGTAGCTGACTCAATAATACAAGGCTGCATGTCAAAAATTACAATATACTGACCATATCAAGATTAGTCCATTACGAACATGCCAGCAGAGAAAGAAAATCCTTAACATACCTTTCAACCAAAGCCTAAAAGGTCCCTCAATGAAGCTTGGCCCACCAAAGAAAGAAACAATCTAAAAATCAGCAGGCTGTAAGAACAAACCATAAGTAATCAATAAGACGCTAATGCCATACTGGTGAAGGGCCATGTCCAAACAATAACATGAGTCCAATAACAATAATACTCATCATCTAAATCAATTGAATACATTCCAATAATATCTCGAAGGAGAAACAATCCCCTAAGGCAACATAACTAGGCATTCTTTACATCGTGCAATTCAACAACCATCGAATATATCTCCAATAAGAATCAAACCAACCTCCCATTCACTTCAGCATCATAAAACTATATACAAACAACAATGATAGTCAAACTATCTATGAAAAAGGGTGCCCACAACCACAACATCAAATACCCACCACACAGCTCGAAAATCTATTAAAATGATACTAGGACGTAGAATTAGGAAGGAGGGTTGTAAGATGAAAATCACCTCAACAAAAATTTTGGAAATATCAAGGTTGGAAATCTGTCTCCTTGTAGCAAAAAAACGTAACTTTAAATCAACAAGAAAATTATACCGTAAAGATGAGCTCGCAACGTAGAGCAACTTCCGACAAACTTTTGAGTTTAAAAGATACGCATGGAGGCTTTAGTGGCTTGATTCTAGATTTTTTTGGGTGTTTAGATTAATTTTTATGAAAAATAAATGAAGGAGATGGATATATATAAAACAAAAATGACATAGAGCTCACACGAAAATGTGAATATCTCTCAATTCTAAAGGCGACTGTACTAGATGTTTACTTTATTGGAAAATAGACTTGTAGAAATTTGATTCAATAGGTAAAAGACACTCTAACTTCTCATATATTAGGATAAAAGTTCTGAGATATTTGACCTAAAATTTTAGATAATTCCTTAACGACATTTATAATACCTTTTGCCGACTTTTATTTTATAACTTTCTTGACTTCCACAATTAACATACAAACTTTGCGCAATTAAAATAACTCATAACTTCCTTACTAATATATTGACATGTCTTAGTCTTATTCCAACCATACAAGTTAATTACAACGTTCAAATGGGCGGGGTATTACAGTGATGAATCAAATCAAGTCTTGACAATCAGATTATGATGCATTTCAAGAGTTATAATTAGATAGAAATTCATTTCTACTCTAGAGTATTCCTCAGATTTCAGTCATTTTGATACTCTTCTTATCTCTTGCATGTTAGTATCATTCCCATGATCCATACTCATGCACCTCATACAGATTCATACCCATGCTCAGATAGAAAGAAATATCTTCAGAATACTGACCCCATATTACTCCATGAATTTATGACTTCTTGATCCATGATATACAACTCACAATATATGCACCCACGATTTGTTTACATACTTAGTACAATATACTCATGATACATTCTTGTGCTAAGTTAAATCATAATACGCTATATATATTTTTAGATCTAAGTTCTTGAACAACTCAAGCCTATGATTTCGTTGTTCTAAACCTTAGTTACATTAACCCATAGTGGTGATGGATGGCTATGACATGTTCTAGGCGTAGAATGCCTCTGTATGTCCATTTTATGCTTTAAATAAATGATTTCCTCATGCCTATTACAATTTTCTCTTTAAGACCCCATTTATGAGTAACAAAATCGTGATAAGTATATAATTTAGCAATATCTCTCTTATTCTATATCATCATACTATATTCCTTTAGTGACCCTTCCTAAATAATGATAATGGTGTTCGTATCAGCTAAATAATAGGTTTATATGAGAATGCAGTTGTCCCTTATTGGGAATATCGGGGTCTATTTCTACCTAAGGTTATAAAAGGGGAGGAGATCAAGGATCTATTATATGAAATAGTTAGATGAAAAGTCTTGGTGTGTTGTTTGGTAGTAGTCCTTGAAAATTTTAGACTATAAAAACATTAGGAAAGCTAAAGATTATTAGATGGGTTGATTACCTTGAACTCTATGAAGTTATTTGTCATGACCCAACTCCGTAGGCCATGACTGGTGCTCGAGTTGGGTACCCATTGTTACGACCCAAGCCTAGGGCCTAGACGTGACATGGAAAATAAGGAATCCAAAAGTACCTCAAACAAGCCTCTTAGCCTTCTCTTAGTCTTTTATAGGTAATGATGATAAATAAATAAGGGGAAATCATAATAGTAAAGCTTCAACTTACATATGTCCAACAATACCTCTAACTTTTAGATTTAACGGGGCTAAGACAAGTATCTAGCTCACCCTCAATCATAATAGAAGAAATACCATAGTAAAATATCTCAACATATCATAAGCTAGAAAGATAAAGGAGTATTGTTCTCGGAACATAGGAACTCACCAAAAGTAGTCTTCAATGGAATCTCAACTAGCCATGTGGAGGAGAACGAAGAGGAGCACTGGTCTCGCCATCTTATTACTTGAGTGGTAACTATTATTATAGGCAAACTCGATGAGTGGTAGATGGTCATCCCAATTTCCTTTAAACTCCAACACATAAGCCCTTAACATATCCTCTAGTTTTTGAATCATCCTTTCAGCTTGCCCATCTATTTGAGGATGGAATACTGTGCTCAATTTTACCTTAGTACCGAGGTTTATTTGAAACGATCTCCAGAAGTGAGAAGTGAATTGGGTACCACAATCTAAAATAATGGATAACGGCATACCATTCAACCTCACCAACTCCCGAATATACAACTTGGCATAGTCTTTGACACTATAGGAAGTTTTAACCGGTAGAAAGTGAGCTGACTTAGTCATTCTATCAATAATTACCCAAATAGAGTCATGACGCTTCCGGGTATGAGGCAAACCCACTACAAAATCTATATTCACATCTTTCCACTTCCAAGTAGGGATTTTAATATCTTGGGCTAGGCCACCTGGACTTTGATGTTCGGCCTTCACTTGTTGGCAATTTGTACATTCGGACACAAACTTTGCTATGTCCTTCTTCATGCCACCCCACTAATACAACTCCTTTAAGTCTTGGTACATTTTCGTTGAACCAGGATGAATGGAGTATGTAGAATTATGAGCCTCCATTATGATCAAACTTCTTAGGCCATCAACATTTGGAACAGATATCCGACCTTGATAGTATAACACTCCATCTCCCCTTGGGAAAAGACCTCTATCCTCTTTTCTTTTACAAACTTCTTTAACTCGATAAACGTTGGATCAAGATCTTGCTTTGATTTAACATCCACCACCAAAGAGGATTCATACCTATTTTGAACAACCATACCACCATCATTAGTACCACACAACTTCACCCCTAATCTAGCTAACCGGTGAACATCCTTCACCAACTCCTTCTTCCCTTCATCCACATGGGCCACACTCCCCATAGATAGTCTACTAAATGCATCAATAACCATATTGGCTTTACCCGGATGATAGTGCACACTCATGTCATATTCAATACTTTTATGATCGGTATACACATCCACATGCACCCCATAGAGGTAATGCCTCCAAATCTTCAGAGCTAAAACTACGACCATCAATTCAAGGTCATGAGTAGGGTAGTTACGCTCATGCACCTTTAATTTCCTAAAAGCATAGGTTATGACCTTGCCCTTTTGCATTAGTACATAACCTAAACCAATCTTTGAAGCATCACAATAAACTACAAACCCTTCTAATCCTTCTAGGAGAGTCAAAATAGGGGCGGAGGTAAGTCGATCTTTTAAGGTATGGAAACTTTTCTCACACTCATCTGTCCATATGAATTTGGCTTTCTTTTAGGTCAATTTTGTCATAGGAGATGAGATAGAAGAAAAACCTTTGACGAACCTTCTATAGTACCTAGCTAGACCCAAGAAGCTCCTAATGTCTGAAGGAGATAATAGTCTAGGCCAATTTTTGATAGCCTCTGTTTTCTTAGGATCAACTTTGATCCTATCAGCAGACACTACGTGACCAAGAAATGCCACCTCCTTTAACCAAAATTCACACTTACTAAATTTTGCAAATAATTATCTATCCCTCAACGTTTGAAGCACAACTCTCAAGTGATTTTATGTTCTTACTTACCCCAAGAGTAAATCAACATATCATCAATGAAGACCACCACAAAAGTATCAAGGTAAGGTTTGAACACCGTGTTCATCAAGTCCATGAACACCGCCGGTGCATTCGTCAACCCCAAACTCATCACTATAAACTCAAAGTGACCATACCTTGTTCGGAAGGCTATTTTGGGAATGTCACACTCCCTCACCCATAATTGGTGATAGCCGGACCGAAGGTCGGTCTTGGAGAAGTGACTTGTCCCTTGCAAATGATCAAACAAGTCATCTATTCTAGGGAGTGGATACTTATTCTTAATGGTCATCTTATTTAATTGCCGGTAGTCTATGCACATTCGAAGCGACCCATCCTTCTTTCTCATAAATAACATGGGAGCACCCCATGATGAAATTCTTGGTCTTATGAACTCCTTCTCTAACAAGTCCTTTAATTGTTCCTTCAATTCTTTCAATTCTGTCGGAGCCATATGGTAAGGAGGAATAGAGATAGGTTGGGTATTGGGGAGGAGATCGATATCAAAATCAACTTCCCTTTTGGGAGGGATACCGGGAAGGTCATCGCGAAAGACATCGGGAAATTCATTGACTATAGGAACCAACTCAAGAGGAGGACTTTTGGAGTTGACATCTCTAACCCTCACAATGTGGTAAACACAACCCTTAGAAATAATTTTGCGGGCATTAAGATAAGAAATAAACTTTCCTTTCACCACCGAATCACGACCCTCTCATTTGTAAATTGGAACTTGACTCGACGAGTCCTACAATCTATGAAAGCATAAGATGCATGTAACCAATTCATCCCAAGAATGACATCAAAATCTATCATGTCAAGTTCAATTAGATCAGAAGGAATAACTTTATGCAAGATAGAAACAAGGCAACCCCTATAGACCTTTCTAGCAATAACTGACTCAACAACGGGGGTAGACACCAAATTGGGGTCTAATAATATTTCAGGTAAAATATCGAATCTATTAGCAAGGAATGGATTGACAAAAGATAAATTTGCACCCAGATCTAATTGTGCATATACATCAAAAGAAAAGAACTTTAACATACCGATAATGACATTAGGTGCATCCTCAACCTCTTGTCTCCCATGCAAGGCATAAAAGTTGTTGCTTCGTTGGACACCTCCTTGGACTTGTTGACCATGAGAAATTTGACCTTGAGTCCTACCACCACTATCTCTATAATCCTTAGCATGGTCTCCCAGCTTGCCATACATAAATCATGCATTGGAGCCGGCTAATCATTCCCCTTTGTGAGTCCTTCTACACTTCTTGCAAGCGGAGAAAGTTTGAGTAGCAACGTTCTCTCTTACAACCATTGGTTTACCACTCTTGTCCTTGTTGAACCTTGGAGGAGGAGTATTAGTGGAACCTTGTCCCACAAATCATTGCCCACCTTGGCCTTTGCCATTGTTACCATAATCGAACTTTTGAGGGTTAAACCCTCCACCATCCATTCTAGACTTTTTGAACCCCCTTGATCTCTCTCTAAGCTTCTCTTCTTCAATTTGTTCTGCATAAGTCATTAACTGAGATATGTCCATCTCTTTGACCAACATGGTCATTTTGCACTCCTTGGATATCAAGATTGAGACACTGGAAATAAACTTACTCATCCTAGCTCTTAGGTCGGAGACCATGAAGTGAGCATACTTTGACAACTTAGTGAATTTGAGAGCATACTCTTCCTTATACTCCCTTGATGGAGGTTGATGAACTCTTGGATTTTAGCCTCCCTTAGATCCAATGGGAAAAAGCGATCTAGGAAGGCACTTTTAAACTTTTCCCATCCTATATTTCTTCATCCCTCTCAACAACCCAATGTTCATACCACACTCGAGCCACACCTTTGAGTTGATAAGCCACTAGCTTGGCCTTCTCATTTGGTGTCATACCCATGATAGACACAATCCGATACACCTCATTAATTAACTCCATAGGGTCCTCATCTAGTTTAGAACCATGGAACTCAGGTGGATTCATCCTTTGGAAATCCCAAATCCTAGAGGATGGATTTTGTATTTAGGGAGGAGGAACACTTAGATGCGCTTGGTTGGCTACGACTTGAAATAACAAAATAATGATACTGCGAAACTCGGCATGGGTTACCCTATCCTCATGATATAGGGCATTCAGAACTGGAGGAGTTTGATCCTCATCGTCAACCCTTGCTCTTAAAGGTTCTTATCCACGAGTCATTATCTAGAAAATACAAAATGGGTCGTTAGTTAAAGGAAAACGTAGGACTTTCTAAGGCACGACATGAATTTGAAAGAAGTAAAAATTTTCCTAAATGCCTTATAGTCTCCTATTCATAATTGTGGTGCGCTTCACAACCATGAATAAGACCCTATTCGACGCGGTATGTTGGACTCCAAGAACCATTCAAAACTTCAGGCTCTGATACCAAGTTTGTCATGACCCAAGCCTAGGGCCTAGACGTGACATGGCGAATGAGGAATCCAAAAGTACCTCAAACAAGCCTCTTAGCATTCTCTTAGCCTTTCATAGGTAATGATGATAAATAAACAAATGGAAATCATAATAGTAAAGCTTCAACTTATATATGTCCAACAATACCTCTAACTTTTAGATTTAACGGGGCTAAGACAAGTCTCTAGCTCACCCACAATCATAATAGAAGAAATACCATAGTAAAATATCTCAACATATCATAAGCTAGAAAGATAAAGGAGTATTGTTCTCGGAACATAGGAACTCACCAAAAGTAGTCTTCAATGGAATCTCAACTAGCCACGTGGAGGAGAATGAGGAGGATCACTGGTCCCTACATGGTGATATCATGTAGGCAAAAGAGTATGTGTTAGTACTTTTAATGTACTAAGTATGTAAGGATGCATGAACATTGAGGAAACATTAAAACATTTATGTAATATGGAACATAATGTAATTAATGCATAATAAATTATATAGATATCCTTTAAAATATTTATTTTATGGGAAATTAACCATAACCGACATTTAAAACTGTGCAAGCTATTACATGGAATCTCTCTAATCATAGCCAACAATGATATTTGTTCCCCGGATAACATTCATCATTTTCTAGAGCTTCCATATGATAAAGATTGGTATTGCTTTGAATAGAGGCTTCAATTTAGGTATATACTTAGTACTCCACCATTTAGCCAAAGTTTGTTTCAAATGAATGAAAGTACCCTACATTCCAGCTACATGTGAGACCCCTCAAGTTAAAAAGTCCTAAAACAAAGAACAAAGGATGAAATTCCAGAAAAATGTAGAAACTGGTACTAGGTGATAACCATGAAGTCCATCATGGACCGTGGTTCATGGACTGTAATGCCCTCCAAGGACTGTGAAGGTCTCCGTGGAGGAAGTACTAAGACTTTTCCTGCAAACCCCCAAGATTTTTCCTCTAAGTTAGTTATCATGGAACACCACCACTGTCTATGGTGATGATCATGGACCCTGATGGGTCCTCCATGAAATTGAGTTCGGCTAGTTTTAAGAAGGGTATTTTGGTCTTTTCTTATTTTTTATCAGCAAAGTGAGGTCATTTTATGGACTAAATCTAACCTATCTAAATTACCCTAATCCTTTTCCAACTTATTATTCTCTCTCAAATTATAAGTCTCAAAACCCTAACCTCTCAATCTCCCCTCAAGATCTTCTTCTTCACCAAGGAAAGCTAGGGTTCATCATAAGTCTTTAAGTCCCCACTTTCAAAGCTTGCATTAGGGACTTGTTACCCATGGTATGTGGGTCTCATTCATGGGTCCGTCCACCCATGAATCCCGTGGGATGGACTTAGCATTGAATGACTTAGCAATATGAAGTTTAATGATGCATTGACCATAAGTTTCAAGACATTCCCAATGCTTTTAAGATTATTTCATGTTCATTATGATTGGCCATGCATCTTATGTTATATTGTTTACGTACCTTTACTTTTTCATGCATAACTCACATACTTAGTACCGTTTATGTAGTAACGCATATTTTTCCTACATTTTCTCATAATTTAGGAGCGAGTGACTACTACACTATTGTGGCTAGAGTTTCTTAGTTCTCTAAAGTTGGTGAGCCCTTATACATCGAGGATAATGACTTCTTCTTTCATGTTGCTACTTTTATTCTCTTACTTTATTTGGGTAAGCTAGCAGCTTGTCCTAAGCCCTTATCAAAGGATAGTATAGAGGCATGTTTAGACGCTTGAATTGATGTAAGTCCAATTTGGACATTTGGATATTTCTATTCCTTAAATTACACCTTTTAGTTAATTTTTTTGCTTATGTTGTTTTGTTCTTTACCTTATATATGTGATGTATGATAAGATGTATTCGTTGGGATCATTTCTGTTCTCAATCTCCATGTCACATTTAGGCCCTAGGCTTGGGTTGTGATAAATTTGATATCAGAGCACAAGGTTTAGAGGTATCCTAGGGAGTCTAACATCCACGTTAAGTAGATTCTTGTTCATCAGTGTGAAATGTGACACATATATGAATAGGAGGCTATGAAACATCTTAGAAAAATCTAAATTCTTTCATGATTTATGTCATACGGTCTAGTGGTACTCTAAGTCTTTTCCTCTAATGCTTGTTTTTATCATTTTTTAGAAAATACGTCCACAAAGATACTCCACTTGAAGGAATGTGGTTAAAGAGGGATAAGAAGTTCTGAATGAGCCCTTGGATGACCTTTAAAATACTTGCTAAAGCATTACGAAACAAGTCAATAATAAGGTGGTTGCTCCTGTGAACCGGAGTGTGGTTACGGTGGAAAAATGAGTTTGTAACTTCATGAGGATAAATCTTCTAGAGTTTTATGGTTCTAAGGTGGAAGAGGATCCAAAAGAATTTGTTGATAGTATCGCAAATATTGTAGAGGTCATGGGGATTAGCCAGTTTAGAGGAAGGAATTAGCTACGTACCAATTGAAGGGTGTTTCTCATATTTGGTTTGATCAATGAGAATGAGATAGACCTAGAGAGGTGGATCACGTGACTTGGGATAAGTTCAAAAAAGTATTTCTTGATCGTTTTTCCTATGTAGAGTTGAGGAAGGCCAAGATACAAGAGTTCATCAAACTTTCCTATGTAGAGTTGAGGAAGGCCAAGATACAAGAGTTCATCAAACTTAGGTAAAGTGGTATGAGTGTGCTTAAGTATGCCTTCAAGTTTACTCAATTGTGAAAATATGCTCCATTCATGGTTGCTGACCCAAGATCTCGTATGAGCAAGTTTATGTTGGGTGTGTCAAATATGGTTTCCAAGGAGTGTAAAATGACTACATTGATTCGGGAGATGGACATATCCGGAATATGACATATGAGGAGAAAATAAAGGGTGAAAAGCTTAAGGGGAGAAGTGCTAGGGAGTCCAAGAGGGTAAGGATCGGTGGTGATAATTCTTCTTATGTTAAGCCCGAAAGTGGTGGACATCCTCATTTTCACAAAAAGTATCTTGGACAAGGATTTTCAAATGCCACTACTATAAGGTTTGACAAAGATAGGGTGCCCAATGTTATGACTCAAAGAGGTGCTTCTATTGGTCAAGTTACTCCAGCATACACGAAATATGGAAAGAATCATAAGGGAGAGTGTCTAGTGGGTTCGAATATGTACAATCGATGTGGTATGTTGGGTCATCATGCTGTGGAGTGTAAGGTTAAAGATGACCGTCCTCAAGTACAAGTTGTACATGGAGTCCAAGTGCAACAAGGTGGCCAAGATCAACCAAAGAGTGGTTGACACAACAACCAGTTTTATGCTCTTCATGGTAGGCCAGAGGTGGAATAAACTCCCAATGTTGTTACCAGTATGTTATGGGTTTTTCACTATGATGTTTATGCCTTACTTGATCTGGATTCAAATCTATCTTTTGTTAATCCCTAGGTGAGTCATTTATGGCTAAAAGAGTCTATAGAAAGTATCCGTTCACAGATTTTCACAAACTTACCCTATGTGATCTAGTTGAAATTGAGATGATCTATTTTAATGTTATCCTTGGTATGGATTGGTTAAATGCATGCTATGCTTCTATTGATTATAGAACTAGAGTGGTTAAGTTCTAATTTCAAAATGAGCCGGTCTTAGAATGAAAGGGTAGTAATTTTGTGTTCAAAGTTTGATTTATTTCACACCATAAATCTCAAAAACTTATTTCTAAAGATTGCATCTACCATCTTGTACGAGTTAGTGATGCTAATTTTGAAGCCCCTACTCTAGAGTTGGTCCCCATTGTTAGGGAGTTTCCAAATATTTTTCCCAATGATCTACCCGGTATTCCTCCCAAAAGGAAAATTGACTTTGGCATAGGCCTCCTACCTGATACTCAACATATGTATATTCCTCCTTACTGAATGGATCAAGTGGAACTAAATGAGTTAAAGGATCAATTGAAGGAATTGTTAGAGAAAGGTTTCATTAGACCAAGTATATCCCCTTGTGGTGCTTTTATTTTGTTGTAAGAAAGAAGAATGGTCTGCTTTATATGTGATTACTGGTAATTAAAAAAAATAACCATCAAGAATAAATACCCAATTCTGTGGATAGATAATTTGTTTGACCAATTGCAAGGGGCAAGTTATTTTTCTAAGATTGATCTTTGTTCCGGTTATCACCAACTAAGGGTGAGGGAATGTGATATACCCAAGACAACATTTTGATCAAGGTATGGACACCATGAGTTCGTGGTTATGTTGTTTTGTTTGACCAATGCCCTTGTGACATTCATGGACTTGATGAATAGACTATTCAAATAATGTTTGGACATATTTGTAATTGTGTTTATTAATTATATTTTGGTTTACTCTCGAAATGACGAGGAACATGCTAATCACTTGAGGATTGTATTAAATTGTAAAAGACAAGCACTTATTTTCTAAGTTCGATAAGTTTGAGTTTTGGCTAAGAGAGGTTTCTTTCCTTGGTCATGTTGTGTCTGGTGAAGGGATTAGTGTTAATTCTAAGAAAACCGAAGTGGTTATGAATTGTCCTAAAGCATTATGTCTTTCGTATATTAGAAGTTTCTTTGGCCTAGCCGGATACTATAGAAGGTTTGTGGAAGGGTTTTCTTCAATTTCATCACCTTTTACTAAATTAACCTAAAAGAAAGTAAAGTTTAAATGGTCGGAAGCTTGTGAGAATAGTTTCCAAGGGCTTAAAGATCGTCTCACTACCGTTCATATTTTGACCTTATTGGAAGGGTCCAATGGTTTTGTTGTGTATTATGATGCTTAAATGGTTGGTCTTGGTTGTATTTTGGTGCAACACTGTAAGGTGATAGACTATGCTTCTAGGTAACTTAAGATCCACAAAAAGAAATTATCTGACTCATAACTTAGAGCTAGCAGTAGTTGTGTTTGCTTTGAAGATTTGGAGACACTAACTTTATGGTGTCCATGTGGATGTATTCGCCGATCACAAGAATTTACAATATGTGTTTAAGAAAAAGGAATTGAACCTTCGGCAAAGAAAATGGCTTGAATTGTTGAAAGACTATGACATGAGTGTATTGTACTATCCGGGTAAGGCTAATGTGGTTGCCGATGCACTTGGTAGATTATCTATGAATAGTGTTGCCCATATTGAAGAGTGAAAAGGAGGTTGTTAAAGATGTGCATATATTGCCTTGATTAGGTATCCGGTTGGTTGATTCTAATGATTGAGGTATCCTTATTCAAAATAGTTCGTAACCATTTCTTATAGAGGATGTCAAGGCAAAGCAAGACAATGATCCAATGTTAATTGAATTGAATCAGCCGGTTATTGAAAAATCCATTGAGGGTTTCTCCCAAGGAGGAGATGGTATACTTTGCTACCAAGGTCGTTTGTGTGTACCTAACGTTGATTGGTTAAAAGAGTTGATATTAAATAAAGCCCATAGTTCTCGATATTTCATTCATCAAGGATCCACCAAGATGTATCATGATTTAATGAAAGTGTATTGGTGGAATAATATGAAAAAGACATAGCAAAGTTCGTGACTAAGTATCAAAATTTCCAACAAGTGAAAGTTGAGCATCAAAGACCGAGAGGTTTAGCTCAAGACATATAAATTCCTAATTGGAAGTGAGAATATGTGAATATGAATTTTGTAATAGGTTTGCCTCATACTAAGAAGAAACATGACTCTATTTGGGTTGTTATGGATTGAATGACCAAGTCGGCTCAATTTCTACTGGTTAAGACTTTTTATGGTGCCTAAGATTTTGCTAAGTTGTATATTCATGATTTGGTAGGCTCCATGGTTTTCCTTTGTCCATTATATTGGATCGAGGTACACAATTCACTTCACACATTTGGAAGTCATTTTAAAAGGGTCTTCGTACAAAGGTCTAGTTAATTACCATTTACCATCCTCAAACTGAGGGTTAAGCCGAAAAAATGATCTAAACCTTAGAGAATATATTAAGGGATTATGTGATTGATTTTAAAGAAAGTTGGGATAAACATCTACCATTTATTGAGTTTTCCTACAATAATGGTTCCTTTCAAAGCATTGTATGGGAAAAGATGTAAGTCCCCGGTGGGATGGTTTGAAGTAGGTGAGATGGCCTTTATTTGTTCAAATTTGGTAATAGACACCATGGAGAAGGGAGCTTGAATTCGAGGTGGATGATTGGGTCTATTTGAAGGTTTCACCCATGAAGGATGTAATAAGTTTTGGTAAGAAATATAAATTGAGTCCTAGATATGTTGGACCTTATAAGATATTGAGATGTATTGGCAAGGTGGCTTATGAGTTAGATTTGCTATTTGAGTTGTCCATGGTTCAACCAGTGTTTCGTGTATCCATGTTGAGAAAGTTTGTGGATGATCTAAATTACATTATACCATTGGAAGATGTGATTGTTGAAGAGAATTTTACTTATGAGGAGATTCCGGTGGAAATCTTATACCAGCAAGTGAAGAAACTAAGAAACAAAAAAATTGTGTCCATTAAGGTGTTATGGACAAATCAACAAGTAGAGTGTGCAACTTGGAAAGTGGAGGCGGATATGATGAAAGGATATATGTATCTCTTTCAATCTACTCAACCCTAATATAGTAAGTTTTTCTTATTCAATTTAATTGAACCTTTACGTATCCATCCCCTCCTATGTCATTCATATACATGCATGTTCACGAAAGTGATTTTTAAGTCATGATTTATGTTAAGTTTGAGATTTTCATGTTTTATGCTTTATAAGGTGTCATCATGTTCATGTTGAGTTGCTAGTCCTCTTTCTGTATCTTTCTTATGATAAGTTGATCTCGTTCAAGGATGAATGATCCCAAGGGAGAGATATTCAAAGACCCTAGAAGTCGGAAAGTTGGTACCAAGAAGAAATTCTCATTTTTTGGGATTTACCTCATGTTTACAATTCACTCTACGACTCGTACAGACTTCCATGACTCGTAAGAGTGACCCCTGAAGCATTATTCAGGACAATTCTCAAGAGGACTCTTATAACTCAATAGGACAAGTCATCATCTTGTTGACAAGTCGTAACGACAACTAGTAAAAAAGGTTTAGAGGCCACCATATTTGCAGGATTATTGAACCTGCAGGACGACTGAGGATGATGACTCATAAAGAATATTATGCATTGTGACAATAAACCGTAGACAAAGTTCAGAGACCCTTAATTTATAGGTTTTTATACCCTACAGGAAGAGTCATGTTTACGACTCGTAGTCCAGTTGATGAGTCGTAGACACGAATAGTAGGGAAGAATCAGTGACCCTAAAATCAGGGACTTCTTAGAAGCCTGCACTATAACTCAAGTCTATAAGTCGTAGACTTGAGAACAACTCGTACAAAGGGACTCGTAGGGTCAAATTCAAGTTTTAATGAAGGGTAATTATGTCTTTTTAGAAAGTTTGGTTCAATGAACCTAGACACTTTTATGCCCAAGTTCAAAGTCTATACATATCCTATTCTTCAAATTCCCCTCCTATTCAATTCATTCTTCCAATTTCACTAAGGCAAGAACACAAAATTCTCTCAAGGTTCCTCTCCAATCTTTAAGCTAGGGTTTCAAAAGTAATGATATTCTTCTTCAATTTCTGAGTAAATTTACCAAGGTATGTGGGGATTGATCCATTGCTTTCTTTTACCAATGGAGTCCCAAGGTTTTCTCAAAGTTTTCCTTCAATTTCAATTTTTATTTTATCCTAGTTTTAATGAATTGCATTTGGTTGTTTCAATTCCGTTTTTAGATGTTATCTATGATCATTACAAGTATTTCTCTATATAAATTGCATTATTTCAAGTTGAATTATAAATTCTCATGAATAAATCTACTTTCAATCATGATTATGAATTTCCAAGATGTTTTTTAAGAGTTGGTTATGAACTAAATAAAGTTATTATGATGTGACAAGTACAATTCTCACACAATCATGGTTAATATGTTGATAAGGATAATTCTCACTAAAGTTTATGGGTTCTTATGAAATATTAAAGTTAATGAGCTACTCTTAATATGTTTTATAAAGATGGATTGATAGGTAGTTACTATCTCTTTCTATAATTTTTATAATCATATTTTAATGAATTATGTTCAGATATTGACTAAGCACCGAGAGGACTTATAGATGGGGTTTGGTCCGGTAACATAGTTAGTTACCCGAGGGAATACTAGTAGAAACCTAAAGTGCCAAACTAAGTTTCCCACATAGGTTGCATTTATGGAATGGCTAGGCGATCCACATATAGCTATTGAGTTGAAGTTGTTTCTCACAGATTGTACCTTGGCAAGTAGCCTCTCTCCTCTCGATGTGGGAGTTACATCGAATTCAATGTTATAGTTCCTATGTTCTTAAGATATTGGTTAGAGGTATTATCCCACATTCAAGATATATGAAAGATGGGGAGTTTACTATGAAGTTTAATGACGCATTGACCATAAGTTTTCAAGCCATTCCAACTACTTTTAAGATTGTTTCATGTTCATTATGATTGGACATGCATCTTTTGTCATATTGTTTATGTTCTTTTACTTGTCCTGCATAAGTCACATACTTAGTACCTTCTATGTACTAACGCATATTTTTCTTACATTATCTCATAATGTAGGAGTGAACAACGACTACCCTTTTTGTGGCTAGAGTTGCTTAGTTCTCTAAAGTTGGTGAGTCCTAATACTTCAAGGACAATGTCTTTTCTTTCATTTTTCTACTTTGATTCTCTTACTTGATTCGGGTGATATAGGAGCTTATCCTAAGACCCCATCAAAGGATAGTATAGAGGCATGTTTAGACGCTTGAATTGATGTAAGTCCATTTTGGACATTTGGATTTTTCTATTCCTTAGACTTACACCTTTGAATTGAGTTTTCCTCTTATATTGTTTTGTTCTTTACCTTATGTATGCAATGTATGCTAAGAGGACTTTGTTGGGATCCTTCTGGTTCTCAATCGCCGTGTCGCGTCTAAGCCCTAAGTTTGGGTCGTGACATCTTCTTACCACATCATTCAACAAATCAAGAAACCCCTAGAACCTCATGCATTTATTCATATGTTATTAACACCATATTCAAGTCTATTACTATAACCATTCCATAAATTTCTAGGTAACCACTTCTTCTAAGAATTTCTCACCTACTGACCATCTCTACTGACTTCAATTTTTTGAACTACTAAAAAGATACACAACAAATACTCTTATCTAGCTATTATATATAACCAAGCTTCAGTTCGATCCTCTACCACACCTAAAACCTTACGTGGAATGAGCATCATATGATCTTCACCATGACGTTTGTCTACTCTCTCATCTAAATCAATACTCTACTTTTATTAAAACTGAAAGAGGATTACTAGATGGGGTAAGAGAAAAACGGTCATAAGCACAGATAGTTCAAGAAATCTGATTTGAGAACATACATGACATAACTTGATTTCAGTAGCCATTGAAGATATGTAATGAGTTTATGGGGCTGAGAATACTATGAAATATAAGTTCATATATTATGGGTTGTATATCATAAAGTTCATATTCACAACGTCATAGTGTAAGGTTGAGATCATTATGCTAAAATTATTACTTTTATTATAAGAACCAAGTAAAGATGGGAATTTTTCTGAAGTGGACAAGAATGGTTCATAGGAATAATGTTGATTTGAAGGAGTAATAAATAAATAATAAATTTGAATAATGTAACAAGGCAAATAGAGCCCAAGATCTTCTAACTATACCGCAGTTGAAGCACCTCTCCTTACTTCTCTCATGGTATACTCCTCTTGGATGGGTTGGAATTATATGAAATATCTATAATATTTCTTTTTTAATTTTCCAATTTTTTTCCGCTCCTACTGAACGGGAGTCTCAGTTAGTCGCTAAACTTGCTCCTTTTCAGAATGGTTTTACTCCTCTCCTCGGCTCCCCAAAATTATACCTTCAATATTATGGGGCTGGGTAATACTTGGGATCTCCACTCCGAAAAGATGAGTTTTTTGGTTCGCCCCCGAGAGAATCTAGGAGGATCAAGTTGGCCCTTGTAAATATCTTGATGCACTAAAATGACTTCTAAATTTGCAGTAAAAAGGTCATTTATTCCAAAAACAAAAAACCCTTAGCGCCCGGGAGGAGAGCATTTTTTTGATTGACAACAGGGGTATCTTTCTTTTTATTATTTTCCAAAAAGTTGATAAACATGGCACGTATGTAAAAGATATTGTTTTGGGCTCGATTTGGAAGCCTCGTGAATAATCTCATTTTCTTGTCGGATTTTTGAGTAGAATACAATTTTGAAAATTTCTTTCTATATCTAGAATATTCCCTGGAGAAATTTCCAAATGAACAATTTCAATGAAAAGTATTACTGGGATTCCTATTTACTGAACCATATCAAAGAGCTGAAAGGAGGAAAGAAAATGAAGGGATAATCGATGATTGCATCAAAGATGCAGTGCTAGTACATCACAATCGGAATCTTGTTCTGAGAAAGGGTTCTTTTTCTGAAAGAAGTCCCGCTCTGACCACCCTGGGAATCGGGGCCTGGCCATCCATTGTTTGTGATTTTCTTTTTGAAATTAGGGTCGGTGGTAAATTGCATCTTGATTTGATTAAACTGGAGCGTAAAGGCATTTTTTTGTTTTGCATGAGTCCTGACTTCTTGCCATTGAAAGCATAACTCTTTGCTCGCTTCTAGTACCCTGAGTGGACGAGAGAGAAAGGAATTCTCAAACTCCTTCTCTAAGAACTATATATGAGACTTTTATCTCGTACAACTCAAGAAAAAATACCCAAATACTAGTTAACACCACGTACAATAAATAATAAAAAGGGTGATAAAGCTGAAATTGAATAAATCACTGGTGGGTCATGATCCGATACAAGAAGATGGAGAGAGGCGTCGGGAGCTCACCAAAATGAAAGTACTGCACCAAACACTGGTGCTTGTTTCATGGTGAAAATGAATGAAAAGCGAGATGAGTGTTACTAGGCTAGAAAGGCTCGCTTCACTCTTCAAGCCAAGTCCGCGCTTTTCTTTAGTAGTCTTCGTAAAATATCCTTTGGGATTTTGGTTAAGCTATGAATTCGCAAAGAGGTTCAAGTTTCGTAATTTGAGTAAGGATCTTTCACCTATATAAATTCGGGCTCTTATGAACTCTCACAATCCCTATGGCAATATGTTTGTACATCTACAGAGGTTGAGATTAGACTTTCAATTGGATGTGTCCTGGTTAAATCATTAAAGACAAATCCCTATAGACGTGGTTCGATCAGGACCAGAAGTCCCATTCATTCATTTATTTATTTTGATTACCTAGTACTAGCAAAAGAAAAGGCTCTCGGTCATGATGATCCAAAGAATCGTGTGGTTTCTGCACATCATAACTCTTTCTAAATACATCACTATCTATCTAATTTTTCATGACTTGATTGGTTTTTAACCCTATCATCTTCCCGTTAGGCCTGAAGTCAACATTCTAAGTCCATGGACCTATTATATATTCTCTAAATATAGTTATATTTACTTTACTCAAACATTAGAGGCATCTCTAATCATATGACTGCTAAACTATCCGATATGGACCATATTTGTAGATATCAAAATTTCTTCTAGGACTTCTTTCTAGGATACTTCTCTTAAATTCCTCATGCCTCTGTAGTGATATTTCTATAACCACTACTCTTATTGGTGTATACATCCACTTTCAATAACTCCTAATAATTTGGCCATCTCTTCTTTAGCTGCTAACACTACTCTTTTAAGTTCATATCTTCCTAACTGAAGGAAGGTTGAACTATAATGAGAGGCTCATCATTATCTATCTATAACCCTTTTGGCCCAATTCTTAAGGGTACTATATAATTCTTACATAAGCCTACTCCACATTGAAAGCTCAAGGATACTAACTACACACACATATAAAATAATAAACTTAGAACCTCATACAACTATATACTATCTTAGGTATACCTCTATCTACCTAAGTGTCCCGACCCAACCTAGGGCCTAGTAACACGGCAATCTAAACTCCAAAGGTCTCCAACCAAGCCTCTTGTTCATATCATAAACATACATAAGGTAAAGTAAAAGCGAAAAATCATAGAGAGTCTAAAGCATGAATAGAAAATGAAGAATGTCATATGACAACATAGACTCAAAATATTTGTCCAACTAGATGCCTCTACTCATGAATATGGTTGTGGGCTAACACATGTCTCTAGCTCACCCTCAAAATGAAACTTAGCAAAAGTCTTTAGAAATAACAACCAACTAGATAACTAGCCCCCGATTAATGAGGACTCACCACAACTTTGCCAGATAGGAAAGCTTAACTAGCCACGTGAATAAATATGATCCTCAACCTCAACCCCTACATATGAGACAATGTAGGCTAAAAATATGCATTAGTATGTTGGAATGTACTAAGTATGCGGGCATGACATGCAATATAAACCATAAGATATAGTGATCAAGATTATACATGATAAAAAGGTTAAGTAAATTCATTGGAATATAGTGATGATCAAAACATTTAAAGGACATAGTTGAAGATCATAAAGTAGCATAATAGTCATAAACATATGTGGGATAGGAACCATAACCGACATTAAGACCATGCGATCTATAACATGGAATCTCATTGTCTCCTCACATAATGATGAAAAGGGGAATCTACTTACCATGGTAGACTCTACCCTGCCAGACGGGTCATGTACATACGTTATATGTGGATCCACTAGCTAAGCCATAAGGCAACCTATGGTAGCACATAGTTTATGGGACATGAGGCTGCTACTAAGGCTTTTGGTAGGGCCCACACCTCCTGTCCACTCGGTGGTAAGTCAAATCCCACGGAATACAGATGTAGCAAAGTAATCATAGTTATCATATCATAGACACGATCATATGTTTGAAATTATAGAGTAGCCCATTTTATAATATAGTGACATGTAAGTATTATCCTTGCACATTAAAAATAAAGCATACATAGTTCATATCATTAGGACTTCAGTCACCACATAGTGCCCTACGTCACCTTTTTCATAATTTGCATGAAGAAAGCATAATTTGATATATACTTGGAAATCATACTTGAATAGTGATGCTTGAAAGTAAGTTCATATAATGGAGGATTAATTAATGCTTAGTTGAGAGGTTAAATCATAAATGAAATTTAATTCATACACTTGATACATATGTAGCAAAGTAATCATAGTTATCATATCATAGACACGATCATATTTTTGAAATTATAGAGTAGCTCATTTTCTAATATAGTGCCATGTGAGTATTGTCCTTGCACATTAAAAATAAAGCATACATAGTTCATATCATTAGGAATTTGGTCACCAAATAGTGCCCTATGTCACCTTTTTCATAATTTGCATGAAGAAAGCATAATTTGAAATATACTTGGAAATCATACTTGAATAGTCATGCTTGAAAGTAAGTTCATATAATGGAGGAGTAATTAATGCTTAGTTGAGAGGTTAAATCATAAAAGAAATTTAATTCATGCACTTGAAAGAGTAGTTGATGAGAATTAATGATCAACACAACAAAACAAAACAGTTTTATCACATATGTTGCATTTGGAATGCATTTTATGGAAAACTGGGCGATGGAACTATAGTGGGGCATCGCACCAAAGTGTAAATCACTAGGCACTCTGCAGGAGAACGAGTGGCGGGTTGCGCCAGGAGGAAAACTATAAACACCCATTCCTGGCGTGCCGCCCCAGTGTTTAGCCAGTATATTCCTAGATTTTTCATTATTTTTCATGAGTCTTCATCCCCTATAATGATCTCCTAAGCCCTAATTAACAATATAATGAATATATATGAAGGATATACCAATACCAAGCAATTACCAATCAATTTATGTCAAAATATATTTGAATTCACAAGATCCATCATAGCTCATGCAATTGAAGTTAAAATTAAGAAGATTCAAAGTTTTAATTGAAACTGATGGAAGATTTAAGAAATTCTTTGGGATCCATTGGTGAAAGGTACCCATTATGAATCCCACATACCTTGGATACAAATTTTGAAGAAAACATGAATAAGAACTTGAAGATCAATGGAGAATTTAAGATGATTCTTGCTAGGTCTTCCATGGTGATCTGTAGAACCTTTTATAGAGAGAAGATTTTTAGGATGGGTGATTAGTGAATCAATGAGGAAAAATTTTGTGCGTTGGGGATTAAATAGATTAGGAACCTAGCCAAAAAATGGTCTAGATTCATCTCCCTATAAAAATAGGGAAAAGACTACTTTGCCCTTAATGAAAATCTCCCTTAACCTACCAATGGATTCACCAAGGCTAATTATTCATCTTATTATGTCGTACTCTATCTTTCTCATACTCGGAATATTACAATATCTCCCCCTTGGGATCTTTTGTCCTCGAATGAGATAGGTGCTAGCTCGAGTAGAATAGAGTTAGTATGCAACAATCCAACATAAATGCAATAATGCAACTTCTAACTATTCATAAAAAAAATTAATTATCATTTTCATGGTATGCATGCATATGTCATGACATGGAGGTGTCAAAACGTAGAATTGTTTTTAGAGGATTTGAGAGTAAATGTCTAAGTACCTTAAGATGGATTAGAAGGAAAGAGGTAAGGATATCATTTTCTCATGTCCACTTCCACTTCCCATGTAGATCTTTCGACTTCTTGATTTCTCCATGAGACTTTAATGGATACAACCTCTTTTTTCCTTAATATTTTCACTTGATGGTCCAAAATCTCAATCGGGATCTCCTCATAAGTCAAATTCTCTTAAATACTCACATTTTCCATTGGCACAAAAGAATTTGAATCACCCATAAACTTCCTCAATATTGACACATGAAATACTGGATGAACCAAATCCAACTCAAGAGGCAAGTCTAACTTATATGCCACTTTGCCAATACGCTTCAATATTCTATAGGGTCCTACATATCTAGGTCTCAATTTTCCTTTATTACCAAATCTCATTACCCCTTTCATAGGTGAAACCTACAAATATACCATATTATCCACATTAAATTCAAGCTCTCTCCTCCTAGTGTCAGAATAGGACTTTTGATGAGTTTGAGCCATCTTCAATCTTTCTCTTATGAGACTTACTTTCTCCATTGCATCAACTATCAAATATGGACTAATCAATTCCATCTCACCCACTTCAATCCACCCCACTATAGACCTACATCTTCTCCCATACAAGGCTTCAAAAGGAGCCATTTGGATGCTAGAGTGATAACTATTATTGTAGGCAAACTCAATCAATGGAAAATGCTCATCCAAACTTTCTTTAAGATAAATCACACACACCCTTAACATATCCTCCAAAGTTTGAGGATGGAAAGCGGTACTTAGTTTGACTCTAGTACCAAGACCTTTCTGGAATAACTTCTAGAAAATGTGAATTGAATTGAGTACCTCTATCCAATATAATCATGAAAGGAATACCATAATGTTTCACAAGTTCATGAATATACGACTTAGCATAGTCTTCTGCACCATAAGAAGTCTTAAATGGTAGGAAATATGCCAATTTAGTTATTCGGTCCACAATAACCCAAATAGAATCATGTTGTCTTCTTGTACGAGGAAAACCCGTGAAAAAGTCCATATTTACATTTTCCCACTTCCAAGTAGGGATTTCAATGTCTTGAGCTAGACCTCCTAGCCTTTGATGTTAAACTTTCACTTGCTGAAAATTAGGTCACTTAGACACAAACTTCTTTATGTCCTTCTTCATGTCATTCCACTAATACACTTCCCTCAAATTATGATACATCTTGGTGGATTCCGGATGAATTGAATACTGAGAACTATGGGCCTTATTCAATATCAACTCTCTTAATCCATCAACATTTGGAACACACAAACAACCTTGGTAATGTAATGCCTCATCTCCCCATAGGGAAAAAACCTCACTTGCTTTTTCGGCAATAGACTTCTTCAATTCAACCAAAACTGGATCATTATCTTATTTGGCCTTAACGTCTGCCATAAGAGGCAATTTCGAACCATTATGTAAAAGAACGCTTCCATCACTGGAATCAACAAAACGTACACCTAAACATGCCAATCTATGGCCCTCTTTAACCAACTCCCTCTTACCTTCCTCAACATGTGCAACAATATACATAGACAACCGACTAAGAGCATCAGCTACAACATTTGCCTTACACGGATGGTACAAAATACTCATGTCATAGTCTTTTTGGAGTTCAAGTCACCTACTTTGCCTAAAGTTCAAGTCCTTTTAGCTAAATACATATTGCAATCCTATGTAGTCGGTAAACACATCAACATGCACACCATAAATATAATGGCGCCAAATTTTCAAAGCAAACACCACCACCATGAGTTCAAGATCAGGGGTTGAATAATTTCATTCATGCACTTTAAGTTGTGTAGAAGCATATGCTATAACTTTGCCATGTTGTATCTAGACACAACCCAAACCCACACGTGAAGCATCATAATAAACAACAAACCCATCCAAACCTTCGAACAATATAAAAATAGGAGCCGACATGAGACGATTCTTTAATATTTGGAATTTTTTCTCACATTCATCCGACCATTGAAATTTTGCCTTCTTTTGTGTCAACTTAGTTAAAGGAGAAGCAATAGATGAAAAATGTTCAACAAATCTTATGTAGTATCCGGTTAAGACCAAAAAGCTTCTAATGTCCAAAGGAGATAATGGTCTAAGCCAATCCTTAATTGCCTCCATTTTCTTTTGATCTACTTTAATCCCATCACCGAACACCACATAGCCAAGAAATACAACTTTCCTTAGTCAAAAATTGCACTTACTAAATTTAGCAAATAACCGATTCTCTCTCAATGTTTGTAACACAATCCTCAAGTGACCTATATGATCTTCCTCATTTCGAGAATAAATTAAGATGTCGTCAATGAAGAACACTGCAAAAATGTACAAGTATGGCTTGAAAATATGATTCATCAAGTCCATGAATACAAAAAGAGCACTAGTCAAACCAAACGACCTTACTACAAATTCAAAATGATCATACCTTTACCCTCAATTGATGACAACTAAAATGGAGGTCAATCTTAGAAAAGTAGCTTGCTCCTTGTAATTCATCAAACAAGTCATCTATCCTATGAATTTGATACTTGTTCTTTATCGTGACCTTATTCAATTACTGGTAGTCTATACACATTCGGAGTGACCCATCCTTCATCATAAAAAATAACACAAGAGCACCCCATGGTGAAATACTCGGTCTTATAAAACCCTTATTCAACCAATCCTTCAATCTCTCTTTCAACTCATTAAGTTTCGCGGGAGCCATACGGTAAAAAGGAATATAAATAGGTTGGGTATCGGGAAGAAGATCTATGCTAAATTCAATTTTCCTTTTGGGAGGAATATCGGGCAAATCATCGGGAAACACATCAAAAAACTCATTAACTATAGGGGCCGACTCAAGAGTAGGAATTTTGGATTCGGCGTCCCTAACTCGTACAATATGATAAATGCACCCCTTTGAAATCATTTTCCAAGCCTAAATATATGAGATTAATCAACCCTTAACCACCAAATCATTACCCTTCCATTCAAGAATATGCTCATTAGGAAAGTGAAAATTAACCTTACGAGTCCTACAACATATATATGCATAAGCGGCATATAACCAATCCATACCAAGAATGATGTCAAAATAAGTCATGTTAAGTTCAACAAGATCACATGGAATAACTTTGTGGAAGACCCATACGGGATAATTTCTATAAGCTATCTTCGCTAATACTGAATCACCAATGGTAGTATAAACAGAATAAGTTTCTAATAACACTTCGGGGCACACATCAAATCTTTTAGCAAGGTAAGGAATAAAAAAAGACAAGTTGGCACCTAGATCAAGCAATGCATAAACATCAAAGTTAAAGACTCATAACATTCCCGTGACCACATCGGGAGTTTCATCAACATCTTACCTAGCATGAAGAGCATGGAATTGGTTGTTGCGTTGGCCACCCTTTGTTGAGCTTAGGTGCATTGTTGCACTTGGCCTCCTAGAGGATGACCTTCTCCACCCTTGTTGCCAACATAAGGGCATTCGGATTGCTTATGTCCCATCTTGCCTCATCCATAACAAGCACCCATTCCAATCAAATATTTCCCTTGATGATTCTTTCCACACTTTGCCGACTTAGGAAAAGAAGGGAAACTAGCATCCACACCTCCTCCTCCTTGATCTTTATAGTATGGCACCCTATCCTTAGCAATCTTCTTCCTTGAGCTTTATAATTGGTGAGAGAGTCCACTACTACAATCGGTCCTAGCATTGGAGAACCCACCTTCATATCTGGCCTTCTTAGAATCCCTCATCCTCACCTCCTTGAGCAACGCCCTTAAGTTGGTACGCCGTCAACTCCTCTTTTTCTTCCAAAATCACCCTTATAATACTCACTATCTTGTAGACCTCATCAGTGAACTCTTGAGGATTCTCAATAACTTTTGGTCCATGAAACTTCAGAGGATTGATTCGTGCAAGGTCCCTTACTCTTGAGGTCGGAGTAGGAAAATTAGGAGGACCCGTAATCCCTTTGTAGCCACCACTTGGGCTGGCATAGTAATGGCAGTTTGAAACTCTTTATTAGTCACTTGGTAAGGTAGAGGACCATTGTCTTGAGGATATGGGAGATCTTGGGCTTCATTAGCATTATTTACTATTGGAAATGGTGGTCTTTTGGGAGCCATTCTTCTGAAAATCTCAAAGAAAGACCGTTAGGGAAAGGAAGTCTTAGAGTAAACTTTATAGCAAGACATAGATCAAGAAAATAGTGAGAATTTCTAAAACATCTTATATACTCCAATTCATAGATATGGCGCTCTTCAAGACCATGACTAAGACTCTACTTGATGCGGCATGTTGGACTCACTAGGACACTTGAATTTCATGCTTTGTTACCAAGTTTGTCATAACCCAAACAAGCTTATGCAATTGAAGTTAAAATTCAGAACATTCAAAGTTTTAATTGAAACTCATGGAATATTTAAGAAATTCTTTGGGCTCCAATGGTGAAAGGTACCCATGGATGAATCCCACATTCCTTGGATACAAATTATGAAGAAAACTTAAAGAAGAACTTCACGATTAATAGAGAATTTAAGTAGATTCTTGCTAGGTCTTCAATGGAGGTCTGGAGAACTTTTTATAGAGAGAAGATTTTTAGGATGGGTGATTATTGAATGAATGAGGAAAAATTAAAATTTTTGGAGATTAAATAGATTATGAACCTAGCCCAAAACTGTCTAGATTCATTCCCCTTATAAATATAGGGAAAAGACTACTTTGCCCTTAATAAAAATCTCCCTTAACCTACTAATGGATTCACCAAGGCTAATTATTCATCTTATTATGTCGTACTCTATATTTCGCACACCCGTGACATTATACTAAAGCTTAATGATATCTTCTTCCTTAAGATTTTGCCACAACTTACAACCTCGCATAGGGAGTACATATTCTTCTTAGTTGCATCACCATGCTCATTGTAAGCCTATCTACTTAATCTTGTTAATAAGTTAACTTCCATTCAATACCTAGACATGATCTATACTACCACAATGGCATACTATAAGTCATCTTAACCAATAACTCTGTCTATGCTACTAACATGAAATCTATAACACTCATTATGCCTTAGCAAACACATAAGTGAATAACACCTCATTACTAACTTATAGGGTGCAGGACTGTAGCTGTATATTTTACTCAATCACTAATACCACTACTTTAGGTTACTACACTTCTGAATTTAAACTTTTAACTATAGGTAGTTCTACTACTTATGACTCATCACACCAAAATCACACTATCTTACTAGTGAAAGAACTACCCTGAACATTCGAAATCATATCTTCCCCCTTAAAGGCATCATCTATATTAAGGTTCCAATAATATCAGAGAGTATATCATACTTTTTCCCAATGCACAATTTATGTAAAAAAGAAAAAGGGTGCATCTTGTTGAATTGAATAATATTTAATCCATAAATGCACTCCTCTCAATCCCTTGTGCATGCTGTTAATATTCTATTGGCTAAGGAAACCATATTGTTGAGGATCTAAACCTTACTAACCTTAATATTCCTAACACAGCAAAGGTGAAGGCATAGTCAGAGAATTTAGAGCAACGCACAAATCTATACATGAATGAAGAGATTTTTTTTTTTAAATGTTTGTAGTCCCTTATTTATAGATATGGGCCCCCCAAAAGAATAAATAAGACCCCGCTGACATGACTTTTGAGACTCTCAAGGATACTTGAACTGTGTGCTCTAATACTAAATGTGTCATTACTTGAGTCTACACCCTGGATGTGGACGACACTCAGAATCATTGTTGATTTCAAGAGACTTGTTTTGGCTCATACTATACTGAAACCTATAAAAACTATCTGAAAGCTTTTAAAAGTTGAGCATGAACTAACTTTAAAAAATGAACTCAACAATTTTTTTAAAAAATATAAAGTATGTATAATATGCATATGTTCGTGAAACAATGGAGAAAGCTACAACTCAACTATTCATCTATGAAACTCTAACATACTAAAGATAGATTAACTAGACTAGACCCCAGGCTACCTAAATACTGTACTAACAAAATGTACCAAAAAATAATATTCAAGAAAAAGTGTAGGCCTTAACAAATTTAGGTGAATTTTTTCCTAATGATGCATTAATTATCGATCCTAAATACCTGAATCTGCATCATTAAAAGATGCAATTTTGAATAATGTTAATACATGAAATGTACGGTATGTAAAATAGCTGAATAAAACAACTGACTAAAATCGAACAAAAAGAGTTGAGTGAATAACTCTGAATATATATATTGAAACAAAGTCAACTAAATTGTAAAACATGCATTTGTTATTTAACAACAAAACTTTAAAACTGAATAAATGCAATAATAGCAAATACTGAAAATAATATAACTTTACTTTTCTTGGAGAATTTCTTACAACCTACATAAACCATGCTAGTAACATGGATTCCAGCATACAACCCCAGTTGGGAGGGTGCCATACATTGTTAAAGGTATAGAACATATCTTCTTTGGATCTAATAACTTATTCCATTGGGATAAAAGTGTCAACCTCAATTTGTGAAAGACCCTTATCATATGGTGGAAACGTAGTTCTGCGACTTAGGTTATCTAGATTTCATATTTATGCAGTGCTAAATAGTCCTCTACACCATGTATTACTATTTTTTTTTATAATATACCATGAAAACTATAACTGAAATCATACAGTGAGTATTTGCTTAAATCTGTAAAATTGTATTGCTCTGAGACTTTACTCACAACTATCTGAAATATACTTGAATTCTGAGTGTTTATGATAAAATACCTTTTTCTTTGAAAATTATATCCATTTAGAATGAAAAGTTGTAAACTTTCATAATGAATCTTTCGACTAAATTTTCTTTGAAAATAATCTTTAAAATAGGTATCAATTAAAAAACTATCAAAAAATGATGCAAATAAAAGATGGACTGCATCACTTTTTTGATCAAAAGCGACATAGTTAGTTTTATCAGTTTTTTGCATGACGCTTTTCAAAAGCAAAGGACTTTATTGCAAAAAGAAATCAACTGCGCCGCCCCTAATTTTTTTTTAAAAAATACTTGAAAACTACAGACTACATTGTTTAATTTTTGTCTTTAATTATTTATTATAACGGGATTGATAAAGTCGCTATTTTTAAAAGTTTTTCTGCGATTTGCTGACATATGGAAGCTATCTGAACCCCATGAAAGGCCTTGGCTTGATGTGATGATCCAATACCCTCTAAACCTGATTGGAGTCATATTACGTCATTCTTAGATCTCATTCCATATATTCGGCCTTTATGGATCCCTCCCACCCGTCTTTCTATTCAAATTTATGTCACACCCTAAGCTAGACCCTAAGAGTGATACGACGATCGAAAATCCAAAGGATCCCAACTGAGACTCATAGCATACATCATATTCATAAGTTCAAATAAACATAATGAATCAAGAAGAACATCAACTCATACCCATGAAAGTCTAAGAATAGAAAGGAACTCAAAAAATAAGTCCAAAGCGGGCTACCTCAACTTTTACGTCTTAACATGCCTCTGTAACTAAACAAGGGATTAGGAAAAGCTCGTATCTCACCTTAATATGAGAGTAATCAAAATAGGAACATAAAGGAAAAAGCCATGTCCTCGATGAATGAGGGCTCACCAACACTCTAGAATACTATCTAACCTCTATCCATGATTGTGAAGAGTGTGAGGATCGTCTATCCCTACATTATGAGAAAATATCGGCAAAAGTATGTGTTAGTACATAAAAGGTACTAAGTATGTGAGATGTGCATGAGCAATGAAATAATGAATGAGAAATATGTACATAGGATGCAAGACCAATGAGATGAATATGGGTAAGACTTAAAAAGCATTTGAAATCATATTTAAAGCTTGTGGTCCATTCATCATCATCATCATAGTAAAACTTACATTATTTCATATAACTTGTGTGGGATAAGACCTTTAATCGACATCTAAGACTATGAGATCTATAACATGCAATCCGATATAAATCCTACATCAAGAAGAGAGAGGCTACTTGCCAAGGTAGACTCCGTGAGAACATATTTAACATCATAAGCTATATGTGGATCCACTAGCTAGGACATAAAGTCAACCTACAGGGGCAGCGTAGTTTGGGACTTTAGGTTGCTACTAGGATTTTTTTGGGTAGGAAACATTTGGTTACCAGATTAAAACTCACCTAAAAGTCCTCTCGGTGCTTAGTCTATATTCCAACGGAATTTATCAAACAATTAATATATAAACAATAACATCACCATGAACATAATCATAAGAATATCTCATTAACTTGGTTGATTCATTAAGAATCCATAAATTTTGGTGAGAATTATCCTTATCACCCTTTAATCATGATTGTGTGAGAATTATCCTTATCACACCATAATAAATTCTTGAATCATCATTGAAACCTCATTTTAACTTTCATCAATCATTCATAAGTCTCGACTTCTTTCATGAAAGTTTTATTTTGAAAATCATTGAACTTCATGATCAAAATTCATTGAAATCATCATTGAAACTAGATTTATGCATTAGCATTCGTAAAACAACAAAAAATCATGAAAATTATGTAGAATCATGCTTATAATGATCATTGAAGATGATTCAAAATATAATTGAAATAGTCCAATGCAATTCATCAAAGTAGGATTAGAAAATAATTAAAATTATTGAGATTTTTGAGGAAAACCCTTTAGAATCCATGAGACAAAGGACCCATGAATCAAATTCCACATACCATGGATGAATCTATCTCTTAATTTTGAAGAAGTGATTTGTGCTCCTGAAACCCTAACTTGAATTGAAGGAGAGCACATTGACATGAAACCTCGATTGCCTTAGGGAATTTTAGAGAATGATTTAGAATAGGAGGGGATTTTGATAGGTTAGTTAATTATAGGTTCTAAATATATCCATAAAAGTTTCTAGATACATTGAATAAAAATTGGGAAAAGACCACAATACTCCTCGTTAATTAATCTCTGAAGACCCTACGAATGGGTTTTATGAGTCGTAACAAGTTTTACGACTCATAGACTTTACACGTCATGTTGGTTCTAAGAAACCCTGAGAACTGAGTCTCTGATTCATCCCTACAACTTATTCTTATGAGTCGTCAAATGTCTTACGGGTCATAGACCCAATTCGTCCTGTAGGGTCTGAGAAACCTGCATATCTAAGCCTCTAATCTAATCTTACAGGTCAATTTTAAGAGTCGTCGAAAGCGCTACGAGTCATAAACTTGACTCGTAGACCCTATCGCATACTTGGCCAACCTTCCTTCCTCAGTACCCACCTTATGACCCACTGCTACGACTCTACGAGTGCCTACAACTCGTAGGTCAAGTCGTAGACTTGAGAAAATTCCAATTTTGTTGAAATCTTCCTTCATCCAACTTTTAAACTTTCGGAGTCTTACAATATCTCACCCTTAGGAACATTCTTCCTCAAATAAGATTCAACTATCATAGAAAGGATACGTAAAGAGGACTATAAACCCAACATAAATATAATGACACATCAAAATACATAGAACATGAGATTTTCAAACTTAGTTTAAAACTTGACCTTAAAATCAATCTTCATGAACATGCATGCATATGAAAGACATAGAAAAGTCGAATCGTAGGAATTTGGATGACTTGGATAAGAGAAACCTATTACCTTAAATTTAGTTGAGGGATAAGATTTGGATATTGATTCATCATATCCTCTTCCACTTCCCATATAGCACTCTCTACTTGTTGATTTCCCCACTATACCTTGACGGATGCAACCTCTTTTTTTCTTAGCCTCTTTACTTGCTAGTCTAAAATTTCCACCGAATCTCTTCATAACTCAAGTTCTCTTCGACACTCACATCCTCCAATGGAACAATAAAATTTGGATCACCCACAAACTTCCTCCACATCGACATATGAAACACTAGATGAACAATAGCCAACTCAAATGGAAAATCTAACTCATATGCCACCTTACCCAATGCACTCAATATCTTATAGGGTCTAACATACCTAGGACTCAACTTACCCTTCTTACCAAAACTCATATCACCCTTCATGGGTGAAACCTTGAAATAGACGCAATCATCAACATCAAACTCAATGCTTCTTCTCCTAATGTCCGAGTAGGACTTTTGATGACTTTGAGCTATTTTCAAACTCTTTCTTATGAGTCTCACCTTTTTCACAGCATCCAATATCAAGTTGATACAAATCAATGTCATCTCACCTAATTCAAACCATCCCATTAGGGACCTATACCTTCTCCCATACAAAGCTTCAAAATGATCCATAGTGATGCTAGAGTAATAACTATTATTGTAGGAAAACTCAATCAATGTTAGATTCTCATCCCAACTTCCTTTGAAATCAATAACATACGCCCTCAACATATCCTCTAAAGTTTGAATTATTCTTTTGGGCTGGCCATCGATTTGAGGATGGAAAGCGGTACTTAACTTAACTTTTGTACCAACACCCTTTTGAAACAACCTCCAAAAAGATGAGGTAAATTGAGTACCTAGGTATGATATAATAGAAAAGGGGAAACCATGAAGTCTTACCAACTCAGTAATAAACAACTTAGCATAATCTTTAGAACTATAAGAAGTCTTAATCGGCAGAAAATATACTAATTTAGTCATTCGATCCACAACAACCCAAATGGAATCATGTTGTCTCTTAGTACGAGGCAAACCCATCACAAAGTCCATATTCATATCTTCCCACTTCTAAGTAGGAATCTTAGTGTCTTGAGATAACCCTCCTATTTTTTATGCTCAACTTTCACTTGTTAACAACTAGGACACCTTTCCACAAATTCCGCTATGTCCTTCTTCATTCCATTCCACCAATACACTTCCCTCAAATCATGATACATCTTGGTGGTTCTCAGATGAATCAAACACTGAGAACTATGGGCCTCATCCAATATTAATTCCTTTAGACTATCAATATTAGGTACACACAACCAACCTTGGTAATGAAGCACAATATCTCCCCCATGGGAAAAAGCCTCAATGGCTGTTTTAGCAACAAACATCTTCAATTCAACCAACACCAGATCATTATCTTGTTGCCTTAACATCCTCTACAAAAGACTATTCTGAACAGTTTTAAACAAGGATACCTCCATCATTAGAATAAACCAAATGAATACCTAAATGGGAAAATCTATGTATATCCTAAACCAACTCTTTCTTACCTTTTTCAACATAGGCATCACCATTCATGGGCAATCTACTAAGTGTATCGGCAACCATATCGTAGTCCTTCAACAATTCACATAGATGGTATAACATACTCATATCGTAGTCCTTTAATAATTTAAGCTATCTACTTTATCGAAGGTTCAAGTCTTTTTTCTTAAACACGTATTGCAAACTCTTATAATCGGTGAACACATCGACATGAATACCATAAATATAGTGTCTTCAAAGCAAACACAACTGCCACAAATTAAAAGTCATGAGTCGGATAATTTCTTTCAGAAACTTAAGTTCCCTAGAAGGATAGGCTATCCCCTTACCATGTTGCATCAAAACACAACCTAGTCCTATCCTTGAGGAATCACAATACACAACAAAACTATTGGACCCTTCCGGTAGTGTCAAAATAGGAGTGGTAGTTAGACGATCTTTCAACTCTTGGAAACTCCTCTCACAAGCTTTCGACCATTGAAACTTCACTTTCTTTTGAGTCAACTTCGTCAAAGGCGAAGATATTGATGAAAAACCTTCCACAAATCTTCTATAGTACCTAGATAAATCCAAGAAGCTCCTAATATCCAAAGGAGACAAGAGTCTAGGCTAATTCTTAACTACCTTTATTTTCTTAGGATCAACCATAATACCCCCATCGGATATAATGTGACCATGAAAAGCAATTGATCTCAACAAAAATACAGGCTTGCTAAACTTGGCAAACAATTGATGATCTCTTAGTACTTGCAACACTATCCTTAAATGGTCGGCAAGCTCCTACTCACTCCGGAAGTAAACCAAAATATCATCAATAAATAGAATCACGAACATGTTTATGTTTTTCTTGAACACCCTATTTATCAAGTCCATAAAGGCCGCAGGGGGCATTGGTTAGTCCAAAGGACATAACTAGAAATTCAAAATGCACATATCTTGTTCGAAACACCATCTTGGGAATATTACACTCCCTCACTCTTAATTGGTGATAACCAGAATAAAGATCAATCTTAGAAAAGTAACTTGCCCCTTGTAATTGGTCAAAAAAATCATCTATCCTTGGTGTTGGGTATTTGTTCTTTGTGGTCACTTTATTCAATTACCAATAGTTGATACACATACGAAGTGAACCATCCTTCTTTCTAACAAATAAAATGGGAGCACCCTATGGGGATATACTTGGTCTAATAAAACCCTTGTCTTACAAATCGTTCAATTGATCCTTTAATTCTTTTAATTCCACTGGAGTCATTCCATAAGGAGGGATAGAAATAGGTTGGGTGCGGGAAGAAGGTCTATTCCAAAGTCAATTTCTATTTTGGGAGGAACACCGGGTAGATCCTTAGTAAACACATCCGAAAACTCATTAACAATAGGGACAGACTTTAGAGTGGGCCTTCGAAATTTGTATCCCTAACCTATACAAGATGGTAGATACAACCTTTGGAAATAATTTTCTGAGCTTTGAGGCATGAGATAAATTAAATGCTACAAATTTGCTCTCAACTTGAACTATGAATTATGAGTTTTATTTGTTATTGGGCACATAAATGTACCTAAGATCACCACCCCACACTTACAACTTTGTTAGTCCTTAAAAAAACTCCCATTCTTTTTCCTAAAATAACAAATACATGATATATAAAGCAATTTTACCAAACCACAGTGATTGCACAATTATCTTATCTTACAAATACATGTTAAAATTCTATTTTAAGCAATCTGACTAACTCAACACCACATAGACTCGAGATTTCACTCTATAATGAAACAACTAACATGGTTTGTTAAATCAAAATTTATGCATGATTACCAATTCTTTATTAAACATGTGCCCTCACCAAGAAAGAATTAACCCATTCTCTCACAGTTGCATTAATGGGTAGTTAGAAAAAATTTTGCTCACTCTCCCAAATGAAATCAAAAGTTGCTCAAGATTAACCATAGGCTTGCCCTTAGTGTATCAAATATCTCTATTAAGGAAACTAAGACTTAAGGATCACTTAGGGCTTTTTTAGGTTGTAATGTGGGCTGGGGGATTGGTAGCTAGAAATCTGGACATGTATAGGGACTTGGTTCCCAAGCGCTTTCAACACACTACATTTTTTTTAAAATTCCCTTCAATTACTACATAACCTTATTATCACCACTTTGTTGTTTCGTTAGGTTAACCTTTCACTTCATTTGTCTGTGTAGAGAAGTTCTTGTTTTCTTTAATAACTTCAACCATAATGTGGTTGGCGTTATTTTCTCTTTCCACAAGCTCATCTTCCCTAACACAAGATTTTAATTCAATTAATTACACCAATGGTTTTATTCTTAGTAACCCAAAGTTATTAACTCCCCATTTCTCCATTTTTTTCTTCCAAACCGCTTGGCTTCTTGGATCAAAATTATGGTCTCAAAAAAAATGGAAATAAGCTTCAAACTGGGCAACCAAAGAATAATGTCAAAGTCTCAAAAGGGCTAACTATAGATTTACATTAAGGTGGGTACAACAAGTGGTTTTTAAATGGGGTTACAGAATAATTGCCTAGATCCTTTCCTTAAATTAAAAACATCATTTGTTTTCACCACTAATACACGCAGGGCAAGTTCTAGCAATCAAAAGAAACTAGGATTACACAATTAACCTTACTCAAAATGCACATGTTTAATTTCAGAAAGATAATTTTTTAGAAATTTCAACCACAATCACGTGAATTGAACATTATTGAAAAATCTAACAACAGAGTCTTAAGTATCTCAATTTAGTTAGGCATTTCTTTTGCTACCTTATGAAATATGATAGTTTGGCAAAACACTTTATATACATTATAAATATCTTAAAATTCATTTTTTTGTACAGTTCAAAGGGAATATCCATGTCCAAAGAACCGAAAATAAAGGCTATAAAACCCAAGTTCAGAAAAAGTTTTAGAGGACATCAACATTTAAGAAAAAACTAAAATATCAGTGCTGACAAAAATAAACAAGTACCAATATAGATAAATTACAATATAAGTCTAACCAAAACAACCACAATTAGAATCCAAATGAAATAAAACATCCAACTTAACAAAAAAATAAACAAATATGGTTTAATTTAAACAGACTCCACATCACACTTAAAGTTGGGCACTATCCTCATATGCTCAAGGTAGTAAACTTCTCTGTCTACTCATCCATCTGTCCACCAGCATCTGGATCTTCCACCGCCAAGGGGTCAAACTATGTGGCCTCCACATCTGACTTCATATTTGAGACAACCCTCCTTCTATCCTCATCCGTATAGGTATCATCTTTAGTGGGCTCAAAAAAGTCAGGTCCAGTCTGAGTACATCCATAGCATGCTCGTTTAGTGGGTATTGTCTCTCGACCACACGGAGTTCATCTTCAGTTGATGCTCGCCCTCTAGTGCGGTGTGGAAACATTTGTAAGCCAAACATGCAGGCGGTGATCAAATCATTATGCCTCATGCGCTCTTGAGTAGTAAGGACTAAGCCATGAGTATAGTATGGCCCGTTGATGTTTGTGACATCATAAGAATCTGAGGGAAGAGGGGCCATATAATTATATTATTCATCGGGGACCCCAGCCCTTTGACATATATCCGTAATGAGGTGCCTTCGAATGCAAACCCTATGCCTCGATGAACCCTGTATTTCCTAATGCTGGATTCTATCACTGCTCCAACATTCACTTCTATCCCTTTCATAAGGGCATAAACTAAGCATACTTTGTCGCTTGTTAATTCTGTGTAGTGGAGTCCTGGAATGAGATTGTTCATGACAATATTCACCCACATATGTGCTTTGTTGTTAAGATGCGCGTATGGGAATGTATTGTGGTATCCCCAAAGACTGTGAAGTACCCACTTTGTAGTTGATATAGGCGTACACAAAGTATGTCGGACATCCCTGTGTGGCGATTGAATGTTCAAATATGTCAAGGCGGTGGTTGAAAGCTCTAACATTACCAATATCTCATTTACTGCCATGGGAGATAGAAGAACATCAACCCCTCGGACTATGATGTAATGCATGCGCTGATCGGGTTGATAGTTTGCATTGAATTCCCTTACCACGTGCAAAGCATGGCTTTGGGTCAGCGAACAAGAAATGCATGTTTAGTTCCTCTATTCTCTACATTATTTGGGGGTAGGCTCTGGCCAATTTTTCTTTGTCAATTGGCATATCGGATAGATAGTAAGACTTAGTATGCCTCTTGTACGAATTTTTCTGTTACACCCCGTACTTTGGTACCTTAGAATTCTTCTTAAGCTTCTCAAGTTTCTGGGAAGGCTCTTCAGTTTCTTTAAAATCGTTATGTGAGTCGGATAGTTTATAATTCTATCAAATAACTCCAAGGAAAGGAGAACGAAATGCTTCATAATAAGGAAGATTGGAAATAGGGTTATAAAAATTCGAAAGGAGTTGGAGGCCGAGAAATGAGTCGTAGGACTGTATTTACCTACGTAAGCTACCAACTTAGACGTCTTACATACTTGATTTTCTTAAGGACATACCAATCTTACATAGAATGGATTACATAGGCTCCTAAAATAAGACGAGATTAAGAACCCACGAGGAAGGGGAAAAGACGACAGGTGGAAGCCAATGGAGGAGTGACACGTGGCAGCACCTCAAGCAAGAAGGTGACCCACCTACTTAGGGTCAAGTAGGTGACCCACCTACTTGGGAGGTAGGGACCACAAGGACACATGGCAGCCCCTCCTTGAAAGCATGGATCCGTGGCCCAATAAGGGTTTGACACATATCATCCTTAGGGGATGACACGTGTCACTTCCTAAGGGACCCTATATATGTATGTTAATGACTCTTAAGTCATTTGAAGTCCAAAAATCAGCCAAATTATAGAGAGAAACGTGAGAGAAAGAGAGTTCACAACAGCAGCCACAAATTGGAGGAAATTAAGGTAAGTTCTTCACTTTTCTTCCGTGAATTAATTATCTACGGTGTTCCTCAATTACGTGGAGGTGTATATATGTATATTATGATGCCTACGGAACCATATTTTCAGTTCTTCACTTGGAAACCTAAGAGAAACATAAGGAGAAAATGCTAGGGAACAGACCCGTTTTTTGAGGGGACAGTTGTTAGTAATATTGGTATAACTTCTTGTGTATAGCTTAGTTTCGGGTGATTCAATATGTTTTGGAAAGATATTTCATAGTTATATAACTTTTAGTTAGACATTTAAATCCAGTTTTGCCTTTAGATTCGCTAAAAAGGGTGATGAAGTGTAGAAGAGGTACTGCCTAGATTTTGTTTTGGAAATCCTACACGGACAGCTGTGAGTATTTTGGGCATATATTTTTGTACAAAATTGTTGTAGGGGTAATTCAAAATTGTTTGCAACCTTGATACACATGTTGTGTCCTTACCACAAATCTTGTTTCCTTCAATTACCTCTTCGAAACTAAGCGACAATACAAGACAGTAGGCTGTCCAGAATTCATGTTTTGATAGGTTTGGCGAGTATTGGCCAATTTTGGGAAAGGTAAGGTTTTTGCTTTCAATTTGAAGTTTATGGTATTTTTATAGGGTGTATTACACCCCTTGTATGCTGCTGTAAGTTTAAGGATGTCGTAGAAATGCTCGACGTTCGAAATAAACTAAATTGGAATTGCTATAGTTAAATTGTTGTCGAAGGATAGTGTTGTTCGTGTGAGGTGCTGCTGCAGGGGTGTGATGTGTTTTTGCAGGACCTAAATATGTTCTAATGTGGGTTAGGATGCTTCTGGTTGAATCCACACGACCCCTCGTTGCATATAATGAAAGGCGTTACAAAATAAAGGCTAGACGCCCTATTGTGCTACCATATTTTTGAATAAGTCGTTTGAAGTTTATGTTGTATATTGTTGGTGTGAACTACTACAGGTTGTTGTTGTTGGTTGGCTGTAGGTCTTAGGGACCTAATTGGAAATTTAGATAGGGCACATTATAGGGGAGTTGCTGCCCAATTTTCGTCGACGCCTTAGCGAATAACAGAACTAGTCGGGGAAACGACTAAGGAAATAGATTCCATTAATACTAAGATGTAACCGACGGTGCAGGAAAGTAAAAGGGGTTGATATTCATACTACTTTCATGTTGAATAGGTTCAAAGGACAGTGAGGCAAGCAGGGTAAGGACTAATTCAGACAAGGTATGTAAAGCTTTCTCTTGGCATGTTTTGATATAAGTTCGTACAACTATCTTTCTTTCCTTTTGGCAATGTTTAACCTTAAGTGAATTGTAAATGAAGTGCGGGGATAATTCCATTCCCATAATTCCGAGTATGCCTCATAACCCCTATCCACTGTTCAGTATTAGAGTTCCTGTGAAGATTAAGTATTGCCTAGTAGGGCTTCTATGTGTCAAAATGTAATGTATGGGAAGCTATCTCTCATTTCCATTGAGATGTATTTGATACAAAAATGAGATTACGATGCCATAGTGGTTCACCGAGCCCCATGAAGGGCCGAGTACGAAATATGTATATGAAGATCACCTGAAGGAAAGTACATACCATATAGAGCTTATTCTCTTTCTTCTTTTAGCACATCTTAGCTATAAGTTAAACATGATACGATCTCTGAGATAATGATCTAGCTTGCATATGGTTACTTACTACTCTGCTTGTGCATATGGTTTACATATCTTTACCGAGTCCCATAGAGGGCCGGGTACGACCGAAGTCCCAAAAAGGGGCCGGGTATGATATAAGATGATACAAATATTCACCGAGTCCCAAAAAGGGCCGGGTATGACCTAGCCCCACCAAGGGCCGGGTATGCTATGTGAATGCAATGATAAGACGACATGATTGCAGACCGAATCTCATTAAAGGGCCGGTTATGGTATATTTATGCTTATGATGACATAAGATAAATTTGTAACACCGAGTCCCCGAGCGGGCCGGATACAGTATGTGATAGTGGTATACATGACTTTATTTTGTGAGGTGTAGGTACAGTACCCTATTAAATGTTATACTTGGTTTCCTGCACCCCTGATTCAGTTGTTATCTCAGTTATGATGTGCTTATATACTCAGTAAATATATCGTACTGACCTCCCTTTCTTTGGGGGGCTGTGTTTCATGCCCGCAGGTACAGATGTTCATTTCGGAGATCCGCCAGTATAGGATTTCTGCTCAGCTATGTTGGAAGTGCTCCACTGTTTCAGAGTCTACCTTTTGGATACTGGTCCTGCGATGTATATATTTGTTTATGCAGAGGTAAGGCGGGGGCCCTGTCCCGCCATATGTTGTCATTTCTATTCTTAAACGTCTGTAGACATATGTGTGTGGATTATTTAGGAGTTTATTTCGGTTATGCCTATGCGATATACTATAAAAGCTATTATGTTGTGGCAGCCTTCTCGACTGTCTTTCCCTTTCATGACATGATGCAAATGAAAGAGGCCACACGTGTCTAAATATTTTATCACCCACTGGGTTTATGTGTTTGGTTCCTATATATAGGAGGCTATATGAACATGAAAAAGTTTTAACCCATTGAGGTTTTTGTAAGCAGTATCACATTATACATAGTCCAATTTGACTGTAGTCGACAGTTATGTAAATAGGGGTCCAGGTCAGACCCCAGTCGCGGCCCACGGGGTTGGGTCATGACATTTTCCCAGTTGGATGCACCCCTTTTATGCCAAATCATCGAGATTGACCTCGATGCATGGGTGGGGCTGGTGGTACCAAGGGTGCCTCTTTGTCTCTTTTCCTGCTTCCAGGACCTGCTGGTTCCTTTCCTTGTCTTCGGCTAGATAACATTTTTTCTACAAATAAGCCACCCAAAAACAACATATAAGAACCTAAATGTGCATTTGACTTTCAGGCCCATACCCCACACTTAATCATTTCATTAGCACGCAAATGATATTAAGGTACTTAGACTTTCCTTCATTTTAATATTATGCACATACATGCTAGCTAACCAATCAACACTTCAATAATCCACTTTGTGAATCCAATACTAAACAAATTCAAAATTGCCTCTTGTAGTTTAGCAAATCCCCCCAAAATCAACATAAATGATTCAATACTAAGCTACTTCAACCCCAACATTAGAGCATATACATAAAGATATGATTAAACCAACATTCTATTCAAGTTTAAGCATCAAAGTGCATACATGACCATCACTACTACAAGCATGTTTTCAGTCCAAGAATTTGAACAATATAAACTTCACTTCACACTATTTTCACAAATCAAACTAACTTCAACACATTACCTTATGCATGTTTACTCAAGAATTCAACACACATTATCATAACAATCACAACATTCAATTCCTCCAATCATCGAAAATTGGGTTAGGTTACCAGAACTTAACCCATAATCATTTAATCACAACAAGAAATTACCAAGGAATTTTACACACCCATAAGCATTTCAATATAAGGGTAATAAAAATCAATCATATTGAATCAAAACTCAAGGCCCAAGAACTTACTTATGTATATTTCAACCATTTATAGCATAAAAGTAGTTCAGGAACATATACCTTGTTGTTGTGATGTAGAAACTCAACAAATGTTTTTGCTTGAATAGGAAGAGTACGTTGTGGATTTGCCTTAGAAGAAATGAATTTTGAGAGTTGAAGAAGAAAGAAAAATGTTTCAAAGTTGAAAATTGAAGTTGAATGGGTCATTTTTGGTGTTTTAACACTAATTTTATCAGGTGTACCCATTAAAAATGGGTTAAACCCATCTTTTTAATAAAAGATCCAATAAATTGTCCCAGGTCCCTAACGCAGACCTTACTATTTAGTGACCTAAGATTCTAAATTGTATTTTGTATTGAAATAAACTAAGTCCGCGATGCAGACCTAGCATACACCTTACTTGTAACTTATTTTAAAAAAAAATAATTTAGAACATACTTGGGAAAATTTTGCACTAAGATGGAACAGGCCCGCGATGCAGACTTGTAGCGAACCTCTCTGTTCAGGTTTCATCCGATTTTTTTTCTTTTATTTTATAAATTAACTTATATAATGAAACAAAATTAAATCCATTATAACCTCTAATAAAAGAAAATATTTTATAATTCCTCATATGTTGCCTCCCACACAACACCTTATTTAGCATAGTGGCATGACTTAACACCTTCATCTTTCATCCTCAAGCTCTACAACTTCCTCTTCACTGTCCATATTATTACCAAAGTAGTGCTTGACTCTTTTCGCATTAACTAGAAAAGTGGATGTTTTTTGATGCATTCCATAGTTCCACATATCCATGAGGTGTGATACATATCACTTTAAATGGACCACTATACTTGGATCTTAGCTTCCGAGAAAAAAGTTTGAGTCTAGAGTTAAAAAGAAGTACCTTTTTCCCTGGTTCAAAAGTGTAAGTGATGATGTGCTTATCATGCCATCGCTTTATTTTCTCCTTGTACAGCTTGGAATATTCATAGGCCCGGAGACTAAACTCCTCCAACTCATGCAATTTGTCCAACCGCTTTCCCTCTACTAACTCTAGGTCAAGATTCAGCTTCTTAATTACCCAATAAGCTCGGTGCACTAACTGAACCGGTAAGTGGCATGCTTTACCAAATACCATCTGATATGGAGAGGTTCCAATGGGTGTTTTGTATGTCATTTGGTAGGCCCAAAGTGCTTCATATAACTTCTCTAACAAATCTTTCCAATGTGTATTCATAGTCTTTTGCAATATCTGCTTCACCTCTCTGTTGGATACCTCGACCTGTCCACTGGTTTATGGTTGATATGGTGTAGCCACTATATACCTCACCCCATACCTAGCCAAGAGATTCTTCACCTTTTGATTTATGATGTGTGATCCTCCATCACTGATAATTGCTCTAGGAGTGTCAAATCGAGTGAAGATGTACTTTTTGAGAAACTTGGTCACCACCTTTGAGTCATTGGTGGGAAGATCTATGTCCTCAACCCACTTGGACACGTAATCGACTGCCACTAAGATATGTTGGTTTCCATAATAAGATGGAAATGGACCCATGAAGTCCATGACCCATACATCAAATATTTCGACTCTCAATGGCATTTCGTGTCTTCTTCAAATGGTGCCCGTTCGTTGGCATTGGTCGCAGTTCTTTACATACGCTGCATCATGTTTAAATAATGTAGGCCAAAAAAACCCAGATTGAAGTACCTTATGCATAGTGCGCTTTCCTCCATGATGATCACCATATGGTGATGAGTGGTTACTATCTAACACTTGGCGCACTTCAATTTATTGCACAAACCTTCTTATCATTTGGTCTATGTCCTGCTTGAATAAGTAAAGATCGTCCCATATGTGAAAACGAGTCTCATTCATCAACTTTTTCTTCTTTTGTGAGGTTGCATCCAGGGGAAATACCCTATTGTCCAGGTAATTGACTATGTCAGTGTACCACTACAATTCACTCATTTCAAGAGCTAACAGTTGCTCATAAGGGAATTCTTCTTTGATTTGCATTTGTTCCCCAATATATGTCAAACTCTCTAACCTGGAAAAATGATTGAGAACCTGATTCTCACAGCCCTTGCGATCTTTGATCTCGATGACAAATTCTTGTAGCAACAGAATCCGTCTTATGAGTCGTGGCTTTGCATATTTCTTGTTGAATAGGTACCTAAGAGCTGCATGGTCAATATAAACAATCACTTTTGTACCTACAAGGTAAGAACAGAATTTATCAAACGCATAAACCAATACCAGCATGTCCTTCATAGTAACAATGTAATTAGCCTGAGCAGAGTCAAGATTCTTATTGGCATAATAGATGTAGTGAAAAAATTTCTCCTTTTTTTCCCCAGAACTGCTCCTACAGTTGTGTCATTTGCATCACACATCAGCACAAAAGGTAGCTCCTAGTCAGGAGCTATTAGGATGGGAGCTTCAATAAACTTCCTCTTCAAGAGTTCAAAGGCCTGCAAACATTTATCATCAAACACAATTTTTACCTTCTTTTCTAACAAACTGCATATGGGTCTAGTGATCTTTGAAAAATCTTTGATGAATCGCCTATAGAATCCGACATGACCTAGAAAACTGTGGACTCTTGTCACCGAAACCTGTGGTGGAAGATTCTCAATAACTTCAATTTTAGCTTTGTCTACCTCCAAATCATTTTTTGACACTTTATTCCCCAACACAATACCCTTCTTTACCGGTAAATGATATTTTTCCCCATTTAAGATGAGATTTGTTTCTTCACACCTAGATAGTACTTTCTCCAGATTTTGCAAACAGAGGTCAAAAGACTCTCCAAATACTGAGAATTCATCCATCAAAATCTCTACAAACTCTTCCACTATATTAGGAAATATAACAATCATGCACCTCTGAAAAGTGGCAAGAGCATTGCAAAGACCAAATGGCATACGCTTAAATGCATATGTCCCATACAGGCATGTGAATGTTGTCTTTTCCTAGTCCTCTGGTGCAATGGTAATCTGGTTGTAACCTGAATATCCATCTAAGAAACAATAGTACTCTTGTCCTGCTAACTTGTCAATTATTTGGTCAATAAATGATACAAGGTAGTTATTTTTCCTAGTGGCGTCATTCAACTTTTTACAGTCCATGCATATGCGCCACCCAATTTCTGTTCTTTTGGGGATTAACACATTCTTATCATTAGTTACCACAGTCATTCCCCCTTTCTTTACTACACAATGAACTGGGCTTACCTACTTATTGTCAGAGATTAGGTATATTATGCCTACATCTAGACACTTAATTATCTCTTTATTTATAACCTCTTTCATGATGAGGTTCAATCGGCATTGTGATTGTGGATTAGACTTATGTCCTTCTTCCATGAAAATTTTATGCATGCACAAAGCGGGGTTGATACCATGAAGGTCAGCCATTTGCCATCCAATTGCCTTCTTGTGCCTTTTTAATACCTCAAGTGCTGCTGTAACCTCTATCTCAGATAAAGAAAACGAAAAAATTATAGGTAAGGTATTATTCACTCTAAGAAAAGCAAAGTTGAGATGTGTTGGCATTGGAATATCAATCTCATTGAGATTATCAATATCCAAGCCGCTAACCGATAGGTCATAATTTGAATTTCAGATTGATGCCTGGCTAGCGTGGTCAGCACTGACAAAGATCTCTTGATTCCTCGTAGCCGGGCCGGCTTGGAATCAAGCTACCTATGGCCACATACATGCAACTCTCCAAGATGTGCCAAAGTCTTTTTGAGATGTGCGCACAATGATAATTGAGGCTCGAGTAGAAAAAAGGGTACTGTTCAGCTATCACTACTGGAAACCACAATGGGGCTTCCCATATGTTGGATAGCTTTGAAGGCGAGCATCTCTTAAACCAAAAAAGGAGAGTCTCCGACTTCTAGTAGTTAGTTATAACAAGGTCTCTCAAAATGATTTCAACCCCTAAAAAGAAAGTAGCATGTCTTCACCATCTCCCGGTTCATGGTGGAATTTAATTCATCATATCAAACCATTGATTTGGAGATAGAGGTGGACTATTACGACTACATGCCCATCTAGTGCAATGGCAAACTTTTGTACAAGAAAGAATGGTATCTCCAATTATAGCCCCAGCAGTAACTAAATTAGTAATATATTTGGCTGACCCCTAAATCAATACTAGGGGGCCAATCCTCCCCCTTCGCTCATCCCCACCATTGATCTCTAAATTTACATTTTCCATAATTTTGGGTGCAGTCGTGTGGTTTTCCCAGAGATGTCTCTACACAATAATTGTGATAGAGAAAAGACCAATTCAAATTGAATGGATTTAAAATAATGTGCTTCAATTCCAAGTTAGGAGCTTCTTCCAGAGATGGCTTGGGTGAAGGACCCAATTCTCTGTTAAAAGGTTCCACATTCTTTTTCCACATGCTGACATTTGGCATATCAAGCACACTAGCTAACTCTTTAGCTTCCATGTGTTCTTCAATATCTTGACCCATCATGACTTTTTCCAAAGGATCTTTTGCTAAAATGCATTGAGCTGAGACTTTCTTATCAATGACAATTATAATAGACAACTCTTCATAGATTGCAGGCAACTTCAGTGCCTAATATACATCGAACACCTCTACTTTGTTATGTGCTCTCATTGTCAATCTACCTGCATCCATATTAGTAAGTGCCCCTCCTGTTGCTAAGAATGGATGCCCCAAGATAAAAGGAACATTAGGATCAGACTCAAAATCTAATATAATAAAATTAATAGGAAAGATGAGGGATCCCACTTGAATTAACACATCTTTAATGATACCATCAGATCTAGCTACACAATAATCAGCTAATTGTAACTAAATAGTGTTTTCTTTAAGTTCTCCCAAACCTAATTTCTTAAGCATCGATCTCGGCATCAAGTTTATACTAGCACCTAGATCACAGAGACATGTACTTACAAATAGTTACTTTTAATGTGAAACTACCTAGATCTTTTAGCTTAGCTGGAAGCTTAACTTTGTTCAAGATTCTAGAACTACACTCTTCAGTGAGTGCTACTGTTTCAAATTCATCTAACTTTCTCTTGTTGGCCATAATATCTTTGATAAACTTGGAATATTTTGGAATGCCCTACAACACAATAATCAAAGGTAAGTTAATTTGTACCTATTTAAGCATGTCTATGAATTTTTCAAAACATTCCTCCTATTTCTTCTTTTTAAATTTGTGTGAAAATGGGGGAGGTAGTTTTATTTTTTGCTCTTGCTCTGTCTGTAGTCGGCTAGATTCACTAGCTTCAATTTCCACATCTTTACATTTACCTTTCCTTTGTGGCGCTAGCTAGACTAATGCTCATCCACTTCGAGTGATTACAGCATTTACCTTTTGGGGTTTGGATCAGTTTTAGCTGGTAAACCACCTTATGGGCATGAATTCTGTGCACTAGCTAGCTATCCCACCCATTTCTCTAAATTTTGGGTAGTAATTTGGTATTGATGCACGTCTACAGCTAGATTAGCTTGGTCATTCATGAGTTTTTTAAGCTTGTCTTCCACACTCATATTTCTTTCACTGCTTAATTATTGGTTACTCTTGTCTTGCTAGTTATAGTGCTGGCCTCCTCCTTGTTGCCTATATGGACCATGGCCTTGATTGTTATACTGTTTCCCGATCCTTTAGGGTCTTAATTGTGTTTTCCCTTGATGTTGGTTTTGTTGATTTCCACCCATGAGAAATTTGGATGGTTTCTCCAATTTGGGTTGTAAGTATTTCCATAGTTTTGATTACCTCCACTCTTAGGTACATTTCCCACAAAATTCATTGACTAAGGATTATCTCCTCAGTATTCTTCCACATGTTCACTACTTCTACACACCTTGCACCAGATGTGTTGTTGCTAAACCATATTCACCAAAGCTTGTTGTTGTTCTTTTGCTAAAGTTTTGAAATGCGTTTTCATCATATTTTACATTGTTGCAATCTGTGCCATCAAAGTTATCACCGCATAAACTTCCAATATGCCTACTTTTATTTGAACCACAAGTCTAGAATTTCCTCCATTCCACTCAGGATTTCCCTGAGATATACGATTAAGCAAAGTATATAGCTCATCATAGGTTTTCTCCAATGTCTTTCCACCTACAGCAGAATCAAGAAATTTTTTTATGTTGGGTTCCAACCCTTCGATTAAGGTATGGAACAACACATCATTAGTTTGATAATGGTGAGGATAATTATTGCGTAAAAATTTAAACCTTTCCCAAGATTGGTATAAATTTTCTCAAGATTTTTGCTTAAAGCTTAAAATTTCAGCCCTCAACTTAGTTGTCTTCAACAAAGGATAGAACTTGATAAGAAACATGCGCGCCAAATCATTCCATGAAGTAATTGAATTTGTTGGTTTCGACTTCAACCACCTCTTAGCTTCCCCCAACAAAGAAATGGGAAACAATGTTAACCTCACATAGTCAGGAGATACCCCATTAGGCGTATAAGTGTCGCTAATCTCAAAGAAGTTCTGGATATAAACTTGGGGATCTTCATGAGGCAAACTTGTAAACTGCCCATTAGAGTGAAACAGTTGCACCATATTCTGTTTCAGTTCAAATCTTCCTCCAACTGGCGGTTTCTAAATATTGGAGGTGACATTTGCTGTGAGTGGGACTGCCACATCACGTACTGTCCTGGCTTCCATCTCTACAGGGATATGTACCAGAACATTGTTAGTATCACCCAGATTTACCTGTGGTATAGGATATAGAGAAGCTACTCTCCTTCTTTGCTGATGCAAAAATCTTTCAGGCTCAGCTAGCGACTCTACAATGTTCCCACTTCTGTCTAGTGTGCCTTTTTGAGTTCTCTTGTCAGAAATAACTGCTAAGATCAGGTTGTTAACACAAACTCAAATAATAAAGAAACTTCTCAAAGAAAACTATTGCCAAATTAAATAATGTCCTCAACAACGGCGCCATAAACTTGTTGCATCTAGATGCACAAGAAAGTGTACGCGGTCTCAAAAGTAATATAGTGACCCTCTTTAAGAGCAGGATATACAACCCACTAGGAAATACAATTAGGCTTTAGTTAGTTTTTCAATGAATAAAATTATTCATGTGTGTTTTTAAAGAGTTGAGTTTATTTATGTCTATAAAAATAATTATAACAATACGATATGGGAAAATAATTCAAAGATGTTAGAGGAATTTTATCAGTATAAAGAAGAGTCCCTGGGTTGTAGCACTCATAGATTTCCAGTATAAAATCCTTTACCTTGGCATCCAATGAGTTTTTCGATTACTGGTTTACAAGGTTGATTATACAATAATGATCTTTCGATCTCTAATTGCCTACTCTTGCTGACAACCTAACTACATCGTTGAGCGGGGATAAGCACGAATCAACAAAAATGCATTAATCTTATCATCTTTTCTAGTAACCAAACATGGTGTATAGATATCTGTCATGGTCATTTTATACACAAATTATTCTAGGCAATTCTAGGACAAACATGCTTCTTATATTCTAATATTCCATCCCATTTCCGTCTTCTAAGTTCCAGGTGGAAAATAAAATTTTCTCCAATGGTGATCAAGCAAAACAATCAAAATAAGAACAACAGTGATCACATACACAAACCCATTTTTAACCAAGGCAAACACTATCCACACCTTCACCTTTTAGCTACTACCCAAGAACAAGGGGATTTAATCACTCATGGTGTATAACATATGTACATAAATCATTAATAACTTCATAACTTGTGTTCAAAATGAAAGGAAAGAAGAAAATATAACAAAAAATATCTTTTTCTTTGTCTTCTTCAACTTCAAACCCGACAATATGATCTACTTTTTAATAAAATATGTAAAGGTTCTATTTATAGCACCAAAAATGTGAAATTAAAGTAGGTACACTGAAGTCCGCAATGTGGACTTGATTCAGTTCAGTATAATTTTTCATTTCCTGTGTCGACAAGAATTTGTGCTATCCAAACATGATTAGCGACGCGGACCTGGCGCGCACCACACCACTTCGTTAAGTAATTTCCAAGTTTTGGAATTTAAATCTCCGAAGCAAAGAGCACGACGCGGACTTACTTGCTTCTACTGTATTTTGTTCACATTGTATTCCCAACTTCTTCTTTGAGCTCCATTTTCTATCCGATCATGTTTTGAATGATCATTCTTTCCCAATCAACCCTGAAAGTATCTAATCACATTGGTTGGTTACAAGAATACAAAAATACAATAATATGAACTAAATTCTAGGAATTCTCTCTCAACTTGATCAATTAATTATGGGTTTTATTTTTTATTGGGCACATAAATGTACCCAACATCACCCTTAAACACCGAATTACTACCCTTTCATTCTAGGATCAGCTTATTAGGAAATTCAAAGTTAACCATATGGGTTCTACAATCAATAGAAGCTTAGCATGCGTATATTTAATACATACCAAGGATAACATCAAAATCAATCAAATCAAGTTCAACTATACGAAAAATTAAAATTGGAAAAAGTCTCCAACAATATTTCAGGGCTAACATCAAATCTCATATCCATATAAGGAGTTCCAAAAGATAAATTTACACTCAGATCAAGTAAGACATACAAGTCATAGTGAAAGACTCATAACATACAGGTGACAACATCAAGAGTTTCCTCCACCTCTTGACTACCATGAAGAGCACAAAACTGATTATTGTGTTGACCGTCCTTTGGTTGAGCTTGGGAACTTTGTTTTACTTGCCCTCCAAGAGAAACTTAGCCTTGAGGAAGACCTTATTTAACTCTACACTCCTTATCATGGTGACCTGGCTTTCAACATCTATAGCACACATTCAATCCCATTAGACACTCTTCTTTGTGATTCTTCTTGTACTTCTTGCATATGGGGATAACTTGGCAATTTGGGACTCCTCCTTGAGTCTTAAGATTAGGCACTCTATATTTGTCTAACCTTGGAGTAGGAGAATTTGAAGAACCTTGACCAGAGTACCTTTGGTGAAATTAAGGGTGCCCATCACTTCCATACCTAGCATAGGAGGACCACCACTATCTGTTCTTACCTTTTTGGACTCTCTAACTTTCTCCCTTAGTTTATCATCCTCTATTTGCTCTTCATGGTTCATGAGTCTAGAGATATTAATTTCCCTAATCAACATAGCTGTCTTGCATTCCTTAGATATGAAATCCAGCACACCCGATATAAAGTTTCCCATACGAGTTCTCGAGTTTGCAATCGTAAATGGAGCATACTTTGATAGTTGGGTGAACTTCTGGGCCTATTCCCTCACACTTATATTCCCTTTCTTGAGGTTGATGAAATCTTGTACCTTCGCATCCCCTCAACTTCAATGGAAAAAATGATCAAGAAATACTTCCTTGAACTATTCCCAATCCACGGGATCGGCCTCTCGCTCTTCCATTGATCAAACCAAAACCTAGCAATACCTTTCAATTGATAAGTAGCTAATTTCTCCCACTCAACTGGGCTACCCACCATTATTTCAATGATCTTGTGAATAATCTCAACAAACTCTTCTAGGTCCTCATCTACCTTAAAACCCCAAAACACCGAAGGATTCATCCTCATAAAGTCACAAACCCTTATTTTCATCGTATGCACATTTGGGTTCACAATAGACACTACCTCATGATTGGCTTGTGTTGTCACAGTTTTAGAAAACACTTAGAAAGCTGTTCAAAACTCATTATGTAAGACTTGTTTATTCAAGGGATCATTTGGAGGTTCTTTCTCCTCCTCAATATTCCTTCATATAGGAGCTCTCCATGGAGGCATTTTCTAAAAATCGCAAAGAATAATCATTAGAAGGGAAAGACTTAGAGTACCACTCTATCATATGATATAGATCATGAAAGAAGTGACATTTTCCTAAGATGTCTCATAGCCTCCTATCCATAGATATGGCGCGCTTCATACCGATGAATAAAACTCTACTTGATATGGCACGTTAGACTCCCTAGGACACTACTAAATATTGTGCACTGATACCAAGTTTTTTAGTCCCCAAGCTAGACCATATGAGTGAAATGATGATTGAAAACCCGAAGGATCCCAACCAAGCCTCTTAATATACATTGTATTTATAATGTCAAACAAAAATTATAAATCGAGTGGAATATCAACTCAAAACCATGAAAGTCTAAGAATATAAAGGAACTCAAAACATATGTACAAAGCGGGCTACATCAATGTTTACATCTTAACATGCCTCTATAACTAGATGGGGGCTTAGGACTCTTGGGAAAAGTGTTGCTACTAGCACTCACACCACCACCTTGACCCTTTGGGTATGACACCTGATCTACAACAACTTCTTTCTCCAACCTTGGCTTTATTGAAAATGGCCACCACTACCACTACCATTTCTAGCATTTGAGAACTCACCTTTATAATAGTATGTCTTAGAATCTCTCATCCTCATCTCCTTAAGCTCTTCTCCTTTAATTTGTTTGGCAAAATTCATGATCCAAGATATGTCCATCTTCTTAATAAGCATGGCGGTACAGTATTTCATTGTGACCAAGTCGGACATCCCCAATATGAATTGGCTTATTCGGTCATAAGGATCGGCAACCAATGAAGGAGCATACTTATATAGCTTGGTAAACTTGATGGCATAGTCCCTCATACCCATGTTTCCTTATCTAATAATGATGAAATCCAACACCTTTGCCTCTCTTAGCTAAAGAGGGAAGATGCGATCAAGGAAAGAGAGTTTGAAGGCTTCCCAATCAATAAGGACTTCATCAACTCTCTCCAACCTCTATTGAGTGTACCAAACTTGAACAACACTCTTTAATTGGTAGGCCGCCAACTCTAGTTTCTCTTCCGAAGTCACTCACATAATACTCACTATCTTTTAAACCTCATCAATGAACTCTTAGGGCTCTCATCAACATTTGAACCATGGAACTCGGTAGGTAATCCTTGCAAAGTCCCACACTCTAGAAGCTATAGTAGGAATATTATAAAGAGAAACAACTCCTTGGTTGGCCACAATTTGGGTTAGCATGGTAATAGTGGTTCGAAACTCTACATTAATCACTTGGTTGGGTAGGGGACCATTGTCTTGAGGGGCCGGAGGAGATTGTTCCTCATTACCCTTGACCCCTCTTTGCATAGATGCTATTCTTGGGGATATCTCCAAAAATCACAAAGGATAAATCATTAGGGAAGGAATTCTTATAGTATACTCTATCACACGACATAGATCATGAAAGAAGTGAGGATTTCCTTAAATGCCTCATAGTCTCTTATTCATAGATATGGTGCACTTCATATCCATGAATAAGACTCTACTTGATGCAGCATGTTTGTCTCCTTAGGACATCTTAAACCTTATGCTCTGATACTAAGTTTGTCACGACCCAAACTAGGCCCTAGTCGTAAATGAGGATTGAAACTCTGAAGGGATCCAACCAAGCCACTTGATATATCGTAAGAATACATAAGGTAAAGTAATGCATAAATATCATAGGAAAGAGTCTAAAATATGAATTATAAAAGAGAGTACTTGATGACATAGACTCTACATCATTGTCCAAACATGCCTTTACTACTTAAGATGGACGGGGGCGAAGACATGTTCCTAGCTCACACTCAATACAAATATAACAAAAGTCTTTACAATGAAATAAATCCATAATTGACCCTCGATAGAGAAGGAATCACCAAAACTTCGACAGATGGGAGCTCTACTAGGCACGTGTGGAAGGAATATAATCCTCAACCCTTATATTATGAGACAATGTAGGCAACAATATGTGTTAGTATGTTTGAATGTAATAAATATGTTGGCATGCCATGAAATATACATTATAGGATGCAATGATTAATTAACATACATGATAAAGAGGATAAGTAAAGTTATGAGAAAACCATAATGATCAAAGCATTTTGGAGACAATTGAAATCATCAAAGAACATAAAGAGAATATACATATATGGAATAGAACCATAATCGACAATAAGACCATGCGAGCTATAACATAGAATCTTGATGTCTCCCTATACAATTGAACAAAGGGGAATCTACTTGCCAAGGTAGACTCTATTCCACTAGGCGAGTATCATGAACATGTGCTAGATGTGGATCCACTAGCTAGGCCATATTGGCAAACCTACGGTAGCACATAGTTATGAGAGTAGAGATTTTACATTAGGACCTCTTAGGTCGAGCTCCCACTTGAAGCCTCATTTGGTGCTAAGTCAAATCCCACAAAATACATAACATAGTAATCATACTTTAACATATATCATAAAACTTGTGCATAAGTTTAACCTTTATAGAGTAGCTCATTTTCATTTCATAATTGCAATGTGAGTAAAAGCCTTTCAACGTTACAAATCATACTTGCATAATTCATGTCATTAAGTTCCTAGGTCACCAATTAATGATCCTAAGTCAACTTTCTTCATAACTTGCATGAAATTCATTTCTTGAATATAATTGTAATCCATGATCATAATTCATACTTGAATTTAGCGTAAACTTCGTATACATAGTCAATTTGAGTGAAAACCATGGGAATACATTAAAATCATTGAACTTCATAATTTAATTCATATAAATTATCATTGAAAATAACTTCATGCATGGGCATTCATAATTCAACTTAAAATTATGAAATTAATGTAAAATCATACGTATAATGATCATTAGCAATAATTAAAAATGAAATTGAAATAGTCCAACAAAATTCATCAAAACTAGGGATAAAAAGTAATTGAAATTCAAGAGAATTTTGGGGAAAACCTTGGGACTCCATGGGTGAAAGGAATCCGTAGATCAACCCCCACATACCTTGGTGGAATTAGCTCATAAATTTAATAGGAACCTTGATGAACTTAAAACCCACCCTAACTTGAATTTATGGAAGAACCTTGAGAGAGATTTTGGTAGTCTTGCCTTAGGAAAATTTAGAAGAATGAATTGAATAGGAGGAGAATTTGAACAGTACGGTTTAAGCTTTGAAATTGGCCATAAAAGTGTCTAGATTTATTGAAACAAACTATGGAAAAGTTGGAAATACCCTTCATTAAATACCAAAATTTTGACCTATGAATTGACTCCTACGAGTCATAATGAGTCATACGAATCGTCATTATGAGTTGTCCTGCAGTTCTGGGGAAAGTCCTGAAAGCTGGGTCTCTGAAGTTGTTTCTATGAGTCATCCTTACGACTCATCAAAATGATTATGGGTCGTAGATCCTGCATCCTGTAGGTGTAGAAACCTGCATATTCGGAGCCTCTGAACATTTATTATGAGTTATTGTGACAACTTATCAACTGGACAACTACTTGTCCTATTGAGTCGTGGGGGCTTCTTTATTGAATTGTCCAGAACAGGCTCAAGGGCTCCTTTACGACTCATCCCTATGAGTCGTAGGAAGTCCTCCGAGTCATAAAGTGACTCTTCCACTTGTAGGTAGTCCATATTTTTGGAAATTTCTCATTGGTTTGAACTTTTCGACATTTGGGGTCTTACATATAGAAACCCATTCGTAGGGTCTTCTAAGATTAATTCACGAGGGGTATTTTGGTTCAATATATCTATATGGAAATATGCAGAACCTATAATTACCCAACCCTTCAAAACCCCCTCCTATTCTAAATCATTCTCTAAAATTCCCTTAGGTAATCAATGTTTCCTCTCAAGGTGCTCCTACAATTCAAGTTAGGATTTCCAGAACACAAGTCACTTCTTCTAAATTCAGAGCTAGATTCATCCAAGGTACGTGGGATTTGATCCATGGGATCCTTTCACCCATGGAGTCCCAAGGTATTTCCTCAAAAATCTCTTAAATTTTAATTATTTACTAACATTAGATTGATGAATTGCATTGAGTTTTTTCAATTTTGTTTTGAATTGTGTTGAATGATCATTATAAGCACGATTCTACATAAATTGTATAATTTTAAGTTGTTTTATGAATGTCCATGCATAAAGCTAGTTTCAATGATGAATTTAATGAATTATGATAATGAAGTCCAATAATTTTTAAAAGAAAGCTTTTATGAAAGATGTTGGCACTTATGAACGATTGATAAAAGTTACAATGATGTTTTCAATGATGATTCAAGAAGTTATTATGGTGTGATAAGGATAATTCTCACACAATCCTGATTAAAGGGTGATAGGGAAAATTCTCACCAAAGCTTACAGATTCTTAATGAATCAGCTAAGTTAATGAGCTACACTTATGATTATTTTCAGGATGATGTTATTGGTGATGCATTAATGTTTTGATAAATTTTGTTGGGATATAGACTAAGCGTGGAGAGGATATTTATATGGGGTTCAGTCCGATAACCAAAGGTTTGTTACCCAAGAGAATCCTAGTAGTAGCCTAAAGTCCCAAACTACGTTGCTTTTGAAGGTTGCCTTTATGTCCTAGCTAATAGATCTAGATATATCTCATGGTTTTAAAGAGGTTCTCACAGAGTCTACCTTTGCAAGTAACCTCTCTATTCTTGATATGGGAGTTATATTTGATTCCATGTTATAGCTCACATGGTCTTAGATATTGGTTGAAGGTCTTAACCTACACAAGTTATATGAAATGATGTATGCTTTACAATCATGATGATGCATTGACAACAAGCTATCAATATGATTTCTAATAATTTTTAAGTCTTAACCATGTTCATCTCATTGGTCATGGATCCTATATACATATTCGTCATTTCATATTTCATTATCCATGAATATCTCACATACTTAGTACCTTATATGTACTAACACATACTTTTGCCGACAATGTCTCATAATATTGGGATGGACGGTCCTCATACTCCTCATATTTATGGCTAGAGTTGATATAGTATTCTAGAGTGTTAGTAAGTCCTCATTCATCAAGGACATGCCTTTTTTATTTATCTTGCTACTTTTATTCCTCTGATGTTAGGGTGAGCTAAGAGCTGCTAAGTGTTGAAAGAATCATGGACGAAGATGCTTAATGAGAACGGGTGCTTGTTATGGATGCAGCAAGATGGGCCATAATCAATCCGAGTGCCCTAGTGTTGCTAAAATTTGAAAGGAAAGTTGTCCTTAAGGCCAAGTTTCTCAAGGAGGCCAAGTGCAACAAGGTACCTAAGCTCAACTAAAGGGTGGCCAATGCAATAACCACTTCTATGCCCTTCATGATAGATAAGATGTTGAAGATTCTCCCTATATGGTTGAGGGTATGTTACAGGCCTTTAACTTTGATGTTTATGCATTGTTTGATCCGGGTACCAACTTGTCTTTTGTTACTCCTTACCTTGCTATGAGATTTGATGTGTACCCCGAAGTCTTGTTAGAACATTTTTTGGTTTATACTCTCGTTGGTGATTCGGTGTTATCCAAGAGAGTTTATAGAAATAGTCTTCGTATCATTCTTGCATAAAGTTATCCCTTGTGATCTTGTTGATCTAGACATGACTAATTTCGATATTATTCTTAGTATGGATTGATCACATGCCTCTTATTCATCCATTTATTGTAGAACCAATAGGGCCAAGTTTTAATTTCCTAAGGAGCCTATTCTTGAATGGAATGGAAATGATTCGGTGGTTAAGGGCTGATTCATCTCATGTGTTAAGGCCCGGAAAATGATTTCGAAAGGGTGTATCTATCATATAGTTCGAGTCAGGGATGTTCATTCCAAAATTCCTACCCTTGAGTCGGTCCCCATAGTTAATGAGTTTTCAGATGACTTGCCCAATTTTCCTCTTGAAAGGGAAATTGACTTTGGCATAGATCTCCTTCCCGATACCCAGTCTATTTTTATTCCTCCTTATCATATGGCTCCGTTAGAGCTTAAGGAGTTGAAAGAAAAACTAAAGAATTTGTTGGATAAGAGTTTTATTAGTCCAAGTATTTCACCATGGGGTGCTCCCATGTTGTTTGTTAGGAAGAAAGATGGGTCACTCCGAATGTGTATAGATTACTGCCAATTGAATCACCATAAAGAAAAAGTATCCAATTCCTAGGATAGATGATTTGGTTGATCAATTGCAAGGGGCTAGTTAATTCTCAAAGATTGATTTCCATTCCTGTTATCATCAACTAAGGGTAAGGGAGGATGATATCCCAAGATGACATTTCCAATAATGTATGGTCATTTTGAACTTTTCGTTATGTCATTTGGGTTGACTAATTCTCCTGCTATCTTTACGAATTTGATGAATCATATTTTCAATCCATACTTGGATATGTTTATGGTAGTGTTTATTGATGACATTTTGATTTACTCTCGAAATGAGTAAGATCATATGGGTCACTTGAGAATTGTATTGCAAACTTTAAAGGATAAGAAACTATTTGTCAGGTTTAGTAAGTGCAAATTTTGGCTAAGGAAAGTTGCATTTCTTGGCCATGTGGTGTTTGGTGATGGAATTAAGGTTGATACAAATAAAATGGAGGTGGTGAAGAATTTTCCTAGACCATTGTCTACTTTGGATATTAGAAGCTTTTTGGGATTGGGTGGATACTACATGAGGATTATTGAAGGGTTCTCCTTTATTTCTTTGCCTTTGACTAAGTTGACCCAAAAGAACATGAAATTTCAATGGTCGGACAATTGTGAGAAGGGTTTCCAAATATTGAAGGATCGTCTTACATCGGTTCCTATTTTGATATTAGTTGAAGGTTTGGATTGGTTTTTGTTTATTGTGATGCCTTACGTGTTGGTTTGGATTATGTTTTGATGCAACATGGAAAGGTCATAACATATGTCTCTACGAAACTTAAAGTCCATGAATGGAACTATCCAACCCATTACCTTGAAATTGCAACGGTTGTGTTTGCTTTGAAAATTTTGCATCATTATCTTTATGGGGTGCATGTGGATGTGTTCACCAACCACAAAACCTTGCAATGTATGTTTAGATAAAGAGACTTGAAACTTAGGAAAAGAGGTGGCTTGAACTTCTAAAAGACTATGATATGAGTGTGTTGTACCATCCGGGTAAGGCAAATATTGTGGCCGACTCTCTTAGTCGATTGTCCATGGATTATATTGCTCATATTTAGGATGGTAAGAAGGAGTTGGATAAGGATGTTCATAGATTGGCACGTTAAAGTGTGCATTTGTTTGACTCTAATAATAGAGGTGTTTTTGTAGATAATGGTTCGGAATCGTCTCTCGTGGCGGATGTTAAGGCCAAACATGATGATGATCTAATTTTGGTTGAATTGAAGAAGTTAGTTTTCCAAAAAGCCATTGAGGTTTTCTCCTAAGGGGGATATGGGGTACTTCACTACCAAGGTCATTTGTGTGTTCCTAATGTGAATGAACTAAGGGAATTCATATTGAATGAGGCCCATAGTTCTCGATATTAAATTCATCTGGGATCCACCAGGATGCATCGTGATTTGAGGGAAGTGTATTGGTTGAATGGCATGAAGAAATTCATAGCAAAGTTTGTGTCTAGGAGTCTAAATTGTCAACAAGTGAAAGTTGAGTATCAAAAACCGTGCGGTTTGGCTCAACACATTGAAATTACTACTTGGAAGTGAGAAGTTGTGAATATGGACTTTGTGACAGATTTGACTCATACTACAAGGTAATATGATTCCATTTGGTTTTTCGTGGATAGAATGACGAAGGCGGTACATTTTCTACCGGTTAAGACTTTCTATGGTGTCGAAGACTATGCTAAGTTGTATATACGAGAATTGGTAAATCTTTATGGTGTCCCCTTGTATATTATATTGGATCGAGGTACTCAATTTACTTTATATTATTAGAAGTCATTTCAAAAGGTCTTGGTACGAACATCAAGATAAGTACCACCTTTCATCCTCAAATGGATGGACAAGCCAAAAGAACGATCCAAATTTTGGAGGATATGTTGAGGGCATGTGTTGTTGATTTTAATGAAGGTTGGGATGAGCATTTGTCATTGATTGAGTTTTTCTACAATAATAGTAATCACTCTAGCATCCGTATGGCTCCTTTTGAATCCTTGTATAGAAGATGATGCAGATCCCCAGTGGGATGGTAAGTGGGTAAGATGGAATTGATTGGTCCTGATTTGGCAGTAGATGCAATGGAGAAGGTAAGGCTCATAAGAGAAATATTGAAGACATATCAAATACACCAAAAGTCTTATTCGGAAATTAGAAGGAGAGACCTTGAATTTGAAGTGGATGATTGGGTGTATTTGAAGGTTTCACCTATAAAAGGTATAATTTTCCCGACATGAATTCGGGCCATGATAGCACCTACTATAACCCACGAGTAGGGAAGACAAAACTAAATAAAGAAGTCAAATATCAACTTAAATAAATAATTAAAAACATAAAAAGCCGAAAACAAGAAGAATATAACAAAATAGGTCGGGCCAAGGTATTGATATGTAAATACGACACAAAATATACAAAAAGGCCCAAAAGTGACAAAAAGATGAACTAATGTTAGACAAAAGAGAACAAAAAGATTGATCTCTGCAAACGCAGCCAAGGGTACCTCAAATGAGGAGAGTAAATTTCAGGTGCACCAGCACTGTATGGGTGCATTTCACTAAGGGAAAGAAGTCCCTAAACAGGGGCTCAAAACTCGTTCAGAATCCCATTGGTACAAACTAAATATGCGACCCAACTTGAAATGGCATTCCAAACTCAAAGGAATTAAAGAATTTCCCAACGGAGCTCGTTCTAATGAAAAGTTGACCTAAGTCAAAGATTTTTCAAAGAAAACACATAAAATGCACAAATAGTAAAATACTCATTCTGAGCACCTTGGTAACTGAACCAAAGGTTGTTCTAACTAAACATGGTGTTCCGAAGCTAACCGCTCTGACAAAATTTTCATCCGAGTGCGTTTTCTCAAAATGTTGACTAAAGTCAAATTTATCCAAAACATTAAAGTTAAAATGACAACTCACACAAACTTAAAACAAATGCTCCAAAATCCAAACCAAGTTTCATCCTAGACCAAAATGGGCCTTCATGAGCTAATGAAACTGTCGAAATTCTCATACGATGCCCAAATCTCTGAATGTTGACTAAGGTCAATTCTTTCAAGCCGTAAGCCTCAAAAGGGCCAAACAACCTAAAAAACTCAACTGAATACCTTGGGGATGTTCCCACCATCCAAAATACATAAGAGCTATAAAGAAGCTACGGGAAGGGGCTAAAATGACAAAAATATGCAAAAACAATGACCTTGGGGGTCATTAGAGTAATGTGTATTGGTAAGAATGGAAAATTGAGTCTTATATATGTAGGACCCTATAGGATATTGAAGCATGATGACAAAGTGGAATATAAGTTAGATTTGCCATTTGAGTTGGCCATGATTCATCCGGTATTTCATGTGTCGATGTTGAGAAAGTTTGTAGGTGATCCAAACACTATTGTACCATTCGAGAATGTGAACGTTGAAGAGAATTTGACTTATGAGGAGGTTCTGGTGGAAATCTTAGACCGGCAAGAGATTAAGAAACAAAGAGGTTGCGTTCGTCAAGGTGTTGTGGAGAAATAAAAAAATACAGAGTGCTACATAGGAAGCAAAAGTGGACATAATAAAGCATTATATGTCTCTTTTTTCTTCCACTCAGGCCTAAGGTACTAAGTTTTCCCATCTTCAAATTACTAAATCTCCTATGTATCAGTTTGTATGTCTTTCATATGCATGCATGTTCATGAAGTTGTTTTTAAAGTCATAATATATGTTAAGATTGAAAATGTCATGGTTTATGCTTTACTATGTGTCATTGCATTCATGTTGGGTTTCTAGTCCTCTTTTTGTGCACTTTCTATGCTAGTTGAATCTCATTCAAGGAAAAATGTTCCTAAGGGGGAGATATTGTAAGACCCTAGAAGTTAGAAAGCTTGAACCAAGGAGAAATATCCCAAAATGTGGATTGACTTCAAGTTAACGTCACTCTATGAATCGTAGCACTTCCTATGACTCATATAGAGAGTCATAGAAGGATCCATTGAGCTTGTTCAGGACAATTCTCAAAAACATCCCCTATGACTCAACAGGACCAGTCATCCTCCAGTTGATGAGTCATAACAATGACTAATAATGAAACTTCTGAGGCTCAGAGTATGCAGGTTTTCAGACCTGTAGGACAATAAAGGTCTACGACCCATAATCAATTTGACGAGTCATAAGGATTACTCATAAAAACAATTTCAGAGGCCCATCTTTCAAGACTTTCCTCATACCTATAGGATGACTCATAATGATGACTTGTAAGACTCATTATTACTCGTGCGAGTTAATTCGTAGGTACAAAATTTGGCATTTAATGAAGGGTATTGCTTTATTTTACCAAGTTTGGCTCAATGAACCTAGATACTTTTATGTCCAACTTCAAACATTATATTAACCCTACTTTTCAAATTCTCCTCTTATTTAATTCATTCTTCTAAATTTCCCTAAGGCAAGACTACCGAAATCTCTCTCAAGCTTCTTCCACAAATTCAATCTAGGCTTTCAAGTTAATCAAGGTTCTTCTTTAATTTATGAGTTACTTCCATCAAGGTATGTAAGGGTTTATCCATGGATTCCTTTCACCCATGGAGTCCCAAGGTTTTGCCCAAAATTCTCTTGAATTTCAATTAATTTTTAACCCTAGTTTTGATGAATTATATTGGGTTGTTTCAATTTTATTTTTAAATATTATTAATGATCATTATACATATGATTTTACATTATTTGCATGATTTCAAGTTGAATTATGAATGCCCAAGCATGAAGCTATTTTCAATGATGATTTATATGAGTTGTAATTTTGAAGTTAAATGATTTCAAAGTATTCCCATGGTTTTCACTCAATTTGACTATGTATACGAGTTTTACACTAAATTCAAGTATTAATTATGATCATGGATTACAATTATGTTCAAGATATGAATTTCATGCAACTTAGGATCCTTAATTGGTGACCTCTAAAACTAATGACATGAATTATACAAGTTTGATTTGTAATGTTGAAAGGCTTTTAGTCACATTATAATTATGACATGAAAATGAGCTAATCTATGAAGGTTAAACCTATGCACAAGTTTATGATACATGTTAAAGTATGGTTACTATGTTGTCTATTCGGTGGGATTTGACATAGAACCAAATGAGGCTTGAGGTACGAGCTTGACCTACAGGGTCCTTATGTAAATTCTCTACTCTCATAACTAAATACCACTGTAGGTTTACCAATATGTCCTAGATAGTGGATCCACATATAGAACATGTTCATAACACCTGCCTAGCGAGGTACCGTCTACCTTGGCAAGTAGATTCCCCTTTCTTCTATTGTATGGGGAGACATCAGGATTCCGGGTTTGTAATAATCCTCTAAGTCATTTTTCTCATCCTCCAATCTTTTTAGCATTTAGAGATTTCCTGCAGTGACCCCAAGTCATTTATGACTTGCTGGCACTAACAATTCGGTCATTTGGTTGCTCATTTGGGTTTTATGCTTGTTTCTCTATTATGGAATATTTATAACTTGAAACGTTCACTTCGTTCCTAAATTCAGACAAATGACCTCAGAATGAAATTTTGATGGTTTCATCAGCTTTGGAATGGCCAAATTAGGCTAGTAACATAATCGATATGAGTATCGAGGCAATCTATATGACTTTGGGACCATTTGGCGCTTTTGCCATGATTTTGGTCAACATTCTTGAAAATTGTCCTCAAATTAAAATTTTGACAGTGCGGTTAGCACTAGAGTGTCAAGTTTGGTCTAGAACAATCCTTCATTCACTTTTCAAGAATTCCAATCTAATTCTGAGGCTCGTTGTGGAATTTGGCTCAAAATGGCCCTTGGTTGTTGGCCAACTTTAAGTCATAATGACCTCGTATGAAAATTTCAACTGTGCCATTGATTCCAGAATATCGAATTTTGTAGGATAGCATTTATCGTTTGCATGCATGGGATTCCGAATGATATTCGACCACCCATCAGAATATTTAAACTTGATAAACCTCAGCTTTTCAACTGATATCTAGTGCAGGAGAATTTTTTCTCTGCAATTATGGGCCATGGGACACATTCGCGGAGGTCCAAGAAATAATTCTCCGCATTTACTGAGGTATGCCTCTTTTGCCTCCGCATTCACGAGGCCCTTGTTGCATTCGCGGAGATGTAAGTCTTTTGCCTCCGCATGCACGGGCCTTTGATCACGTTCGCAGGACACTTATGCCCATTTGCGAAGGCTAAGGTCCTGATCTTTTAATAATAAACCAAGGAAAAAAATTAAACATAACTCTTCATTTTAAACCTCTATTTTCCCTTAAATACAAGCTCAAATTTGATGATTTAAAGGTCTAAACTCAAGAGAATTTCATGGTGAATCCGGTGGTGAGTTAAACCTTGAGATGAGGCATTGTGTGAGGTAAATTTTCGAAACTAGCTACTGTTTGTCATTTTCAGAAAGAAGTTTTGTTGAACTTTGGGAGATTCTATCTTGATCATTTGAGCTCCATTTTAAATAATTTTTGAGGCTAAGTTGTGGGGTTTGTCGGAAGGAACGTCATAGTATATTTGTTTTGAATTTGGAGAGTTTTCGTTTTGAGAAATCATTGACCAAAGATGCTTCCACTTTCACCTTTTTAGTCTGAATTACGAGCATTTTGTTGCATGATCATCTCACGTTGTTTTTCCACCCCAAATTGTGTTATAATATGGTAATTGAGGTTGGGGTTCTATTTAGAACTTATTTTTGGGTCAATTCCAGAATTTCAGACGTTTAAAATTAGACCATCTACGAAAATTATAAAATTAGTGTCTAAACAACGGTAACAACGTTGTAATTTTATTTTTGCCAGTATGGTAGCATTCTGAGGCCGTTTGAAAAGGAAAAGCTCCATCACAGTCATTTGTAGTGCGTGTGATCGACCTACAAGTAGGCTATAGTCCCCCCCTTTTAACTGAACTCTATTAGATATCGTGTAGTATATTTTACATGTTACTTAGGTGAGTATTTGCCGATATTAGCATTCCCCTCATCTGATTCCATTTTCTTATTCTCGAGTGAGGTTTAGGCTAGAATAGTCCCATAATATCCTTAGATTAGGTTGTGGGCCTTGGTCCTGGTGTTGACTTAGAATTATTATCTTATTTAGGGCTGATATTGATGGCCTTAAGTTTTGTTTGAACCTTAGGTGCTTTATCAAGTGTTTATTTCCCTCTCAGCTAGGCGTAAGCTTCCGGTACGGTTTATTATGGATAGGATACCCTTTTATACTAGTGCATGAGACCTCTGGGGCTCGTCATAGTTGTATGTTTAGCTTAGCTATGCTCATTGGGAGCTGAGGTGACATACTTTGGGGTAAGGCATCGACCCTAGAGATATTTCTCCCCTATTGATTTTGAGCCATGTCTCAATTGTTCATTTTTATTTAGCGATAGGCTTAGATTCCTCTTTGTCTATTACCTTATGATTAGGCTCGAGGCCGTGCTCAAGGAGCGACTGGATCATAGGTTAGTCCTTTTTTCCCCTGACAGTGTGGTTTAGCTTGATGTTACTTTTTGTATTGCTTGTTTCTTGTTTGGACTCTGGCGATGGCATGCTTGCATTGATTAAGCATATTCACTCATTTTGTGGTACGATCCTAGTATTTCATTGGTTTTTAACTACCATTTTTGAGAAGGATTCCTCACACTTTTGCTACTTTTAAATTGGTTTTAAAGGGAGTTATACCACTTGGGCTATTGGATACTAGTTTTGAGATCTATGAGACATCGAGGATGTGCTCCTTTATACTGACAATTTCAGAGGCATCGAGGATGTGGTCAGTTTTATAGATTATACATCGCGGCATCACCTTTTTATATGTTGGTTGTATTTGGGATGCCTTATCCTGTACTTGATTATCCAGCGTGACGTTGCCCCTACTACATCGGCTTGGCTGCTCTCTTTTCGGTACAACTACAGAGATTATATATGTCTATGTAAAACCTGGTTCTGGCCCAGGTAGTGTATACGGACTTCCCGCATAACCTATGGGCCACTCTGGCCAGTGAACCAGGACACTGGATGAGGGAGTCACATGGGTCCTGCCTAGCTGGCCGAGGGACGGGTGGGTCTATACATTTGTTGTCGTTGTTGATTGTTGAGAGCCACCAATGATGTTTATAGTTTTTACTACAAACATGCATTCATTAGCATTTCCTATCACTAGTATTTTTTTTCCTGTTTGGTCCCTCGATTTATGGAGCCCGGGGGTATGTTTGTCATTGTTTGCACTAAGGGTGGAAGCGGTACAAAATCGGGACAACTAGATCGGTATAAACCGAAATCGAACTAGAACCGGTCATGAAAATGGTGGTTCCGTATGGGATCGGACCTGGACCGGTACAATCGGTTATTCATAATAATTTTATTCTTGTCCGGTACATACAGGGATGAAACCGGGAAGGACCGGACCAGTATTCTCATATTTTTTTAATTAGTTAAATTAAATTAAATAATGAATAAAAAAATTTAAAATACATTATTAATTTAATATTTCTTTCAAAATACATTTTTAAAGTTTAAATTTAAAATTTTAAACTTTAAAATTTTCAAAGTTTAAATTTCGAAGTTTAAACTTTTAATGTTTAAATTTCAACTTTTAAACTTTGAAAATTCAAAAATATTAAAGTTTAAATTTCAAAGTTTTAAAGTTTTTAAATTTAAAATATTTGAAAATTAAAATACATGAAAAATACTTGAATTAAATTGAAGACAATAATAAAAACGTTAAGGCGAATAGCCTATCATTTTATTTATAAAAACAATAATTAGTACATTTTATATTACAATTTATAAATAGTAGAAGAGTACTTAATCGATGCAGCCACCTTCTAGGAAAGGTTTTGTTTTAATTAGGCCTCGAATTATCTAATATTTGTACTCTTCAAAATAGTCTCGTCTTAATTCTTTTAACATTTCTCCAGTTACTTGTTCCGGAAGTTCTTGTATAGTTTGTTCCTCCAATGCATCCATTCCGTCTTTACTTGAATCTACCAAAATATTGTCAACATCATATTCAAATTGGGTAGGTAGTGGCGGACGCCCAAAGTTCCTACACTCCACATTAATCCAATCCCTAAATAATACTGATATGTCTAAGCTATTAGATGTTAACGAATACCTATGTTCTCCTATTTGAAATCTAGCCTCACTAAAAGCTCCTTCCGAAGCTACTGAAGATGCCTGAATAACAAACAAATCTCGAACAACCCATTGAAGCTTTGGAAATGCCTTGCCGCGGGTCCTCCACCAATTCAAAAGGTAGGGTTTGCCTTCTGTATCCTTAATGTTTTCTGTACCCTGATTAAGAAATTCATCAAAATCATTTCTTTACGTTAGAAGTAAGTCCTAGATAACTTTCTAACATATCATTAATATTATCTTCAGAATATTTATAGTAATATCATACAAGTCGTATACTTTTCTAGCTTCATTTTTAATACTATATTTAACCGTGGATAAACTATGTTCTTCATCATCTTTAAAACCTAAATTTAAATAAAATTTTTCAACAATTAGTGATGCACCAACTTCTTTGTATGTTGCATTTAATAAACAAGGAATTAAATAAATTTGAGGAATAGAAAAAAAATATTTTTAAAATTTTTCAATCATGTTAGCAATAGAATCTTTAAATTTTTGTTTATTTCGATAATCATAAAATTTAGTCGAAATTGCACAAATATTTTGTAAAAAGGAATAAATAGTTGGGTAATAAAGTCCAAAAATTTATTTTGTAGCTAAGAAAAAAAAATTAAAAACTCCACAAGTTCATTTACGTCATCCAGTTTGTTTCTAAAAGTCTATAATCCATATCTGCGTTATGAGCATTCCAAATCATTTGCAAAGGTTTTCTATATTCATAAGCTACCTTAAGCATTTCATATAAAGAATTTCACCTAGTAGCAACAGTTTTTGAAATTTTTCTAGAAGGGAGATTAAATTCATGGAACCTATTTTCAAATTCTTTACGTCTAGATTTTACTTGACATTTAAAAATAAAATGACATGCATCTTCACATTTAATGCAACCATTATTATACATTGCTATATCATCTCTAACAATTAAATTATATATTCGAATATGAAAACCATCATCATAAATACGGCTAAATACACCTTTTAAAATATCACCAGCAAATGTATTATTAGAAGCATTGTCTAAAGTGACACTCATTATTTTATTAGTTATTCCAAAAAATTCTATAACTCCTAAAATAGTTTGAGCAATATAAACACCAATTTTTGAAACTTTAGAACTTTTGTAACCCAAAATACATTTTTCTAAATTTAAATTTTCATCAATCCAATAATCGATAATTGTTAAATAATCATTACCATTTACACTACAGCCTATATCAAAAGTTATAGTTATTCTATAAGTATTATAATTAAATAAACAATGAAGATAATAAAAATATTGGCCTTGATAATCAAAAATCTGCCTTTTTAATAGTGTTTCTTGAAAAACCATTAAATAAAGGATTATACACTAATCTAATATAATGAATAAAACCAGGATTTTCACAAAAACTAAAAGGCAATCTAATAACTACAATCATTTTAGTCGATTCTTCTAAATCTCTTTTTCTACTAGATGAACGTTGTGTTCTAGGGCCAGAAATATTAGAAGGGTTTAATATTGATTGTACCATGTTAGAGTCCCCTACTCCCAGAGACGCTTCAGGAAGGAGTGTATGATTTTTTATTGCATCCGCTATCGCCTTAGCTTCCAAAAATTCTCTTTTATAACAACCCATCAAATGATTTCGTAAATGCCATGTACCACCAGCCTTTCTCATAGTTTTATGGTTCATGACATGCTTATATTTATTACAAATTGCTTTTGTTTTATCTTCACTTTGAGTCATAAATTGTCAAACAACAGATTATTTTTTACGTTCAGGCTTAGGCTTAGCACTACTTGGATGTACAGGGGGAGTGGGAGAGGGAGAAGGAGCGGGAGCACAAAAAGGACTAGTAGCCGTAGGTGGATCAATTTCATCATCCTCAAAAGTATCAATATCATCAGTATCTACATTATCATCATCTAGTGATTCATCAAAATTACCATATCTTCTATCTAAATATTTACCATCGAACTGAGTATTACTATCAATATCAAAATAAGTATCATTTACATGCATATAGTCATCTGTGTCAATACGTAATGGATGTTGTCTAGTTTTAGATTTAGAAGAACTACCACCAAATTTGTTTTTTCCAGTTAAAACATTAGCAACACCACCGAAAATTGATTTTTTACCTTGTCTTGAAATATTTTTGTCTTCGGAATTCATATTAAAATTTTATAAATATGCAAATTAAATAAAATACAAAAATTAAACACAAACAAATTAATAAGTAAAGTAGTGAAGACTAAATAAGTGAACTATTGAAACTTTACAAATATGCAAATTAAATATATTACATAAATTAAACACAAACAAATAAATAAGTAACTAATAAAGACTAAATAGATGACAATTGTAAGCTGGAATGAATGTACCGAATGTCTGCGTAAAAGCAAACGTAAAAGCCTAAAATTGATAAACTTGAAGCTTGATGATGCTCCAAAATAATCCACCAAAATTTTCCAATAAATATAATTTAAGAACACTTAATAAAATATTTTAGAATTATTGAAAATTAAAAGACTTGAGAGTTGAGAGAGTAAAAAGTAGTTTGAAAAAATTGTAAAGGGGTGGGTTTATACTTAAAAATAGGAACTAATTGTATTTTTTATAAGCTTTAGGGTATTATAAAAAAATGGGAGATACAGGAGTGTTTAGGGGTCTGATTTGGTGATGTAGTCATTGGGGTGTTCCCTCCTAACGGCTATATAATGGGCAATTTTTTTATAAAATTTTTCAGGTAGAAAATTTCTGACCAGGATGGACCGGAAAAACCCCCGCCCACCCATCCCGTTCGCCCTATCGGACCCTCCCTACCCCTACCATTGTCAGAGCTTACCGAAACTAGGATGAAATCGGACCCGAACCGGGATCGACCGATACCGATATCGATAAAGTCCCAGTTCCAGTGCCACCCTTAGTTTGCACCTTCCGACGTCCGGTCGGCTATTGTTTGATTATGCTTACTCTTATCTCTTGTTCAATTTGTAGTTGATACTTTTGGTTGTATTGGTAGTTGGTCTACATGATATTTGAATTGGATGGTGGTAGGTACTTCCTACTAGGCTCGGACAGAATAGTTCCTAGATGATTATGTGGTTAGAGTTTCCCATTAGCACTATAGTTCTATTAGTAGGCTCTTATGAGGCATTCTTCATGTTAGCCAGTTGTTGGATTGCCTTTTAGGTGCGTTCTTTGACTCTTCTCCTTTATCTATGTCCTAGTCTCTCTGTCTTATATGCTGTAATTATTATGATAATTCCCGATTAGTTACTTGTGCAGTATTTACCTGATTATATGTTAATTATACTTGCTTTATCTGTGGAGCTCAGTCATCCTATGCCTACTAATTACCACTCATTTGGTACTCATACTACACTTCTGCCCCCTACAGATCATAGTATAGGTTATCGCATTTGATTTGGACAAGTGCAGAGCAACTTCTGATTTGGAGATTATGTGAGCTCCTAGCATTTAGAGTTGCCGAGTTTCATCCATGCCAGATTAGGACTAGTCTTTACTTGTTTTCGAAGATTGTCTATACTCATAATGTATTTGAAAAAGCCTTGTACTTTTTTTTGTTATTTAGATGCTCGATTACTGACTGATGCCAAGTCTTGAGCTAGTTTCTTGTATATATTGCAGTTGCCCTCATTCTTCTCATTAGTACTTACTTTCCACTTTATTTATTAATCTTCCACTAATTAGCCCATTTCCTCTAGTTTCAGGCTAAGGGTTGAGGGTTAGGCTTACCTGTTGGTGGGTGTTAGTGGGTGCCATTATGGCCTGAGAATTGGGTCGTGACAAGTTGGTATTAGATCTCTAGGTTGAATAGCATCATTGATATTAGCGCAATGCCTATTAGAGTCCTGCATATTGGTGCGTAGATGTCCGTATCCTATCTTTGGGAGGCTATGGGCATTTCTAGGGAATTCTGTTCTTGACTCCTTATCGTGTGTCCATTTTTTGAATAATCTCTAAACAGATCATTTGGAATCCATTCCTTCTAAGATTGATAGCATGAGTTTCCCGGTGGACATGGTCGGAGCGTCAACAAGTTCTACCAAAGTTTCATAGGTGGTTCGCAAGCTAGAAATGGGTTAGCCATTCCTCAGCAAGATTCATCCTCAGTATCGGACTATGTCATGGAATTTCTTAAGTGGGCTGGGAATAAACCCACATCTTCCCCTACAGATCTGGATATGAACTAAGAGTTTATTAGGAGATCATCTTTTCCACTCTATTTGACGTCGTAGCATTTGATAGAAGCTGGGCCTACCTTTCCCTAGATTTTCAGCCACATGAAGGTAGTAGAGAAGGCATGCTTGAGGCGTACGGAGGTAGTGGTGATAGTATCCCACTTTAGGGCGAGTATTAGTTTGACTATGGTCATCTTCCTTCTCGACCCATCAGGCCCACGGCGGTAGTACCTCAGGTCTAAGAAGGTTTTGAGGCAGGCTATTGGGTTTACAACGAATAGGGTTTAGGTTAGACTTCTCGGGGTAAGCATATTGGGCCTTTAGGTGTTGGGGCATATCTTGTCCTATTTGGGTCCTTTTAGTGGGATGCCATTAGTGACTGTTTCAATGAAATTGGTGAGGAAGGACACTTGGTTAGGGAGTGTTGCAGGGCCCAGTGTAGTCAACTTATAGAAGAGACATCTGTGGCAGCCCACTCCATTAGGGTGTCCTGGTGCTGGCCTACACTCGAGAAGATCATATTCGCTCCCTTTCTATCATGGTTGGGTGATTATAGGGTGTTCATTATTATGGTGTTTTAACTGTAGTTGACTTGACCACTAGTCCCAGGAGTGCCCCATGATAGATTTGATATTTCAGATTCCTCATACTCACTAGACTAGAGTTGTTAGGTCTTGTCATACCTATGGAGAGCTTGGACATTGATATAGAAAGTGTCCCCAGTGTGGGATGCATGCATAATTTGCTCAATCAGGTCAGTATCAAGATTTTATGTCACATCCAGCTAGAGGTAGAGCTCAGAGGGTTGCTGGAGATGCATTAGTTATTCAAGCTGAGGTCGATCATGATCCATTCCATGCTTCCATGAGTCTGTCTATGGCCGAGGATCCAAGTATCAGTGATATTTTCTTGACTTTTTTGCTTTGGTTTATATTACTCATTTGGTGTGGTTTTGGGGTTTTCATACCCATACATATCTACTTGGCTTGTTAGTTACCTTTTGACTATTGTGGCTACCCTATTCGGACCTATGTGTGTGTGTTTTAGCTCCGTAGTTGATTTCTTTTAGTAGTGGATGATTTTGGTTTTATTGTTACGCTACAATAGTTGTAGAGTTATACCTTGTAGATAATGAGATTAGTTGATTGCTCTGGTGGGCTTTGTTTAGCTATTTTAGAGATTCTGGGCTTAGTCCTTTTCCTTTCCTAGATTTCCCCCTAGTATGCTTAGATGGTGTGAGGTTGCTGCCAATAGAAGGGTGTGTCAGTAGTTGTGGCCCTTGTGGTCTACTATAGATCTTGTGTATCAATTCTTTCTTTGTTCGATTTCCTATTCATAGATTCGAAGGTGGTGAAGCTAAGGTTTTCCCTTCGGATTGGTTAGGTTGTCTCCTCATGGTATGTTTGATGGTTTAATTATCAGTTTAGCTGGTTATGTGATGCGGTGTTAGATGTCTATGTTTGAGTTGAGAAAACTAGAATGAATTATCTCTGGTTATTCTAAGTATGATGATGTTTTAGCTTGAAGCGTCATGTAATGAGGGTTCTATTGGGTTCATGGTAATGGTGGTTTTCTTATGCTAGTGACCGAAATTTTTGAGAAAGGATGATTATGGAGCAAGAGAATTTATATTGATGAGCTGTGGTTTATCAGAATTACCATGTGTGTCTTGTGATTATTAGAATTTTAGGTAATTAGTCAATTCGTTCCAAAATTTTCAGTCACAGGCTTATTCTACATTACAAATAGGATTACCTTCAGTTTTAGTGATTTCATGTCATGCCTTGGTTCTACCGGTAAGCTACATCGGTTGTCTCGGTAATTCAAAGAGTCAGATTGTTAAATTGGGTCTTCTGTTTTGGTGTGCTTCTACTAATTCAGACCCTTGCTTCCATAGGCAAATGGAATTTCTCAAATGAATCTCCTTCAGGATGGAGTCAAAGTAATTCTTGGAATTATCTCTTGGTTTCTTGTTCAAGGTGCGAGGTTCGCGTGTGATCTTGTGATGTTCCTTGAGGTGGTAGATTGGTTTGTAGGCACGAAGTGCCTGTGTTTCAGAAGTTCCTATTATACGAATAAGCCAAAGGAGCTGAACCCAGTGCAATCTTTTCCTTCGTGGGGTAAACTGGTCTTTTGGAGTGGAGTGCTTAGTTTTAGAAGGTAGTTTTAGTTAGCTTTTGACGTTGAGATTGGAATTTTGGGCTTGCCCCAGTTCAATTTCCTTATTTTGGCTGTTGTCTTCCCTTGAGGTTCAATTGAGTTATGTGACTTCCCAGAGGTTGTACGGTGCAGTTTGGTAAGCAAGTTTCAAATGGTATTGGTAGTACCCAGGATAGTTAAGGAGACGCAGAACGCCCTTGATGTCTTGAAGAAAGGGATTTGGAATTATAAGACAAGTATTTGGAATTTTGAGTGAGTTGTATCTACTATGGCCATGTATGACTCATGTCGGTGGTTTACATTTATTTTGTTCAACCTCAGTTGAAACCCGATGTTTTTGGTCAAGTTTGGGCTAAGCGAGCGAGAGTTGGAGCCCCTAATGAGATTTGGAAGAGTTTTTGGGAGTTGAATGAAATTTGAGGATTTTCGTCTCAGCCCCAGTTCTGTGACAACGTTGCTTGACACGAGAGGGTGTTCGAGGGTCTGACGGAACATTCGGGACCAATATCCTCTTCCTTTCATGCCTCTAGGCTGTGACTGCATTTTTACTTTTGCGGACAACAGTTCTTTTAGTAATGAATGTTGCAATGACCCTCCAAGTCATTTTCTTCATCCTTTTATCTTTTCAGCATTTAGAGCTTTCCTATAGCAACCCCAAGTCATTTATGACTTGCTGGCACTGATAGTTCGGTCACCTGGTCGCTCTTTTGGGTTTCATGCCCGTTTCCCTGTTCTGGAGTTTTATAACTTAAAAAGATGACTTCTATCCTAACTTCAGGTAAACAACCTCAGAATGAAATTCTGACAGTTCCATCAACTCCATAATTGCAAAATTAGGCTAGTAGCATGGTCGGTGTCACAACCCAAACTAGGGCCAAGACGCAACTCAACGATTGGGATGCGAGGGACCCCAACATTAATCCATCTTAGCATAGATCGCATATGTAAGGGAAAGAAACACACTAAGATATAAGCGGATGTAATCATCTCAAGGGAATACGACTAAGGGAAATCAACTCCATAGACGTCTAAACCGGACTATATCATAAGCCGTCTATACATACCTCTAGTCTAATCCTTGATGGGAACTTAGGAAAAACTCCTAACTCACCCTACCAATAGAAGAAAGGTCAAATTAATAACAACATGAATAAAAGTCATGTCCTCGATAGAATGAGGACTCACCAACTCCTTAAAAATCTTAAGCAATCTCTAGCCTCGAATAGGTTGGTCATGAGTGTCGTCCGTCACAACATTATGAGATAATGTAGGCTAAATATGCATTAGTACATTCCAATTTACTAAGTATGTGAGGTATGTATTAACAAGTAAAAGAACGTAATAAATATGTCATAAGATGCAATGGCTTGAGCAATTCCTTGAAAGGCCATTTGAAACTCAACATTGGAAACTTGATCATTCATAGGTTCATTCAGAGTTGTTTTCTCCTCTTCAACCATGTTCCTTCTAGTGGGATATCTTCGTGGAGGCATATTCTGAAAATCACAAAGAATAAGCATTAGAGGGAAAAGACTTAACCACTCTACCGCACGATATAGATCATTAAAGAAGTGAAACATTCTCTAAGACATTTCATAGCCTCCTATTCATGGATGTGGCATGTTTCACATCAATGAATAATACTCTACTCAATGCGGCATGTTAGACTCCCTAGGACTCTTCTAAACCTTGTGCTCTGATACCATGTTTTTTATGACCCAACTAGGGCCAAGCCGCGACATAGTGATCAGGATGTGAGGGACCCCAACTATAAGCCATCTTAGCATACATTGAATACATAAGGTAAATAAACACATTAAGCTATAAATAGAAGTAATCATCACAAGAGAATGCGACTAAAGGAAATCAACTCCATAGACATCCAAACTAGACTACATCATAAGCCATCTAAACTAGTCTAATCCTTTATAAGTGCTTAGGACAAGCTACTGAATGTGTTTATTTCTATGTAATAGCAATAGAAGAAAGGTCAAAGTAATAGCATCCTGAATAAAAGTCATGTCCTCGATAGAATGAGGACTCACCAACTCTTTGAGAATCTAGGGTAATCTCTAGCCATGAATAGGATAGTCGTGAGTGTCGAAGTCCTTACATTAGGACACAATGTAGGTAAAATATACGTTAGTACGTTTGAAGGTACTAAGTATGTAAGATATGCGTGAACAATAAAAAGAACGTAATCATTATGTCATAAGATATATGACCAATCATAATGAACATGATTAAGGCTTAAAAGTATTTGAAAATATATGAATCTCATGGTCAATGCATATCATAAATCTTCAACATACAACTCATATCTTAACGTCAACTTGTGTGGGATAAGACCTTTAACCGACTTCTAAGACCATGCGAACTATTACACGGAATCAGATGAAACCCTTATTGAGAAGGGGAAGGCTACCTTGCAAGGGTATACTCCGTCATGTTACTCATCTCATTCCAACTCAACTGTGCTATATATGGATCTACTAGCTATGCCATGAAGGCAACCTACGCGGACAACCTAGTTTGGGATTTTAGGTTGCTATTAGGATTTCCTTGGGTAACTAATTATGTAATCAGACTGAACCCCACCTAGAAGCCCTCTCGGTGCTTAGTCAATATCCCAACAAAACTCATAAAATTATTATCATAAAATAATAGGGAAAAATAGTAACTTCCAGTCAATCTATCATTAAACGTATTAGGAATAGCTCATTAACTTTAGTGATTCATAAGAATCCATAACTTTAGTGAAAATTGTCCTTATCACCATCTTATAACAATATCGTGTGAAAATTATACTATCACACCATAATAACATCATTGATCTCAACTTTGATCATCATTATAACTTCATCTTAAAAATCATAATCTGCATTTTTAGCTCATAAAAACTTTCATTGAAAATCAGTGAACATATGTTTAACTCAAAAAATAATCTTTAACTCATAATCTTAGCTTGGAAATATCTTTATTCATGGTCATTCATAATTCAACTTAAAATCATGCAATTCACATGGGAAAACACATATAATGATAATTGAAAACATCTTAAAATTAAATTAAATCAGCCCAATGTAATTTATCAAAACTAGGGTACAAAATCAATAGAAATTGAATGAAAACTTTTGAGAAACTTTGGGACTCCATGGGTGCAAAGATCCCATGAATCAATCACCACATACCTTGAGTAGATTCACTTAAGAACTGAAGAAAAACCTTTAAGAAATTTGGAACCCTAACTTGAATTTAGAGATAAAACTTGAGAGACTTTAAGAGCTCTTGCCTTGGGGAATTTTAGAAGAATGTCTTGTGAATGAGGGAATTTCAAAGAATTGGATACTTATATTGTTGAACTTGGCCCTAATTGTGTCTAGATTCATTGAATCGAATTTGGGAAAAGACATAATTACCCTTTATTAAATCTGGAAATCGACCTTATGAGACCCAATCTATAGATCGTTGAAGGAATAATGAGTTGCCTAAATGACTCGTCCTGCAGATCTATGGAAAAGCCTAAAAATTGGAGTCTCTAAAATTTGAGAATGTGTAGTTACTACAGCTCGTCAACTTGTCTACAAGTTATCTTCAAGGCCTGTCCTGCAGGTCTAAAAATGTGCAAATTCTAAGGATCTGTGAAGTTTCATCGCGAGTCATTCTAATGACCCGTATTAATTTCTATGACCCGTCCTGACAAGTCGTAGACTTGGCCTTGAGGGATCTCCAAACAAGGCCTCTAAAGTCTTCCTATGGTTGCTTTCTACAGTGTCACGACCTAACTCCGTAGGCCGCAACTGGGGTCCGACCTGGACCCCGTATACATAGGTATTAGCTATAGTCAAGTTGAACTCTGAATAATGTAATGCTACACAAAAAAAAACCAATGGGTCAAAATCTTTTCATGTACATGTATCCCCTTATATTCGCATCATATCATGAAAGGGCACGTAAGCCGATAAGGTTGTCATACATACAAACATTCATAATACGCCATATAGGCATAACTAAAACAAACTTATAAACAACCCACATACATATGTCTACAAACCTCTAAGAATAGTAACGGTAACATAAGGCGGGACAGGTCCCCATCATACCCCTGAGTAAATAAATATATACATAGGAGGACCAGTACTCAAAGGCTAGGCTCCGAAATAATGGAGCACTTCCAACATAGCTGAGCGAAAATCCTAAGCTGGTGGATCTTTGAAATGAACATATGTACCTGCGGGCATGAAACGCAGCCCCCCGAAAAAAGGGGGTCAGTATGATACATGTACTATGTATATAAAGCATAACACAGTATAAGTGAGATTACATAAGAATTAGGGGTGCAGGAAACAATTACAACATTTAGTAAATCACTACACCTGCATCTTATAAAATGACGGCATGTATGTCATCCTCCCATACTGTACCCATCCCGCTGTGGGACTCGGTGTTATCATATCATCGTATACAGTGTCATCTCATATGTTACAAATACATCATCATGTTTTCATATGCATGCCTATATACTGTATCTGGCCCTTTAGTGAAAGACACAGTGAAGAAAGTAGTGTACATATAGCCTACAGATATACTGTATCTGGCTCATCATGAGACTTGGTGTCACACATGTTTCATTAGGTCATTATATGCATATATGTGTCATACCCGGCCATCTAGTGAGGGACTCAGTAAACAATCATACTATCATAATAATCATACTATCATATATCGTACCCGACCCTTTATGGGACTCAGTCGTACCTGACCCTTTATGGGACTCGGTGAGTGCTCATATAATCAAATATCATACCCGGCCCTTTATGAGACTCAGTCATACCCGGACCATCAAGGGACTCGGTGAATAATCATGTCATCATATATCGTACCCGACCCTTTTTGGGACACAGTCATACCTAGCCCTTTAGGGACTCAGTGAGTCACCATATGCAATTAGCTCATCATCTGAGACTCGGTATAACAATCATCATGAACTATCATTTGAGGTATCCTCTAAATGCCATTAGGGGCCATATCAACGAAGTCTCAGTAATTATACCCTTTTATTAAGATAATGCTATACAACTTATGCAATCAGAGATATTTATCATCACAGAGTCTTTATAAATAGGATCTTACGTACTCAGTCACTACTCAACATATAGAAGGCTCGAGGGTAGTAGTTCAACTACTTTAGGACTTTTAGCATTTAGGAGTGAACACGAATCATGAGTTATGTCCGAAACTTATGAATGTAACTCCCTCCAAACTAATATCATATATCAATTCCCTTACATTTAAGACATTCCAAAAGAAAGGAGAGATAGTCTTTATGTATACTACCCTTCATCATAGAGAAGCCTTAAAAGGCAATAACTCAACTATTATAGGAGTTCTAATACCACAAAGTGGGTAAGAATTACGAGTCATTCCTGGAGTTTTATGAATGAAATTATCCCCACATTTCATATACAAACCACTTATGGCTAAGACATTCCAAGAGCAAAGAAGGATATCTTCACATACTCATCACTTCCTAACGTATGGAAGGTTTGAGAAGCCCTAGTTCAATTATCGTAGAAGTGCTTTCATCAAGAAGTAAGTAAGGACCGTGAATTATGATTGGCATTTATGACTAGATTTACCCTCAAGCTTATATCATTCATTACTTAACTTAAAGACATGCCAAAAGAAAGGAAGAGATAATCTTTACACACCTTTTATAGAGTAATCGTAACCACTCTTGCCTCATCGCCTTCTGAACCTATTTAACACGAAGGTAGTACTAACATTAATAATAATTAACTTTCCATCTTCTAAATCCACAACTAATCACCCATAGGAATCAATTCCTTATTCGCCTTTATTGACTAGTCTTGACTAGTCTATTAGTTAGTTAAGAAGTTAACGGAATTCGGGCAGCATCTCCTCTATAACTTGCCCTATTCGAACTTCCAATTACATTTTCAATTATTACAGACAACCAAAAACAAAAACCATCAGCTAATACATAGTTATACCACCTCAACATCACACCAAACAAGTACCAAACAGCCCGCTCAAAACTACGACTCCAAAATATTGTTTTCAATCTTTATTTCGTAAAGTCTTAACCACACAAAATGGGGTGTCATGTGGCTGAAACCAGCAGACCTTATACCCATATTTAGACATGTTTCCATACCTTAAAAACTACAAAACAATTCCTAATATGACACTACAATAACAACGACACTAGTTACATTTTAAGCCACTAGAATATGTCAAAACAGTCCCTACACGACCTGCAACTTCCTTCAGCCGTAACGTCCATATTTTCATGTATCCAACTCATGTTTACACACCCAAAACATTTTTAAACCTTTACCAAAACGTGGGAGAACTCTTAATATCCTTTTGGTGCTGCTCTAAACCATAAATTTATATTAATAACACCTTCATTTCATCTTGTTATACGCTATATAATTAATTCACGGAACGAAATTCGGAGACTTACCTCATATTGGCCAAATCCATGGCTGCCCTCTCTTGTTCCTCAACGTTTTTCTCTTCTTTTTTCAAGGATAAACATGCTGAAAATGAGTTATATTTCAGCATAATGTACATATATACACCTCCTTAGGAGGAGACACGTGGCATCCACCTCACGCCATGCCTCAAATCTTTGGCTGCCACATGGCAGTGTGGGGTCCACCCAAGTCGGTGAGTCACCTACTTGATCCAAGTAGGTGTATCACCTACTTAGTCCAAGTAGGTACATCACCTACTTTCTTCCAAGTAGGTGCTACGCCTCCTTCCGCCTCTTTCGTGGGTTCATAATCTCGTCTCCCTTTAAGAACCTATGTAATCCTTTCTACGTAAGCTCAACTTGTACTCCAATAGCTTAAGTACGTAAGACATCCAAGTTGATGGATTACGCAAGTAAGTCGAGTCCCATGACTTGTTATTTTGGCCCCCAACTTATTTCAAATCCTTATACCCTTTTATCCAACCTTTCCACTTATGGTGCATCACATCCTCCCTTTCTTAGAGTTATTTGATAACATTAGAGATAATCTTGGTCATGTGGCAACCTTTAAGAAGTTTAAGAAAGCTTTTTGAAGTATAAAAGTATGGGGCATAACATACAGGTCATCTAAAGAATTACAAAACATAAACATGAGTCATAAGACCTCCTTTTTTGGTTGGTCACATTCAACTGCTAAGGGTCACTACATGACTTATTCTTACGAGTTGTAAGTCTATCTATGAGTCGTAGAGAAGCTCATAAGGCTGGAGTTGGTAAAACTTTTGAGGATTTCTTTTGGGTTCCAAATCTTCGACCTCTGGGCCCTTATATTTGACATGAGTATCGAGGAAATCGATACGAGTTTAGGACCATTAGGTTCTTTTGCCTTCGAAATTTGGCCTATGGTTGACTTTGGTCAATATTCTTGGAAAATATGCTCGTATTGAAATTCCATCAACGTGATTAGCTTCAGAATGTCGAGTTTAGTCTAGAACGACCCTTAGTTAACTTTTTGAGGCTTTCGGTCTAATTTCGAGGCCCATTGTGGAATTTGAATTAAAATGGCCCTTGAGTCTAGGACCACTTTTAGTCATAAAGACCTCATATGAAAATTTCGACAGCGACACAAAATCTGGAACATCGAAGTTAGTAAGGAAGCATATCTCATTTGCACGAACTAGATTTCGAATAAATTTTGAGAACCCCATTGGAATATTTGAACATGAGAAAACTGAGATTTTTAGCTGATATCTGGTGCGGGAGAATTTGTTCTCTGCAATCATAGGCCCTTGGATGCGTTCGTGAAGGTCCAAGAAACTGTTCTCCGCATTCATGGGGCCATGGCCACCTTCACAGAGGTATGCCATTTTTTCCTCCGCGTTCATGGGGGCATTATCACAGATATATGCATTACTGGATTAATTCGAATCAATAGTAATAATAACTAGGGTACACATAGCCTATTCATAGGAGGTATACATATTGTACTCCTTGCTCGCGGAGAGGCATACCGAAAAAACAAACATCGTTCTAAATTGTCCAAGTTGCCAAGAAACAATTCCAAGATCTAGTGTAATTCCCTTTCCCTGGTAGCCAGTCCTAGAAAATGAGGATCATTCTTTTTTTCTTCCAATAAAGCGAAGATAACATCTTTAATGAATTTGAAAGGATTGAACGAGGAGTCGTATGAGGTAAAAATTATGATTCTTAAGATCTCAACGGGCCTGTTTGCAGAGTGTAAGTCTTTTACCTCTTTGTTCGCGGGCCTCTAGCTATATTCACAAAGACCAGTCTTTCTGACCTCCGTGTTTATGTGCCACTTAGGCCATATTTGCGAGTGCCAAGGTCTGAGTCGTTTAATAAAAGACCAAGGACAAAAATCAGCCATAGCTCTTTATTTCAAACCTGAATTCCTCCTTCAATACAAGCTCAAATTTGACGATTTAAAGGTCTAAACTCAAGAGAATTTCATATGAAATTAGGTGGTGAGCTCAGAAACTTGAGGGGAGGCATCGTGTGAGGTAAATTTATGAAAATTCTACTGTTTTAGTCATTTTTAGAATGAAATTTTATTGAACGTTGGGAGATTGTATCTTAAACATTTGAGCTTCATTTTTAGTATTTTTTAGGCTAAATTATGAGGTTGTTTTCAAGGAACATCATGGTGTAATCTTTTTGGATTCGGAGAGTTTCTTTTTTGAGAAATCGTTGATGAAAGATGCTTCCATTTTCACCTTTTTAGTCCGAATTATAAGCATTTTATTGCATGATCATCTCACATTGTTTTTTCACTTCGAATTGTGTTATAATTTGATCTTTGAGATTGAGGTACTATTTTGAACCTATTTGTGGGGTCAATTTTAGAATTCTAGATGCGGGTCCCATATTTCCCTTTTTAGACCCCAAAATTGGTGTATTTCTAAAAATTATAAAATTAGTCTATAAATGACTATAACGACATTGTGATTCAGTTTTTGATAGCGTGACAGCATTACAAGGTTGTTTAGAGAGGAAAAGTTGTAGCACAGTGATTTGGAGGACGCGTGATCGGCCTACAGGTAGGGTAAGGTCTCCCTTTTTTGACTAAACTCTATTAGATATCGCGTAGTATCTTTTACAAATGACTTAGGTGAGTAATTGTTGAGATTAGGATTTCCCTCATCCAATTTTGTTTTCTTTTTCCCCACTTATATTTAGGCTAGAATAGTCTTGTAATATCCTTACATTGGCTTGTAGGCCTTGGTTGTGGTGTTGACTTAGCATTATTATCTTGTTTAGGGATAATATTGATGGTCTCACACTAAGTTTGAACCTTAAGTGTTTTATCAGGTGTTTATTGCCCTCTTATCTAGGCGTAGCTTCTAGTAGGGTTTATTATGACTAGGATATCCATTTATGCTAGTACCTAAGACCACTGGGGCTCATGGTAGCCATTGGTTTGGCTTAGCTGTGCTTGTTCGGAGCTAAGGTGGAAGATTTTGGGGTAAGGCATCGACCCTAGAGATATTTCTCCCGCTATTTATTTTGAGCCATGTCTCGATTGTTCTCTTTTGTTTAGCGGTAGGCTTAGAATATCTCTTCATCTATTACCTTTTGATTAGGCCCGAGGCCGTGCTTGAGGAGCGACTGGATCCCAGGTTAGTCACTCTTTGCCCTGACAATGTAGTTTAGATCGATGTTACTATTTATATGTTGTATTTCTTGCTTAGATGCTAGTGATGGTATGCTTGCATTGATTGAGCATATTCACTCATTTTGTGGTACAATCCTGGTATTTCATTGTTTTTTAACTATCGTTTTTGAGAAGGAGTCCTCATATTTTTACTACTTTTAAACTCTTTTTAAATGGAGTTGTACCACCTGAGATATTTGATACTACTTTTGAGATCGACGAGACATTGAGGATGTTCTCCCTTATTCTGACAGTTTCAGAGGCATCGAGGATGCACTCAATTTTATAAATTATTTACACGGCATAGCCCTTTTATACGTTGGCTGCAACCGATATGCCTTAGCCTATACTTGATTATCCGGCACAGCATCGACCTTTCTACATCAGCTTGGCTGCTCGCTTTTCGATACAACTACGAAAATTCTATATGTCTATGTAAGACCTAGTTCATGCCTAAGTAGTGTATACGCACTTTATGTATCCCCTATGGGTCCCTCTAGCCAGTGCAGGACAGGATGGGGGAGTCGCATGGGTTCCACCTGGCTGGCTGAGGGTCAGGGTGGGTCTATACACTTGTTGTCATTGTTTATTGTTTAGAGTCACCGATGATGTTACTGGTTTTAACTACAAACTTGCATTCATTAGCATTGCCTATTAGAAGTATATTTGTTTGTTATTCTGTCCCTCGGTTTATCGGGGCTGGGGTGTGTTTGTCATTGCTTGCACCCTTTAGGGGTATGGTCATCTTATCGGTTATTATCTAATTAATCTTAGTATTATCTCGTGTTGTACTTATAGTTGATACCTTCATCTCTATTGATAGTTGGTCTATGCGGTATTTGAGTTGGATGGTGGTAGGTCTGGCATGACTCGATTTCTCAGGTCATGATGGCGCCTACTACGATCCACTAGTAGGCAAGCCAACCTATATCCTAGAACTGCGAGTAATGGGATGTCAAGGTAGAAGACTAGCAATACAATCCAAAATAGTACAGAAATAATAGGAGCATACATGAAGAAGCGGAAGCAACTAAATATATACAAACCAAAAAGATCCCTCCAAGAACCTGAAATTCACATGTACAGAGCTACTAGTAAAAAGAGTCCAAGTCCCAAAAATGGATCATGGAAACAGAGTTGTCTCAAAAAGAAAAAAGACAAGTAAAATGTATATATAGAGGGAGACGGGTAAGTCCAGGACGCACTATTCTCACCCTCACCTTTGGTCATAACCGCAGATGGATGGAATCCACGATGGTACCTAGTACTCGAACCTACATCACGAAAATAGATACAGAGTGTAGTATGAGTACCCAAATAATAAGTACCCAGTAGGACGACTGAGCAAGATAAACAAAAGTAAATTGAAATGCGGGTAAAAATGATCACAACCAAAGACAGAGTAGAAGTAAATGTAGGTATGTACACGAGCGTAATTAACAAAAAAAAAGATAGAGTCTAACTAAATCCGCCGGGCTACCATATACACTCATGCACAATTACAAGATAACCACCTGTATGGACTCCAATAAGCCCGACAGGTGCAACAAAAGATGAAGTAAAGTGAATAGAGACAATAGGGTTCCAATAATATCACCATTTTCCGGACTTGAACCAAACCATCTCCAAACTCTCATACCTTAACCCAAACTTGAGGGCAGATGAAGACTTGAACCAAAGATTCATCAAGGAATTAGGAATTGAACAATGTGTAAGTTGGACCACTGACTTCAATGTGGTAACTGTAGCTAATGAGTCGACATGAGTAAGCTAGACCACAGATTTCAACCGAGTAACTGTAGCCTAGGGGTGGAACATGGGTATGATAGACCTCGAACTTCAACCGAGTAACTGTAGCTAAGAAACCGGACATAAGTAACTAGACCACGGGCTAGAATTGGGTATCTCTAATTAAGGGATCGGACTGAGTTAGATTCAGCGACCAATCGAGCGTCACGGGGAGAGCCTCCGAACCGTGTGCCATCAATATTAATATGGTTGTTATGAAACTAAGATTATCGAATTCGGAGACCGGCCAATTTCGGAGTTAAAATTAGAAATTATGGGACCCACTCAATAATTTACAGAATTGACTCTAAGAATATGCTCCAAATACTACCCCCAGGTCATGTTCCACAAGAGAACACAATTCACAAACAAAAATAGACCCAAACCTATCATGCATAAATGATCAACTACAAAGCCCAAGAACACTAGAAATATAGGAAAAAGGGGAAATTACCTCAAAGGAAGCCTCAAATCCAAATTCTAAACACACCACTTGGTTCCCCTCAAAAATCTATGCAAGTTAGCCTTTTGAATCGCCTAAGAATTGAAGGAGAAAACAAGGTTTAAAGTTTGATGGAAAATCTAGAAATTAGGTCTTAAGAACAACCCTCTACTGTCGCTTTAGTGACTACCCGGCGATCTCTTAAGAGACACCTACCTAAAAGGTAAGCATCGCTTTAGCAATATCTGCCCAAGAGGGCTGGTCACTTTGGAGAGCTCCAAGAAACTATAACGGCACTCGCTTTAGAGGATTGGCTTAGCATGCAAAATCCTCTAACGGGGTGCTCCGAATTCGTTCAAAACCCCATGCGTGCAAATGAGATATGTTAGCCCACCAAGGTCATTTTAATGAAAAGTGGGTCCCACACCCAAGTTCCATTTTGTGCCAATTTCTACAATGGGCCTCAAAATTAGACAGAAAGCCTTGAAAAGTGAATGAAGGGTAGTTCTAGATCAAACTCGACATTCTGAAGCTAACCACACTGCTAGAAATTTCACCTGAGTGCGTTTTTCAAGAATGTTGACCAAAATCAACTATAGGCTAACTTTCAAAGAAAAAACTGCCAAATAGTCCTAAACTCGTATCAATTTCCTTGGTACTTGTTTTGACCACACTACTAGCCTAATTTGGCTATTCCAGAGCTGATAGAACTGTTAGAATTCTATTTTGAGGTCATTTTCCTAAATTTATGACCAAAGTCAACTTTTGAAGTTATAAAAGCTCCAAAATAGAGAAATGGGCCTAAAACCCAAACAAAGGACCAGGTGACCGAACAATCAGTGCCAGCAAATCACAAATGAATTGGGGTCACTATAGGAATGCTCTAAATGATGGAATAAATGCTTAAATTCAAAAATAACCTGAAGCATCATTACAAAGTCCTTTCTACTAGGGTCGGTCAGAATAGTTCCTGGGTGATTATGTGGTTAGAGTTGCCTGTTAGCACTATATTTTTATTAGTTAGCTCTTATGATGCATTCTTTATGTTAGGTGGTTGTTCAATTGCATTTTAGGTGCGTTCTTTGACTCTTCTCCTTTATGTATATCCCAGTCTCTCTGCCTTATTTCCTATCATTATTGTGATAATTCTTGATTAGTTACTATTACAGTATTTACCTAATTATATGTTAATTATACTTTCTTTATATATTGAGCTCAGTCTACTTGTGCCTACTGAGTATCATTCATTTTATAGTCATGCTACACTTCTTCCCCTTACAGAGTACGAGTTATCGCGATTGATTTGGACTAGTGTGGAGCAGCTTCTAATTCAAAGATTTGGTAAGCTTCTAGTGTTCGGAGTTGCCAATTTCTATCCATGCCATATTAGGACTAGTCTTTATTTTCTTTTGAAGACTTTCTATACTCATATTGTATTTGTAAAAGCCTGGTACTTTTGTTTTTGTTTAGATGCTCGATTACTGACTGATGTCAGGTCTTGGAGTGATTTCTTATATTTGTTGTTGTAGTCCTCTTTCTTCTCATTAGTACTTACTTTCCACTTTGTTTATTAATCTTCCTCTTGTTAGCCTATTACCTCTAGTTTCAGACTAAGGGTTGAGGGTTAGGCTTACCAGTTCGTAGGTGTTAGAGAGTGTCATTATAGCCTGAGAAATTAGGTCATGGAATTGTTATAACTTACATGGTATTATTATCGATTATGGTTCTATACCACATGTATATTCTCTTTATGTTCTTTTATGATTTGACCTATGTATCTTAAATGCTTTAATCATTATAGTTTATCATGACTTTACTTATCCTCTTTATCATGACGTTAATTGATCATTACATCCTATAATGTATATTGCATGGAATGCACACACACGTAGTACATTCAAACGTACCTAAGCATATTGTTGCCTATATTATCTCATAATGTAGGGATTGAGGATCACGTTCCTTCCATAGTAGAGCTCCCATCTGCTGAAGTTTTGGTGAGTCCTCATCTATAGAGGGCAAATTATGGGTTTATTTCATTCCAAAGACTTTTGTTATATTCGTATTGAGGGTGATCTAGAGATATGTCATAGCCCCCGCCCATCTTGAGTAGTAAAGGAATGTTTGGAAAAATGATATAGAGTCTATGTAGTCGAGTTTATACTCTCCTTTATGATTCATGTTTTAGATTCTTTCCTATATTATTTCTACATTATTTTACCTTATGTATTCTTACGATATATCAAGAGGCTCGGTTGGATCACTTTGAGGTTTCGATCACCGTGTTATGACTAGGGCCTAGTTTGGGTCGTGACACTATAAGTCATAACAACTTCTATGAATCTAGAGTTGAATTGTCCAGTTGGTTCTGAAAAACCCTGAGAAATGAGTCTCTGAATCATCCCTACGACTCGTTCTTACGAGTTGTCAAATGTCTTATGGGTCATATACCCAATACGTCTTAAACGATTTGAGAAAATACATGGCCAACCTTCCTTCCACAATACCCACCCTACGAGCCACTCCTACGACTTGCAGGAGTGCATAATAGTAGGTCAAGTCGTAGACTTGAGGACATTCAAATTTTCTTGAAATTTCCCTTCGTTCCAACTTTTAAGCTTCCGAGCTCATACTCTATACTCTTGTTGCATATTAAAATTTTTTTTACTCATATATATATATATATATATATATATATATATATATATATATATGTGTGTGTGTGTGTGTGTGTAAAATAATAGGGGTGAAATATGTAGAAGAAGGACAGGAAGCAAAAGTACGATAATTAAATGTAAATAATGCAAGAATATAAATAAGAATGCAGATGCAATGAATTAGGCAGCAGGGCCGACCATGTGTTAGATAACAAAATTAGTTAATTAAGGATAGGTGGTAGTGCCAACCATAAGAAATAAGAGCAATAATAAGAAACATTAGTAAAGTAAAGAAAGTGACTATTTAAAAATTAAAATTTGATATTATATCAAATAAACTTTGAAAGTACAAAGAGGGAGGAAACTCTAACCAAGTATTCTTGTGAGAGAGAGCTTCTTGGAAGAAAAATAATGTGTTGTTACAAAATGAGGAGGGAGGCTATTTATAGACAAAAACTTGCTACAGCAAAAGTGCAACAGTTTTGCTACAATAGTGCAACAGTACCACCCACAATAATTTCTCATTCTTGATTATGTCATGGATGACTTCATATTTTGATGGTTTCATCATGATGTCATTATTATTAAAGATGAAATTTGAAAGTCATGTCTTCTTCATCTTCGAACTCAGATTTATTTGAAGGTTATGATTAATTGGCAGAGAGTTCGACTTTAATTTGTTGAAGTATTTTTTCCATTTGATTAATAAAATCTTCTTTACTGCTCGAGGTGGCCAATTGTTTAGCTGTAATTGATTTTTTTTTGTAAAAATATGACTTGAGTGGCAACTGTTGGGATCAGATGTACTGGATTTTGTAGGAACCAATTTTTCTACCTCAGGCAGATGGACCTTCTATGCCTATCCCTTTTTGATCCCTCTGCATTCAAAATAGTTAAAACAGATACATCAGACGTTGGCTATGGAGGTATTTGAAAATAGAGAAAATATGATAAGGAACTTATTATTGTGTTTGCATCTAAACATTGGAATAAAGCCAGAAAAAATTGCCCTACTATAAAGAAGGAAATTTTAGCAATTATTTTATGCATTCCAAAATTTCAAGCAGATTTACTAAATCAAAAATTTTACTACGAATTGATAACAAAGCTACAAAATATGTTTTACAAAAAGATGTACAAATCCTAACTTCCAAACATATATTTTCTAGATGGCAAGCTATTTTGTCTATTTTTGAATTTGATATAGAATATATCAAAGGGAGCTCACACTCTATTCCAGATTTTGTTACTCGAGAACTCTTGCAGGGTAGGTAATGTGTAGAAAAAAGAAAATAGAATTATTGGAGTTACAAAGTGATAATAAAACCTGAATTGTAAAATTTGAATCTCAAGCACAAGTTATTTCCCAACAACAAACAATTGCAGTTACTACTATGCAACCCTCAACATAAACAACTGGACTAATCCAGCCCAGATATCAAACTTCAGCAAACTATGCCATGAAAGGAATACCACAATGTTTCCTCTTGGAAAACACAAATCCAATTCCAATTTTAAGTCTGAGTTTTGGCATCCCGATCCCCAGGAGGTAGCTAAGAAAATACTTAGCCCCACAACAAATTTCATTCCAAAAACTCCATCATATACCCAAAAAATGTATGATTTTATACTTACAGACACCTGATCTTGTTTGTTCAAACCTCATAAAGACAAGAAAATATAATAATATTGTTATACCCCGTACTTTTGAACCTTGAAAGGCTCTTAAGCTTCTTAGAAGTCACCATGTGAGCCGGATAATCTATAATGCTACCAAACAACTCTAAGGAAGGGAGAATGTGACACCCCATAGTAGGGAAGATTAGAAATATGGTTGTAAGAATTCGGAAGAAGTTGGAGGCCAAAAAATAAGTTGTAGGACTTGATTTACGTATGTAAGCTACCAATTTGAAAATCTTACATTCTTAAGCTACTTGAGTTCATACCAACCTTATGTAGCAAAGATTACATAAGTTTGTAAAGTAAAATGAGATTACAAACCCACGAGAAGGAAAATAAGGTGACATGTGGAAGCAAAAGGGAGTGCCACATGGCAAAAGCTGGAAGTGCCATGTGGCATCATCTCAAGAAAGAGGAGTGTTCCCCCACATACCATGCGGTAGCCCCTAAGTGGAGGAGGTGATGTGTTGGCCCACTAAGTGCTTGACACGTGTCACCACTTAGGAGATGACATGTGTCACCCCCTAAGGTTGACTATATATATATATATATATATATATTTATGATCATCCGTATCCAGAAAATGCATTCTTATCTCCAAGAAAATTCTAGAAAAAAAAAGAAGAGAAACTCTAGACTAGAGAGAGGGAGCCACGGATTTGGAGCCAAAATGGTAAGCCCTCCAATTTTTCTCCATGAATTAATTATATAGGGTATACCATGAGGGTATAAATGTGTTATTAATGTAAATTTATGGTTTCAATCAGCCCCAAAAGGATAGCAAACAACCACAAAGTTTAAGCCGTGCTAGAAGAGCTTCCGAGGCGAGTTTTGGTGAGTTTCGGACAAGGTAAGGCTTTCCCTTTTAAATTGGAGTTTATGATGTTTTTATGAGGTATATTAAATTTATTAAATGAGTATGGAAGTAGAGAAATTATATAAGGATGCTTGACGTTAAAAACAAACTAAATTGAAGTCGTTAGAGTTAAATCGAAGTTGAGAAGTCTGTTGTGATTGTGGTGCTGCAGTTGCAGATGGTTTGATTGCATGTTGCAGGGATGGAAACTTTTATAATAAGGGTGTGGGTTCTTCTGGTTGCAGCCACATGACCCTCCATTTCTTATGGTTAAAGGTTTTACGAAACAAAGATTAAAAACTCTATTTTGGTATAGTAGTTAAGCGAGTTATTTGGAGTTTGTATTGTGTAAAGTTGAAGTGATTTACTTGTAAATATGCTGCTGGTTGTTTTTGTTGGTAAGGTTATTTATATTTTGGCTGAGTTGAAATCTCGGGAATATTGAAGTTATAGGGGAGATGCTGCCCAATTTTCGGTAACTTCGGAGCTAGTAATAAGCTAGTTAAGGAAAATGGATAAGGAAATGATTCCTATGGATACGTGGTTGTAGAGTTGGAAATTTAAAAGGAAAGGTTATTAATCTTAGTATTATTCCCATGTTAAATAGGTTCAAAAGACGAATAGGCGAACTTGGTTAAGAGTAATCCATAGGAGGTATGTGAAGCTACCTTCTTTCTCTTGGCATTTTTTTGGCATAAATATATAAAGCTACCCTTCTTCTCTCTAGATATATCTTTGACATCAGTTATGATGTTATGATGAAATATTTATGGTAGCGAGTCCCTTGATGGGCCAAGTAGGATATATGTTACTATCTAAGGATCTGGCCATACGTTCCATGGCATATATGTGTATGATAACTATATGAGGGGAAGTAGAGTGTATGTAAAACTTATCTCTTCTTTTCTCGTGGCATGTCTTAGTCATAAGTGGTTTGTATATGTACTGTGGTGATAATTCCATTCATAGAACCCCGAGTATGATTCATAAATCTTATTCACTCTTGATGTTAGAACTTCTGCGATAGTTGAGTTATTGTCTTGTACGTCTTCTACATGACGAAAGGTAGTGCACGTGAAGCCTATCCCTTCCTTTTCTTGAAATGTCTTAATATAAGTAAAGCGGTATACGATATGAGTTAGAGGTAATTCCATTTATAGGTTCTAGTGTAACTCATGGCTTGTACTCAGTTTTGAATGTAAAAGGTCCTAAAGCAGTTGAACTACTACCCTCGAGCCTTCCATATATTGGGTAGTAACTGGATACGCAAGCTCGTATTCCTAAGGGATCTAGGGCGATGAATGTATCTGATTGCATAAGATGTGTAGCATTATCTTGATGCACGTCTATGACTCATGAGGCTCCACTTAATATGATCCCTAATGACCCTTAGAGGGTACTCAAGACAATTACTACCCGGATCTTCAAGTGATGGTTCACTTGGCTATTTCATGGAGTCTAAGATAATGATTTATCTTGCATATGGTTACTCACCGCTCTACTTATGCATATGGTTAATATATCTTTCACCGAGTCCCTCACAAGAGGGCCGGGTACAATTAAGTCCCATAAAGAGCCAGGTATGATATAAGATGATATAAGTATTCACCGAGTCCCATAAAGGGCCGGGTATGAAAGAGTCCCATAAAGGGCCGGGTATGACCGAGTCCCATAAAGGGCCGGGTATGATATATATATACGATGGTAAGATGACATAATTATTGATCGGGTCCTATAAAGGTTGGGGTATGGTATATATATGCATATAATGATATAATGATACATTTGTGACACCAAGTCCCATAATGGGCTGGGTACAGAAAATGATATTGAGATACATAATGTCATTTTACAAAATGCAGGATAACACTTCTGTCACGAACCAACCCCGTAGGCCGTGATGGGATGACAACCATATTTTGTTCACAGCATCTGTAATGGGGCCAGATATGACATATATTTTTCCGCATGCATTATCTGTGTTTGTGATAAGTATTTTGACATTTTGGATATTTCACTCATTTTCTGCACATTATGTTCTAGTTATGACTTTATTTATTATAGTCCATGCTTTACATATTCAGTATATTTTACATACTGACCCTCTTTCCTCGGGGGCTTATTACATGCCCGCAGTTACAGATATTTGAGTTTTCGATCTGCTTGCTTAGGACATCTACTCTACTTTTTGACAATGCTCCTTTATCTAAAGCCTATATTTTGGTACTAACCTTTCTGTAGCCTATATGTATATGTTGGTCAGAGATATGAGGGGGACGGTCCCGTCATATGATTATGCTATCATTCTGTAGAGGTCTGTAGATAAGTATTTGTGGGTTCTGTATATGTTTTGGGCTTTTGTGTTCTGTGATGGCCTTATCAGCTTTCGTGAGTTACATCTATTTCCGTGCGCTATCTAGTAACCTTAATTAATTTCTTTATTTGTTTATTCTTCTAATATGCTAATTTAGGCTAAGGGTACGTATGGGTGTCAAACTCGAGCACGAGTCGTGGCCTATGGGATTAGGTCATGACAAAAGTGGTATCTGAGTAGTCCTTCCTTGGAGTGTCTACAGACCATGTCTAGTAGAGTCTTGGTTATTGGTGTGTTGTGAGCCACATCTATAAACAGGAGGCTACAGGACATTTAAGATGTTATCTTTCTTTCATATCTAAGATCGTGTGATAGATCTGAGTCATAGGAAAACTTTTTATATTAACCTTGGATGTTAACAAAAGGATGACAGCAGCGGAAGAAAGTGACTGACGATATTGGAAGTCACAAGGCACGTAGGTAAGCAAAGGCATGAAAGATATCTGTTGGGTAAGGTATTGAAGTAGAACTGAAATGCAAAGTTGTAAATTGAAAGAAAGAGTAGACAGGAAAGTGTAACAAGGGAAGTCTAGTGGACGTACGAGGTAAGTTGATTTTCATACTGTTGATTGTGGGCGCCCTGTATGGCTGTGATATGATGTGATACGATACATATATATGCATCTTTATACATGTAGGCCCTGTGAGGAACTGTAGGTATTTTTTACTTGCAGGTTTGAGATAGTAAGAAATATAGAGAAAACTATGCCCAAATTTTCCTAGAAATAAAAAAGATAATGAGATACAGGGCTATTATATGTCTTGCAAGGTTGTACCCACAATGATAATGAGATGTAACTAAACCACGAGTATGGATGACCTCGAGAAATAAGTTAATTGCTAAATTGATGGCAATAGAAACTAGGAGGTCGATATTGATATGGTAAACCGAAGTGGAAAAAGACTTGTGACCCTAGGGAGATGATTTAGAGAAGACTGGTAGTTCTGGATAGAACAACATATTAAGGCACCGATGTTATTGATACACAGTGATAAACTGTGATGAACTATAATTAAAAGGAGTAACAGTATGATTAAGACAAGAGTGCAAAGGAAACAGAATTATGATGGATATGAAGTATTAGTAGGACAGCTTGGGAGATATTAAGGATAAGACTAACTAAGAAGGGTAAGTAGGAAATGGGAAAGTGGTCTAAGCAACAAGTAAGAAAGATTTATCAAGTTCCATAGGGAAAGTTGTGTATAAAGATTATGCGATAATGGAAATAATAGCGAGCATAAGGAAAGAAAGAGTAACTGAAAGAAATAAGCAAGAAGAAAGTGAGATGACAGTGTAACAATAGGTCATGACATGTGTAGCCAAAGATACGAATTCTAAAAGTGATGGAACTACAAAATACCAAGCTATAGAAAGATGAGAAACGAGATAGAATGGGTGTTAGGGAAATGATTGGTATGATACGAATAAAGATGGATGGACAGAATACGTTTTGGAAATGAGAAAAAGGATTATGTGGAAGTAATGCATTCCGAATAATACAGAGGTAGTATAAGATCCCTCTTTTATAGAATAAAAGATAGATATAGATGGGATAAATGATAAGAGAAATCTACGGAAGCATCCAATATAGATTTGATTAAATGAATGAAGATACGGAATGAAAGGGGAACGTACAATATGAACATAAAAGTGCAATACGACTACATAGTTATAAGGTAAGGCCCTGATTTAGGCAAACTTGGTATGTTGTTGAGAAAATTAAATGTCAGTGTTGGGTACACAGTAAGGGCAAGGCATATAAGGTATAAAGGGGTGGTGTGTGCACACAATGTCGCCCCGACAATAGTGTAATCCTTAAGAGACAAAGATGGTAAACTTAAGGAATAAATGGCGCAATGTACATTCATCCCAAGAAACAAAGGATATAGGTTGGGATAAAGCTACTCCTGCAAGAGAACCTTGGACAATTATCATTGGAATACAAGTATTGCCTAATTGAAATTGGAATGACTAAAAGTGCTAATTAACTATTGATAAAGATAAGTGAAGTAAGGCCTTGGATAAGTTGTTCCATGGGTCACATTACACAAGTACATATTAATAGATGAGATGTCGCACTATGTATGGAAAGGTTCTCCTCGCTTCGTGACATAGTCAAGGTTTCGTACATACAAAAACAAGTTATAAAGGATGAAGAAAGAGATGGACATGATACGGTACCACGCGGATTTGGAAAATAGATTGGATGAGTTTTTATATTGGACAAAGGTAGTCTAAACTCCTAAAAGGATCGGAAGACAATGGTTATAGAGAACTCCCAAAAATCCTCGCAAAACCCTATATGATGAGTTAACATTCGAGGATGAATGTTCTAAAGGGGGAAAGAATGTTATACCCCATAATTTTGTACCTTGAAAGGTTCTTAAGTTTCTTAGAAGTCAGCATGTGACACGGATAATCTATAGCACTACCAAACAACTCTAAGAAAGGGAGACTGTGACACCCCATAGTAGGGATGATTGGAAATATGGTTATAAGAATCCGAAAGAAGTTGGAGGCCAAGTAATGTGTCATAGGACTCAACTAATGTACGTACCAACTTGAAAATCTTACATTCTTTAGCTACTTGAGTTCATACCAAGCTTACGTAGCAAATATTACATAAGTTCGTAAAGTAAGACGAGATTACAAACCCATGAGGAGGAAAAGAAGGTAACACGTGGAAGCAAGAGGGAGTGCCATGTGGAAGCAGCTGGAAGTGCCATGTGGCAGCAGCTAAAGAAAGAGGGGTGGGCCCCACATACCACGTGGCATCCCCTAAGTGGAGAAGGTGATGCAATGTCCCACTAAAGGCTTGACATGTGTCACTACTTAGGGGATGAAATGTGTCATCCCCTAACATGGCCTATATATATATGTTTTATGATCATCCTTATCCAAACAACTCAGTCTTATCTCCAAGAAAATTCTAGAAAAAAAGAGAGAAGAGAAACTCTAGACTAGAGAGAGGGAGCCACAGATTTGGAGCCAAAATGGTAAGCCCTCCGATTTTGTTCCATAAATTAATTATATAGGGTATACCATAATGGTATTAAGGTGTTATTAATATAAATATATGGTTTCAATCAGCCCCAAAAGGATAGCAAACAGCCACAAAGTTTCAGCCGCGCTAGAAGAGCTTCTGAGGCGAGTTTTGGCGAGTTTCAGACAAGGTAAGGCTTTCCCTTTTAAATTGGAGTTTATGATGTTTTTATGAGGTATATTACATGTATTAAATTATTATGGAAGTGGAAAAATTGTATAAGGATGCTTGACGTTAAAAACAAATTAAATTGAAGTCGTTAGAGTTAAATCGAAGTTGAGAAGTCTGTTGTGATTGTGGTGCTGCAGTTGCAGATGGTTTGATTGCATGTTGCAGGGATGGAAACTTTTCTAATAAGGGTGTGGGTGCTTCTGGTTGCAGCCAAATGACCCTCCGTTTTATAGTTTTAAAGGTTTTACGAAACAAAGATTAAAAACTCTATTTTGGTATCGTAGTTAAGCGAGTTGTTTGGAGTTTGTATTGTGTAAAGTTGAAGTGATTTACTTGTAAATATTCTGATGGTAGTTTTTGTTGGTAAGGTTGTTTATATTTTAGCTGAGTTGAAATCTTGGGAATATTGAAGTTATAGGGGAGATGCTGCCGAATTTTCGGTAACTTCGGAGCTAGTAATAAGCTAGTTAAGGGAAATGGATAAAGAAATGATTCCTATGGATACGTAGTTGTAGAGTTGGAAATTGGAAAGTGAAAGATTATTAATCTTAGTATTACTCTCATTTTAAATAGGTTCAAAATATGATGAGGCGAACGTGGTTAAGAGTAATCCATAAGAGGTATGTGAAGCTACCCCTTTCTTCTCTTGGCATATTTTGAGATAAGTATTATATGATGTAAGTTTTGGGGGTTTTTCCATCCATAAAGATCCGAGCATGATTTATGACTTTTATCTACTTCCTAATGTTAGAAATTCCATAATAATGGAGCTATGCCTCTCAAGTCTTCTATGTGATGGAGAGTAGTAAAAAAATGTGAAGCTATCTTCCTTTCTTTGGCATGGTCATTATGAAACAAATATATGATTTTTATATGATTCCAAGTAAGTTCCTATTCTTAGAGACACTTGGATGGCCAATGTTTTAGATTTCCAGAGGTTCTATTTTGATGCAATCCATAGTAACATTCAAAAGGCACTTGATATGGCACTTGTCTTGATTTTTGAATGATAGCTCATTTTGATAATTCCATCGAGTCTCAAATATGATTTAAATTGCATTTAGTTTCTCACTACTCTACTCGTGGATGCCTCAATGCTTCTTTTACTAAGCCCAGGCTAGGAGATACATGATCGTGCGTACTTTTCTGCCTTGTTTGTCGTGCCCCAATGTGAGGGGGCAGGTATGCTCTGTACATGAGGTGTGGAGTTATGTTGTTCCATGTACACATATGTTCATGTATGATGATATGATATGATATGATATGATATGATATGGCCATCTGATATGATATTATCTGTTACAGAGATATTCCCTACTCTAGAGTTATGCTGTGCTCTAGCATCGGTGATGGGATGGCGAGCACATTTTGTTCACCACATCCCATAATAAGGCCGGATATGTCATATGTTTTTCCACATGTATTATCTGTGTTTGTGATAAGTATTTTGACATTCTGGATATTTTGCTCATTTTTTGCACATTCTATTCTTGTTATGACTTTATTTATTACAGTCCATGCTTTACATATTAAGTACATTTTCCATATTGACCCCCTTTCCTCAGGGGCTGCATTACATGCCCGCAGGAATAGACGTTTGAGTTGCCGATCCACTTTCTTAGGACATTCACTCTGCTGTTTGACAATGCTTCTTTGACCAGAGCCCATATTTTGGTACTGACCATTCAGTAGCCTATATGTATACGTTGGTCAGGGGTACGACAGGGCCCTAGCCCATCATATGATTATTCTATTGTTATGTAGAGGTCTGTAGATATGTATATGTGGGTTCTGTATATGTTTTGGGCTTTTGTGTTCCATGATGGCCTTATCGGCTTTCGTGATCTGCAACTATTTTTGTGCGCTATCTAGTGACCTTAATTAATTTCTATATTTGTTTATTCTGCTAATATGCTAATTTGGGCTAAGGGTACGTATGACTGTCCAACTCGGGCACGAGTCGCGGCCTATGAGATTGGGTCATGAAACATATGTTACCCATACAATGGTGTAGATTAATAAAATAATCTCACTCCAAAAAAGGGGTATGCACCCAACTAAGTACAGAAAACTTTTACCAACCTTTTAAATCACAAAATTATAATAATTTTGACTGCTAAAATGCATGGATGAATGCCTTCACTTTTCAAAATAAAACTGGCAAGCATTCATGGTTCCTTCTTTGGGGAAAGCAGTTAGTATCTAAATTCCCCAATGGTTCTTCATCAATGGTGGCCTATCTATGGTCACAAACCTGATATTCTTCTGCTACCAGTGCGAGAAGGATATGATTATTTTTGTCAGAAATTTTCAATGAACATCAAGTTCGTATACTTCTGCAATTTTCTAACAGGTTCCATATTCCGTGGATATACTCACAAAAGTTTGCATTCCACACACCATATGGATAAATGGGTCTCCCATGGTTAGCCCTCCAAGACCATTATAAATGATATAAGAGCTGGAACCCATTGGAAGCTTATGTGCCTGAGGTAGAAAAATGGTTCCTACAAAATTGAGGACATATAATCCCAACAGATGCTACTCAAGTTATGAATAACATCATTTGCTAATTATCTTAATATCTTATCCTAGTTACAAATCTTAAGAGAAACTTGTTGAATGAGGCTTGTAAGTTGACTATAAGTGATTTTCTCATAAGGAATAACATCACCAGTGTGTTGGTTTTGGAGTTCTTCTTTGACTAAATCTCTTAGGGACTTAGGCAGTCCATCTAAAAGAATTTCTTTCTAGTAGGGAAGATTGCCATCAGTCCTTCCATAATTCATGTTAAGAAAGGCATCCTTATACTATCCAAAGTTGAAAAGTGTTTTACATTTGAGGTTGTTCAGTACTTTAGAAGATCTTTCCCTAAATATACTCGGACTTCCAATGAAATTTTTAATAATGGCGTATATCAGAGTATTGGTAGAGTCAGCAATGGTTTTTCCATTCTTAAAAATTTACTCTCCGACAGTGTCGACTCGGACACTATGGAAAATTTTCTATTTGTCTTCCTCACTAAGATAGGTGTAGTAAGCATATTTGAGCAGTTATGGGAGGTGCTATAAGCAGTGGAAACCATTGTCATTTGCTGTAACGTGGACAAAATATTATATTCAAAACAACCATCTATGTTCAATTCATTTATGTTATTGGCATTGTAGTTGTTATGCATAATATTGGGGTTTTCTTCTAAAGCTACATTGGGATGAGTAGCTCTAGGGTAATAAAGTTTTTGTGGCTTACACCAGTTGGAAAATTTGGTTTTGACAGGGGCAACTTCTAAGGGAACTCCCTCTTCTTTAGACTGACCATTAGATTGGATATCTTCCTAAAGAGCAGTGACATGAGCAGAGGCTTTATAAGATGTTTCTTTGACTGGGGTAACCAGAGTTTTATCAATTTCTAAGATTCTTCGTTGCAGGTCAGAGAGTTGAGGGGAATGTCTTGAGTGGTGATTTGGAGTTCCTTAGCAAATGTTGTAGTTTTTAATATTGATTATATATATATATATATATATATATTAAAAATAAAAGTTAGAATTAAAATATATTATACATAATAAATAGGCTTAACCCATCAACAATCGTCTAAAGTATGCACTACATTTCACTTAGAAACCTTAATTGGGCTTTTTCCATTTTAGACACCTTATGTAGGGTCGTGCTTTGTCATTTTGACAGTTTTTTTATATTCTCAGATCCAGTTAAGCGCATATTGACAAACACCTCTACGTGGAAAAATAGAGCAATCCATATGTGACGTGGATTTTTTAAAAAGGAAAAATAAAAACTTCACTTAGAAACTCCATCTTCTTCATCTTCTTCCTCCCAAACTCCAACTAAAACATGTGAATCTCCAGCAATTTCGTCCTCAGTTTTCTTTCTTCGTCTTCTTCTTTTCTTATGCCTTGAAATTATTATTTTTTTCTTCTCGGTAATTTCATTTCTTTTTTTAATTATTTTTTGTTTTCTCTTCTTCTGCATTTTATATATGTAACCTCCCCTTCTCCCAACCCATTTCTTGCATCTTCTTCTTCCTTCTTCTATTATTTATTTTTTGTCTTTTCTTTCCATTTTTACGAGAAGTCATTATAATTGCAACGGAGGATATTAGTATTGAATGATGGAAAAATTGATTTTCAAGAAAGAAAAAAAAATGGTGTACAAACCCAACAAAAGATATATAAGTTTTCTCAAAATTTGTGTGGTGATGAGGGGTGCTCTATATGACAGATAGAAAGAGTGAGGAGGAAGAAGAAGGAGAATTGAATGGAGGGTGGTTTAAGGATGCAGAGAGAAAGAATGAGGAAGAAGAAGAAACAGAAAAAAATATTTACAAAAAAAACTTCTCAAATGCGCTTTCCTCTATTCACTCATCCCGATCTGACGCATTAGTCTTTTTTTCACATGAGTCTTTTTAAAAACTTCATGACGATGGGGAGTGCGTCCCAATTGTTTTCCTATAAATAAAAATATAATTAATAAAATAATATTTTATCAAATAATTTATTGTCATGACCCAAATCCGAGTGTGATGGCACTTGTCATTTTTCATCGGACAAGTCAGCCTAAAACCCAATAATTTTAAAAATAAAGTAGAAAACAGTCTAAATAGGCAAGTAATTAAACAAAAGCGAAATTCTTTCAACTAAAATAACCCCAAAGATTGGTTGTCACATGTACAAGCCGCTAAAATAAGACTGAAATAAAAAGTACAAGTCTCAATATATCTTCTGCTCTCAAATAGAGTAAAGTAAAGGAAATTTGAGAGTCTGCTGAATACCAATAGCTATCTCTCTCAGTCTCCTGGAAGCCTCAAATGATCAAAAGGAACGGGTGATCAAAGACATAAGTGTAGAATCAAGGGTGAGTACCAAACCACACGGTACCTAACAAGCTAACCAACAAAACTAAGTAAATCTAATAGGATACACGAACTCATTTCCAACCCAACCAAACCTCCATAACTAAAACCTGCACAGAAATCAGCATAACCTAACAGTTCAATAAAGTTCAGATCATTGCTCAATATCACAAGATATAACGTACAAGTAGTCGCAAGTCACATATAAGCATCAAGTCTGTCTTACACAGATATGCAAAAAATGTACATGCACACTCAATGATTAGGCATGTGTACAATCGCTGGCAAAGACCTCATCCATACAATCTCTAACCGGAAATGACCTTGTTCTCACAATCACTGAACGAAATTGACCTCGGCAATATAACCTCTGACCAAAAATGATCTTGGTCTCATAGCCTCCTGCCGGAACTAACCTCGGCAATATAATCTCTGACAAAAAATGTCCTCGTTCTCACAATCCCCTACCAAAATTGACCTCGACAATATAATCTCTGACCGAAAATGACCTCGGTCTCACAATTATGTACATCTCATAATTGTGTTTCAGAGCAAATGTAATCAACATGATCACGCAAATAATGAGGAATAAATGAATTCAATAATCCGCAATCATAATTAGACTATCAAAATATTTCATCAAATACACATAGGTATCTAGATCACGACACATAGTACTTAAATCTCTACAATAACACACATCATTTTTTTTAAACTCGTTGATCAATTTAAATTAGTGTATATCCCGATTCAACCCGTAACCTTATCCCTATTACCCCCCAACACATAAACAAAAGGAAAATTCGAGATTCTAATAGATTTACAGAGTTTTAAGAGTCCACTTACCTTAGCCAAATTGCGATCAATCAACCAACATGATCCTTTTTCTTCAGAAAATGCTCCGAATCACCATAATCTAGTCAAATGGTGTTTTCACAATCAAAAACTAATTCTAACGACACTAAGAACCTGATATTCAGTGAAAAGGGGTAAAAGGCTCAATTCCGATTCTGAAAATGGAAGGTTAAATACTGGAATTTTTACATGCGAATGTTCCTCATATCCTTCGGAACTCAATGGTGAAAAGTATTTTGAAAAACAAGCTCAAATCAAGTCACAATCACCATTTAAAGAATTTCTCAAAATTCTTGAAAAAGGTTCATTTTCACCCATTGAAATCCTCAAATTCATGTTAAAATCAAAAACTAATTATTGGGAAATGACAAAGTAGAGTTAAAATAACTTACCCAATGAAATAGCATAAAACCTCTCTCCAAATTGCCCCTACCGAGCTTTAAAGTTCAAAAAAGGTGAGAATAGCATAAACCCCCATCTAAACCCTTCAGATGTCGCTTAAGAGAAATGGGGTTCGCTTAAGCGGACCCTCGCTTTTGAGAGAAATGGGTCACTTTCAATACCCCCGCCTCCCCACTAAAATAGGGGTTCAGTCGCTTTTGCGACCCCTTTACAAACCAGAGACCTACACTTTTGCAAAAGGGTTCTTGCTTAAGCTAGCTTCGCGATTGTGACACCCCCTCTTGTGATCACGAGGTTTGCATCAGAGGACATAAACCAGCAACAATCTTGTAGTCCCAAAGTCTCCAAATAACCCTCGAGATTCTATCGAAATCCCATACACATAAATCATAAATGTAACCCTACCAAATTCGACGTTACAGACTCAACAAAAAGGTCAGAATTCTATTTTGAGGTCTCCTTGACCCAGAACTAGATAATTCACAACCAAACCAATTTTTATGCCTCAAAAGACTAAAATTCCCTAGGAGCTTTCAAAAAATACACAAGAACTCTTTCTAGGCCTAAAATCATCCTTCGAATCTAATTGAGTCGTTAAAATTCAATTTCAAGCATCTGATCCCCGAATATTGATCAAAGTCAACCCTTTGGACAAAAACTCAAAGATTTTCAACTCAAATCCATGATATAACCCTGAATCTGATTTTGTTAGCTCTCCTAGACCAATTTCAATATCTTAGAATTGATGAAATCAATGAAATTTCGTTCAGAGATCCGAAACTCCGAATGACCTCAAATACCACTTTTGATCCATTCAAACCTCTAAAATTCAAAGTTAACCAAAAATCTAAAATCTTTATGAAAAATTGTGAAACTAATATTGGATATCAATCAAATATGTTTCGGAGAAACTATCGAGAAGGGTAAAATAGTCACTTTTCAAAATTTACCAAAAAATGACCTTCAAGGTCATTACATTTATTTAAGAGTATGAATTTAAGCTTAAAATTTAGAAACCTTACCATCTTCTTCATAATCGTACAAACACTCATTGCACCTCTAGTGTGCAATGAGCTACTCTTTACGCTGTCTTTAGCTTTTATTGGCTTGATCGGGAAAAGCCTTGAATTTTTTGGTATCCCAATACTGGCATAATTCTTCATATATATGTGGATTCATCCAACTTGAAGGTGCCCTATTATCCCTAGCTTTATTTAGCCAGCTAGACAGTATAGCGCTCGCTTTTCTTTCAAAAGTGGTCACAATGACCAAATTATACCTTGGCTTCCAGGTATATAAAGTCTAAAAAAAGTGAATAGCGTTAAATAATTCGTGAAAGTAGAGTGTACTAAAAATATTAAACTTAACTAAAAAAATAGATGTAAACATATATATACCTAGAATTTATAACCTCCTAACACTCTCTTGTAGAGCCCTAGCAGCCTCCTTCGAAGGATGTCACCTACAAGACACATAATAACCATGTTAGTTCATGAATAATTTATTAATGTAGCAAAAATAAATAAACAAAAGAACAAACTTACAAGGATCCATCAAGCTCAATCATGACTCTCCCAATTTTTTCCCTCTGCCCAGGAACTAACTTAGGCACATCCTATGCTACCTCGGGTCTATCAACAAAAGAAGGTGAAACTGATGTTGTAGAATTTACATAATGCTGAGTTAATAAAAGAGTGCCAGTCTCACAACTAGAATCTCTAAGCCTCAAGATAGATAGGTGAGGAGACTGATATACGAGAGATGAAACTAGGGAGATGGAGTAAAAGAAGATGATAATCTTTGGGTTAGAGGATAAACCTTTATGGGTAGCTGGTAGGTCTGGTCATATCAAGTAAATCTGATCTATGAAGAGGAAAAAGCATTGTGTGGTCAAAGAAACTAACTATGGTAAACCAAAGGATCCATAGTCCTAAAAGGCACAACATGAATATGTGTAGGACTAGTTGGGAGGCGTTACATATCTGACGCCGAAGAAATATGTTCTGGGATATCCTCAAGATCAACAGGTCTCCTATACTTCTTCTTTTTACTCCTACTAGAATGGCTAACCCCAAGATGAACTCTAGATCTATCACCATCATCAGATGACATCTATATGTAAAGTAAAAATACAATATATAAAAAACATAAATTAAATAAATTTAGTGTTAGCCAAATAAATTAACATACATACTAGTTATAATCTACCACTCTATTCCTCCTTGTTTTATTTTTATCATCCTTCCATTCCTCCTCCTCAAATGATTCATATTTCTCATTTACTTCTGCCTCAACATTTGGCGTTATAAGCTCATCAAGCTCATCATCAAAAACCTCTTCTAGTATGTGTTGAAGATGTTCTAGTGTGGTTTCTAACTCAATATGAACTTGTTGTTGAGCAAGTGCAACATCATTTTGGTACGACGCATCTAATACATTCTCAGTTTTAATTTTTTCCACAGGCTTTGTCTTAATAATAACCCACCAATTAGCCTTATCTCTATGCAATGAATATGGAGCGTAATAGACTTGCTTAGCATTTTGGACAATGATAAAAGAATCATAACTTTCGTATTATCTGTTGTGCTTAACTTCAATTACATTATGTTGGTGGTGCACCCTTGGGCCTCTATGTGATGGGTCAAACCATTTACACCAAAAAAAATACTACTTTTTAGGCCAACCTGAATATGTTTCTTCAATAATCTCTTGAATGACACCTTTATGTAAAGTAATAATACAATATATAAAAAAAAAATTAAATAAATTTAGTGTTAGCCAAATAAATTCACATGCATACTAGTTATAATCTACCACTCTATTCCTCCTTGCTTGTTTCATTTTCATCATCCTCCCATTTCTCCTCCTCAAATGATTTATATACCTCAGTTACTTCTACCTCAACATTTGGCGTTATAATCTCATAAAGCTCATCATCAAAAACTTCTTCTAGTATGTGTTGAAGATGTTCTAGTGTGGTTTCTAACTCAACATCAACTTGTTGTTGAGCAAATGCAATATCATTTTGGTAGGCCGCATCTAATACATTCTAAATTTCAATTCTTTTCAAAGGCTTTGTCTTAATAACAACCCACCAATTAGACTTATCTCTATGCACTATATATGGAGCATAATAGACTTGCTTAGCATTTTGGGCAATGATAAAAGAATCGTAACTTTCGCCTTGTCTGATATGCTTAACTTCAATTACATTATTTTGTCGGTGCACCCTTGTGCCTTTATGTGATGGGTCAAATCACTTACACCAAAATAATACTACTTTTTTAGGCCAACCTGAATATGTTTCTTCAATAATCTCTTGAATGACACCCTAGTATTAAATAGTCTGGCCATTACCGTCGACATCACCTTGAACGCACACACCACTATTGTTGGTTTTCTTATGCATAGCCTCTTTTAATTGTTGATAGAAAAGTCTTGCTTCTTCATTAGGAGCTTCAACAAAATATTGATTGGGTTCCATCTCACCTTGAACCCGTAGAGCATCATTGACCATTTCATGAACTCTATCATATTAAATTGTATCATGTTGAACTCTATCATGTGGAACCCTGTCATGTTCAACCCTAAATTAACCATGTAGTGCAAGCACATTATATTCATCCACGGGTAGTAAATTATAATATATATTATTCAATCCATCTATTTTCCCATGATCAACCCATACAAAATATCTGGGCTTAAATCAATTTCCATACAAATGAACCATAACTGTATTTGTCTTAAAAAAATTCAAGCGTCTACATTCACGACAAGAACACCTAACTAATCCATTTCTCTTAAAAATATAAGTGTCATTACATAATGAATAAACTTCTTACACCGTCAATTAATTCAGGTTTGAAACAACCACCAACTTCCTAATACATGTTATACATCCACAAACGATGATCAATCTACAAAATTACATATATTCTAGCTTAATTAGTTAATAAAAACAACAATTCATCGATATTCCTAAAGTTCACAACCTAAGCTCAAATTATAATTAAGTTCACAACCTAATTAATTCAAGTTATATTTAATTCAAGTTCTAATTAATTTAAGTTATAATTAATTTAAGTTATAATTAATTTAAGTTATAATTAATTTAAGTTCTAATTAATTCAAGTTCTAATTAATTCAAGTTCTAATTAATTCAAGTTCTAATTAATTTAAGTTCTAATTAAGTTCACAACCTAATTAATTTAATTTATAATTATGTTCATAACCTAATTAATGCAAGTTATAATTAAGTTCACAAACTAATTAGTTCAAGTTATAATTAATTCAAGTTCTAATTAACTCAAGTTATAATTAAGTGCAAGTTCTAATTAATTCAAGTTATAATTAAGTTCAAGTTCTAATTAATTCAAATTATAATTAACTTCTAGTTATAATTAAGTTCAAGTTCTAATTAATTCAAGTTGTAATTAAAAGTTCTAATTCATGACATTCAAGACGAATGTTTCTAAGTTAAAGTATAAAATTCCAAATTTCAAGTATATACAAATTAAAGTTCTAAAATCCAAATATTCAAGTAATTAAAGTTCAAGTTCATGACAACATAAAGTTCTAATTAATTAGTTCTAAAGTCTAAGTTCAATGACTTCAAAAATCCTAAAATTCAAGTTCAAATTTTCTAAGTTCTAAGCTCATGACATTCATTTATCCTAAAATTCAAGTATCTAAGTTATCCTAATTAGTTCGAAAGTCTAAAGAGTTCAAAATATATACAAACTTAAAATTTTCAAAGTTCAACTTCAAAAATCCTAAAGTTCAACTTCATGACTTTAAATATCTAACTTTAATTATCTTAATTAGTTCATAAGGACCACAATTCAACAAGATTTCTACACTTAATAAAAATGCAAGTTTAAGTTCTAAATTCATGTTCTAAGTTCAAAGATCAAGTTCTAAATTCAAGTATTTCCTAAAATTCAAGTATCTAAGTTATTCTAATTAGTTCTAAAGTCTAAAGAGTTCAAAACTTATACAAACCTAAAAAAATTCTAAGCTCAACTTCAGATATCCTAAAGTTCAGATTAATGACTTTGAATAGCTTCTAAACATCAAAAAACATACAATCCAATATTTTTTTAAGTTCAACTTCCAAACATCCTATATTCAAGTATTTCTATGTTTAAAAATTCAAGATTTCTAACTTCTAATTACTTCATACTTCTAGCTTTTAACTTCAAAATTAAAGCACTTCAATTCCAACTAAAATGATATCCAATTCACAATCTAATTCAAAAAAAAAACCAATTCAAACTAAAGAGCTAAAATCTTCATTTACCAATTCACAATAAAATATATAAACTAACTATGTTAATAACATTCTAACTTCAAGAATACTTCAATTCCAACTAGAACAATATTCAATTCAAAAAATTTCTATTCAAACTAAAGACCTAAAATCTATAATCACTAATTCACAATTACACATACACACTAAATATGTTAATAAAATTCTAACTTCAAAAATACTTCAATTCCAACTCTAAAATACTTAATTCATAATCTAATTCAAAAAACCCCAATTTAAAGTAAAGACCTAAAATTAAAACTATAATTTCATTCTCTAATTCATAATCAAATATACAAATTAACTATTTTAATAGCATAAATTTAACAAACTAAATGAAATAAACTAACTAATAAATCAAAATATTCTTAAATTATCCAAAAGAAAACCTACCTAACCAACAATGACAGAGCGAGGGAGAGTAACTGGCCAGACAAAATAGGGGGAAGCAACCGGCACCAGGGTGGGGAGACTGACGGCATGGTGGTTGCACCTAGGTGGAGGCGGCTGGTCGGTGTAAGGGTGGTCGGAGTAGGGGGTAGGAGAGGAGAGAGGAGACAGGAGAGATACAAAGAAAAAGAGAATAGGGGAAATGGGAGAAATCTCATAAATCTAATTTGATATTTTAAAAGAAGCGATTGATTGTGTCATTAAGTCCGTCGCTTTTTTAAAAATAGTTGACTAGACTTTGACAAAAAAAGTGATGGATTAAGCGACGCAATCCATCGCGAATTTCAAATAGTTGGCCAAATTAAATTGACCAAAAGTGACAGACTTATACACGTTTTCCGTCGCTAAATTTTTTATAAAAAATTAAAAAATTAAAATTAATATAGAACGACTGACTATGTCGTTAATATTTAATTTATAATGAATCAATTATAATTATGAGAGACGGACTACGTCGTTATATATATATATATATAAAATTAATTATTAAATATATATAGATTTGGAAGAAAAATACGCTAAAAACGACGGACAAACACATGTTGTCTGTCACTTTTTCTTTAAAAAATAATAAAATAAATAAAGTGACGGACAGTGTTGCAAATATTGTCACTTTTTTCCAGTGACGCCGTCCGTCACTATTTGTCCTGTTAGTTTTTAGCTCTTTTTCATTAGTGGGTATAAAGGAATTTTCATGAAAATATACTTTCTTGAAGTTTTTCTTGACACAATTCACCTAAAGCTAAATACAGTTCCTGAAATACTTATTTAAAACTTGAAATATATTTTACTCATGAAATAATGTATAAAAAATACGATGACTATGTTTTAAAATAACTTTGGTTAAGAATGTCCATGTGATAAAATAAACATGAACCATCAATCAAAGACCATCAATGACATGAAGAATAATAATTTCAATAATAGGATTAAGAATCGACAATCTGAAATAGAGAGAATTTTAAATCATAGACTTTTATCTTACTAACTGGAAATGTAGATGCAAGGCATTAGGAAGAACTAAATTTCTCACTATGATAGCCTTACATGCCTTGAATCTCTCCAATTGAAACCCTAACGTTGAACAAGAATCACAAAATTCTGTTCTTGAGCCTTAAGATGAGTTATCTTGAAAATCCTAGATTTTGAGCGTAGAATTCTTGCTTAGGATATATAATCATATGCTAAAATCACTAGAAAATCATTTGAGTATGTATACCTTGATTTTGAATAAAGAACTATGGATGGAATTATTCAAATCGTTAGAAAATTGTTTAGAGTATGCTTACCTTGATTTGGAAGGAAGAGCTCCAGATATACTTACTCAAAAATCAAGTCTTGAACCCTAGAATTGAGTTCTTAGTTTTACTAGAGATATGAGGGAGATTTGATCTTAGAATCTTGTTAAAAAAATCAAGATTTATATTGTAAGATCATGGATATACTTAGCTAGACTTATTAGAGTGGAAGAGAGCTCTTGGGACAGTTGGGGTCGATCATATAGTAAAAGTGGAGAAAAGAAACTCAAAATAGCATTTTTATAAAATCTAAAACAAATTGATATATATTGATATACGGGTTGTGTACATGCTCTACGGACCATAGAATTAAAGGAAGGTCTGTCGTTTGACTCGTGCTACCCAAAGGAAACTTTTCCACTCGCTACCAAGAACCAAGGACCGCCATTGGACCCGTGAAGCTAACCATTGTTCGTCATTTTGGACCATCAATTGTCATTATTTGATAGTACTTTACTAAAATGTGCATAATTTCTTACTCCGGACTCGAATTTATGAACAAAAAAGGTGGCGTTGTAAAGAATACTCATAAACCTATAATTTAGTGGGTAATACAACACATGATTCTTCATATTCTAATATATATGATCATTTGAAGTTGAACTTTGCATATTCTTGTGACAAAAACTTGATCGATAGGGAATCTTTGATCTCGACTTAGTACTAGAGGTTCCTTATGACCCTAATTCATATCCAACAAACTTTCCATATTTAGAATTTTATATTAACACCTATGTACAATTAGCATTTTGCGGATTTAGCTTAGGAAAATAATGAAAATATAAAAATACCCTCAGGAAAAGTCTCACCGGATCGAGTCCACGAGGACTTTCCATGGCCCAGGGAATTCCTCTATGGAACTCATACAACTTGTCATCTATTGGGTTTTCATCCACGAGTCCATTCCATGGATCGTGGAATGATCTACGGATTGTGGAGTGATTATATAGAACTCAGTATTTTTGATAACTTTCATGTACGAGTCTAGAAGGTCATTCCACGACTCGGATGCTGGTCATGGAAAACCTAGTACTAAAAAAACTTAATGCTGGTTTTTCTAGCTTAAGCGTTGAATTTTTGTTTGCTCAAAATCCGAGGTGTTATAGTTTTGCCTTTTCTCTGAGTAAAAGTGTGTGAGTCTCATTGTGGATGAATTTGTATATTTGTAATCTAGTTGTGCTTTCTAGTCCACTAAGAACTCTTGCTATACAAGAACTGTCACAGCTCGAACTAGGGACAAGCCGCGACATGGTGATCGGGATACGAGGGAACCCAACCATAAGACATCTTAGCATACATCGCATACATATGGTAAAGAAAATGAAAAGATAAGGTGAAGTAATCATCAAGTGGGAGCATGACAAAGGGAAATCAACTCAATAGACGTCCAAACTGGACTACATCATAAGTCGTCTTATCATGCTTATAGTCTATTCTTTGATAAGGTCTTAGGATAATCTCCTAGATCACCCTAACAATAGAAGAAAGGTCAAAGTAATACAAATATGAATAAAAGCCATGTCTTCGATAGAATGAGGACTCACCAACTCCTTGAAAATCTAGAGAAATATGTAGCCATGAATAGGATGGTCGTGAGTGTCGTCCGTCCCTACATTATGAGACAATGTAGGAAAAATATATGTTAGTACGTTTGAATGTACTAAGTATTTGATGTATGCATGAACAATTAAAAGAACGTAATCAATATGTCATAAGATGCATGACCAATCATAATGAACATGAGTAAAACTTAAAAGCATTTTAAAACATATGAAACTTATGGTCAATGCCTATCATACAACTTCAACTTTTAACTCATAACTTAACTTTAACTTGTGTGGGATAAGAACTTTAACAGATATGTAAGACCATGCGAACTATTACATCAAATCCGATGACTCCTGCATCCAGACAGGGGAGGCTACCTTTCCAAGGCATACTCCATAGATAACTTGTCTCAACTCAACTCAACTATGCTATATGTGGATCCACTAGCTTAGCCATGAAGGAAATTCTAGGCGGACAACATAGTTTAAGACTTTAAGTTGCTACTAGGATTCCCTAGGGTAACTAACTGCGTTATCGAACCGAACCCCACCTAGACATTCTCTCGCTTCTTAGTCAATATCCCTATGGAAACTCGTAAAACATGATCATAACATAATAGAGAAAGATAGTAATTGCCTATCAATCCATCTTTAAAATATATAGGAATAGCTCATTAACTTAGTAATTCATAAGAATCTATATACTCAGTGTGAATTGTACTTATCACCATCTTTAATAACATCTTTGATCTTAACTTTGATCATCATAATAACTTCATCTTTCAAAATCATAATCTCAACTTTAACTCATAAAACTTTCATTGAAAATCATTTAACTCATAAGTAACGCAGAAAATCATCTTTAACTCATAGCTTGAGAATAGATTTATGCATGGGCATTCATAATTCAGCTTAAAATCATGAAATTCATATGAAAACATACACATAATGATCATTGATAACATCTAAAAATAGAATTTAATCAGCCCAATGCAATTCATCAAAATTAGGGTTTATAATCAATTGAAAATTTAATGAAAACTTGAGAAATCTTTGGGACTTCATGGATGAAAGGGCACATAAATCAATCCCCACATACCTTGCTTCAAATCACTAGGAATTGTAAAGAAACCTTGGAAGAAATCCAAAACCCTAGCTTGAATTTGGAGAGAACCCTTAAGAGACTTTAAGAGTTCTTTCCTTGGGAAATTTGGAAGAGTGAATTGAATAGGAAGGAAATTTGAAGAATTGAATATTTATAGACTTTGATCTTGTCCATAAAAATTCCTAAGTTCATTGAACTGAACTTTGTAACTGACACAATTACCCCTCATTAAACTTCGGACTTTGACCTTACGGATCACCTTCTACGGGCCATCGAACCAATGATGAGTCTTCTAAATGAATTGTCTTGTAGGTCTGAGGAAAAGCCTAAAAAATTGAGTCTCTAAAGTTTGAGAACGGGTCATGTGTACGACCCGTCAAAGCTTCTACGGGTCATTCTTTGGGCTCGTCCTGCAGGTCTCAAAAACCTGCAATTGGAGAGTCTTTGAATTTTTGTCATGAGTCATTCTTACGACCCATAAAAACTTTGATGACTCATTCTGGCAAGTCGTAGAACCTCTCCTGAGGGCAATATCTTATTTTGCTCAAGGGGTCACTCTACAACTCACCCTTACGAGTCATAAGAAGCTCTGTGATCCATAGAGTGACTTGTAAACATGGGTAGGTTCAAAAATTTAAGATCTTTCTCCTATGTTCCAACTCTCCTACTTCCGTGGTCTTACAATGTTACACCCCGCACTCTTGAGCTCGGAACGTCTTCTTAAGTTCCTTAGATACTATCATGTGAGCCGGATAAGCTACGACACTATCAAACAACTCTAAGGAAAGAAGATTGTGATACCTCGCGAGAAGGGAGGTCGGAGATAGAGTCATAAGAATTCGGAAAGAGTTGGAGGCTAAGAAATGAGTCGTAGGACTCGATTTACCTACGTAAGACACTAAGTTAAGAGTCTTATACACTTAAGTTGTTTAAGGATATACCAAGCTTACGTAGTGCGGATTACATGAGCTCTTAAAGTAAGACAAGATTACGAACCCGCGAGGAAGGAAAAAAGACGACGCGTGGCAGCCAATGGAGGAGCGACACGTGGCAGCACCTCAAGCAAGCAGGTGATGCACCTACTTAGGGTCAAGTAGGTGATGCAGCTGCTTGGGGGAGGTGGACCCCGCTGCCACGTGGCAGCCCCTAATTGGCAGCATGACACGGTGGCCCAATAGGGGCTGGACATGTGTCCCTCTTAGGGGCTGACACGTGTCACCACTTGGGACCACCTATATTAGTTGATATGTATCCAAAATCTTCAGCTTGTTCATTAAAAATTTCCAGCAGCAACGTGAACAAAGAACCCTAAAGCTTAAGGAGAGAAACTTGCGACGGCTTTGGGAGAAAAATAGGTAAGTCCCGTTTTCGTTCCGTAAATTAATTAATTAGCGTATACTACGATGATATGGAAGTATTAGTAGTACAAAATTAGGATTTTATGCAGCAAAAAACGAACAGCAAGCTGCCACAACGTTACAGCATGCTGAAAATATTTCCGAGGCGCGATTTTGGCGAGTTCTAGCCAATTTCGGGAAAGGTAAGTTCTTACCCTCTAATTTGAAGTTTATGATGTTAAATTATGGTGTATTACACACCTTAGGAGCTTCTGGAAGTTGGGTAAAAGGTTTGAAAAGTTCAGCGTTCGAAATTAACGAATTTAGAATCGCTATAGTTAAGTTGTTGTCGAAATAAAGTGTTGTACGTGTAGGGGCTGCTGCTGGTTGTGTTGTGGCGTGTTGCAGGGTCTAAAATTTATCTAAATGAGGTGTGGGATCTTCTGGTTGCAGCCACAGGCTTTGCAATTAAAGAATTCGCGAAAGAAAGATTAAAAACTCTAGTTTTGGTATCTTAGTTTCGAGTGAATTGTTGGGGGTTTATATTGTATAATTTTGGTCGTAATATGTATATGTATGGTCTGCTGGTTGCATTGTTGGTTGGCTGCAGGTTCTAAGTACATGGTTGGGAATTCGGATAGGGCACATTATAGGGGAGGTGCTGCCCAATTTTCGTTAACGCCTTAACAAACTAAACAACTAATCGAGGAAACGACTAAGGGAATAGATTCCATTACCACTAGGGTGTAACCTAAGATGCTGGAAAATTAAGAAGAGTTGATATGCATATTACTCTCCTGTTTAATAGGTTCAAAGGATGACGAGGCGAACAGGATAAAGAGAAGTCCATACAAGGTATGTGAAGCTTTCCTTTGGCGTGTTTTTGGAATAGATATGTAGAACTATTCTTCTTTTCTTTTGGCATGTCTTAGATATAAGTTATGAATGATATGTATACGATATTTGGGATTTAATCCATTCGTAAAGCCCTGAGTATGAGTCGAGACTCTTGTTTACTTCTTGATATTAGAACTCCTATAATAGCTGAGTCATTTCCTTTTAGTCTTCTATGTGATGAAAATTAATATATGTAAAGCCTATTTCTTCTTTCCTTTGGAATGGCTTAACTTTAAGTGAAATGGTATATGATATAGGTTTAGAGGTAATTCCATTTATGAGCTCTGATTGTAACTCGTGACTTGTAGTCACTCCTGAACATCAAGAGTCTGAAAGTAGTCAAACTACTATTCTCGAGCCTGCTATATAATGAATAGTAAGTAGAGGTACTAGCTCCTCTATTTAGAGGCTCTGAAATGATAAATGCCGTTGATTGCATGAGTTGAGTCTTTGACTAGATAAATTGTGTTTCTGATTGCATAGACTATATTTCTGATTGCATGAATTATGTGGCATTATTTTGATGCATGTTTGTGATCCCTGAAGCCCCAACTGATATAAGCCCTAATGACATCTAAAGGGATACCTCAGATAATTACTCCCCTAGTCTTCAGGTGACGGTTCACTTGACTGTTTCATCGAGTCTTAGATAATGACTTAGTTGCATATGGTTTCTCACTACTCTACTCGTGCATACTGTAACCCATCCTTCCTCGAGTCCCACGATGGGCCGGGATATGTTATCGTGCACAGTGTTACTACTTCTTTCACCGCGTCCCGGGCCGGATGTGTATAGTTCCACGCACGAGGAGACGATGCCGTACGTGAGGTGTGATATATGTTATATGTTATGACGATACGATTATTCACCGAGTCCCGGGCCGGCTGTAATATGATAGTATATATGGTGAAATAAGGAAGGAACACCGAGTCCCTCCTTAGAGGGCCGGGTATATATGTATATTATGATGGTACGCTATAGACGTACACCACTCCATTCACCGAGTCCCTCACTAAAGGGCCGGATACTTTATGTAGGCATGCATATGAGATTAAAGCAATACATTGTGACCCTGAGCCCCGCAGTGAACCGGGTGTGATACGATGATATACATGATAAGATGATACCGTATACGATGGTATGATACCGTATACGATGATATGATGAAATGAAATGCATTATGATATGATGATATGTGATTATGAAGAAGTGATTATAACACCGAGTTCACTAGAGGGCCGGGCACAGCATATGATGATGTGTATGATTTATGTGTCCTAAGGTGCAGGTACAGTAATTTATTTAGTTATTATACTTGTCCCCTGCATCCCTATTTCAGTTATGATCTCAGTTACGATGTGTTATGCTTTACATACTCAGTACATATATCGTACTGACCCCCTTTTTCTCGGGGGGCTGCGTTTCATGCCCGCAGGTACAGATGTTTATTCTGGAGATTCATCAGCATAGGAGTTCCTCTCAGCTGTGTCGGAAGTGCTTCACTGTTCTGGAGCCTAAATTTTGATGCTAGTCACTTAATGTATATATTTGTACATTCAGGGGTACGGCGGGGGCCTTGTTCCGCCATATGTTGTTGTTACTATTCTTAGAGGTCTGTAGACATATGTATATGTGGGTTGTTTGTGAGTTAGTTTCGATGTTGCCTATTCGATATGTTGTGAATGTTCTTGTTATAGCAGCCTTATCGGTTCGCGTGCCCTTTCATGATATGATATGAATGGAAGAGGCTACAGGAACATGAAAAAGTTTTAACTCATTGGTTTTTTTTTTGTGAGTAGTATCACCTTGTTCATAGTTCAATATGACTACAACTAATAGGTAGGTATACGGGGGTCCAGATCGGACCCCAGTCGCGGCCTACGGGGTTGGGTCGTGACAGAAGTGGTATCAGAGCAGTTCGTCCTTGGAATGTCTACAGACCGTATCTAGTAGAGTCTTGTTTATCGGTGTGTTGTGCACCACATCTATAGACAGGAGGCTACAGGATATTTAGGATGTTACTTTCTTTCATATCTAAGATCGTGCGATAGAGCCGAGCTATAGGAAATGAAATTCCTCATACTAACCTACAATTTTAGCAGGAAGACAACGCCGATAGAAGAAAGTAACTAACAATATTGGATGTTACGAAGCACGCAGGTAAGCAAAGGCACGAAAGCCCTATGTCAGGTAAGGTATTGAAATGCGATTGACAGATACAATTGAAAAGTGAAAGGAAAGGTAAACAGGAAAGTATAACAGGTGCAGCTCGAGTGGACATAACAGGTAAGTTCATTTTCATACTGTTAATTATGAGCGCCCTGTGCGGCTGCGATATGAGATGATATGACTATATATGTGTGCCCTGTGTGGCTGAGATGTTATACAATATGAATGTATATATGTGTGCCCTGTGAGGCATTGTTGGTATTTTCTGCGTGCAGGTGTTGAGATAGTAAGAAATACAGAGGAAACTCTGCCCAAATTTTCCTAGAAATAAGAGGAGAATGAGATACAGGGCTATAGTATGTCTTGAAAGGTTGTTCTCGTAACAATGATGAGATTTGACTAAATAAGTATGGCTGACCTCGAGAAATAAGTTAATTACTGAGTTAATGGCAATAGAAACTAGGAGGACGATACTGGAATAGTAGAATATGTTAGAAAGGAACTATAAGCCAAAGAAAATGACTCAGAGAGGACTGATAGATCGGGATAAAATGAGATAGTAAGGCATTGCCTAAATTGATACATAGGGATAAACTATGACAAGTAATAGTTGAAGGAAGTAACAGTATGGTTAAGACAAGAGTAAGACAAGAGTACAAAGGGAAAAGAATTATGACGGATAGGAAGTGTTAATAGGATAGCTTGTGAGACATTAAGGACAAGACTAGCTAACAAGGGTAAGTAACCCATAGTAAGAATCGTGAAGAAAGTCAAGCGGTATTATACTATGGGTGTGAATGCGAACAAGGTACCAGGTGAAAATAACAAAAACCATTATTAGAATAAGCAAAACTTAGTAAGGAATTAACTAGAAGGTATGATGTGGTCCATGTAAATGGAATGTAAAGATAGGTGTGGAACGGAAAAGCAAGCTATGGAACAAATAAGGAAGATTTATCAAGTTCCATAAGGAAAATTTCGAATAAAGGTTATATGATGACGAAAAGGATGGCTAGTGCAAGGAAATAAAGGGTAATATGGAATTCCTTACGCCCAACCAAAAATGGAAATGAGTTGAAGGAATAATATAGAAGTTCTAATAGAGGCACTCAAGATAGATGTGATTAATTAAGTATAAGTATCGAACAAAAAGAGACATAGACAGTTACGAACTGGAGGTATAGTACGATGAAAAAGTATTAAGACAAGGCCACTACTACCACGAAGTTGATGTGGTTTTAAGCAGGATTAGAAATGAGCCTTAGGCACAGGACAAAGGTGCAAGCTCAGGAGGCGTAAAGAAGTATGGTGTACACGTGACTCCACTCTAATAATTAGTGGTATCCACTGGAATAAAGTTAGTATAATGACGAAGCTCGAAACATGAGTCATTAAAGTATAAGTACACTTGAGTGGGGAATGTGCACCAATTATGAGCCCTCCCTAATTACTGATTGGGATGAATGGAATGTGGCTTTGAGTGCACTACTACATTACGGATACTACTCGAGTATCAATCATTAGATGAGATTCGATTCGAGATATTCCAAATATTACAGCACCCTATGATTGTGCTAGGGTTTCCTAGAAAGGCAACCTAACGTGGGGATGATTTAACAGAAGATGTAGATCTGGTGCAGCCCGTTAAATATGTTGGAATAGAATCATTCGCGTGTAAATAGCTGAAGATATACGAAGAATAACATAGGTACACCCTAAAGGGGGGAAGTGGACAAGATAAGTACAAGCGTAACATAAAATTAACTGATGCTATCGCATGTAAATGGGGACGCTTAAACGTCAAACGAGACCCCATAAGTGATGGACGTGATCATACCCAAACTGATGCACCGGATTCCGTCAAAACCCCGAAGTTAAGCGTGCTCGAATGAGAGTAGCACTAGGATGGGTGACCCCCTGGGAAGTGAGAAAGAGAACAAAACAAGTATGACAAAAAGAGATTATAAAGGCGTGTTGGTACAATGACACATATAGAACAGAGTAAGCCAAGAGCAGAAAAAGATTATGACTGAAATACAATGCACCTCGTGAAAATGGCACAAGAATAGTTTGCAGCTTATGAATATTGGCATACTAAGAGCGAGGTCAAATGATTACTCGATAAAAGAAAGTCAGTAATAACAATGTGATTGCCATATTTAGAATCTATTCAGGAAAAGTGTAAGATGGTTCGAGGCAAAACTATTCAGATATAATCGGTATGAAGGACAAGAGCCATAGTGGAACCTTGACCTCGACTAAAGGAGGTAAGCCACTAGTATAGCAATGGTAAGGAATTGTCTAGACTGCTCTATGTCCGTACACACGTTTATGTAAGGATTACAATATGACGTATGGTAAGAAAACTGGAGAAAAGATCTGAGTAAAAGAGAAAGATAGCATACCTAAGGTATTACAAGTTGGATTAAGAGGAGTTGTACAATAGCTTAAGTTAAAAGAAGCATCAGCAGTCTGATAGCCTATCTCAGGGAATGGAAACCCCAACTTAGAGGTGGGAAGCAGTTAATATGTATTATAGTACGAGCTGACCTCGCATTCTAAGGAACTGGGAGTTCATACGGGCTATGGTAGATGGGTTGACAGAATCAACTTGTTCCCCTCCAGTAAGGAAGGCATATTTAGCTGAGGGTTATATGAGATGACATAGTAGGGAAACGATAAGATTTCACGGAGTTCCCACATTTATTATCTCAGATAGGGAAGTTCAATTTACAGCTAACCGTTGGAAATCATTCCGGAAGGGATTGAGGAACACAAATGAATCTTAGTACAACATTTTTCCCTTCGATTAAGGGACAGGCCCGAATGTGATCCACTAAATTATTGATAAAGTAAAGCTTATTCCAGGACAAGATATCGATTAGCAGCCTAGAGTCGGCAAGAAGGGGATACATTGGTCCTTCTTAAGTCATTTGTAAAGTAGGTAAGATTGCCTATGAGTTGGACCTACCGTCCGATTTGAAACAACACATTCAGTTTTCACAGATCAATGCTCCGTAAGAATGGGAACGACGCTCCCAAAATATTTCCCATGGAGGAGGTCCACGTAATAGGGAGTTATCCTACGAGGGGAAACCTATCTCCATTCGGGATCAGCAGATTAAACAGGTTGCGAACTAAGGACATAGTTTCCATCAAGGTACTGTGGCGGAATAAGAATCGTGAAGACATAAACTGGGAGGTTGAAAAGGACATGAAACACAAGTGTCCGTACCTATTCCCGACGTCTACGGATAGCCCTAGTCTTGGAACTCGTATATTAATTACTTGGATGAAAATGTATGTCATTCCAGTAGAAAGGCATCTCCCTATGATCCGTATAAAGTCTTAAGGAAGGTTTTATTCAACATTCGGGGACGAATGTTCTGAAGGGGGGAAGGATGTTACACCCCGCACTCTTGAGCTCGGAACGTCTTCTTAAGTTCCTTAGATACTATCATGTGAGCCGGATAAGCTACGACACTATCAAACAACTCTAAGGAAAGAAGATTGTGATACCTCGCGAGAAGGGAGGTCGGAGATAGAGTCATAAGAATTCGGAAAGAGTTGGAGGCTAAGAAATGAGTCGTAGGACTCGATTTACCTACGTAAGACACTAAGTTAAGAGTCTTATACACTTAAGTTGTTTAAGGATATACCAAGCTTACGTAGTGCGGATTACATGAGCTCTTAAAGTAAGACAAGATTACGAACCCGCGAGGAAGGAAAAAAGACGACGCGTGGCAGCCAATGGAGGAGCGACACGTGGCAGCACCTCAAGCAAGCAGGTGATGCACCTACTTAGGGTCAAGTAGGTGATGCAGCTGCTTGGGGGAGGTGGACCCCGCTGCCACGTGGCAGCCCCTAATTGGCAGCATGACACGGTGGCCCAATAGGGGCTGGACATGTGTCCCTCTTAGGGGCTGACACGTGTCACCACTTGGGACCACCTATATTAGTTGATATGTATCCAAAATCTTCAGCTTGTTCATTAAAAATTTCCAGCAGCAACGTGAACAAAGAACCCTAAAGCTTAAGGAGAGAAACTTGCGACGGCTTTGGGAGAAAAATAGGTAAGTCCCGTTTTCGTTCCGTAAATTAATTAATTAGCGTATACTACGATGATATGGAAGTATTAGTAGTACAAAATTAGGATTTTATGCAGCAAAAAACGAACAGCAAGCTGCCACAACGTTACAGCATGCTGAAAATATTTCCGAGGCGCGATTTTGGCGAGTTCTAGCCAATTTCGGGAAAGGTAAGTCCTTACCCTCTAATTTGAAGTTTATGATGTTAAATTATGGTGTATTACACACCTTAGGAGCTTCTGGAAGTTGGGTAAAAGGTTTGAAAAGTTCAGCGTTCGAAATTAACGAATTTAGAATCGCTATAGTTAAGTTGTTGTCGAAATAAAGTGTTGTACGTGTAGGGGCTGCTGCTGGTTGTGTTGTGGCGTGTTGCAGGGTCTAAAATTTATCTAAATGAGGTGTGGGAGCTTCTGGTTGCAGCCACAGGCTTTGCAATTAAAGAATTCGCGAAAGAAAGATTAAAAACTCTAGTTTTGGTATCTTAGTTTCGAGTGAATTGTTGGGGGTTTATATTGTATAATTTTGGTCGTAATATGTATATGTATGGTCTGCTGGTTGCATTGTTGGTTGGCTGCAGGTTCTAAGTACATGGTTGGGAATTCGGATAGGGCACATTATAGGGGAGGTGCTGCCCAATTTTCGTTAACGCCTTAACAAACTAAACAACTAATCGAGGAAACGACTAAGGGAATAGATTCCATTACCACTAGGGTGTAACCTAAGATGCTGGAAAATTAAGAAGAGTTGATATGCATATTACTCTCCTGTTTAATAGGTTCAAAGGATGACGAGGCGAACAGGATAAAGAGAAGTCCATACAAGGTATGTGAAGCTTTCCTTTGGCGTGTTTTTGGAATAGATATGTAGAACTATTCTTCTTTTCTTTTGGCATGTCTTAGATATAAGTTATGAATGATATGTATACGATATTTGGGATTTAATCCATTCGTAAAGCCCTGAGTATGAGTCGAGACTCTTGTTTACTTCTTGATATTAGAACTCCTATAATAGCTGAGTCATTTCCTTTTAGTCTTCTATGTGATGAAAATTAATATATGTAAAGCCTATTTCTTCTTTCCTTTGGAATGGCTTAACTTTAAGTGAAATGGTATATGATATAGGTTTAGAGGTAATTCCATTTATGAGCTCTGATTGTAACTCGTGACTTGTAGTCACTCCTGAACATCAAGAGTCTGAAAGTAGTCAAACTACTATTCTCGAGCCTGCTATATAATGAATAGTAAGTAGAGGTACTAGCTCCTCTATTTAGAGGCTCTGAAATGATAAATGCCGTTGATTGCATGAGTTGAGTCTTTGACTAGATAAATTGTGTTTCTGATTGCATAGACTATATTTCTGATTGCATGAATTATGTGGCATTATTTTGATGCATGTTTGTGATCCCTGAAGCCCCAACTGATATAAGCCCTAATGACATCTAAAGGGATACCTCAGATAATTACTCCCCCAGTCTTCAGGTGACGGTTCACTTGACTGTTTCATCGAGTCTTAGATAATGACTTAGTTGCATATGGTTTCTCACTACTCTACTCGTGCATACTGTAACCCATCCTTCCTCGAGTCCCACGATGGGCCGGGATATGTTATCGTGCACAGTGTTACTACTTCTTTCACCGCGTCCCGGGCCGGATGTGTATAGTTCCACGCACGAGGAGACGATGCCGTACGTGAGGTGTGATATATGTTATATGTTATGATGATACGATTATTCACCGAGTCCCGGGCCGGCTGTAATATGATAGTATATATGGTGAAATAAGGAAGGAACACCGAGTCCCTCCTTAGAGGGCCGGGTATATATGTATATTATGATGGTACGCTATAGACGTACACCACTCCATTCACCGAGTCCCTCACTAAAGGGCCGGATACTTTATGTAGGCATGCATATGAGATTAAAGCAATACATTGTGACCCTGAGCCCCGCAGTGAACCGGGTGTGATACGATGATATACATGATAAGATGATACCGTATACGATGGTATGATACCGTATACGATGATATGATGAAATGAAATGCATTATGATATGATGATATGTGATTATGAAGAAGTGATTATAACACCGAGTTCACTAGAGGGCCGGGCACAGCATATGATGATGTGTATGATTTATGTGTCCTAAGGTGCAGGTACAGTAATTTATTTAGTTATTATACTTGTCCCCTGCATCCCTATTTCAGTTATGATCTCAGTTACGATGTGTTATGCTTTACATACTCAGTACATATATCGTACTGACCCCCTTTTTCTCGGGGGGCTGCGTTTCATGCCCGCAGGTACAAATGTTTATTCTGGAGATTCATCAGCATAGGAGTTCCTCTCAGCTGTGTCGGAAGTGCTTCACTGTTCTGGAGCCTAAATTTTGATGCTAGTCACTTAATGTATATATTTGTACATTCAGGGGTACGGCGGGGGCCTTGTTCCGCCATATGTTGTTGTTACTATTCTTAGAGGTCTGTAGACATATGTATATGTGGGTTGTTTGTGAGTTAGTTTCGATGTTGCCTATTTGATATGTTGTGAATGTTCTTGTTATAGCAGCCTTATCGGTTCGCGTGCCCTTTCATGATATGATATGAATGGAAGAGGCTACAGGAACATGAAAAAGTTTTAACTCATTGGTTTTTTTTTTTGTGAGTAGTATCACCTTGTTCATAGTTCAATATGACTACAACTAATAGGTAGGTATACGGGGGTCCAGATCGGACCCCAGTCGCGGCCTACGGGGTTGGGTCGTGACATACAATATCTCTCCCTTAGAAACATTCATCCTCGAATGAGATTTACTTATCATAGGAAAGACACGGGAAGAGGACTAGCAACCAAACATGAACATGATGTCATCGTAAAATGCATAGAACATGAAAATCTCAAACTTAACATAAATCATGACTTAAAAATCACTTTCATTAACATGCATGCATATGAATAACATAGGAGGGACTGAATACGTAAGGTTTCAATTGACTTGACTAAGAAAAACTTACTACTTTAGGCTTGAGTAGATGGAAAGATATATAGGTATCGTTTCATCATATCTGCCACCGCTTCCCAAGTAGCACTTTCTACTTGTTGATTTCTCCACAACACTTTATTGGACACAACTTCTTTGTTCCTTAACTTCTTAACTTGTCGGTCTAAGATTTCCACTGGAACCTCTTCATAAGTCAAATTCTTCTCTACACTTACATCCTTTAATGGCACAATGGAGTTTGTATCACCTACAAACTTTCTCAACATAGACACATAAAACACCGGGTTAACCATAGCTAATTCAAGTGGCAAATCTAACTCATAATACACCTTGCCAACACGTCACAATATCTTATAAGGTCCAACATATCGAGGAATCAATTTTTGTTTCTTGCCAAAATGCATCACACCAAATATGGACCAATCAAAGCCATCTCACCTACTTCAAACCATCCCACCGGGAATCTACATCTTCTCTCATACAATGCTTCGAATAGAGTTATTTGGATACTTGAGAGATTACTATTATTATAGGCAAACTCAATTAATGGAAAATGTTCATCCCAAATTCCATTAAAATCAATAACACACGCTATTAACGTATCCTCTAAAGTTTGGATCATTCTTTTGTCTTGACCATCTGCCTGAGGATGGAAAGTGGTACTTAACTTAACCTTTGTTCTGATACCCTTTTGAAATGACCTCCAAAATTGTAAAGTGAATTGTGTACCTCGATATGATGTGATGGACAAGGGAACACCATTAAGTCTCACCAACTCATGATCATACAACTTAGCATAGTCCTTGATGCCATAAGAAGTCTTACTCGATAAAAAATTTGCCGACTTGGTCATCCGATCTATAACAACACAAATGGAATCATATTGCTTTATAGTACAGGCAAACCTGTAACAAAAACCAAATTTACATCCTCCTACTTCCAAGGAGGAATTTTAATGTCTTGGGCTAGACCTCTTGGTATTTGATACTCAACTTTAACTTATTGGCAATTTGGACACTTAGCTTCCAACACCTCTATGTCCTTCTTCATGCCATTCCACCAATACACTTCTCTCAAGTCAGGATACATCTTGGTGGAACCTGAATGAATTGAATATTATGAACTACGGAACTTATTCAATATCAACTATCTCAACCCATCAACATTACACACAAGTGACCTTGGTAATGCAACATACCATCTCCCCCTTGGGAGAAAGCCTCAATGGCTTTTTTGGCTACCGACTGCTTTAACTCACTTATCATTAGATCTTGGTCTTGCTTATCCTTAACATCTGCTACAAGAGAAGACTTCAAAAAATTATTGACAAGAACACCTTCATCATTAGAATCAACCAAATACATGCCTAAATATGCCAATCTAAGAATATCTTTGATTAATTCCTTCTTATCTTATTCAACATGTGCAACATTACTGTCACAACTCAACCTCATAGGACATGACTAGTGCCTGAGTTAGGAACTCGTGTACATATCTATTAGACATCATCAAACTGAAACCAAACACAATATGGAGGCTTTGTAAAAATAAGATGTCATCTCAAGCATTACATACATGTATCAGGGTAACCTATCTCCTGAGGAATCAAAATCAATTAAAACCTCATAATAAATGAGCCGAAAAGGCTGTCACTACATACAACACCCCATAATATAAGTCATATATGCATAACCAAACACATTATATACACACAACCCACATATATGTCTATAGACGTCTAAGCATATCAACAGTATCATATGGAGGGATAGGGCCCAGTTGTACCCCCTAATTAAACATATATATACATCAAAAAGAAGTCTATAAAAAAATTCAATGCTCCAAGATAAAGGAGCACTCCAACATAGCTGAATAGGAATACTAGGCTAGCGGATCAACAAAGCTAGTACTTGTACCTACGGGAATAAAATGTAGCCCCCCGAGGAAAGGGGTCAGTACAAAATATGTACTGAGTATGTAAAACATGAAATATAATAGGAAAGATCATAACTAAAGTAGAGAGCCCATGATAATCAAGAGCTCACTGTACCTATGACTTACGAAGCAAATCATGCATATCATTATCATATATCGTACCCGGCCATTATGGGACACAGTGTCATAATCATATCATCAAATTATCATATCATTATATATATAATATACCATACCCGACCTTCTAATAAGGGACTCAGTGAATTAAGTCGTGTACACATATACCTAACCCGCCCCATCATGGGACTCGGTTCCATAACCATATCATTGCATCAACATATGATCATATAGTGCACCCGACCCTCTAGTAAGGGACTCAGTGGAGATGTAATAAAGTTGTGCACGATAATATACCTGGCCTGGGACTCAGTGAAAGAGGTAATAAAAGTATGCACGAGTAGAATATCATGAGAAACCATATGCGATTAGCTCATCGCCTATGACTCAATAGAATAATCAAAATGAACCATTATTTGAAAATCAAGAGAGTAGTCATCTCAAGTACCTTTTGAATGTCACTATGGACCATATCAAATGGAGCCTCAGAAATCATTGACATGTATCAAGATAATACAAACCAGCTTATGGAATTAGAGATATTTGTCATCGTAGTCTTTATGAATAGAAGCTTAAACATACAACTATTATTCAACATATAGAAGGCTCGAGGCAGTAGCTCAACTACTTTAAGCGTTTTACCATCCAGAAGTGAATAAGGATCATGAATCATGTTCAAAACTTATTATTTGAAATACCCCAAAGCTTATATCATTAATCACTTACGTCAAAGTCATGCCCAAAGAAAGAAGGAATAGGTTTTACATACCTTCAGTGCTTATTCGCAACACAACACGCATACACTTCCCAACAATGTCTCAACCTATCTTAAGACGTCAAAAACTATGGTTATGCTACATGAAGGTTTCAAAACGCACTCCAACGTTAGCAGCTCATTTCTAGAAAATTAAGTGACATTTCCCTTATATTCAAACAAACTACATAACAACCAAGTCAACATCAACAACCACACGTTCAAGTGCTATATTAAAGTTATCCAAGTCAAGATTCAAGAATGTTCCAAAATAGTCCGCACACTATTCCAAATCAGCCCACACATTATGACATTCCATAATATTTAACATAACGACTACGACGTAATCAAGTTACTCTTAATAATCTACAGCCACAACACTTTATCGGATGACCTTACAACAGTCCAATAATTACAACAACACTATAGCTTTAACTACTCTTAGTCCTTCAATTCAACAAGAACAACAACACAATCAACCCAGATCGTTCTCAATACAATACAATTATAACTTTAAATATCAAATTACTTCACTTTCATCATATAACCAATCGCAACAACAACTCCAACATTAATCGCAATTAATCTATCATATTTATATTAGAACAGCCCCAACAGTTAAAACCATACAATGTATAATCGTAACCATATTTAATTGTTTAATTTAACACAAACAGTCACATAATACAATTATAACTCCAACTTAAAATATCAAATTCTTCCATTTTCATTATATAACTCATGACAACAACAACCAAAACGTTAATTAAAATTGATTCACCGTTTCCAAATGAAATAGCCCCTACATGGATTTCACAACATTCCAACTCCAACATACATAATTTCATACATCCTATTCACATTTACACATTCACAACACTTCTAAATTCATCCTAAAATGTATAGAAAATAATTAATTCTTACCTTAACAACTTGGCTTCTCAACTTGGTTGAAACGTGTGGATTGTACCTTAGGTCTTCTTTCTTCCCCAATGGTTAAGTAACATTTTTAATCACCTCCAATTGGTTGAAAATACCTTATAAAAATAGTGTGGGGATCAAAATTTGGGAGCTTGCTTTCTCATCCATGGTCGTGAGTTGTCATGGCTTGAACTCTCTTTTTTTACTCTATATGTTACTCAAAGAAGAATGAGCTAAAATGAGCTCTTAGCCATTAATTTTTCATTATATATACATCCCCTAAGAGTGACACATGTCTAGCCTTGACGTGTGTTCCATGGTCATCCATGGAAGCCCCTAAAAGTGACACGTGTACAGCTTTGACATGTGTCCATTAGGGACATGTATCCTACTATCATCCACCCTTCAATCACATTCTTCCATGTGTCTTGGTGGGCCCTACTTAGCATTCTAATTAACTTAATTAATCTTAGTTTATCCCTAATCCCCACTTAATAATCTAGAACAAATAAAATCTATAATCAATTGTGTATTAATTAAAATTGGGAATAAAAATCTCTATCTCGCATCCCAGAATAATCTTATCCATTACTTTAAGAAAGTAGGTGCATCACCTCCTTAATTCCTGCCACAAGTTCATAAGTAGTTGTATCACCTACTTGCCTTTTTTTAATTTAAATGCAGTCCACACATTCTATGTAGGTGCATCACCTACTTGAAGTAGATGCATCACCTACTTATTCTTTTTAGTAGGTTAGCAATTAGTCTTACCTTAAGAACCTGTGTGATCCGTACTACTTAAGCTAGACGTGTAATCACGTAGCCTAATTATGTAAGACATCCAAACCAGTAGCTTAAGCAAGTAGGTCGATTACTATTATAAATTATTTGTCCTCAAACTCCTTTTAAATCCTTCCAAACCTATTTCAAACCATCACTATTTCACATAGAACTAGTCTATGCAAGATATGGGGCATTGCATTCTCCCCTCCTTATGATGATTTGATAACTTCATGGATCATATAGATCATATGGACGATTTAGAGAAGCTTAAAAATGTTCTAATGTAAAAAAAATATGGGATATAACATCCTTTCCCCCTTTAGAACATTCGTCCTCAAATATTAACTAGCCTCATAAGGTTTTACAAGGATTCCGGGAAGTCTTTGTAATAGTTGTCACATATAGCCTTCTTATTAATTGATATAACCAATTTAGGGGTTTAGAGTACCCGTGGGTATAGGGAATAAGTAAGGATAATTATTCTTCATCTCCTTTTCGGCTTCCCAGGTCATTTCTTCTCTATTCTTGTTTCGCCACAATACTTTAATGAAGGTCAATCCATGGTACATAACCTTCTGACTTAGCGATCAAGTGTAGCTATAAGTTTTTCCTCATAATACAACCCCTCTATCACTTGGACGTCATCCACGGGCAATATTTTAGAAGGATCACCAATATATTTGCAAAGCGTCGATATATGAAAGACAGGGTGCACTGCTTCCAAATCAAATGGTAGATCTAACTTATAGGCAACCTTGCCCACCCTACGAACAATCTGATAAGGCACAATATACCTCAGGCTAAGTTTCCCTTTATTGCCTAACTTCATTACACCCTTCATCGGTGACACCTTCAAGAACACCCAATCCCCAACTTCAAATTCTAAGTGTCGACGTCGATTATATTCGTATGACTTTTGTCAACTCTGGGCCGCTAATAGTCTCTTTTGAATAAGTTTCACTTTATTCACAGCTTGCTGAATCATGTCTGGGCCTATTAGTTTAGTCTTATCAACCTCAAATCAACCAGTAGGTGACCTGCATTTCCTGCCATACAAAGCTTCATACGGTGTCATCTGGATGCAAGAATAATAGCTATTATTGTAGGCAAACTCGATAAGTGGCAAATGATCATCCCAGCTACCCTTGAAATTAATAACACAGGCCCGTAACATATCTTGTAGTGTCTGAATAGTATGCTCGGCCAATTCGTCAGTCTGAGGGAGAAATATTGTGTTGAGACTCACTTGTTTCCCCAATCCTTCTTGGAAGGGTCTCTAGAAGTTAGCTTTAAACTGGGCTCCTCTGTCTGAGATAATAGATATAGGAACCCATGAAGTCTTACTATCTCCTTGATATATAACCTCGCATAGTGCTCAGCTGCATATGTAGTTCTAATTGGAAGAAAATATGTTGATTTTGTCAACCTATCTACAATAACCCATATAGAATCATACTTTCGTGGTGCGCGAGGTAAGCCTGTAATGAAGTCCATATTCTAGAATCTTCAGCCTCATGTATTACCTTTCGATTTCTTTAAAGAACTTTAATTATCACTCTACCTTTTAGCTCTTAATCCCAATCCTTAGGGTTGGCTATCAAGTAACGCTGGAGTTCACCCATATAATAACTTTACATAGCTGCTCTGTGCTCTATCTATCATTAATTGGTATAATTCTAAAAGAATTTAACATATAAGTTCACTATTTTTTAGTAACCAGCTAGTTCTAATCATCTTGCTTAAACCATTTTATAATTCCCGTTACCCAACTTGTAACACTCTAGACACATTATCTCGTGGCGTTTCTTTATCTTTAATTCTGACTCTTCTATTGCCACTTTACTCAAATTTTGCTCTAATGTTTTTGTCACACGTTATATTGCAATCTTTACAAGAATATGAGAAGGTGCTCAACTTAGCCCAAGAAATGTCTTAGCGTCCTCTCGCTAGTCTTCATGTTTTACCTTTCTTTCTTCTCTCTTATCTTACAATCGGTATCAGGATAGATCTTTGGTCAAACCATGGCCATGTTCTATTTTCCCTTAGTACTAATTGTATCTTGGTAATTTGGATTAACCCATCTTTGCATCTCTCTGTAACATACCCAAAATATCATAACTGCATTGTCATTATTGAACCCTTAATCCTCTTATCATGTACTCACTCACTTGGTCTTATTCTTAACATACAAACATTCATAGGTTGCATAACCCTTCTGACTTCTATTTATTTATTGCTGGCTTTCAAATCTTACTAACTTGTTTCAGCAATGGATCTTATTTGAAATTTAAGCATCCATATCAAATATATTGTAGTGTCAATTGTTTCCATCTTGCACTTGCATTTCTCGTACCCACTTCTCCCCTTAAGGGTGTACTTATACCATTATCCGTTTATACTTTGCTCTATGTCCCAATTTCCAATCTCAAATTCATCTAATATTTTTTTCCAATCCACTTGGTACTGTACTATATCCATATCTTTCTTTATAATTTATAACTTGATTATCCACGTACGAAACCTTGACTAAATCACGAAGCGAAGAGACTCTTGCCATATATAGCACAAAATTTGATCTGATAATTTGTACTCGAGTAATGCGACCAATGTAACAACTCATCCAAGGTCCATTCCACTCATTCCCATCAATAGTTAATTAGTACGTGTAGTCGTTCCAATCTCACTTAGGCAACACTTATATTCCACGATAAGTATCCAAAGTTCTCTTGAAATAGTATCTTTATCCCAACCTATATCATTTGTTTCTTTTGATGAATTTATATTGCACCATTTGATCCTCAAGTCTACAATCTTTGTCCCTTAAGGATTTCACTATTTTCAAGGTGAAGTCGTGTGCATGCCAAGTTCACCTCAATAATGGTCTTACCTTATAACCACGTAGTCGTACTATACCTTTAAGTTCATAACTATATCTTCCCCTTTCGTTCCATACTCATATTCAATTAATTACATCTATCTTGGGTGCTTCCATTAGAATTTCCTTATTATTTCTCCCGTCTATGTCTATCTTTTATTTTGCACACGAGGAATCTTATGCTACCTCTATATCATTCAGAATATATTACTTTCGCATAATCTTTTTTCTCATTTCCAAAACACATTCTGTTCATCCATCTTTATTCGTATCATACCATTCATTTTCTAAAACCCATTATACCTCATTGCTCATCTTTCTTCAATTTGGTCATTCACAGTTTTGTCACCTTTAGCATTCGTATCCTCGGCTACACAAGTCATGACTTATTGCTACACTGTTATCTCTCTTTCTTCTTTTTTCCTCCTTTCAGTTACTCTTTCTTTCCTTGTGCTCTCTATCATTTCTGTTATCATATAACCTTTATTCGAAACTTTCCCTATAGAACTTTATAAGCCTTCCTTATTTGTTCTATAGCTCTCTTTTCCGTTTCACACTTACCTTTATATTCTAGTCACACGGACCACGTCTTATCTTTTGCCACTTTCTCACTAGGATTTACTTATTTCCATAACAATCCTCATTATATTCACATTATATCCTGTTCGTATTCAATCCCATAGTATAATACTTCTTAACCTTTTTCACGATTCTTACTATGGGTTAATTACACTCGGTGAAGTAAGTGTACTTAACCTTTTACCCTTCCTAGTAAGTCTTATCCTTCATATCTCACAAGCTGTCTTATTAATACATTCATATCCGTCATAATTCTTTTTCCCCTGTACTCTTATCTTAATCACACTATTACTTCTTTTAACTATAGCTCGTCATAATTTATCCCTACTTATCAATTCACCTTAATATAACACTGTATCAAGATTTTCCAGCCTTTTCTAAATAATCTCTTAGTATTACAAATCCTTTCCCAATTCCTTTTTACCCTATCGATATTGACTTAATATAACCATTTAATCAGTAGTTAACTTATTTCTCGAGGTCATCCATACTCGCAGCTTATTCAAATCTTATCATTATTGTAGGAATGACCTTTCATGACATATTACAAACCTATATCTCATTCTCTTTTTATTTCTAGGAAAATTTTAGCTGACTTTCCTCTATCTTTCTTACTATCTCAAAACCTGCACGCAGGAAATACCAACAGCATCTCACAGGGCCGATATACATATATATATATATATCATAGCTACACAGGGCTCCCTATATCAACAAAGGTATGAAAATGATGAACTTACCTCGTATATTCAAATCAAACTGCACCTATTACATTTTCCTATTTACTTCCCTTTCTATCTTCAACCTTACATTTCAATCGTACTTTAATACCTTACCCGACATATATCTTTCATACCGTTGCTTACCTGCATACTTTGTAACTTCATTCATTATCAATCACTTTTTTCTATCGGTGTCATTTTTCTGCTGCAATCAAAGGTTAGTATAAGAAATCTAATTTCATATGACTCGGCTCTATCGCACAATCTAAGATATGAAAGGGGAGAGTCGCTCTAATTTGTGCTTTCTTAGTCGACTTGTACCGGGAGGAGTCCTCCTATTGGTTTATTGCTTTCTAGCTTCTAGATAGTCCTTTTTTGTATTTGGGGATGAGTCAGCTGACCTTAGTAGGTTAGGTGACTTATGAAACAACCTAGGAGTGGAGGTAAGGTTTATGTCCCCCTCCTTTTATTTTTCTATTTGTTATTTATGATAAGGCTTGGGGGTGACACTCAACCCCTGACTATGCACGAGAGCTGGGAGCCTCGTGTAGGGTCTATTCCCATAAAAAAAAGAAAAAAAAAGAAAGATAACATCCTAAATATCCTGTAGCCTCCTCTTTATAGATGTGGTGCACTTCACATCGATAAAGGAGACTCTACTAGACACGGTCTGTAGACACTCCGAGGATAAACTATTTTGATATCACTTTTGTCATGACCCAACCCCGTAGGCCGTGACTAGTGCCTGAGTTTGGAACTCGTGTACATATCTGTTAGACATCGTCAAACTAAAACCAAACACAATATAGAGGCTTTGTAAAAATAAGACGTCATCTCAAGCATTACATACATGTATCAGGCTAACCTATCTCCTGAGGAATCAAAATCAATTAAAACCTCATAATACACGAGCCAAAAAGGTTGTCACTACATACAACACCCCAAATATAAGTCATATATGCATAACCGAACACATTGTATACACATAATCCACATATATGTCTACAGACCTCTAAGAGTATCAATAGTATCATATGGAGGGATAGGTCCCAGCTGTACCCCCGAATTAAACATATATATACATCATAAAGAGGTCTATACAACAATTCAACGCTCTAAGACAAAGGAGCACTCCAACATAACTAAATAAGAATATTAGGCTGGCGGATCAACGAAGCTAGTACTTGCACCTGCGGGAATGAAATGCAGCCCCCGAGGAAGGGGATCAGTACAAGATATGTACTGAGTATGTAAAGCATGAAATATAATAGGAAAGATCATAACTGAAGTAGAGAGCCCAGGAGACAAGTATGATAATCAAGAGCTCATTGTACCTGTGCCTTACGAAGCAAATCATGCATATCATTATAATATACCATACCCGGCCATTATGGGATACGGTGCCAAAATCATATCATCATATAATCATATCATTATATATATATATATATATATATATATATATAATATACCATACCCGACCATCTAATAAGGGACTCGGTGAATAAAGTTGTGTACATGTATACAGTACCTGACCCATCATGGGACTCAGTTCCATAACCATATCATTGTATCAACATATGATCATATAGCGCACCCGACCCTCTAGTAAGGGACTCGGTAGAGATGTAATAAAGTTGTGCATGATAATTTACCTAGCTCGGGACTCGATGAAAGAGGTAATAAAAGTATGCACGAGTAGAATATCATGAGCAACCATATACTATTAGCTCATCGCCTGTGACTCAATAGAATAATCAAAATGAACCATCATTTAAAAATCAAGACAGTAGTCATCTCAAGTACCTTTTGAATGTCACTATGGACCATATCAAATGGAGCCTCAGGAATCATAGACATGTATCAAGATAATGCAAAGCAGCTTATGGAATTAGAGAATTTGTCATCGTAGAGTCTTTAGGAATAGGAGCTTAAACATACAAATATTATTCAACATATGGAAGGCTCTAGGGCAGTAGCTCATGTTTAGAACTTATTATTTGAATTACCCCAAAGGTCATATCATTCATCACTTACGTCAAAGTCATGCCCAAAGAAGAAGGAATAGGTTTTACATACCTTCAGCGCTTATTCGCAACACAATACACATATACTACCCAATAGTGTCTCAACCTATATTAAGATGTCAAGAACTATGGTTATGCTATAGGAAGGTTTCAAAATGCACTCCAACGTTAGCAGCAAATATCTAGAAAATTAGGCTTCATTTCCCTTATATTCATACCAACTACATAACAGCCAAGTCAACATCAATAACCACACGTTCAAGTGTTATATTAAAGTTAGCCAAGTCAAGATTAAAGAATGTTCCCAAATAGCCTTCACACTATTCCAAATCAGCCCACACATTACGATGTTCCATAATCTTTAACATAATGAGTACGACGTTATGAAGTTACTCTTAATAATCTATATCCACAACACTTCATTGGATGACCTTACAACAGTCCAACAATTACAACAACACTATAGCTTTAACTACTCTTAGTCCTTTAATTCGACAAGAATAACAACACAACCAACCCAATTTGTTCTCAATATAATACAATTATAACTTTAAATATCAAATTCCTTCACTTTCATCATATAACCAATGGCAACAACAACTCCAACATTAATCAAAATTAATCCATCATCTTTAGATTAGAACAGCCCCAACAATTATAACCATACAATGTCTTATCGTAACCACACTTAATTTTTAAATTCAACACAAACAGCCATACGATATAATTATAACTACAATTTGAAATATCAAATTATTCCATTTTCATTATATAACTCATGACAGCAACAACCAAAACATTAATTAAAATTAATTCACCATTTCCAAATAAAACAGCCCCTACACGACTTTAACAACATTCCAATGCCAACATACATAATTTCATACCTCATATTCACGTTTACACATTACAACATGTCTAAATTCATTCTAAAACATATAGAAAATAATTAATTCTTACCTTAACAACTTGGCTGAAATATGTGGATCTCTCGTTAGGTCTTCTTCCTTTCCCAATGGTTAAGTAACGTTGTTAATCTCCTCTAATTGGTTGAAAATACCTTATAACAGTAGTGTGGGATTGGAATTTAGAGCTTGCTTGCCCAGCCATGGCCGTAAGTTGCCATAGACGTGAGTTGCCATAGCTTGAACTCTCTTTCTTTTTTTCTATATTTTCTTTAAAGAAAAATGAGTTAAAATGAGCTCTTAGCCATTAATTTTTCATTATATATATAACCCCTAAGAGTGACACATGTCCAGCCTTGACATGTGTCACATGGTCATCATGGCAGCCTCTAAGAGTGACACGTGTCTAGCTTTGACATGTGTCTATTGGGGACATATATCCTACTATCATCCACCCTCCAATCACATTCTTCCACATGTCTTGGTGGGGCCTACTTAGTGGTATAATTAACATAATTAAACTCAGTTTATCCCTAATCTCCACTTAATAATCTACAACAAATATAATTTATAACCAATTCATGTATTAATTAAAATCGAGAATAAAAATCTCTATCTCACATCCCAGAATAATCTTGTCCATTACTTTAAGAAAGTAGGGGCATCACCTCCTTAATTCCTGCCACAAGTTCGTAAGTAGTTGCATCACCTATTTTGCTTTTTTTTATTTAAATGCAGTCCACATATTCTAAGTAGGTGCATCACCTACTTGTTCTTTTTAGTAGGTTAGCAATTAGTCTTACCTTAAGAACCTGTGTGATCCTTGCTACTTAAGCTAGATGTGTACTCAAGTAACTTAATTATTTAATACATCCAAACCAATAGCTTAAGCAAGTAGGTTGATTACTATGACAAATTATTTATCCTCGAACTCCTTTCAAATCCTTCCAAACCTATTTCAAACCATCACTATTTCACATAGAACTAGTTTATGCAAGATATGGGGCGTTACATTCTCCCTTCCTTAGGATCATTTAATAACTTCATGGATAACATGGATCACATGGACGATTTAGAGAAGCTTAAAAATGTTCTGATGTACAAAAAGTACGGGATATAACAATTACTCATGGACAACCTACTTAGTCCATCGGCAACCACATTAGCTTTGCCAGAATGATATAACACACTCATATCGTAATTCTTCAACAATTCAAACCATCTCCTTTGACGAAGGTTCAAATCTTTTTGCTTAAACACGTATTGTAAACTCTTATGGTCGATGAACACATCCACATGGATACCATAAAGATAGTGTCTCCAAATTTTCAAAGCAAACACAATGCCGCTAGCTCAAGATCATGGGTTGGATAATTCCGTTCATGCACCTTAAGTTGCCTAGAAGCATAGGAAATTACCTTACCATGTTGCGTCAATACACAACCAAGACCAACCCTTGAGGCATCACAATATACAAAAAACCATCGAATCCTTCAAGTAAGGTAAAGATAGTGGCGGTATGAGACAATCTTTCAACTCTTGAAAACTCTTTTCACATGCCTTCGACCATTGAAACTTCACTTTCTTTTGAGTCAACTTGGTCAAAGGTTACGAGATGAATAAAATCCTTCCACAAATCTCCTATAGTATCTTGCTAGGCCCAAGAAACTCTTAATATCCAAATGAGATAAGGGTCTAGGGAAATTCTTAACTGCATTGGTTTTCTTAGGATCAACCATAATTCTTTCACCGGATACAATGTGACCAAGGAAGGCCACCTCCCTTAACCAAAACTCACATTTATTGAACTTTGCAAATAGTTGTCTATCTCTTATAGTTTGAAACACAATCCTCAAGTAATTAGCATGCTCCTCCTCATTCTGAAAGTAAACCAAATCGTCGTTAATGAATACAACCACAAACATGTCTATATATTGCTTGGATACCCTATTCATTAAATCCATGAAATCCATAGGGGGCAGTGGTCAAAACAAATAACTTAACTAGGAATTCATAATGGTCATACCTTATCCAAAATGCCATTTTGGGAATATCACACTCCTTCACCCTCAATTGGTGACAAATGAAAAGTAGATCTATTTTGGAGAAGTAACTTGCTTCTTGCAATTGATCAAATAAATTATCTATCCTCAAAATCAGGTATTTATTCTTGATGGTTACCTTGTTCAATTGTTGGTAGTCAATGTACATACGTAGTGAGCCATCCTTCTTTCTAATAAACAATACGAGAGAACCCTATGAGTATATACTTGGTCTAATGAAACCTTTGTCTAACAAGTCTTTCAATTGATCCTTCAACTCCTTTAACTCCTATGGAGCCATCAGGTAAGGAGGAATAGAAATAGGTTGGGTATCCAGAAGAAGGTCTATGCCAAAGTCAATTTTCTTTTCAAGAGGAACACTGAGTAAATTATCGAGAAACACATCCAAAAACTCATTAACAATGGGGACCAACTCTAGAATAGGGGCTTTAGAATTCTCATCCCTAACCCTTACAAGATGATAAATGCAACCCTTGGAAATCATTTTTCGAGCTTGAAGGCATGAAATAAATTTACCTTTAAACACGGAATTTCTACCCTTCCATTCCAGGATTGGCTCATTAGGAAATTGGAACTTAACAAGTTGGGTTCTACAATCAATAGAAGCATAACATGCATATACCCAATTCATACTAAGGATAACATCAAAATCATTCATCTAAGCTCAACTAGATCACATAAAGTAACTTTATGGAAGACCATAACCGAAAAACATCTATAGACTCTTTTAGTAGCCACAACTGACTCACCTACAGGGGTATAAATGGAGAAAGGCTCTAATAATATCTCGGGACTAACATTTAATCTCATGTCCGCATAAGGGGAAACAAAAGACAAGTTTGCACTCTGATCAAGCAAAGCATAAACATAATAGCGAAAGACGTGTAACATACTGGTAACAACATTGGTAGTCTCCTCCACCTCTTGCCTACCATAGAGGGCATACAACCTATTGTTGCTTTGACCACCCTTTGGTTTCACTTGAGCACCTTGAGCAACTTGCCCTTGAGGAAGAACATCTTTGACCTTGCATTATTTATCATGATGACCCAGCTTACCACACTGGTAGAACACATTCAAACTGGTTAGACATTCACCCTTGTGGTTTCTACCACACTTCTTACATGCAGGACTAACTTGGCCAATAGGAGCACCACCTTGAGGCTAAGGGTTAGGCACCCTATCCTTGTCAAAACTTGGAGTAATGGCATTAGAAGACCCTTGGCCGAGGTACTCTTGGCAAAAATTAAGACGTCCACCACTTTTGGGCTTAGCATGAGAGAATTCACTACCATCTGTCCTTGGCCTTTTGGACTCCTTATTCTTCTTCATCTTTAATTTATCACCCTCTACTTGCTCCACATAGGTCATGAGTCTAGATATATCCTTCTACCAAATCAAAATAGCCATTTTGCACTCCGTCACTACCATATTTGACACTTTTGATATGAACTTGCTCATATGATCTCTTGAGTCAGCAACCATTAATGGAGCATATTTTGATAATTGAGTATACTTGAGGTCATAATCTGTCACATTCATACCACCTTTCTTAAGGCTAATGAACTCTTATACTTTGTCCTCCCACAACTCTAGTGGGAAAAAGCGATCAAGAAACACCCCCTTAAACTCATCCCAAGTCATAGGCTCTGCCTCTCTAGGCCTCTTACTTTTCCATTGATCAAACCAAATTTGAGCAACACCCCTCAATTGATACATAGCCAACTCTTCCCTCTTAATCGGGATAATCCCCATGATCTCAACAATCTTATATATGCTATCAACAAACTCTTATAGATCCTCTTCAACTTTAGAACCCCAAAACTCCAAAGGATTCATCTTCATGAACTCACAAACACTTGTCTTTGTCATATCAACATTTGGGTTCATAGGAGCAACCACCTTACTGTTAACTTGAGCTGTAACGACTTGAGTAAGTACTTGAAAGGCTGCTCGAAACTCGGCATTTAAAACTTGATTATTCAAAGGGTGGTCATTTAGAGCTTGTTGCTCCTCTTCGCCCACGTTCCTTCTAGTGGGGTACCTTCATGGAGGCATATTCTAAAAATAAAAAAGAACAAGCGTTAGAGGGGAAAGGCTTAGTGACCACTCTATCATACAATATCGATCATGAAAGAAGTGAGATCTTTCCTAAGATTCTTTGTAGCCTCCTATTCATGGAGTGGCGTGCTTCACACTAATGAATAAGACTCTATTTAATGCGAAATGTTAGACTCCCAAGTACTCTTCTAAATATTGTGCTCTGACACCAAATTTATCACTATCCGAAGTAGGGCCAAGCCGCGACACGAAGATTGGGATGCGAAGGACCCCGACCATAAGCCATCTTAGTATACATCTCATACATAAGGTAAAGAACATAAAAAGATAAGCAAAAGTAATCATCAAGTGGGGAATGGGACTAAGGGAAATCAAATCAATAGACGTCCAAACTAGACTACATCATAAGCCATCTTATCATGCCTCTAGTCTAGTCTTTGATGGAGGATTAGAAAAAGCTCCTACCTCACCCTAAAAATAGAAGAAAGGTCAAAGTAATAGCAACATGAATAAGAGTCATGTCCTCAATAGAATGAAGCCTCACCAACTCCTTGAAAATCTAAAGCGTTCTCTAGCCACAAATTGGATGGTCGTGAGTGTCGTCCGTCCCTACACTATGATCCAATGTAGGCAAAATATGCATTAGTATGTTTGAATGTTCTAAGTATGTGAGGTATGCATAAATAAGCAAAAGAACATAATAAAAATGCCATAAGATGAATGACCAATTATAATGAACATGAGTAAATCTTAAAAGCATTCTAAAACATATGAAACTCATAGTCAATGCATATCATACAACTTCAACTTTCAACTTATAACTTAACTTCAACTTGTGTGGGATAAGATCTTTAATCGATATCTAATACCATGCGAGCTATTACATCAAATCCGATGACTCCTACATCGAGACAGGAGAGACTACCTTGCCAGGGCATACTCTATAGATAAATCATCTCAAATAAACTCAACTATGCTATATCGATATCTCATACCATGTGAGCTATTACATCAAATCCGATGACTCCTACATTCAGACAGGGGAGACTACCTTGCCAGGGCATACTCCATAGATAAATCATCTCAAATAAACTCAACTATTCTATATGTGGATGAAGTAGCTTGGCCATGAAGGCAATACTATTCGGACAACATATTTTTGGGACTTTAGGTTGCTACTAGGATTCCCTTAGGTAAGTAACTGCATTACCGAACTGAACCGCACCTAGAAGTCCTATTGGTGCTTAGTCAATATACCAAGGAAACTTGTAAAACATGATCATAACATAATTGGGAAAGATAATAACTACCTATCAACCAATCTTTAAAATATATACTAATAGCTCATTAACTTTGTGATTCATAAGAATCTATAAACTCGATGAGAATTGTATTTATCATCATCTTTAATTACATCTTTGATCTTAACTTTGATCATCATAATAACTTCATCTTTCAAAATCATAATCTCAACTTTAACTCATAAAACTTTCATTGAAAATCATTTAATTCATGATCAACTCATAAAATCATTTGTAACTTATAATCATAACTTGAGAATAACTTTATACATGATCATTCATAATTCAACTTAAAATCATGCAATTCATATGAGAACATACATATAATGATCATTGATAACATCTAAAATAGAATTTAATCAGCCTAATGCAATTCATCAAAACTAGGGTTCATAATCAATTAAAAATTGAATGAAAACTTGAAAAATCTTTGGGACTTCATGGGTGAAAGGTGAACTAAAGTAATATGATTACCTAGATGCTTTTTCAGCTAAGATATAAGGAAAGTGAAGTGAACTATAGATTAAGGAGGCAAATCCAACGTATAGGCAACAAGTCCTACTCCAGCAATAACCTGAAATGGTTCATATAACTCGAGAAGTGGATAGGGTGACCAATTTGCTTCTTAGACATGAGGATTTTATAAGAACTACCCCAAATCAAGATTCTATGAGGTGGAAACACAATAAGGATGGTAATTTCTCAGTTAAGAGGGCCTACAAAATAGGTAATGCATAGCTAAATAAAAAGAAACAAGTTTTATGGAACAATGTTTGGAAAAACATAGCACCAAGTAAAGTTTAAATATTTTACTTGGTTGGTAGCAAGAAAGGCATGTCTGACATATGAGGTTTTGAGGAAAAAGGAGAAGACTATAGATTCAAGATGTCAACTCTGTAGTGAAACAAATGAAACAAACAGTCACCTTTTTTTACATTGCAAATTTACTACACAACTATGGTCTTTTTTCTTACATTCATGGAAACAAAATGGACTATGCTTGAGCTCACTGCAGACCTACTAAGTTGTTGGATCAGAAGAGGAGGAGGCAAGAGCCATAAAATATAGTGGAGAATCATCCCACATTGCATTTAGTGGTCCGTGCGGAAAGAGAGAAATAGTAGAAGCTTTGAAGATAGGTCCAATTCCATTCACATAGTTAAATGGAATGTGTTGTATCTTTCTATTTTTGGTGTAAAAAGATAGACATAGATGAATTAGAACTAGTAGATCTATTAGGGTCATTGTAAGTAGTTTCCCTCCTCTTTTTCCATGTTTATCTTTTCAAGGTTGCCAGCATATCCTTAATGCTGATGAATGCAACATTACAAGTTTCAAAAAAATAAAATCTTGGCTGAGAGTTTCTGAAAGGAGTGATCTTTGATGGAGAACTGTCTGTAGGGTTGAATCTTTACATATACCCAATCACCAATGGCATAAGACTTTTCACTTCTCTTCTTCTCAATGTGCACCTTCATCCTATTCTGAACCTTGAGAAAATGATACTTCAAGGCTCTCTAAGTAGCCTCTCTAGCATGTAAACTTCTATCAACAGTCTCCAAGTGGGAATCAGAAGGTATGTAGAGAAGCAAGGGGGTGGTTTCTGATCATACACTACTTCATAAGGAGTCATCTATGTAGAGAAGTGATAGGTGTCATTGTACCACCATTCTTCTAATGGTATCTACTGTGGCTATTCCATGGGTTTCTCAAGTGTCATGCAGCTGAGGTAACACTCAAGACCCCTGTTGACAACGTCAGTCTATCCATCAGTGGCGTTAGAAGTCAACAATGAAACCTTTTGTAGCTTGACTAATTCTATCCATAACTTGCTAGTAAAGATTACATCCCTGACAAACACAATGGAATTTGGCATACCATGTAGTCTGAAGACAGTGTCCATGAACACCTTATCCACATCTAAGAAAGACTAAGGGTGCTCGAGGGTCATGAAGTGAGCAGCCATACTGAGCTAATCCACTACTACAAAAAACCCAAATTCTTGTTTGTATCTTTAGGTAGTCCTTCTATACAATCCATAGAGCTATCCTACCATACCATATTAGGGATGAAAAGAGGTTGGATTAGGCCAGGTGAAGGAAGAAACATTCTCATGTTTATACCTCTGGCACACCTCACACTCCCTTATAAAAACATAAACATCCTACTTCATCTTTTTCCCATAAAACTCCGGCTTAAGCCTCTTCAAAGTGGTAGAAATACCTGAATGACCCCCTATTAAGTTCCCATTGTATAAAGCAATAAGTTGCTTTCTGATGTTAGGATTGTGGTCAACCATAATCTTACCCTTTCTACTAAGTATGCCCCCTTGAAATTTATAGTAAGCCTTGTGAGTAGTCCCTGTATTCATTTCTTGCAGTATCTTCTGTAATTGAGGGTCTTGACTCCATGTCATCTTAACCTCATCAACTAGGGTAACCTGCACACTAGATATGCTAAACAACTAGGGTGGCTCCTCTTTTTATGGATAAGGCATCATGAGCAATGTTTTCTTTCCCTTTTTTATAAAAAATATCACAGTCATAGCTAAGCAATTTCACAAACCATTTCTGCGGGCTAGGTGTTATTACCCTCTACTCCAATAGGATTCTGCAGGTTAGGTGTTATTACCCTCTAATCCAATAGGAATTTAAGGTAGTGATGGTTTGTCTTCATAATAAAGTCCTTCCCAACAAATAAGGCCTCCACTTCTGTACTATAGTAACTAATGCCAACAACTCCCTTTCATAAACTGACAAAGCTTTGTCATTCGCGGATAAACCATGTCTAAAAGAAGCAATAGATTTGTTCTCTTGAGTCAACAGTCTAGATTTCTACAATGTTATCTCTTGAGGTATCAGTCGTTACCATAAATTATTAAAGTGAAATCAGGAAGAGCAAGGTTGAGGGTTGATGTAATCATTTGTTCAAAAGCCTGAGTGGCAGTTTTAGACCAACTGAAACTTCCTTCTTTCGTAAGTCAGTTAGGGGTCTAACAATGCTCATATAGCCTTGGACAAACCTTCTGTACTATCTAGTGAGGCCAAGGAACCCCTTTAAAGCTTTAATAGTTGTTGGTTGTTGCCAACTGAGAACAGCATAACCTTCTGGTCATCCATAGCAACACCATGCACTGAAATGATGTGTCCCAAGTAATTAACTTGAGTTAACCCAAAAGCACACTTACGTTTTTTGACAAATAATTTATTGGCTCTCTGTGTCCTGAAAACCTCTTCCAAGAGCAACAAATGATCCCTCAAGCTAGAATTGTATATCAACATGTCATCAAAAAATTCCAGGATAAATTTCCTGAGATAAGGAGAGAAAACCTGTTTCATCAAGCTTTGGAAAGTAGAAAGAGCATTGGTTAAGCCAAATGGCATGACCAAAAACTCATAATGTCTATGGTGTGTCATGAATGCAGTCTTGGGAATATCCTCCTCAACCATCCTAATCTGATGGTAGCCAAACCTCAAGTCCAACTTTGAAAAGTATTCAGAGCCATACAGCTTACCCAGTAGATCCTCTATCACACGAATTGGGAATTTATCCTTCAGAATGGTTTTGTTCAACTCCCTGTAGTCAACACACATCCTCCGTGTACCGTCCTTCTTTTTTACCATCACAATTGGAGAAGAATAGGGGTTGATACTATTCCTTATAACTCTGATTCAAGCAGTTCCTCCAACATCTTTTCAATCTCATCCTTCTAAATCACAAGACACATATAACGCCTAGTAGTTGTTGACTTTGCTCCTATCTGCTATAGACACAACAAAAGGGTTAATGGTTGTCAAGCAAAACCCCACCCTATAAGCTATGTTGAGGTCCAAAAAGTTGGGGTATTTTCTGTATCAATCAAAACTTGTATGGCCTTTCCCTTTAGAGATGTGGTCACCCTTGTAGTTCTGAATTCATATATGCCATTAATAGCATGGACAGACAGATATGGCATGATGAATCCTTCAGAATCAGTAACTAACCCTTGGTCTATCATTGACATCATTTGAGTAGGATCTATCATACAGTCTTTTTCATTGATCTCTTCCTTCATAGACGAATCCAATTCAGTTGAAATAGTTGTCTTTTCCTCTTACATATATGACCAACAGTGAATTTTTCATCATAATTGAAATACAATCCTATGAAACACCATGTTTGTTTTCTTGCATAATATATGGAATGTGGCATTGTTATATAAGTTGTAAATGACTTGGTATAGTACATTAGGAGAATGATATTGAAAATGTGTGGTAATATCAAGAAACTGAACTAAAGTTGTAAGTCAATGAAATTCCTTAAACAAAGGTTTGTGGTTAAAGAAATGGCTCGGGTAGCACCCTGCCCGTTTGGAAGGTTTAAAATAACTTGCACCTTCGGGATAAGTCTAAGAGTGTCTAATATGCTAGGAATAATGTGTTATGAGGTATTATAATAGAACAATTGTTGTATTTGCATTTGAAAGTCAAGCTAGTTGCAAAATAAAGGTCGGCAAAAGTTATAGTAAGTTTCTCTTATAATTTTTTTAAACTTTGGGTCAAATGTCTCAAATTATTGCTCTTTATATATAAAGAGTTATGGTCTCACGACCTATCAAATCGAAGTTCTACGAGTCTAGTTTGCATCTAAAAAAGGGCACATCAAACCGACATCAGAGTAAAAAGTTATAACAATTTTACCGCAGACTGTTTGAGCTGAAACTAGGTCACGAACCGAGTCAGGACAAAATTTTGGTTAAGTTGGCATTTGGACGTTTTACGCCATCAAAACATTTCATTTCATCTTATAAAAAGTGAGCAAGTTGAAGACAAGGTTCCATGGTGTTCTTGAGTTATTAAGTTGTATTTTAAATGATTTTTATCATCAAAGATTGCCCCCGTGCTTGAAACGTGATCTCTACGCGTGGCAATCGTTTTCCCCTTCCATTAGCTGCATGTGGAGCTATTTTTGGAAGAGAGGACTTTTATTTTGTGGTGTTGTTTCAAGCTTTAAACTTGTTTTTCAAAGGTTATCATCTTGCAACTCTTTTATGATCATTTTTACAAAGTGCTACTGTCATGATCCAACCCCGTGGGCAGCGACTGGGGTCCGACCTAGACCCCGTATACATCTTTGTCAACTGTAGTCAAATTGAACTATGAGCAAGCGATAGTACTCATGAGAACCCCAATGAGTTAAAACTTTTTCGTGTACGTGTGGCCTCTTTCATTCATATCGTATCAAGAAAGAGAATGCAAGCCGACAAGACTTCCATAATGTAAAAACATTTACAACGTGTCGTATAGGCACAGCCGAAATAAACTCATGAACAAACCACACATACATGTCTACAGACCTCTAAGAATAGGAACGACAACATATGGCGGGACAGGACCCCCGCCGTACCCCTGCGTAACCAAATATATACATCGGTGGTTTGGTACAAAAACTTGGCTCCAAATCAATGGAGCTCCTTCTAAACTTGCTGAGTGGAATCCTGAGCTGGTGGACTCCCAAAATCTGTATGGTACCTGCGGGCATAAAATGCAGCCCCCCAAGGAAAGAGGGGTCAATAAGATACATGTACTGAGTATTTAAGCATAACATAACTAAGATAACAACTGAAACAGGGATGCAGGAAACCAAGTATAGCATTTAATAGGGTACCGTACCTGCATCTCATAAAATAAAGTCATATATACCATTATCACGTACCGTATCCGGCCCACTCGGGGACCTAGTGTTACAAACACACCATCTATCATGATAGGTATATATATACAATTAACGCTGTCGGACGTACAATCCGATCCCTGTATATAGAAAGTACATGCCGAGGAACAACGACCCGATCCATGTATTATATAATAATGCCGAGGAATGATGGCCCGATCTGTATATCATATAACAATGTCGAGGTATGACGGCTCAATCCGTATAATGCATAATAATGCCAAGGTACGATGGCCCAATCCGTATAATGCATAATAATGTCGAGGTACGACGGCCCGATCCGTATAATGCATAATAATGCCGAGGTACGATGGCCCGATCCGTATAATGCATAATAATGCCGAGGTACGACGACCCGATCTGTATAATGCATAATAATGCCGAGGTACGACGGCCCGATCCGTATAATGCATAATCTGTCGTGGAACATACGACCCAATCCTTACATAGCAAAATGTGCCGAGGTACGTCCGGCCCGATCCATATATATATCATAATGCATATACGTGCACGCAAAACTCTATAACATATCAAATATCCCTCAACCATTATCGTAAAGTATGCCCAAGAACCCCCAAGTTTAGGAGCTTATATATCCAATCACTATTCAGTCTATAGAAGGCTCGAGGGTCGTAGTTTAACTACTTTAAGGCCCTTAGCATTTAGGAGTGAACTCGATTCACGAGTTATACTCAGAACTTACAACTGGAACTACCTCTACACTCAAATAATATCTTATTTCATTTACATTAAGACGTCCCATAAGAAATAAGCGATAGGCTCTACCTATATTACCTTTTATCATATAAAAGAATTAAACGGCAATAACTCAACTATTACAGGAGTTCTACAATCACGAAGTGTATAAGAATTATAAATTATACTCAGAACTTCATGAATGGAGTTATTCCCATGTTTCATATGTATAAACCATTCATAAATTATATGTAATACATGCCAAAAAAAGGAGGAATAGCTTTACATACACTACTTTTCAGCATATACAAGACTTACAAGTCCATAACTCAACTATCGCAGGAGTTCTAATATCTAGAAGTGAATAAGATTGATAAACCATACTCGGGGTTATATGAATGGAATTATTCTCACCTTACATACACAATTCACTTAAGACTAGAACATGCCAAAAGAAAAGAAGATAAGTTTTACATACTTATGCCGAAAACATGCCAACAGAAAGCTTCACATACCTTGTCTGAATTATTCCTTATCCTTCTTGTCTCACCGTCCTTTGAACCTATTTAACATGAAAGTAGTATGAATATCAACCCCTTTTACTTTCCAGCACCCTAGGTTACATCTTAGTATTAATGGAATCTATTTCCTTAGTCATTTTCCCAACTAGTTCTGTTACTCGCTAAGGCGTCGACGAAAATTGGGCAGCACCTCCCATATAATGTTCCCTATCCAAATTTTCAATTAGGTACCTAATACCTACATCCAACCAAAAACAACAACCTACAGCAATTCACACCAACAATATACAACATAAACTCCAAACGACTTATTCAAAAATGCGGTAGCATAATAGGGTGTCTAGCCTTTATTTTGTAACGCCTTTTATTATACGGAACGAGGGGTCGTGTGGCTGAAATCAGTAGCATAAACACCCCCTTTAGAACGCGTTTAGGCCCTGCAACAATACATTACACCCCTGCAGAAACAACTTACAAGAACGACACTTTATTTCGACGACAATTCATTTCTAGCGACTCCAATTTAGTTTATTTCGGGCGTCAAATATATTTATCATATTTTCACATTTCCAGCCACTTACACAACATATAATACCCTCTATAACAACACCATAAACTCCAATTTAAAAGGAAAGGCCTTACCTTACATTAAACTTGTCAAACTCGCCAAAACTATCAAAACGCGAAATCTGGACAGCCCACGGTCTTATATTGTCGCTTAGTTTTGGAGGGGTAATTGAGGGAAACAGGATTTGTGGCCTCAATGAAAGTTATATACATGTGTATAAAGGTCACAAAAAATTTTGAATTACCCCTACAGAAATTTTGTACGAAAATATATGACCAAAATACTCACAGCTGTCCGTGTAGGATTTCCAAAGCAAAATCTGGCTAGCCGCTCCCCCATGCTTCACCACCATTTTTTGAGCAGAGAAAAGAAAGTATGGGTTGTAGAGTCTACATGAAAGTTGTATACCCATGAAATAGATTTCCAAAGCATCTTGAATCACTCAAAAATAGGACTTACACAAGGAGATATACTCGTATTACTAACTTGGCGTTTCTCCAAACCAGGGCTGCCTTTGCTTTCTTCTCCACGTTTTTCTCTCTATTGTTTTTCAAGTTTTTGGCTAAAAATGACTTAATAGTCATCCATACATAGATATATATCTTTTTGGAGAGTGACACATGTCATCCCCTAAGGGTGACACGTGTCACACCCTTAGGTAGCCACCTCAATTATGTAACTAATCCATGGTTGCCACGTGGAAGGTGGGGGGGTCCACCCCATGGTGTGTCACCTGCTGCCATGTGTCACTTTCATGTGATGCCATGTGTACCTATCACGTACTTCTATGTGTCAAGTAGGTGCGTCGTTTCCTTATTTCTCTTCCGTGGGTTTATAATTTCGTCGCACTTTAAGAGCCTATGTATTCCTTGCTACTTAGTCTCAACACGCACTCGAGTAGCTTAACTACGTAAGACCTCCAAGTTGGTAGTTTACGTGAGTCAATCGAGTGCTACGACTCATTTTTCGGCCTCCAACTCCTTTCGAATTTTTATAACCTTATTTCCAATCTTCCTTATTATGAAGCATTTCATTCTCCTTTCCTTGGAATTATTTGATAGCATTATAAACTATCCAACTCACATAACGACTTTTGAGAAACTTAAGAGCCTTTCCAGAAACTTGAGAAGCTTATGAAGCATTCTAAGGTACCAAAGTACGGGGTGTAACAGCTATCGACATTTCTCCAAGTGATAATCCTATGGAAAATCTGTCGATTTAAGCTCAATTATAAATTATTTATAGGTGTGTATAAGCTGAGTATATATAGTTTTTGTGATGCTTAGGATGTAAGAAACAATTTTCGTGAAGGAACCAAGGGCATTCAAACGTTCTTTGGAAAGGTTTGTTAAGGCAAAGCTTTGTCCATCCTTTTTGCATGAAAACAACAACAACAACCCAGTGAAATTCCACAACGCGGGGTCTGGCCATCCTTTTAGCATGAATTATGGGAAATTCCTAAAACGCCTAATGTGATATTCTACTATTCTATAGCTAGAAATACCTTCTGTGAAAGGCATTGGGATAGCAGCTGAAGTATTTTCATGATGCTATTAGGTTGATATTTCACTCGTTCGGCTAAATATGGTATTAGACATATTTATCTCATTTTTTCAGCGTTCTTGACCATATGTCCATATGTATGAATTCTTATTTATCTTTGGGTGGTATGACTTAAAAATATTATAAAAGACATTTAGTATTTGCAATCAGTCCTTCTTCCTCATTAAAGTGTATTTTAAAAACATTAAAGTAACACGTCAATTTTCAAAAATCTCAAATATAATTTTTATGTTTATACTACTAAAACACTTGATTTTTAAAAAAGGATAATTACGTCATATGACCATTCGACAAAAGTAATTGCCAAAAAAATAGTCATTCGTTGTATAGGCATGTATAGTCAGTGTATATTTCATGTATAGTCAAGCTATATTCAGTTTTTGAGTGTCTCATAATGTATATTCAGTGTATAGCTCATTCATAAGTAATCTATATTGTATAGTCAATCTATAATCACTGTATATTTCCTATGATTTTGGCTATTTTTTATGTAAATAAAAATGTTTATATTTGTTGTAAACTAATTAGTTTATTGTATATATTTGAAACAGTCTTTTTTAAAAATACTTTTTTTACTAATTATCAAGGAACCAGGTATAAGAACTAAGCGAAGCACTTTAAGCTCCTTATGAACATCTTCATGGTAAAGTTATCTTTCTAAAAAGTCGAGTTAAGTTTTTAAGCTTATTTAAAAACAATGAGGTTCCACGAGACATTTGTATGTTATACGAAAGTAATTATGAGATTATGAGAATAAGAGTACTAATGAGCCAAGATTGGCTAAATTTTTGTTATGGTCTAATATGTACATTCAAAGTTCATATCATACATTGCATATTATGCATGGTGTTACACCCCACACTTTTAAACTCGAAATGTCTTATAAGTTCCTTAGACATTATCATGTGATCTGGATACGCTACGACACTATCAAATGATTCTAAGGAAGGGAGAATGTGATACCCCATAGTAGAGAAGGTGGGAAATAGAGTCATAAGAATCCGGAAGAAATTGGAGGCCGAGTGATGAGTCGTAGGACTCGACTTACCTACGTAAGCTACTAACTTAGAAGTATTATATACTTGAGCTACTTGAGGACATACCAAGCTTACATAGCACGTATTACATAGGCTCCTAAAATAGGACAAGATTACGAACCCACGAGGAAGGGGAAACGACGACACGTGGCAGCCAATGGAGGAGTAACAAGTGGAAGCACCTCAAGCAAGCAAGTGACCCACCTGCTTGGGGTCAAGTAGGTAACCCAACAGCTTGGGGGAGGTGGACCCCACGCCACATGGCAGCCCCTTATTGGCAGCATGTATGTGTTGGCCCAATGGGGGCCGAACACGTGTCACCCTTAGGGGATGACATGTGTCAGCCCCTAAGGCAACATATATCTATATTTTAAGTGACTCTTAGTCACATTTTCTTTCCAAAACAGCATCGAAAATGGAAGGAAAAACGTGAGAAGAGAAAAGGAGGCAATCATGGTTTAGAAGAAACTAAGGTAGGTTTCTAACTTTCTCTCTGAAAATTAATTATCTACGGTGTTACTAAACCACGTGGAGATGTATATATGTATCTTACGATGTCTACGGAACCATAACTTCACCTTTACACTTGGAACAAACAAGAAAAAGCTAAAGGAAAATGTTGGAGACAAGGAAAGGAGGGCTACGAGTTTGGGGGCTGCCAAGGTAAGCCTCTGAGTTTTATTATGTGAATTAATTATTTGAGGTGTCCCATGGTTATATAATAGTATTTTATAACCAAAAATTCCAATTTAGGTAAGCGGAGAAGGGATATAAACAGCCCGCTTAATTTCAGCACGTTTGGAGAAGTTCCGAGTTGCAATTTGGCAGTTTTGGCCAATTTTGGGTAAGGTAAGGTTTCTGCTCTTAATTTGGAGTTTATGGTATTGTTAAGAGGTTTATTATATGTTGCTTAAGTAGCTGGAAATGTGAAAACATCATAGAGATGCTTGACGTTCGTAATAAACTAAGTTGGAGTCGTTATAGTTGAATTGTCGTTGAAGTAAAGGGTTGTGCTTGTGAGGTGCTACTGCATGGGTGTGGTGTTTTGTTGCAGGGATTAAATTTTTTATAAAAGGGGTAGGTGTTCTGATGGTTGCAACCACACGACCCCTCATTTCGTATAGCTAGACACCATATTTTGATATCGTAATTTTGAGCGAGTCGTTTGGAGCTTATATTGTATATTGTTGGTGTGAATTGCTTAAACATATGCTATAGGTTGTTGTTGTTGGTTGGCTGTAGTGTTTAGTGATCTAATTGGAAATTTGGATAGGGCACATTATAGGGGAGGTGCTGCCCAATTTTTGTTAACACCTTAACTAATTAAAGAACTAGTTGAGGAGACGAACAAGGTAATAGGTTCCATGAATACTAAGGTCTAACATAAGATGCTGGAAAGTTAAGAGTGGTTGATATTCGTATTATTTTCATGTTGAATAGGTTCAAAGAACGACGAGGAAAACAAGATAAATAGTAACTCATAAGAGGTATGTGAAGCTCTCTCTTGGCATATTTTTGACATAGGTATGTAAAGCCTATCTTTTCTCTTCCTTTTGGCATGTCTTAGATATAGGCTATGGATGGTGAAAGCTTCGGGGGAATTTCACTCTTAGGTTCTGAAGATGACTTCAGGACTCTAAATCACTTCTAGATGTTAAGACTTTTAAAGTAGTTAAACTCCTACTCCTCGACTCTCCTATATGACTGTATAACAATTGATTTGACTAAGCTCTTTTTTGTAAAAAAATAAAAGATCTAAGATAACCAATGCTCGGACTTCTATAAGATATTTCATACTGGTATAAGTTTAAAATTTGCAAAACTCTCTTTTACATAGTCCTTAGTGACATTTAGAGGGTATACGTCAGATATTTTCTGCCTTGATCTCCAGGGATGATTCACTTGATGACTTCATTGAGTCTCCGATAATGATTTAAACTGTATTTTGTTTCTCACTACTCTAATCATGTATACTGTAACACTTCTTTCATCACGCCCGGGCCGAGAATAGTGATCGTGCACAATTCCACTGCATTGTTCATTGCGCCGTCACTAGAGGGTCGGGTACGTATGTATATATATGATGATGTGATGATATGTTGTAATAAGGAGGTGATGGTACTACAGATATGATTCATCGGATCCTTGATAGGGCCGGCTATATTGAAAATTTGAGCATGCATGGTTTTACTTTTCCAGGTACAGGTTTCTGATTTGATATTTTATCCCCTACTTCTCTATTTCAGATATGCCTCTAGTCGTATTGTGTTATGTTTTACATACTCAGTACATATATCGTACTGACTCCCTTTTCTCGGGGGGGCTGCATTTTATGTCCATAGGTACAAGTACAGGTTTTGGGAGTCCATCATCTTAGGATCCCTCTCAACTCAGCTTGAAGAGGCTCCACTGTATCGAAGCCTAGGTTTTGTCATTGGCCGTTGATGTATAGTATTGTTTTGTTATTCATGGGTACGGTGGGGGCCCTGTCCAGCCATATGTTGTTATTTATATTGTTAGAGGTCTGCAGACATGTATATGTGAATTGTGTGTATCAGTTTGATTCAACTGGGTCTACATGATGTATGGTATATGTTATTATGTTATGGCAACCTTGTCGGCTTTCATGCCCTTTCATGTTACGATACAAATGAAAAGGGCTACAGGTTTATGAAAATATTATCGCCCAATGGGGCTCTATTACATAATATTATTTTATTTACAGTTCAATTTGACCTCAACTGATAGTTAGGTATACGGGGGGTCCAGTTCAGACCCTAGTCACGGCCTACAGGGTTGGGTCGTGATAGAAGTAGTATCAGAGCAGTTCGTCCTTGGATTATCTGTAGAGTATGTCTAGTAGAATCTTGTGTATTGATGTGTTGCGTGCCACATCTATAAACAGGAGGCTATAGGACATTTAAGATGTTACCTCTCTTTTACATCTGAGATCAAGCTATAGATCCGAGTCATAGTACAATTCTTTATACTAACCTTGGATCTTAACAGAAGGACGAAACCAACAGAAGGAAGTAATTGATGAGATGGGAAGTTACGAAGCACGCAGGTAAGTAAAGTAATGGCCCAAAAGATATTTGTTGGGTAAGGTATTGACACGTGATTAAAATGTAAAGTTGAAACCTGACAGGAAAGCAGACAAAAAGTGCAACAGATGCAGTTTGAAGTTGGACATACAAGGTAAGTCCATTACTTTCATACTATTATTAACGTTGAAAGACCTATGTGGCTACGATATGAGATGATATTGAAAGCCATGTGTGGTTGTGATATAATATAAATATATATATGTGTTGGCCCTATGAGGCATTGTTGGTTTTTTTGCGTGCAGGTTGTCGGATAGTAAGAAGTGTAGAGGAAACTCTATCGAAATTTTCCCAGAACAAGAAAAAGGGAATAAAATATAGCTTTATAACATGTCTTGGAAATTGATACCGAGCACCCATATTATGCTAAATTAAAGATGTAAGAGGTACCCTCCCAGTCAGAGATAAGGGACACCCTTTTTACTTGAGAAAGTTTATTTCGGAGAAACAAAAGTCTGTATGAGCAGTACAGTTCAGACCACAGTATCTCCAGCCATAGTTGTGCTGTAGAAAAAAAGAGAAGCTCAGGTTGAAAGGGAACATGTCCAGTAATTGAGCTTCACTCATTTTCAAAGTACCAAGCCCCAACTCCTAATTGTAAATTAGATAAGTTGTTCATAACTCGAGGATAAACTCGGATTGAGACCAGGTAGGTCAAGTATTAAAAAAAGTAATGTGATGTTTTAGAGATTTTGATTTCTTCCAACAATGGTTGAAAAATGGGTTATGATAACAGTTTATAGTTCTCCACCGACTAATTCGAGAAAGAGCTTCGGGCAGAAGCACCTCAAAGAGATGTTAGGAACTGAATATATGTAATGCCCCTAATAATTTAAGTTAATTTTCACATTAAAGTGGATATTTCTTGATGATATAATCATCTACTACCTACTCGAATTTTTTTATGTGAATAAAAAAAATTGTTTCATTAAATTGTGACAGTTTTATGAAGGATTGTCTTAGAGTAGTTTAGTCAATGTACATGATATTATAAATATATATATATATATAAACATATCCTTCTAATAATGGTAATCAAGGTGGGATTGATAGTTGTTTTTTTAAAAAACAAAATGACAAAGTTGGGTAGCCGCTCAACTTTTCAGCGACATTAAGTGATGGATATCACTTCTACATAATCTCATAATGAATCTCCACTAAGAGGTTCACTTATTTTAGAATAAAGGATATTTATAAGTCATTGACAATAAGTTATTTCACCAAAAAAGCTGAAGAACAACCTATTCCTTTAGCTGGAACTCAAGATACACTCTACATCTTGGTAAGTGTTCAAATCCCCTTTTTGGGACTGTTTAGCTAGTAGTAATTATTGAATATCTCATTGTGTAGGTCTTTGATTTTAACAAATAAATATGTTTTGGAAAGCTAACGAACTTAACTATAACTCTTACATTTATGGTAGAGACTAGATTTGATGTTATGAAGTCGAAATAAAAGGATGAAACTTAAGACACGTTTTGTTTACATTCTTAATTTGCAAAATCCGTCATGTGTACCTGTTATTGTTTTGATGATATCTTTCTGTACAAAATGAGTTTTGTGTTGATTTATTTTGAGTTGCAAACTTAATACATATATGTACACGTTTTGTGAAGGACATAAAGTCTAGTTTTGCCATTTTCAGTTTCCAAAATTTGATACAATCGGACAAGTATATCTATCCAGATTCATGATTTTCAAAATATGTCATGTGTACCTGTTAGTAATTTGATGATATCTTTTTGTACAAAATGAGTTTTCCATTGATTTATTTTGGTTTGAAAACTTAAGACATATATCTACAAGTTTTTTCAAGGACATAAAGTCCATTTTTTTCGTTTTCAGTTTCCAAATTTAGATACAACCGGACAAGTATATCTGTCCAGATTCTTGATTTTCAAAATCTGTCATGTGTACCTGTTAGTGTTTTCATGATATCTTTTTGTACAAAATGAGTTTTTCTTTGATTCATTTTGGGTTTCAAACGTAAGACATAGATCTAAAATTTTTAAGAAGGGAATAAAGTTCAATTTTGTTGTTTAGATTCAACCTGTGGTTCTTGGCTTTCTGAATTTACTGTTTTGGTAACATAATTCGGGTCGAAATATTCTAGGCTTATTTGTAATAATAAATATTGTTTTATGTCAATATTATAGATATTCTGGAAAGTTAAATAAGTCATTTAATGATATTTTTAACGTTGTTTATATCGTGTGCAAGTTGAGGAACTTGAGACATTTAACGGCCTACGGTTTGAACTTTTGAAGTTGTGTTGGATTGTTGGATTGTTGTATACTAAAACGCTGAGGTTTGTGTATAAATTCTTGTTACCTGCTAATATATTGAAAGCCTATCTTAGTATGCTGTTATTTTCTTGAAATATGTCTTGACATGTTGGTATATTGGGAAATTGCAAGATACTTGTTTAACTCGCCCACTTGTACGGATTGCTTGAGCACTTGACATTCTTATGGACTTTATCCTTCTTGTGGCTGTGACTTTGTAACCCTTGGCATGCCTCTTGTTTCGGACCCTTTGCCATCTTGATTATAGATTTTTAGTTCATCTTAAGTATGGAAGTTGTCCATTTTAAGTATGAATTAGGAAGCCATTTTTAATATGGTTCTTGGTTCTCTTGATTATTGGGTCTTTACCCTTCTTGATATAGGGCTCCGTTCCTTTTTGATACTTGATCATGTTTGGTGTGACGGCATGACGTACATATTGGGCGAAACTTGATGTTAAATCTTGTAAATATGCTTACATGAATTATTGACACTTAACCTTTTACACATCAAAGTTGATAGTCATGATATATTTGTTGTCTTGATTTATTTATGATGTGTAAATTTGTGCTGCCCACGACTTGAGAAAATAAGTTGAAGAACCCAAAGACTTCAAACTTGTAGGTTTGCACCACTAAGCTTTATGCTTAGCGATAATTGTTTCTATCATAGAAAATGTCCGAGAAGATGCTTGAGGTTGGCCATTGGAGATAAAGTTTTGGGATATTTAAGGGAGATCACATTTACATATAGGCATCTATATTTTGTAATATTTTGAGACGTGTATACGATTATGGATTGCTTGTGTAGTTGTATTTAGATACGTATTTTTGAGAGTTGTAACGTAAAGATTGTTGCTTGTTTTATAAATTATAAGGTATGTACATTTCTAAGTATTATGAAGCACTAAATTTATCCTTTGGTGTTGGAATATTTGAATGAAGCATAAATTGTCTTAATACATGATTGTCTCGGAAGCTATTTTTTAAAAAAAACTATTTTGAGAAGTCGTCCGTCCTAAATTAGAATTTTTATTTAATTTAATTGAGATGAAAAAAAAAAAATTAAGTTGGCTAACAACTTACACCTTTCACTAATTTTTTTTGATTATATAAATGGGCCTTACATAATTTTTTTTTGTGTCACGAATTTAATATATATTTTATTTGTAGTAGCATCCTCGTTGGAGGGTCGCTACAAGTATTGATATCAGAGCCTAGGTTTGTGGTTCTAGGAATTCTTATGTGATTTGTCTACACACTCATTTTTTTAAGGTTTGAACTATATTATTTGATCGCTATAGAGTAAATAATATATTTAATGCATATAAGTTGCACATGCATCATGTACATATCCCTAATGCAATGTGATTTTCACTTTTGAAGGAGTTGAGTTATGGCCTCTTCTTCTCATAGACCTACGGAAACTGCTCGTGAAGACACAGGTGACTCTTATTCCCAACTTCATACATTAGAAGAGGTTGGCGAACAGTCTCCGGGTCAATATATTCCCCATACTAGTAGGTCTGGTGTAGGAAATCAACAAGGAGTAAGAGCCGGTCCACATTCTCACATAGGCCTGGTACTCACGTTATTAACCCTCATTTCCAATAGTTGGCTGAATTCTTTCACCGTATGGCTGAAATGATGCATAATCCCCATGGGTTAAACTGTGAGAAAATGAGGAAAATGGGTGGAGTTGAATTTGAAGGCATAATTGATCCCACAGATGCTAAACAATGGCTTGAGCACATAGAGAGGGTGTTTGAGCATCTGCAGTTTTCAGATATTGCCAAATTCAAGTATGCCATCTCATTATTGTAGAAGGATGCTTATTACTGGTGGGTAAGTATGCCAAATGCAAAAGCAAAACCTCCAGTTCTTACTTGGGACGATTTTGTTAAAGAATTTCATATGAAGTATGTCCTGACTACTTATTGTGATGCTAAGAAAAAAAGAGTTTTTGAATCTAAGGCAACGAGGCATGTCTATTGTTGAGTATCAACAAAAGTTTCTTAGACTCTCTCGTTATGCTGCGGGCATTATCACCGATGAAAAAGATAAATGCAGGAGGTTTGAAGATGGCCTAAACGATTCCATCAAAAAGAATGTGGCAATCCTGCAACATGAGAACTTTTGTAAATTAGTTTCTGCTGCTTTCACTTGGGAAAGACTTGATAAGGAAGAAGCTAGTAGACATGAGAATAGATTCTGAAAACCTAGGTTAGATTTTGGAAGTCCATCCAAGAAGGGAAGGTTTGATGATTCTAAGGCTGGTAGGGCCAACAAGTCAAATCAACAGAAACAAAATAGACTAGATTTTTCTACAGCTAGTACTCCGAGTTATAGCCAAGGCAAGATGCGCGTTCCCACTTATGCAGAATGTGGAAAGAATCATTATGGTGCTTGTAGGAGAGCATCGGGTGCTTGTTTTAATTGTGGGAGCTTTAATCATAAAGTGAAGGACTGTCCTAACCCTACTAATGTTCCTCTGTTTCACACTGAGGGCTCAATTCAAAAGTCTTCTAATAATCCTTCTCAAACCAATAGAGGTGCAAGCCCTAAAAACAACCAAGCAGCGGGGGCAAGTGGAGCAAATTAAGCTAGTGGGTCAAGAGCTACTGCACGAGCTTATGCTATGAGGCAGAGAGATGATAAAGAGGGATAGGACATGGTTGTCGATAAATTTCACTTATACGGCTTATTTTTGTTTACACTATTTGATCCTGGCTCTACACATTCTTATATTTGTTCATCACTTGTTCTTCCTGAAAATGTGAAATCTGTGAGACTTAACTTTGACGTTCTGGTTGAAATTCCTTTGGGTTACCAAGTAGTTTGTAATCGAATTTACCGAGATTGTCCCTTCATGATTAAAAACTTGATCTGTCCTAGTGATTTGATTGAAATACTTTTCCACGATTTTGATATTATTATCGGTATGGATTGGCTTTATAAATATCATGCAATTGTGGATTGTAGGTCTAAACATGTGGCTTTTAAGGACCCTGCATTTTCACACATTATTGTACACGATGAAAGATCATTGTCATCTAATATTATTTCTGCGACCTTAGCAAGAAAGATAATTCATCAAGGTTGTAGTGCATATCTTGCTCACATAATTGATACTCATGTGGAGAGTCCTGGTCTTAAAGATATACCTATTATGTGTGACTTTCCTGAAGTGTTTCTAGAAAATCTTCCTGGGTTGCCACCAGAAAGAGAAGTTGAATTTTTGATTGAGCTCATTCCTGGATCTACTCCAATTTCTATCACTCCTTATAGAATGGCACCAGCAGAATTAAGGGAATTGAAAACTCAATTGCAAGAACTTCTTGAGAAAGGTTTTATTCGTCCAAGTGTTTCTTCTTAGGAAGCCCCTGTGCTATTTGTGAAGAAGAAAGATGGTACTCTTAGACTTTGCATTGACTATAGACAGTTGAACAAAATAACAATCAAGAATAGATATCCACTACCAAGGATTGATGATTTGTTTGACCAGCTGAAGGGTGCCAATTTGTTCTCAAAGATTGATTTAAGGTCTGGATATCACCAACTGCGTGTTAGAAAGGAAGATGTTCCAAAAATTGCTTTTAGAACTTGATACGGTCATTATGAATTCTTAGTGATGCCATTCAGATTGATTAATGCTCCTGCAATATTCATGGATTTAATGAATCGAATATTTAGGCCTTACCTTGATCAATTTGTGGTGGTCTTTATAGATGATATTTTAATATATTCCAAGAGTAAGGAAGAGCATGATAAACATCTTCGGATTGTTTTGCAAACTTTGAAGTAGAAGGAACTTTATGCTAAACTTTCAAAGTGTGAATTTTGGCTTAATGAAGTGACTTTCCTGGGACATGTTGTGTCAGCCGAAGGGGTGAAGGTGGATTCTAGTAAAATTGAAGCAATTGTGGAATGGAAAACTCCTAAGAGACCTATTGAGGTAAGAAGTTTCTTGGGTTTAGCAGGATACTATAGGAGGTTTGTGAAAGTCTTCTCCATTATAGCTTCTCCTTTGACTGGACTTTTGAAGAAGGAAGTGAAGTTTACTTGGGATAAAAAGTGCCAAAAGAGCTTTGAGAAGCTTAAATCCTTATTGACACAAGCTCCTATACTCACTCTACCAATTGAAGGAAAAGAGTATGTTATATATAGTGATGCTTCTCATCATGGCTTGGGATGTGTCTTGATGCAAGAAGGGAAAGTGGTTTCGTATGCCTCCCAAAAATTGAAACCATTCGGGTCAGGCCCAATACCCACGAAATTAATCTAAATTCTATGTCTTCCTTCATAGTTTAGACTAAGAAAATATCCAGAAAAATTTCTAGAGAGAGAGAGAGGGGAAGTTCTTGAGAGAAAAACCAAATCCGACCAAAATTCGAGTCCCAAAATCCGAAGCTCATGAAGAGAAAATTGTTGTACGTCGCGTTGGCTTCAATTTGAGCTAGAAATCAGCCAATAAGGAGAAGATTTTATGTGGTGCTGCAAATTTAAGGTAATATTAAAGTCTCCTTTTCATTGTTAACAAGTTTAGTTAGAGTTTTAACGGATTAGAATGGAGAAAATAGTATTATAAACTAGTTTGGTGATTTGTTGAGAGTTATGGGTTAAGGGGTTGTTTTAGGTAGATTAAATAGATGGAATTATCTTAGTGATGATGTATAATAATGGTTGATATTGTTTTGATGTTGTTGATGAGTTGTTGTTCTTGAATTTGGAGGAAAAAGGTGTATGAAGATTGTGATTGTTCAAACCCGTTTTTGGAATTGAGTAGCTGGTAGTAATTCTGGAATATCTCATTGTGTAGACCTTCAATTTTATATATTAAACATGTTTTGGAAAGATAATACACGTACCTACAACTCTTATGTTTATGTCTTAGTCTATATCTGCTGTTATTAGGTCGAAAACTGAGCATGAATCATAAAACAAATTCTGTCCAGATTCTGGATTGAAAAATCCTTCATGTATAGCTGTTCGTACTTTGATCATATCTCTTTGTAGAAAATGATTTTTGAGTTGATTTCTTTTGCATTGGAAACTTAAGACAGAGATATAAATGTTTCATGAAGGTCATAAAGTCCAGTTTTGCCGTTTTCATTTTCAAAATTTAGATACAACGTGAGGTACTTGACTTTCCGAATTTACTGCTTTGGTAACATGAGTCGGGTGGAAATATTCTAAGCTTATTGTCAATAATAAATCTTATTTTGTGTCAATATTTTGGATTGTTGATGTTGATTGATGATTATATGGCTGGTTTGAAAGTGGGAAAAGTGAGCGGTATAGGGGAGGTGCTGTCCAATTTTTTTTAGAAATAACCTACTAACGATAGACTATGTTTTATTCTTGTCCATAGCTTAACCATAGTGCTTAACGTTTTAATATAGGTTGAGACAATATTGGACAACATATACGTATAAACGCTAAAGGTATGTAAAGTTAACATTTTCTTCTTTTGGCATGATCCATATGAAACGAAGGAATGACGTATGCTTAAATTCCAAAGAAACTCTTATTCGTAGATATACTCGGATGGCTACCGTTCTTGATTTTCAAAATTTATATTGTTATGTCTTGACTCATGTGTATGATTCCAGCCATCCTAGTTGGTATAACTCATGTTGTGGTATAATTCATATTTTACTATAATCCATAATTGGTGTGATTCATAATGACTATTGTCTTGGTTTTCAAATGATGGACTGTTTTGCTTATTCTATTAAGTCTCCGATAATGATCAAATTACACAAGGTTGCTAATGATACCTTATTCGTGCATATTGTTATGGTATTATTCACTGAGTCCTACGATAGGCCGGGTATGTTATCATGTATGGATTCCACTACATTATTCACCGAGTCCCTTACTAGAGGGTCGGGTACGTGATATGATAATATGATATTATGATAATATGACGATATGATTATGGCTCCGAGTCCCATAATGGGCCGGGTACGGTATCAGTGTACACTACTCTATTCACCGAGTCCCTTGCTAGAGGGCCGGGTATGGTATATATATATACATATGATGATATATTGATATAATTGTGACACCGAGTCCCATAACGGGTCAAGTACGATATATGATGATGATATGCATGTCTTCATTTTATAAGACACAGGTACAGTGATTTATTGATTATGATACTTGACTCCTGAATCTTTATTTCAGATGTGATCTCCTTCACGGTATTTTATGCTTTATATACTCAGTATATAGTTCGTACTGACCCCCTTTTGTTCGGGGGGCTGCATTTCATGCCTGCAGGTACAAATACTCATTTTGGAGAGCCGCCAACTTAGGATTCTACTCAACGGGTTTGAAGTGCTCCATTGTCTCGGAGCCCGAACTTTGGGTACTAATCCTTATAATGTATATATTTGTGTATTTAGGGGTACGACGGGGCCCTGTCCCGTCATATGCTATTGTTAATCCTCTTAGAGGTCTGTAGACATATGAGTGGGTTGTATATAGATGTTGTCTGGTGTACTAGTATGACTTATGTTTTTGGACATTTACATTCAGAATGGAAGCCTTGTCGGCTTACAGATTATGTTATCTTATTTTTGACAATTAAGACTCCCCAAGAAATAGGTGATTTTGGTATATATATAAGTAACAGTTTGAGACGACGTGCTACCCATATAAATCTTATATCATGTTTAATTGCCGATTGACTATAGATAATAGGTGTGTATATGAGGGTCCAATTCGGACACTAGTCACGGCCTACGGGGCTAGGTCGTGACAAAAGTGGTATCAGAGCAGTTCATCCTCGGAGTGTCTACAGACCGTGTCTAGTAGAGTCCTGTTTATCGGTGTGTTGTGCACCACATCTATAAACAGGAGGCTACAGGACATTTAGGATGTTGTCTTTCTTTCATATCTAAGATCGTGCGATAGAGCCCAGCCATAGGACATGAAATTCCTTTTTTCTATCTTTTGATTTCAGCTGAAGAACAACATCGATAGAAGAAAGCGATTGATGATATTGGAAGCTACACAATATATGGGTAAGTGATGATGCGAAAGAGGTATGGTGGATAAGGTAAGCATATTGAAATATGATTGAAATGTAAAGTTGAAAATTGAAAGAAAAAGTAGACAGGAAAGTGTAACAGGTGTAGTTCGAGTCGGACATAAGAGGTAAGTTCATCATTTTCATACTGTTGTTGATATTGGGCGCCCTGTGTGGCTGCGATATGATATGAATATATATATATATATATATATATATATATATATATATATATATATATATATTGAACCTGTTAGGCATTGTTGGTATTTTCTATGTGCAGATTTTGGGATAGTAAGAAATACAGAGGAAACTCTGCCCAATTTTTTTTTTTTCAAAAAAAAATAGAAAAAAAAGAGAAAGTGGGACATAAGTTCATAATATATTTTGAAGGTTGATACCCATGAGGTAAATTTATTGTGTTGTAGTAAAAAGTTAAGAAATACCCCCACGTCATCATTAAGGGACACCATTCTTATTTGGGAAATTTTATTTCGGAGAAAGCCTATTTAGAATTGATTTGAATGAACCAAGATAACTCCAATCGCATGTTTGCCTTAAAAGAAGCTTATGTTGAGGGAAAAAACGTCTCATAATTAAGTTTTACTTCCATTGAGAAGTACAAGGCACTCAACAATTAGTTTGTGAATTAAATAATTCATTCAAAATTTAAGAATAAGCCTGGAGGTAAACCAGGTGCATCAAGCACTAAGAGGTCCGGTGGTGCTCGTTGGATTCTAGCTTCCTTTTGGTGGTGGTTGAAGAATGCCTTATGATAACATTTTATTAGTCCTTAACCAATTAATTGGAGATGGAACTGGTGAATGGAAAACATAAACTTGTGGAATATTCAGGATCATGTATTTCATGTGTTGTTCATGAAATGCTAGGATGATTCGAAAGGGGTTGTGATACTAAGGGATAATTTACAAAAAGGTTAAGTACGCTTACTCCACCGAGTATAATTGACCCTTAGTAAGAATCGTGAATAAGGTTAAAAAGTGTTACACTATGGGATTGAGTAAGAACAGAATATAATGTGAGTATGATGAGAATCGTTATGAAAATAAGTAAAGTCTAGCGGAAAAGTGACTAAAAGATATGATTTTGAGTAAGATTAAAAGTTAGTAATGGGTACACGATAATGGTGAAAGCGTATAAGGCATAAAGGAGTATTGTGTATATGTGACTTCACCTCGAAAAATAATGAGATCCTTAGATGATAGGAAATATAGATTTGCAAAAATAACGAATGTATTGTGAGTTTACTAGAGGAACATGTGATATCTATTGAGATAAAGATAGCGTTATAAGAATTTTTGGAACTCTGATCACTAGAATATAAGTGCTACCAAATAGAGAATTTGAAACGATTATAAACACTAGCTAATTACTGATTAGAATGAATGGAATATGGCTTTGAATGAATGGCTACATTAATTATATCATTTGAGTACCATTTATCAGACGAGATTTTGTACTATATATCGGGAATTCTCATCACCTTCTGATTGTGTTGAGGTTTCGTACATGGGTAATCTAAGTTATTGATGATATAAAGAAAGACATAGATAATGTATTGGAAAAGAATCGCATGAATTTGAAATTTGAAATGGGAACATAGAGTAGAATATAAATAGATAATGATATGGGTACACCCTAAAGGGGGGAAGTTGATGAGAAAAATATAAGTGTAAGATGAAATTAACTGACACTGCAACACGTTAAGGTGAACACCGAAACTTCATGTGAGATCCCATGGTGGAACAAGTTAGAAAAATTTGAAAGTCAGCAATAAATGGAAAAAAAAAACCAAGATGATATTTGAGACGGTGCTGAGAATTATTGGTAAAGATTGGATAGTGTGACATCAAAAGATGGATGATTATAAAAAGGAAGAATACAACAGGAGAATAGTAACAAGTAGCTTGAAGATATTATAAATGATAGCAAGGTTATACTGGATTAGAGGTTGAGATGTTGGCAACGTAATTATCGGCTAATAAGATTGGGATATACAAGTAGCAAAGGAGAGAAATCTCTCATATGGTAGAATATGAGAAAACTTAATAGTAAGTAAAGGAAGGGATGCAAGTATGACAAAATAGACAGCAAGTGAGTGTTAGTACAATAAGAAATTTAGAGCAGAATAAGCCAAGAGAAGGAAAGACTATGATTAGAATTGAATACACGTTGTACAAATTCTACAAGATTGGTTATGCAGCCTATGAATATTGGTATGCTAAGGGTGAGATCAAGTGATTACTTGATAAGAAGAATAAGAATTTAGTAACCACAATGCGATTGCAATATTCCGGATACATCAAAGAAAAGTATAAGATGGTTTGAGGCAAAACTATAGAGATATAATTAGTATTGGGGGCAAAAGTCATAGGTGAGTCCTGATATCAACTGAAAGAGGTAAGAGAAAATATAGGGACTGCATAAAGACTAACGTGGCGACGTTTAGGTATTTTCTGGGCTGATTTAAGCACCTACACATATTCGTATAAAGATTGCAATAGTATGTGTGGTAAGAGAAGTAAGAGGAAGTTAGAGTAATGGGGCAATAGAAAAGTTTGAGTCGAAAATAGAGAAATGACTCAAGATATTATGCCTAAAATATTGCCAGTTAGGGTAAAGGAAATTACGAAATGACTTAACCGAGACAATCAGAATAGGCGGGTTACTGTTTACTGGATGACGGTAAGGTCATAAGATGAAGGAACCTTAACACTAATTGATAACCAACCCAAAAGATCAAGATCAAGAGGTAAAAACAAATGATAGTTAAAGACCTTCAAGTGAAAGTCAGAAAGTTATACATGATGCCAAGGATTCCAGAATACGGATTGTCATAGTAGGGTAAAGAAAGAATATTGGAGTACCAAAATGTTACCCTGGTGAAATTTCAATTTACTAGTAGAACTTGGAGTGCGTTATAATGAATTAAAGCGAGTCGACAAACGGAGGAGGTCTATGAATGACATAATTAACTAAGAGAACACTTGAGAAAAATTTTGGGAAGCAATTAATATGGATTTTTTTTATAGGCTTACCTAGCACTCCACGGAAGTATGATTCCATATGGGTGATTGTAGATAGGCTGACAAAATCAACCCACTATCTTTCAGTTAGAACTACATATTCAATAGAGGACTATGCGAGGTTATTTATCAAAGAGATAGTAAGACTTCATGGGATTCCCATATCTATTATCTCAGACAGAAGGGCTCAATTTACAGCTAGCTTCTGGAGATCATTTCAGAAGGGATAGGGAACACAAATAAATCTTAGTACAATATTTCACCCTCAAACTGATGGGCAAGCTGAACGCACTATTCAGACGCTAGAAGATATGTTACAGGCCTGTATTATTGACTTTAGAGGTACCTGGGATGACCATTTGCCACTTATTGAGTTTGCCTATAATAACAGCTACCATTCTAGCATTCAGATGGCACCGTATGAGGCTTTATATGGCACGAAGTGCAGGTCACCTATTGGCTGGTTTGATGTTGGTGAGGCTAAGTTAATCGGACCCGATATGATTCAACAAGTTGTTGATAAGGTCAAGCTTATTCAGGAAAGGTTATTAGCAGCCCAAAGTCGACAGAAATCATATGCAGATAATCGACGTTGACCCTTAGAGATTCAGGTTAATGATTGGGTGTTTTTGGAAGGTGTCACCCATGAAGGGGTAATGAGATTCGGTAAGAAAGGAAAGCTTAGCCGCGATACATTGGCCCTTATTAGGTTATTCGTAGAATAGGCAAGGTTGCCTATGAGTTGGACCTACCATCTGATTTGGAAGCAGTGCACCATGTTTTTCACGTGTTGATGCTTCGCAAATGTATTGGTGATCCTTCGTGACGGAGGAGCTTTCTTACGAGGAAAACCCTATAGCTATACTTGATCGCCAAGTCAGAAGGTTACGTACTAAGGATGTGGCTTCCGTCAAAGTATTGTGGCGAAATAACAATAGAGAAGAGATGACCTGGGAAGCCGAGGATGAGATGAAGGATAAGTATCCTCACTTGTTTTCTACGCCTACAGGTAATCTAAACCTCTCGATTAATTATATTGATTGACATATGAAACTATTTGTTGTTGCAAAAAAAAAAGACTATTCCCCCAAATTTCTTATAAGACTTTATGAGGCGGGTTTAACATTCGAGGACGAATGTTCTAAAGGGGGGAAGAATGTTACATTCCGTATTTTTGCATTTTGGATTATTCGTAAGCTAACGATTATAAATTCAAGGACTTTTAATTTTGAATTTTAAAAGGACATGATTTGTTGTAGATGCCAAGTTATATGAATAATTTATGTGTAGTAAAATACATCTCAAAAAGGACCCTTAAGCCAAATCAAAATAGAAGCCATCAAATATGTTTTTCTTAAAGTTACGTTTCGGGTAAGCTGACTTCGGGAGGCCATAACCTCTTTATAATTTGAGAATTTGGGAAAACTCTCAACATAAAAGTTGTAGATAATTGAAATATCTTTCCAACCATAGGTTGTGGGACGAAATATGATATCAGAGTAATAAGATATAGACGTTTTAAGTCTGACAGGCCAAACTAAATAGTGAATTCGGCCCAACCCAATTCTAATTCGGGTCAGGCCCAATACCCACGAAATTAATCTAAATTCTATGTCTTCCTTCATAGTTTAGACTAAGAAAATATCCAGAAAAATTTCTAGAGAGAGAGAGAGGGGAAGTTCTTGAGAGAAAAACCAAATCCGACCAAAATTCGAGTCCCAAAATCCGAAGCTCATGAAGAGAAAATTGTTGTACGTCGCGTTGGCTTCAATTTGAGCTAGAAATCAGCCAATAAGGAGAAGATTTTATGTGGTGCTGCAAATTTAAGGTAATATTAAAGTCTCCTTTTCATTGTTAACAAGTTTAGTTAGAGTTTTAACGGATTAGAATGGAGAAAATAGTATTATAAACTAGTTTGGTGATTTGTTGAGAGTTATGGGTTAAGGGGTTGTTTTAGGTAGATTAAATAGATGGAATTATCTTAGTGATGATGTATAATAATGGTTGATATTGTTTTGATGTTGTTGATGAGTTGTTGTTCTTGAATTTGGAGGAAAAAGGTGTATGAAGATTGTGAATGTTCAAACCCGTTTTTGGAATTGAGTAGCTGGTAGTAATTCTGGAATATCTCATTGTGTAGACCTTCGATTTTATATATTAAACATGTTTTGGAAAGATAATACACGTACCTACAACTCTTATGTTTATGTCTTAGTCTATATCTGCTGTTAGTAGGTCGAAAACGGAGTATGAATCATAAGACAAATTCTGTCCAGATTCTGGATTGAAAAATCCTTCATGTATAGCTGTTCGTATTTTGATCATATCTCTTTGTAGAAAATGATTTTTGAGTTGATTTCTTTTGCATTGGAAACTTAAGACAGAGATATAAATGTTTCATGAAGGTCATAAAGTCCAGTTTTGCCGTTTTCATTTTCACAATTTAGATACAACGTGAGGTACTTGACTTTCCGAATTTACTGCTTTGGTAACATGAGTCGGGTGGAAATATTCTAAGCTTATTGTCAATAATAAATCTTATTTTGTGTCAATATTTTGGATTGTTGATGTTGATTGATGATTATATGGCTGGTTTGAAAGTGGGAAAAGTGAGCGGTATAGGGGAGGTGCTGTCCAATTTTTTTTAGAAATAACCTACTAACGATAGACTACGTTTTATTCTTGTCCATAGCTTAACCATAGTGCTTAACGTTTTAATATAGGTTGAGACAATATTGGACAACATATACGTATAAACGCTAAAGGTATGTAAAGTTAACATTTTCTTCTTTTGGCATGATCCATATGAAACGAAGGAATGATGTATGCTTAAATTCCAAAGAAACTCTTATTCGTAGATATACTCGGATGGCTACCGTTCTTGATTTTCAAAATTTATATTGTTATGTCTTGACTCATGTGTATGATTCCAGCCATCCTAGTTGGTATAACTCATGTTGTGGTATAATTCATATTTTAGTATAATCCATAATTGGTGTGATTCATAATGACTATTGTCTTTGTTTTAAAATGATGGACTGTTTTGCTTATTCTATTAAGTCTCCGATAATGATCAAATTACACAAGGTTGCTAATGATACCTTATTCGTGCATATTGTTATGGTATTATTCACCGAGTCCTACGATAGGCCGGGTATGTTATCATGTATGGATTCCACTACATTATTCACCGAGTCCCTTACTAGAGGGCCGGGTACGTGATATGATAATATGATATTATGATGATATAACGATATGATTATGGCACCGAGTCCCATAATGGGCCGGGTACGGTATCAGTGTACACTACTCTATTCACCGAGTCCCTTGCTAGAGGGCCGGGTATGGTATATATATATACATATGACGATATATTGATATAATTGTGACACCGAGTCCCATAACGGGTCAGATACGATATATGATGATGATATGCATGTCTTCATTTTATAAGACACAGGTACACTGATTTATTGATTATGATACTTGACTCCTGAATCTTTATTTCAGATGTGATCTCCTTTACGGTATTTTATGCTTTATATACTCAGTACATAGTTCGTACTGACCCCCTTTTGTTCGGGGGGCTGCATTTCATGCCTGCAGGTACAAATACTCATTTTGGAGAGCCGCCAACTTAGGATTCTACTCAACGGGTTTAAAGTGCTCCATTGTATCGGAGCCCGAACTTTTGGTACTAATCCTTATAATGTATATATTTGTGTATTTAGGGGTACGACGGGGCCCTGTCCCGTCATATGCTATTGTTAATCCTCTTAGAGGTCTGTAGACATATGAGTGGGTTGTATATAGATGTTGTCCGGTGTACTAGTATGACTTATGTTTTTGGACGTTTACATTCAGAATGGAAGCCTTGTCGGCTTACATATTATGTTATCTTATTTTTGAAAATTAAGACTCCCCAAGAAATAGGTGATTTTGGTATATATATAAGTAACAGTTTGAGACGACGTGCTACCCCATATAAATCTTATATCATGTTTAATTGCCGAATTGGACCCTCATATATACACCTATTATCTATAGTCAATCGGCAATTAAACATGATATAAGATTTATATGGGCAGCACGTCGTCTCAAACTGTTACTTATATATATACCAAAATCACCTATTTCTTGGGGAGTCTTAATTGTCAAAAATAAGATAACATAATATGTAAGCCGACAAGGCTTCCATTCTGAATGTAAACGTCCAAAAACATAAGTCATACTAGTACACCGGACAACATCTATATACAACCCACTCATATGTCTACAAACCTCTAAGAGGATTAACAATAGCATATGACGGGACAGGGCCCCGTCGTACCCCTAAATACACAAATATATACATTATAAGGATTAGTACCCAAAGTTCGGGCTCCGAGACAATGGAGCACTTCAAACCCGTTGAGTAGAATCCTAAGTTGGCGGCTCTCCAAAATGAGTATTTGTACCTGCAGGTATGAAATGCAGCCCCCCAAACAAAAGGGGGTCAGTACGAACTATGTACTGAGTATATAAAGCATAAAATACCGTAAAGGAGATCACATCTGAAATAAAGATTCAGGAGTCAAGTATCATAATCAATAAATCACTGTACCTTTGTCTTATAAAATGAAGACATGCATATCATCATCATATATCGTACCTGACCCGTTATGGGACTCGGTGTCACAATTATATCAATATATCGTCATATGTATATATATATACCATACCCAGCCCTCTAGCAAGGGACTCGGTGAGTAGAGTAGTGTACACTGATACCGTACCCGGCCCATTATGGGACTCGGTGCTATAATCATATCGTCATATCATCATAATATCATATTATCATATCACGTACCCGGCCCTCTAGTAAGGGACTCGGTGAATAATGTAGTGGAATCCATACATGATAACATACCCGGCCTATCGTAGGACTCAGTGAATAATACCATAACAATATGCACGAATAAGGTATCATTAGCAACCTTGTGAAATTTGATCATTATCGGAGACTTAATAGAATAAGCAAAACAGTCCATCATTTGAAAACCAAGACAATAGTCATTATGAATCACACCAATTATGGATTATACTAAAATATGAATTATACCACAACATGAGTTATACCAACTAGGATGGCTGGAATCATACACATGAGTCAAGACATAACAATATAAATTTTGAAAATCAAGAACGGTAGCCATCCGAGTATATCTACGAATATGAGTTTCTTTGGAATTTAAGCATACGTCATTCCTTCGTTTCATATGGATTATGCCAAAAGAAGAAAATGTTAACTTTACATACCTTTAGCGTTTATATGTATATGTTGTCCAATATTGTCTCAACCTATAATAAAACGTTAAGCACTATAGTTAAGCTATGGACAAGAATAAAACGTAGTCTATCGTTAGTAGGTTATTTCTAAAAAAAATTGGACAGCACCTCCCCTATACCGCTCACTTTTCCCACTTTTAAACCAGCCATATAATCATCAATCAACATCAACAATCCAAAATATTAACACAAAATAAGATTTATTATTGACAATAAGCTTAGAATATTTCCACCTGACTCATGTTACCAAAGCAGTAAATTCAGAAAGTCAAGTACCTCACGTTGTATCTAAATTTTGAAACTCATGACCTTGAGCTCGCTGCTATAGTGTTTGCCTTGAAAATTTGGAGGCATTACTTATATGGCGAAAAGTGTCACATATTTACTGATCACAAGATTTTAAAGTACTTGGGTAAACAGAAAGAGTTGAATTTGAGGCAACGTAGATGGATTGAACTCATTAAAGATTACGACTGTACCATTGACTATCATCCTGGTAAAGCCAATGTAGTTGCGGATGCTCTAAGTCGTAAAGCCTTTGCTAGTTTATCTATTAATACTTTGACTTCATTTCTTGACTTACGAGTCATGAATGCTTGTCTTGCATTTAATTCTGATGGCTTTATTGTTGCTAGGTTACAAGTCAAGCCAGTTCTACTTGAACAAGTGAAAGAAGCATAACAGTTAGATGAGAAGCTTGTGAAATTGATCAAAGAAGTTCGAACTGGAGAAAAGCTTGATTTTACCTTAGGGTAGGATGGTGCTCTATTTTATCATAATAGGTTATGTGTTCCAAAGGATGATAACTTGAGGAAAGAAATTTTGAATGAAGCACATACGTCACCATATGCAATGCATCCTAGAGGTACCAAAATATACCAAACCATCAAAGAACACTATTGGTGGAATGGTATAAAAAAGGACATTTCAGAATATATTTCTAAATGCTTAGCTTGTCAACAGATAAAGGCCGAGCATCAAGTCGCAACAGGATTATTACAACCCCTATCAATACCTAAGTGGAAATGGGAAAGAGTAACCATGGACATTGTTTCTGGGCTTCCACGTACCCAAAGAAATCATGATGCAATTTGGGTTATAGTTTATAGGCTCACTAAAAGTGCTCATTTCTTGGCCATCAGAATGGAGTACCCACTTGAACGTTTAGCAGAATTGTACGTTAATAAAATTGTGAGGTTACATGAAGTTCCTGTTTCTATTGTTTCTGACCGAGACCCAAGGTTTACATCTAGATTCTGGACTAGCTTGCAAGAAGCTTTAGGAACTAGGTTGAACTTTAGTACATCTTTTCATCCTCAGACAAATGGCCAATCCGAGAGGGTGATTTAAATCTTGGAAGATATGCTTCGAGCTTGCATTATGGAATTTGAAGGTAGTTGGGACAGACACCTAGCCTTGGTAGAATTCGCTTATAACAATAGCTACCAATCAAGCATTGGCATGCCACCCTACGAAGCCTTATATGGGAGGAAGTGTAGAACTCCTCTTTGCTGGAGTGAAGTTGGTGAACGAAAACTCGTTGGTCCTGAGATTGTGCAACAAATTGATGATAAGGTAAAAGTCATCAAGGACCATCTAAAAATGGCTTCGGATAGACAAAAGTCATATGCTGACCTGAAAAGGCATGAAATTGAGCATCAAGTTGGCGATAAAGTATTTTTAAAGGTTTCTCCATGGAAAAAGATTATGAGATTTGGCCAAAAAAGAAAACTTAGTCTTCGATTTATCGGGCCTTATGAGATACTAGAAAGAGTGGGACCAATTGCATATAAATTAGCTTTGCCGCCTGAGTTGGACAAAATCCACAATGTATTCCACATTTTTATGCTTAGAAGATATCGTTCTGATCCATCTCATGTTATTCCAGTAGAATCTATTGAGGTTAATCTAGATTTGTCGTATAATGAAGAACCCATCCTGATTCAAGCTCGTGAAATGAAGCAACTTAGAAATAAGAGAATTCCCTTAGTAAAGGTACTTTGGAGGAACCATTCTGGAAGAGAAGCCACCTTAGAGCGAGAAGAAGACATGAGGACCCAATATCCATACTTGTTCCAGGACTAAAACAAGGTAAATTTCGAGACAAAATTTCTTAAGGGGGAGAGAGTTGTAACGCCCCTAATAATTTAAGTTAAGTTTCACATTGAAGTGGATATTTCTTGATGATATAATCATCTACTACCTACTTGAATTTTGTTATGTGAATAAAAAAAATTATTTCATTAAATCATGACAGTTTTATGACGGATTGTCTTAGGGTAGTTTAGTCAATGTCCATGACATTATATATATATATATATATATATGGTAATCAAGGTGGGATTGATTGTTGTTTTTTTTAAAAATGACAAAGTTGGGTAGCCACTCAACTTTTCAGCAACATTAAGTGATGGATATCACTTCTACATAATATCATAATGAAGCTCCACTAAGATGTTCACTTATTTTAGACTAAAGGATATTTATAGGTCATTTATAATAAGTTATTTCACAAAAAAATCTGAAGAACAACCTATTCCTTTAGCTGGAACTCAAGATACACTCTACATCTTGGTAAGTGTTCAAATCCTATTTTTGGGACTATGTAGCGAGTAGTAATTCTTGAATATCTCGTTGTGTAGATCTTTAATTTTAACAAATAAATATATTTTGGAAAGACAACGAACTTACCTACAACTCTTATGTTTATGGTAGAGCCTAGATATGATGTTATGAAGTCGAAATAAAAGGATGAAACATAAGATACGTTTTGTTTACATTCTTAATTTGCAAAATCCGTCATGTGTACCAGTTAGTGTTTTGATGATATCTTTTAGTACAAAATGAGTTTTGCGTTGATTTATTTTGGGTTACAAACTTAAGACATATATATACACGTTTTGTGAAAGGCATAAGGTCTAGTTTTGCCATTTTTAGTTTGCAAAATTTGATACAATCGGACAAGTATATCTATCCAGATTCATGATTTTCAAAATCTTTCCTGTGTACCTATTAGTAATTTGATGATATCTTTTTTTAAAAAATGAGTTTTTCGTTTATTTATTTTGTGTTGCAAGCTTAAGAAATATATCTACAAGTGTTTTTAAGGACATAGAGTCCAGTTTTTCCATTTTTAGTTTCCAAATTTAGATACAACCGGACAACTATATCTTTCCAAATTCTTGATTTTCAAAATCTGTCATGTGTACCTGTTAGTGTTGTGATGATATCGTTTTGTACAAAATATGTTTTGCGTTGATTCATTTTGGGTTGCAAATGTAAGATATAGATCTAAAAGTTTCAAGAAGGGAATAAAGTCCAGTTTTGCAGTTTTGAGTTTCGAAATTTAGATTCAACCTGTGGTGCTTGGCTTTCCGAATTTACTGTTTTGGTAACATAATTCGGGTCAAAATATTCTAGGCTTATTTGCAATAATAAATCTTATTTTATGTCAATATTATAGATATTTTGGAAAGTTAAATAAGTCATTTAATGATATTTTTAACGTTGTTTATATCGTGTGCAAGTTGAGGAACTTGAGACATTTGACAGCCTAAGGTTTGAACTTTTGAAGTCGTATTGGATTGTTGGATTATTTTGGGACGTGTATACGATTTTGAGTTGCTTGTGTATTTGTATTTATGTATGTATTTCTGAGAGTTGTAAGTTAAAGATTGTTGCTTGTTTTGTAAATTATGGGGTATGTACATTTCTAAGTTTTATGAAGCACTAAATTTATTCTTTGGTGTTGGAATATTTGAATGAAGCATAAATTATCGTAATACATGATAGTCTCGTAAGCTAATTTTTTTAAAAAACTATTTTGAGAAGTCGTCCGTCCTAAATTGGAATTTTTATTTGATTTAATTGAGATGAAAAACAAAGAAAATTTAAGTTGGCTAACAACTTACACCTTTCACTAATTTTTTTTGATTATATAAATGGGCCTTACATAATTTTATTTTTTTTGTGTCATGAATTTAATTTACGTTTTTTTTGTAGTAGCATCCTCCCTGGAGGGTCGCTACAATATGAATGCGAACTAAAACGGGGATATGTAAGTATGAATTGAACGGTGTGATAAAATTATACAGGGATAAAGTAGGACCACTAGTAAGGCGTACGTGGTATATATTGACTAAGTTAAAAGCCTGTGTTGGGTACACAGTAAGGATAAGGGCTATAAGGTATAAAGGAATAATGCCCGTACACAACATCGCCCCAAAAATAACGAAATCCCTAAGAGACAAAGATGACAAACTAAAGGAATAAATGGCACAACTTCCATTCATCCCAATAAACAAAGGATATAGGTTGGGAAATCCACTACTCCAAGAGAACCTTGGACAATGAATGTAGGAATACAAAGGTTGCATAGTTAAAAGAAAATTTAGAACGGCTACAAGTGTATATTAACTTTTATAAGGATAAGTAAAATATGGCCTTGGGCGAGTTGTTCCAAGGGCCCTATTACTGAAGTACAGATTAATAGAGAAGATATCGCACTATGTATGAAAAGGTTCCAGTCGCTTTATGATTTATACAAGGTTCCATACGTGGATAATCAGGTTATAAAATGTATGGAAAAATGGTGATATGATGCAGTACTAAGTAGACTGGGGAAGGAAACCGGGCGAATTTGAGATTGGACCTAGAGAAATAAAGCAAGGTATAAGCAGGTAAAAGTATAAGTACCCTTTAAAGAGGGGAAGTAAGTGAGAGAACTGCAAGGGTAAGATGGAGGCAATTGATTGGGAAACATGCTTAAGATGGATGTTTAAACAAAAATAAGATCCCTTGCTGAACAAGTTAGAAAGATCTGAAAGCCATCAGTAATTGGATAGAAGTCAGAATGGTATGTAAGACAATGTTAAGAAGTTTTGACGAGACCCTGAATGATATAACACTAGAAAGTGGGTACGTATAAAAGCAAAAGAATATATAAATGAAAGGATATCGAATAACTCAAGGGACACTACAACAGATAATGACAACATGCTAGACAAAAAGCCAAAATGTTAGCTATAGAGGTGGTCGCAAATGATGTTACGATAGATGTATAACCTAGGACAAAAAAATAGAAAGCCTCCTATGGTAGAAAATGAGAAGAACACAGAGTGAATAGGGGAAAGGAAAGAAGTGCGACAAGGTGAGACCTAGCGAGACGACGCTAGGATATTTCTCAGGTTAAGTTGAGCACCTTCTCACAGTTTGGTAAAGGTAAAGGAAGACACGAGATAACAACAATGAAGTGTTACCAGCTGGGGTAAGGAAAGTGTAAAATGGTTTAAGTAAGACGGGAAGAACTAGAGGGTTACTATAGGATGGTGAGCTCATATGCCAAACTTCTTCGGGACTATGCCAACTAAGGATAGACAAAACTCTAAGTGGCTCTAAAAGTCACTATATGAATGAACTTTAGCGCAACTCGGTAGCCAATCCTAATGAATGGGTGCATACACAAAGGGGTGAATACAATAGGAGGAGTTAAACCAAAATGACCAAAAAGGGACATGGTCGTAGTGGAACTAAAGATCTACCCCGATACTGGTTGCAAGATAACAGAGGAAAGGACAAGGAAAAACATAATGACAAATGAGACGACGCTAAGATAAATCTTGGGCTATGTTGAGTGCCCCACACAATATTGCAAGGAGTACCATGAAACGCGACACGAGGACTTCCTAGGGAGGTCACCCATCCCAGTATAACTCTCACCCAAGCATGCTTAACTTCTAAATTCTTGTGGAATTTAATGCGATAGTGCGGGTGTGATCACGCGAGATAGAAGAATCTAAACTAGCAAAGGAGAAACGACATGAGATTATGTTCCTGGAGTACTATAAGTTACATTGAGGGTATTGTAAAAAGGATTTAAGCAAGACAAGAAGGATTAGCTAATTGCTAACTGATGACGCACTCGAATGCCACAGTTCTTCAACATAGTACCAATTAATGAGAGGCAAACCACAGAATGGCTATATGGGCCAGTGGGCGAGAGAATTTTGATACCACTTGGCAGCTAATTCTTAGGGCAGAAAAAATCAAAACCCAAAAGGTAAGGGTACCAGTTGATGTAATTTATAGAAGATAGGAAGTAATACACGAGGTCGAAAATCCCACAATATGACCAGGGCTACTCACTTTGCACTCTAGTGCCAGATGACTCTGGAGGGAATCTTACCTGTGGATTAAAGATATTAGCCCCTGCTCCTTCGATCAAAGGTTACCTACTCAACCGAGAAGGTGTAAAACTATAGGGTAAAACTGTAGTAGGACCTTACGGAGTCCCTATAGCTATTATCCCAGACGAAGGAGCCCAAGTTACAATTAACTACCGAGGATCAGTCCGCGAAGAAATTGGGAAGACAAATAAGTCTTCATACACTACTTGACCCTCGAACCTGATAACTAGGCTAAAGCGTACCACTTAAACTCTAGAAGATATGTCATGAGCTGGTGTTGTTAACTTCGAAAATAGCTGGGATGATTATCTATCACTTATCAAGTTGCCTACAATAATAATTACTACTCTAGTATCCCAATGGCCCCGTACAAGATTGGTAGAGCAAGACGTGTAAGTCCCCTATTGGATAGGTCGATGTTAGAAAGACTAAGCTAAAAAGGCCCCAACATGATTAAGCAAACTATTGACTAACAGCCCGGAGTCGAAGAAATAATATACAAATAATCACCATCGACATACAGAGATCAAATTGATGGTTGGATGTTCATAACAGGGTCACCCAAAAAAAAGAAACTTAACCCAAAATATATTAGACTGTGTCAAGTTGCTCGTAAGGAGGGCAAAGTGTCTGGTAAGTTGAGCTTACCACCTTATTTGGAAACTATACGCCCAGTCCATAGACAAGGATGCTTCACAGGGGTACTGACGAGCCACCCGGGGTATGTTCTATAGATGATGTCTAGGAAATAGAATCCTGCGAAGAATAACCTATCGTCATCTTAGATTGGCAAACTAGAAGATTGTAGACTAAAGATGTGTCTTCCATTAAGATATTGTGGAAAAACCAAAACCAAAAGGAAGATGACTAGGAAAGCTGAAGAGAACATGAAACAAAAGTATTCGCACCTATTTCCGATGTCTGCAGGTAACCCCAACTCCTGAATCTCATATATTAAGTACTTGGATAGAAGTATGTGTTATGGAAATAGTAAAGAATCTCCCTACGATTTGTATAAGGTGCTTAGGGAAGTTTTGTTTAACATTCGGGGATAAATGTTATAAAGGGGGGAAGGATGTTACACCCCACACTATTAAACTCAAAATGTATTATAAGTTCCTTAGACATTATCATGTGAGTCGGATATGCTACGACACGATCAAATAACTCTAAGGAAGGGAGAATGTGATACTTCATAGTAGAGAAGGTGGGAAATAGAGTCATAAGAATCCGGAAGGAATTAGAGGCCAAGTGATGAGTCGTAGGAATCGACTTACCTACTTAAGCTACTAACTTGAAGTTTTACATACTTGAGCTACTTGACGACATACCAAACTTATGTAGCACGGATTACATAGGCTCCTAAAATAGAACGAGATTACGAACCCACAAGGAAGGGAAAAAGACGACACGTGGAAGCCAATGGAGGAGGGACACATGGAAGCACCTCAAGAAAGCAGGTGACCCACCTGCTTGGGGTCAATTAGGTGACCGACTTGCTTGGGGGAGGTGGACCCCACGGCATGTGGCATCCCCTTGGCAGCATGTATGTGTTGGCCCAATGGGGGCCGAAAATGTGTCACCCTTAGGGGATGACATATGTCACCCACTAAGGCAACATATATCTATATGTTAAGTGACTCTTAGTAATATTTTCTGTCCAAAACAGCAGCCAAAAAGAAAGGAAAAACGTGAGAAGAGCAAAGGAGGCAGCTATGGTTTAGAAAAAACTAAGGTAGGTTTCCAACTTTCTCTCCGAAAATTAATTATCTATGGTATTCCTAAACCATGTGGAGATATATATATGTATATTACGATGTCTACGGAACTATAACTTCAGCTTTACACTTGGAACAAACAAGATAAAGTTGAAGGAAAACGTTGGAGACAAGGAAAGAAGGGCTACGGGGTTGGGGGATGCCAAGGTAAGCCTCCAAGTTTCATTCCTTAAATAAATTATTTGAGGTGTACCACGGTTATATAATAGTATTTTATAACCAAAAATTCCAATTTAGGGCAGCGGAGAAGGGACATAAACAGCCCGCTTAATTTCAGCACGTTTGAAGAAGTTCCGAGTTGCAATTTGGCAGTTTTGGCCAATTTCGGATAAGGTAAGGTTTATCCTCTTAATTTGGAGTTTATGGTATTGTTAATAGGTGTATTATATGTTGTTTAAGTAGCTGTAAATGTAAAAATATCATAGAGATGCTTGACATTCAAAATAAACTAAGTTGGAGTCGTTATAGTTGAATTGTCGTTGAAGTAAAGGGTTGTGCTTGAGAGGTGCTGCTGCAGGGGTGTGGTGTTTTGTTTCAGGTCCTAAATTTGTTCTAAAATGGGTAGGGTTGCTTCTTTTTATAGCAATATGATCCCTCATTTCGTATAATAAAAGGTGTTACAAAATAAAGGCTAGACACCCTATTTTGATATCGTAATTTTGAGTAAGTCATTTGGAGCTTAAGTTGTATATTGTTGGTGTGAATTTATTAAACATATACTGTAGGTTGTTGTTGTTTGTTGGCTGTAGTGTTTAGGTATCTAATTGGAAATTTGGATAGGGCACATTATAGGGGAGGTGCTGCCCAATTTTTATTAACGCCTTAACTAATTAAAGAACTAGTTGAGGAGACGAACAAGGTAATAGGTTCCATGAATACTAAGGTGCAACCTAAGATGCTGGAAAGTTAAGAGTGGTTGATATTCATATTATTTTCATGTTGAAAAGGTTCAAAGGACGATGAGGAAAACAGGATAAAGAGTAACTCATAAGAGGTATGTGAAGCTCTCTAATGGCATGTTTTTGACATTGGTATGTAAAGCCTATCTTTTCTCTTGCTTTTGGCATGTCTTAGATGTAGGCTATGGATGATGAAAGCTTCGGGGCAATTTCACTCTTAGGTTCTGAATATGACTTCAGGACTCTAACTCACTTCTGGATGTTAAGACTTTTAAAGTAGTTAAACTCCTACTCCTCGAGTTTTCTATATGACTGTATAACAATTGATTCAGCTAAGCCCTTTTTTGTAAAAAAAGAAAGGCTCTGAGATAACCAACGCTCGGACTACTATAAGATATTTCATACTGGTATAAGTCTAAAATTTGCAAAACTCTCTTTTACATAGTCCTTAGTGACATTTAGAGGGTATACGTCAGATACTTTCTTCCCTGATCTCTAGGGATGATTCCCCTGTTGACTTTATTGAGTCTCCGATAATGATTTAAATTGTGTTTTTTCTCTCACTACTCTACTTGTGTATACTGCAACACTTTTTTCATCATGCCCGGGCCGGGAATAGTAATCGTGCACAATTCCACTTCATTGTTCATCGCGCACTCACTAGAGGGCTGGGTACGTATGTATATATATAATGATGTGATGATATGTTATAATAAGGAGGTGATGGTACTACAAATATGATTCACTGGATCCCTAATAGGGCCAGCTTATTGAGAATTTGAGCATGCATAATTTTACTTTTCCAGGTACAGGTTTCTGATTTGATATTTTATCCCCTACTTCTCTATTTTAGATATGCCTCCAGTCATATTGTGTTATATTTTACATACTCAGTACATATGTCATACTGACCCCCCTTTTCTCGGGAGGGTTGTGTTTCATGCTCGCAGGTATAGGTACAGGTTTTGGGAGTCCATCATCTTAGGATCCCGCTCAGCTCAGTTGGAAGAAACTCCATTGCATTGAAGCCTAGTTTTTGGCATTGGCCATTGATGTATAGTATTGTTTTGTTATTCAGGGGTACGGTGGGGGCCCTGTCCCGCCATATGTTTGATTGATATTATTAGAGGTCTACAGATATGTATATGTGGGTTGTGTATATCAGTTTGATTCATCTGGTTCTACATAATGTATGGTATATGTTATTATGTTATGGAAGCCTTGTCCTCTTGAATGCCCTTTCATGTTATGATACAAACGAAAAGGCCTACAAGTTTATTAAAATGTTATCGCCCAATGGGGCTCTGTTACATGATATTATTTTATTTATAATTCAATTTGACCACATCTGATAGTTAGGTATACGGGGGGTATAGTTTGGACCCTAGTCACGGCCTACGGGTTTAGGTCATGACACATGGACTCCAAGCTATAATCGAAAGTAAGGGGCCTATTTGCTGAGAAGACTATATATATTATACAGATGGCCATAGGTTGGCAATATGATGTCGATTATCTACCGGAAGAAATCGTCATTGCTAGCATTTGGTTGATTATGTCATGCATTTGCATCAATATATATATATATATATATATATATATATATATGAGCATACCATGCATATTTGATTACTATGAGATCAGATGCCGGACATGGAGGCTATCAAAGTTTCAGTATCGGGTGGTATCTCGATTACCCTTTTTACAACAGCTATTTATGATTCTACTTTCTGCCTTATATATGAGAACATTTTTATTCGTATTGATGTCCTATTCCTGGGAAAGTTCATTTTTGTTTCGTGCATACAAGTCTAGGTAGGGACTCTAATCGACCCCTCCATTAGGATACGGGGTTCAGTTGTGAGTTGGTAAGCTCCACCTCTTTCTAGAGCTTTCATATGATGCTGGATTTCTATAATTTGATCTAGGTATGGAGGGGATGGAAGGGGAGCTATTTTTGTTAGGTGGTGGTTGTTGTAAGGCTAGGGTTTGTTCTTGGATTCTGGCTAAAGATAATAGCCTCTGTAGGGACCTAGGAGAAAACATCTTCACAATTAGCCCAATTTCAAGCTTCAATCCCCTAATGAAACAACCCACCACATAGTCATCTGCCAATTCTACTCTAGTTCACAGTTCATCAAATATATCAACATAATCTAGGATAAATGATACTTGTCGAAGGTCTGTGGAATCCCCCGTAGGGTCATCAAAGAGTTCTGTCCCAAACCTAGAGTATAAGCATTTCATATATTCTCCCCAACTTGGAATCACCCATAGGGTCATCAAACAGCTCTGTCCCAAACCTGGAGTCCAATATTTCACATATTCTCCCTAACTAGGCCATTCTCTAGTAAGTCGATTATGTGGGGTCCAGTCCCCACTTTTTTTGTTTTCAAAAAAAGTGACTGCCATTTTAAAAATGGCTCCCGAACGTTTCCTTTCTTGTTGTCACTTTTTCAATTGAAGCCAACAATTATCAAAAAACATATCCAAAGTTCCATATTCCTCTGTCGTCGGAAGTCTAAAGATGTAATGGTATACACTAGACCTGATATTGCTCATGTTGTTGGTGTTGTCAGCAGGTTTCTCGACAATCGAGGAAAACTACATTGGGAAGTCATAAAATGGATACTCAAGTATATGAGAGGATGCTCAGATAAATGTTTGTGCTTTGGAGGATCAAATCCAATCTTGAAGGGCTATACAGATGTTGATATAGCAAGTGACTTTGATAACAAAAAATCCACTATTGGATATTTGTTAACTTTTTCAGGAGGAGCTATATCATGGCAACCAAAGTTGCAGAAGTGTGTTGCACTGTCTACAACTAAAGCTGAGTATATTTTGGCTACTGAAGCTAGCAAGGAGATAATATGGCTCAAGCAATTTCTTTAGGAGCTTGGCTTGCATCAAAAGGAGTATGTCGTCTATTTTAATAGCCAAAGTGCAATAGACTTAAGCAAAAACTCTATTTACCATGCAAAAACAAAACACATAGACATAAGATATCACTAGAATCGAGAAAAGATAGAAGATGAATCTATGTAGGTTGAAAAGATTTCTATAAATAAGAATCCTGCGGATATGCTGATCAAAGTGGTAATAAGGGACAAGTTCAATTTGTGGAAAGAACTTGTTGGCATAAGCTCTCTCTGAGAAGATGAAGATATGTCCTTCTAGTGCATGGGACTAGAGGGGGAGATTTGTGGGGTTCAATCCCTATTTTTTTTATTTTCAAAAGAAGTGGCTGCCATTTTAATGGCTGTCAAACTTTTCCTTTGTTTTTGTCACTTTTTCAATTGCAGCTAACAATTGTCAAAAAACAAACGCAACCCATGCTGAATTTTTGGAGCAGTTTTCTCCTATAAAAGGAGCTCTTCAGCTCCTCATTCAATACATCTAATTCACTAACATAAAGAAAAATATTTGAGCTGTGAGGTATTCCATAGACAATAAAAAAATAGTCTGTAAAAACAAATAGAGTGTGAGCGATATTTTTCGTAAGATGGAGATCAAAAGAGTGTTATTCCTTTTGAGTGTGTGGTAGTTATTTTTGAGTGTTGTAGTTGGTACTCCCCAGTGTAAAATTCCTTATTATAGTAATATCAGTTGTTTCTCTTGGCTCATAGTTTTTCCCCTTATTTAAAAGGGTTTTCACGTAAATTATTGGTATCATTATTTTTCCATTTTATTTCTACTATTTTTGACCATATATATTTTTGTGTTAGTGCATTTTTTCCCAACAGATTCTTCACGTTGGTTTGATGCAACAACAATGCTTTTCCCTCCAATCAACAAGAAGCCAATTTGACTCGATAAGTTGTTGGTATCTCATCCATTTCAAAGAACTGGTCACATTTGTACAGTCAGTCTAACAACCCACAAACATCAAATTTAGGAAGTTCTACTTGATAATTCTATGTGGGTAACTGATATTCCTTCCCTCTCATTACTTTAGGCCTTCTGAATCCATTTTCCCTCACATGAGGCAATTCTCCATTTTCCCCTCGTTATTTTCATTTTTAACAAGTTGTCCTCCTAACATAGCAGCGATCATCTTCTTGATCTCATCCATGGCCTTGGTAACCTCCAAATCCACTGTTTTACCCAATTCTATCACAGATCCCACCACTCCATTTATGTAGCCCTTCAAATTATTGACTTTTTTTCTCATCTCTTGCATTATTGTACTGTGATCACCCATTCTACCAATCCAAGGAACGAAGGCTCTGATACCAATGATATAATTTCAAAGAAAAAAAAGAAATTGTGATATTCTAAGGAACAACTTGGGAGTTTCTGAAGAAATACCAAAATAGAAGAAGTAGAAGTGACTAGTTTCTGATTGAATCTCCAAAAGATGATTGCAAAAGGCTAAAGAACCTAGCTTATATCTAATTGAAATTGCAAGGAATGAGAATTGGCGGGAAAAGTAGTTATAACTAACTAATTGAATCCAGCACATGCCTCTCACGTGTGTTGTAGAAAAATTCTAAGATAACTTCTCCTAATTACAATCTAAATGGAAAAATCAGATAAAAAAGGTACATTACACAAGATGACCATCACAGAACAATGTATCTGTAACATTCAAGCTCATTTCTGCAAAAATTAAGTCCAAAGTACTCACCTCCCTAGTGTATTCAGCCTCTTGCCTCTGCGCAACCAACTATTGATCAAATTCTGGCAACTACTGTATAAATTCCTCGAGAGATGCACGAGCTTGAAAAAGAACAGCTAAAAATTACTTCATGGAGGAAAACATCTATCTAACTAATGTTGCACATAATTAAATGAATAGCTCACCCTTAATAGTTCGGGCACAAGGCTCTGAACAGGGATATCTGAAAGTTCTAGATGTAACCCACTTTCCCTAGCAAGAATTATCACCTGGAACAGGGAAGTTATTGTATAATGAAGTATAGAAGTAGAAAGTGTGGAACCAGGACTTGTTTTAATTTTTTATGTTTTGGATGACAAGGAAAATCTGCACAAGTAACAATAGCAGCTCGACATGGTATACCGACAGAAACAAATTGATCAGCATGGTATTTGCAATACAAATTCATGACTTAGATTTTCATTATACAGGGACCATCTCTAAGGATAAAATAAGAGTATTATTCTCTGGCCATGTAGTGATCCCAAGATGTCATTTTCTGGTAAGGGTAAGAATCTAAGTAAATCGTATCCTCCCCAAACCCAACAACAACAACATATTACATACCCAGTGAAATTCCATTAAGTGGAGTCTAGGGAAGGTAGGGTGTATGAAGATCTTACCACTACCTCGTAGAGGTAGAGTCTATTTTTGAAAAACCCTCGGCTCAAGTGAATCAAACTCGAGTAAAAGAGGAAGAAAACAGTGAAGAAAACATAACAGTAAAATATAAAAAGTAGTATAACGTCTACACGAAAGGAATAATACCAACAACTAATGTGATAATCAAAATACAATACACAATATATAATAGTAGATAACAAAGAAAAGACAACACTCTATCCCTATTAACCTTCTACCCTAATACCCCAGACCCCACTTGTGGAATTATATTGGGTATGTTGCTCTTGTTGTAGTTATTTAGGATATCAATGAAAAGAAATAAAGTACTTGAAACCATCACCAAATACCTTTCTGAGAACATCTGTTCCAGTTTGGTCATCCCTTGAATCTGGTTCAATATAACCCTCCTCTTTTGCCTCCTTTACAACTTGGCTGAACACCCTTGAGCCCGTAAAGTTATTGAATATGTAACTCAAATTTCAACTGCAAAAACGAGAGAAAATGAACTAAAAACAAGGAAACCAAACTAACAAATTTTATTTCCCATAGCACATGAGATAGTGAAGCATGAGTCACATTAACTATTAGGAATTCAATATTTAGAAATTTGCAACAAGTGCAAATCACAATTATACCAACCTAAAAATTCCCTCAATCCATAAGATCTTGTCCCCTGTTTCAAAAAGTCCACGTAAGGTGCTTATGATTGGTAGACCAGCTCCAACAGTAGCTTCATAGAAGTAATGAGTGTATGATAGTCACTGTAGAGCTCTCAGCTTCAAGTATTGGAAGCAATTATGAAAAGAAAAATGCAATAACAGGTATGAGAAGCTCCACTATCAACTATTTCATAATTTTTAGTAAAGAGAGAAATACAACACTTCTAAAATTTGTCATGTTTTCACTCTATGATTGAGTGCAAAGAAAGGTGAAAGCAAACAATTACCAGAAAATGATGAAAAACTGAGGTTCTATTTCCAGAAAGCAGGCAATACGAAATCTCTTGGTTATCTGGTCTAGCGGTCCTGAATCAGCCTTTTTATTCGGGGTGACAACATGTATTCTGGGGTGATAACTTGTATTTCTTATGGAAAACCGGATGTACAAAAATTGAGAAAAACAATTCCAGGGCAGTGCAGAATCAAAAGTGAATGCACAATAGGAGTATTAGATGCAAGATATATTCTTATCAGACTAACGACGATGGAAGATTATGTTCATTTATTATCAACACCAGCCTTTTATGTAAAAGCCAAGGAGATTTATTGGCAGATGAGAACTCTGAAGTGGGATCCGTGGTTTGAACCTGAGGTAGAAACTACAATTGGTGTTGCCTGGATATCATTCCCAGATCTACCGCTAAATGTTTTTGTAAGAGAAGCAATTTTTTCAATAGCAAGAGCAATTGGAAAACCTCTTACAGTGGACATGGCAATGAAGAACCAAAAAAGGCCTAGTTGTGCAAAGGTGAAAATAGAAGTGGATCTAACTGCTAAACTTCCCCAAAGAGTGAAAATTAATGAAGAGGATGATAATACGGGTGAAGAAAAGTATAAGTGGATTAAAATACACTATGACAATATGGTAAAATACTGTAAGGAATGTTGTTTACAGGGACATGATGACAAAACATTCTAGACTCTACATTCACAACTATATGATACAATGATTGAAGAGAATAAGAAACAGAAAGGAAAGGGGAAACTAAAAATTTCATAGGCACAGAAGCAGATTCCAGAAAGATCTTAACAAGTGGCAAAGTAGTGGTAAATAAACATAATAGGCAAGAATAGATGGTGAGAAGGAGGAATAAATACAAGAAAGATAAATATGGGAATATTGAAGGGGAAATCGACTATCAAGATAAGAATTCCTTTGATACTCTAAGGGAACAAGAAGAACATGAAGATCAGGGCAAAGAGGAAGACGAAATAGAAGAAAATAAAATTGGTTCCACTAAAGAATGGGTGAATAAAACCTTCACTAAGAAGGAGGTCAAAGAGGCAGTAAATGATAAGGAACAAGAAGGAAAAAATAAAGAAGGGACTAAAAGAAGGACAACTGTGAAGAAGGGAATAGTCGACAAGAATCAATGCAAATTGTTAATATAAAGGAACAAAAAGGGGTAGAGGAAAATAAAGAAGAGGAGGAAATAAATAAGGGCAGTATTGTGGTGTATGAATTGAACAATGAACCATGTCCGCTAGCTATTCAGAATGCAACCTCAGAAGAAAGCCAGTAGGGGACCTATATAAATAAAGATGATATATCCCAGAACATTGAAAGGATTACTGCTGTGCGAGATTTATCACCAAAACATAAGGGAAGATTGAAGGAGATGTACACAAAACAAAATAAACAAAGTGAGGCAGATATAAAACAAGCTCAAGCATCATCCAAACAGTGGCCAAGAATCATCTCTGTGGATGTCAGAAATGCAAGAAGAAATCAAAGCTCTTCATAAAAATAAAACATGGGATCTTGTTCAATTACCACAATGAAGTAAGTCCATTGGAGACAAATGGATCTACAAGATCAAACGCAATGGTAATGATCAAGTGGAGAAGTATCGTGTAAGATTGGTGGTAAATGGATTCGCTCAAAAAGAAGGTATAGAATTTAATGATATATTTTATATGGTGGTTCGACTCATAACAATTCGAAGGGTCCTAGCAATGTGTGCTACATTTGACTTGTACTTGAAGCAGTTAGATGTCAAAACTGCATTTCTTCATGGAGAGCTTGAAGAAAAAAATTTACATGCTCAAACCAGAAGGTTTTGAAGAATAGGAAAAAGAGAACTTGGCTTACAGGTTGAAAAAATATCTATATGTCTCAAATACGCGCCTAGGTGTTGGTATAAGAGATTTGATTCCTTCATTATAAGTCTTGGATACAATAGACATAGTTCATTTCCTTGTATTTATTACAAGAGATTTGGGGATGATGATTTTATTATTTTATTGTTGTATGTTTATGACATATTGGTAGTAGGCCCCAACAAAGACCGTCTCATAAATTTAAAGGCACAATTGGCTGGGGAGTTTGAAATGAAGGCCTTAGGACCGGCAAATAAGATTCTAGGAATGCAAATTCACCGAGAAAGAAATAATAGGAAAAATTGGCTTTCTCAAAAGAACTACTTGAAGAAAATCTTGTGACGCCTCAAGATGCAAGACTGTAAGTCAATTTCTATCCCACTTCCTATTAATTTGAAGTTATCCTCAAGTATGAGTCCTAGCAATAAAGCAAAGAGGATGGAGATGTCTTGAGTATCGTATGCATCAGTAGTGGGAAGTTTAATATTCACCATGGTATGTACAATACCTGACATTGCACAAGCAGTGGGAGTGGTTAGTCGATACATGGCTAATCCTGGTAGAAAGCATTGGAATACTGTTAAAAGGATCTTTAGATATATCAAGGATACTTCAGATATTGCAATGTGTTATGGAGGATCAGACTTTACTGGTAAAGGTTATGTTTATTCAGATTATGCAGGTGATCTTGATAAAAGCAAGTCCACTACAGGTTATGTGTTTACTCTTGTTGGAGGAGATGTACGCTAGGTTTCAAAACTGCAGTCTATTATGGCTACAACGACAGAAACAGAATATGTAGCACCTACACATGCTACCAAAGAGGCAATATAGATGCAGATGTTACTGAAGGAGCTCAGGTACAAACAAGAGAAGGTTGCTTTGTTTTGTGATAGTCAGAGCACTTTGCATCTTGTAAAGAATCCGACATTTCATTCACAGAAAAAGCACATACGAGTTCAATATCACATTTTTCATGAGAAGGTGGAAGAAGGCAGTGTGGATATTCTGAAAATTCACACTAATGACAACCTAGAAGATATGTTTACGAAGCCGATCAACAGTAACAATTTTATATGGTATCGATCTTCTATTGGCCTAGCAGAAATGTAACATTGCAGTAATTGGGTAGAGAGGATGGTGTGAATACTTAATTGATTCTCAGTTAAATCTTCAAGTAGGAGAATACACCGTCCAAGAAGAAAATGCGTATTTTACACATTTCAAAAGTTGTTGTCTTCTTTAGCAACTTTTGACAAGAAAGCACATATATTACACGTTTTCAGTTTCCTATAAATAGAGGGCCTCTTGCCCTCATTTAGATCATCCCACAAAAATACAATACAAAAGAGTAAAAACACAAAGAGATTTATACACCAAGATAAATATTGTAGTCTTGAGTGTCCTCTTTAGTGAGTTATTCCTTTTCCAAGAGACAAATATTTATTGTTGTTTTTCATTGTATTTGAGAGAAGTGTAATCTCATATTATCATAATAAAATCCTTCCACTCCGTGGTTTTCCCCCTCTATCTGTTTGAGTGGTTTCCACATAAAATTTTGGTATCTAAATTATTTTCATTATTTATTATTATATCAAACTTTGGTTGTGTTGCTTACTCCCCTAACAAATTTTGACAGCCTTACCAATTATTAGGCTCTCTTGAGCAGATCTTAAAATTTTTAAGTTAGTAAAACCCAGAACCTAATGCCACAAATATTCAATCTTCCTATCATCATAACATGTCTAATATGCCGTACAATGCTCAATCCAACTATGTCAATACTCTTCCTCTTTCTGCTCAAATCAACATCTAAACTTCTCTTGGCTTTTTTCTTAAGAAAAAATTAATGATCCTTGGAGCTCTCAGTGTTGCACAATGCAAATTTAACAACCACCGCATGAAGATGGGATTATATTCTCCAAAAGAAGACATATTGAAGCTCTGTCCATAGCATCTTTACTGCAATTTTTCTTTCTTTCATCGAACTGGTCTTGTACCACATCTAAATGAACAAGTTGAAAGATAACCTTTATCACATAACAGGGCTCAAATTAAAACTTTAACCAGGAAATTAAAGGTGCAGTTGATGCATAATGCATTTACTAAAGATGTTGCCAAGAACTGAATACCCCGTTTTCACTTTTTGTTAATATTAGAATGACAACACTGTTAACTTCTCAAACGTAATTAGGAAAGCATAGTACCTGAGAAAGTCATCCGGGGGCTACATTAACATAAGGTGGGATAGGGCCCCCGTCGTACCCATGAATAAATAAATATATACATCAAGGGTTAGTTCCAAAACTAGGCTCCCGCACAATGGAGCTCTTCTGAACTGCTGAGTGGAACTCCTACGCTAGCAGATCCCCAAAGTGTGTATCTGTACCTGAGGGCATAAACACAGCCCCTTGAGAAAAGGGGGTCAGTACGACATATGTACTGAGTATATAAGCATAGACATCATAAGGAAATTACCGTTCGCATAGGAATGTAAGGAACAAGTATAAAAATTAATAGATCACTATACCTGCATCTTGTAAAACGACGCTATGTATCTCAGTGACATATTCCATACCCAGCCCATTATGGGACTCGGTGTTACAAATGTATCATTATGTCATCATATGCGTATATATATTATACCTGGATATTTATGGGACCCAGTCAATAATCATGTCATATTACCATCATATAAATATATCATACCCGGCCATTTATGGGATTCGATTATATCCAGCCCTTTACGGAACTCTTTCATACCCGACCCTTTATTGGACTCAGTCATACCCAGCCCTTTATGGGACTCGGTCATACCCGACCCTTTATGGGACTCGGTAAATACTTATATTATCTTATATCATACCTAGCCCTTTATGGGACTCGGTCGTACCCGACCCTCTTGTAAAGGGCTCAATGGAAGATATATTAACCATATGCAGGAGCAGAGCAGTGAGTAACCATATACAAGATAAATCATTATATGAGACTCCATGAAATAGCCAAGTGAACCGTCACTTGAAGATCTGGGTAGTAATTCTCTTCAGTATCCTTTGAGGGTCATTAGGGATCATATTAAGTGGAGCCTCAGGCGTCATAGATGTGCATCAAGATAATGCTACAAAGCTTTCGCAATCAGAGACATTCATCACCTTAGAACCCTTAGGAATATGAGCTTGCATATCTAGTTACTACCCAACATATGAAAGGCTCGAGGGTAGTAGTTCAACTGCTTTAGGACCTTTAACATTCAGAAGTGAGTACAAGCCTTGAGTTACACCCTAAAAGTATAAATGGAATTACCTCTAACTCATATCGTATACCGCTTCACTTACATTAAGTAATTTCAAGAGAAAGAAGGGATAGGCTTCACGTGTACTACCTTTTGTCATTTAGAAGACTTATAAGACAATAACTCAACTATCGCAGGAGGTCTAACATCAAGAAGTGAATAAGATTTACGAACCATACTCGGGGTTCTATGAATGGAATTATCCACACAGTATATATACCAACCACTTATGACTAAGACATGCCAATAGAAAAGAAGAGATAAGCTTTACATACTCTCTACTTCCCCTCATATAGTCCTCATACACATATGTGCCATAGAACGTACGGCCAGATCCTTAGATAGTAACACATACTACTTGGCCCATCCAGGGAATTGGTACCATAAACATTTCATCATAACATCATAACTATTGTCAAAGACATATCAATAGAAAAGAAGGGTAGCTTTACATACTTATGCCAAAAATATGCCAAGAGAATGAAGGTAGCTTCACATACCTCTTATGGATTACTCTTAACCATGTTTGCCTCGTCATCTTTTGAACCTATTTAACATGAGAGTAATACTAATATTAATAACCTTTCACTTTTCAATCTCCAACTCTACAACTACGTATCCATAGGAATCATTTCCTTATCTATTTTCCTTAACTAGCTTATTACTAGCTCTGAAGTTACCGAAAATTGGGCAGCATCTCCCCTATAACTTTAACATCTCTGAGATTTTAAATTGGCAAAAATATCAAAAACCATACAAAAAAAAAACATCGGCATATTTACAAGTAAATCACTTCAACTTTACACAATACAAACTCCAAACAACTCGCTTAACTATGATACCAAAATAGAGTTTTTAATCTTTATTTTGTAAAAACTTTAAAAATATAAAATGGAGGGTCATTTGACTGAAAACAAAAGAACCCACACCCTTTTTAAAACACCTTCCATCCCTTCACCATGCAACCAAACCAACTGCAACCACAGCACACAACAATCACAACACACTACCCGACTTCGATTTAACTATAACGACTTCAATTTAGTTCATTTCTAATGTCAAGCATACTTATGCAATTTTACCACTTACAACCTTATTTAAGAAATTTAATATACCTCATAACATCATCATACACTCCAATATTAAAGGGAAAGCCTTACCTTGTCCGAAACTCGCCAAAACTCACCTCGAAAGCTCTTCTACCGCGGCTGAAACTTCGTGGCTGTTTGCTATCCTTTTGGGGCTGATTGAAACTTAAATTTACATTAATAACACCTTCATACCCTATTGGTATACCCTATATAATTAATTCACGGAATGAAATTGGAGGGCTTACCTATTTGGCTCCAAATCCGTGGCTTCCTCTCTCTAGTCTTGAGTTTCTCTTCTCTCTCTTTTTTCTAGAATTTTCTCGGAGATAAGAATGACTTGTTTGGATAAGGATGATCATAAAACATATATATATAGTCCACCTTAGGGGGTGACACATGTCATCCCCTAAGTGGTGACACGTGTCAAGCCCTTAGTGGGCTAATGCATCACCTCCTCTACTTGGGGGCTATCACGTGGAATGTGGTGGCCCACCCTCTTTCTTTATCTACTGCCTTGTGGCACTCCCTCTTTCTGCCATGTGTCACCTTGTTTTCTTCCTCATGGGTTTGTAATCTCGTCTTAGTTTATAAACTTATGTAATCCTTGCTACGTAAGCTTTGTATGAACTCAAGTAGCTTAAGAATGTAAGATTTTCAAGTTGGTAGCTTACGTATGTAAGTGAAGTTCTATGACTAATTACTTCCAACTTTTTTCTGATTCTTATAACAATATTTCCAATCCTCCCTACTATGGGGTGTCATATTCTCCCTTCCTTAGAGTTGTTTAATAGCATTATAGATTATCCGGATAACAGGGTGACTTCTAAGAAGCTTAAGAATCTTTCAAGGTACAAAAGTACGGGGTATAACATTCTTCCCCCCTTTAGAACATTTGTCCTCGAATGTTAACTCGTCTTATAGGGTTTTACGAGGATTTTCGGGAGTTCTCTTTAACTATTGTCTTCCAATCCTTTTAGGATTTTAGACTACCTTTGGATATTGGGAACAAGTATGGATATATCTTCTCTACCTTTCTGTAATGTATCCAAAATATTATAACTTGATTGTCTTTATTGAACCCTTATTCCTTTTACCACGTACTTACTCACTTGGCCTTATACGTAACACATACATATTCATAGGTTGCATAACCCTACTGGTACAACTTATATGAGGTAGACATAGTCTTTTTGTCTTCAGGTTCATTCTGCTTCACCTATCTCATTCACATTGAAACTTGCTTGTCCCATCTTATAATTCTTTTTTATTTTCTTTTATTCACTCTTTGCTTCTCTCATTTTCAATCATTGGAGGATTGCTGTCCCTTTTCCTTGGTTATTTATCTATTACAGCATTATTTGCGACCAACTCTATAGCCAATATCTTGGATTTTTATCCCGCATGGTATCGTTATCCTTCACACGATCTCTTGAGTTATTCGATACCCTTCCCTGGTCGTACCCTTTATTTTTTTTACACACCCATCTTCTAATGTTATGTCGTGCAGGTTTTTGCCAAAAACTTCTTGACACCACCTTAAATACCATTCTGACTTCTATCCCATTATTGTTGGCTTTCAGCCCCTCTAACTTGCTTCAGTACGGAATCTTCTTGAAGTTTAAACATCCATGTCTGCTATCTTGTAGTATCCATTGTTTCCATCTTGCCCTTGCATTCTTCTCACCCGCTTCCCCCCTTAAAGGGGGTACTTATACCTTAGTCCAATCTCAAAACTCATCCAATATCTTTTCCCAATCTGCTTGTTACCGTATTATGTCCATCTCTTTCTTCATCCTTTAAAACTTGATTCTGTACGTACGAAACCTTGACTAAGTCACTAAGCGACAAGAACCTTTCAATACAAAGTGCAACATCTCATCTATTAATCTTTACTTGTCTAATGTGACCCATGGAACAACTCATCAAAAGCCACACTTCACTTATGTTTATCAAAAGTAAATTAGCACTTTTAGTCACTCCAATTTCAATTAGGTAATACTTGTATTCCGACGATAATTTTCCAAGGTTCTCTTGTAGCTTTATCCCAACATATATCCTTTGTTTCTTGGGATGAATGTATATTGCACAATTTATTCCTTAAGTTTACCGTCTTTGTCACTTAAGGATTCCACTATTGTCGGGTCGAGATTGTGTGCACATACCACCCCTTTATACCTTATACCTCTTTCCTTTACTATGTACCAACACCGACTTTTAATTTTCTAAACAACATACCAAGTTCGCTTCAATCAGGGCCTTACCTTTTAACCATGTAGTTGTATTGCACTTTTAAATTCATATTGTACGTTCCCCTTTTATTCCGTATCTGCATTCGTTTAATCATATCTATCTTGGGTGTTTTAGTAGATTTCTCTTATAATTTATACCGTCTATATCTATATTTTATTCCGCACAAGAGGGATCTTATACTACCTCTGTATTATTCGTACGCATTACTTCCACATAATCCTTTTTCTAATTTCCAAAACATATTCTGTCCGTCCATCTTTATTCGTATCATACCAATCATTCCCTAGCACCTATTTTATCTCATTACTCATCCTTCTACAACTTGGTCTTTCATAGTTCCATCACTTTTAGCATTCGTATCTTCGGCTACACATGTCATGACCTATTCTTACACTGTCATCTCGCTTTCTTCTTGCCTACTCCTTTCAGTTACTTTTTCTTTCCTTGTGCTCGCTATCCTTTTCGTTATCGCATAATCTTTATTCACAACTTCCCTACGGAACTTGATAAGTCTTTATTATTTGTTCCATAGCCCGCTTTTCCATTTCACACTTACCCTTATATTCTTATTACACAGACCATGTCCTATCACTAGCCACTTTCTCACTAGGCTTTACTTATTTTCATAATGATCCTCGCTATATTCACATCATATCCTATTCGTATTCCACCCCATAGTAGAACACTTCTTAACCTTTTTCACGATTCTTACTATGGGTTACTTACCTTTCTTAGTTAGTCTTAACCTTAATATCTCCCAAGCTGTCCTATTAATACTTCATATCCGTCACAATTCTGTTTCTCTTGCACTTTTGTCTTAATCATACTATTACTCCTTTTAATTATAGTTCGTCACAGTTTATCCATGTGTATCTGTTACACCCCGTACTTTGGTACCTTGGAATGCTCCTTAAGTTTCTTAAGTTTCTAGGAAGACTCTTAAATTTTTTAGAAGTCGTCATGTGAGTCAGATAATCTATAACGCTGTCAAACAACTCTAAGGAGGGGAGAATGAGATACCCCAATAATAGGGAAGATTGGAAATAGGATTATAAGAATCCAGAAGTAGTTGGAGGCTAATTAATGGGTTGTAGGACTCGACTTACTCGCATATGCAATCGACTTGGACGTCTTACATAACAAAGCTACTCGAGTACACGTCGAGCTTAAGTAACAAGGAATACACAAGCTCTGAAAAATAAGATGAGATTGCGAACCCACGAAAGAGACGGAAGGAGGTGTAGCACCTACTTGGAAGTAAGAAGGTGATGCACCTACTTGAGGTGGTTCCCACACTGCCATATGGCGGATTTGGATTGGATGCATGGATGAGATGGCGCCTTAGGGGGCTGCCACATGTCACCCTAAGGGCTTCCATGTGTCACACCCAAAGAAAGGATATATATACCTAGTTTTATGACTAAGATTTCATTTTTCATCACTTTGCACTTAGGAAAATTGATGAGAAAACTTAGGAGAATAGAGAGAGAGCTATGGCAGCAACACAACAAGGTAATCCCTCCGTTATCGAGCCATGAATTAATTATTTAAGGTATCCCACGGCTACATGATGGGGTTTAATAGAATAAAATTACTATTTGGGGCAGAAAAGAAGGGACACAAATAGTCCACAACTTTCAGCATGTTAAGGAGTTTCCGAAGTTAATTTTCAGCAAGTTTGGGAAGCCGTTTGTTAAGGTATGGCTTGGTTATATTCTACCATGTTTTGGTAAGGGGTTGGACACGGTATTAAGGTTTTAATGATGTAAAACCATGGCTTGAAGCAGCACCAAATGGATAACAAGCAGTTCGCGCGATTTCAGCAAGTTTGAAGAGTTTCCGAGTTGCAATTTGGCAGTTTTATCTAATTTTGGGTAAGGTAAGGTTTCTCCTCTCAATTTGGACTTTATGATGTTGTTATGGAGTGTGTTAAACGCCCTATAGGTTTATGTAAATGTTAAAATGTCATAGGAAAGCTTGACGTTGAAGACAATCTAAATTGTAGTCGCTATAGTTAAATTATCGTCGAAGTAAAATGTTGTGCTTATGGTGTGCTGCTGCAGGTGTGTGGGGGTGTGTTTAAGGGAATAAAAGTGTTATAAAATAGGCAAGGAAGCTTCTGTTTGCATCCACATGACCCCTCATTTTATATAATAAAAGGCCTTGCGAAATAAAGACTAGAAACCCTATTTTGGTGTCGTAATTTTCAGCAAGTTGTTTGGAGCTTATGTTGTGTAATGTTGCCATGTTTTGTGTGTATATGAGCTGTAGGTTATTGTTGTTTTTTGGCTGTAGTACTTGAGGATGTAATTGGAAATTCAAATAGGGCATGTTATAGGGGAGGTGCTGCCCGATTTTCGTTAACGTCTTAGCAAATTAAAGAACTAGTCGAGAAAATAAACAAGGAAATAGTTTCTATGAATACTAAGGTGCAACTTAAGATGTTGGAAAGTCAAGAGTTGTTGATATTCATATTGCTTCTATGTTAAATAGGTTCGGAGGACGACAATGCGAACGTGGTTAAGAAAAGTCCGTAAGAGGTATGTGAAGCTACCCTTTCTTCTCTTTTGGCATGTCTTAGATGTAAGTATTATGTATGTGAAATTGGGGAGTTATTCCATTCGTAAAGCTCCGATTACATTTCATAATTCTTATCCACTTCGTGATGGTAGAACTCCTGTAATGGTTGAGCTATTGTCTGTTTAAGGCTTTTATAAGATAAAAGGTAATGTATGTAAAGCTAACCTTTCCTTGTTTTGGCATGTTTTGGCACAAGTATGTAAAACTATCTTTCTATCTCATGGCATATTTTGGGCAAAATTATGTAAAGCTAATCTTTCTTGTTGACGTGGTTTTTATGAATCAAGTATATGACTTTTATATGATTCCAAGGAAGTTCCTATGCGTAGAGCCGCTAGGATGGCCAACCTCTAGATTTTCCAAAACATATTCTGTTATGCGTTGATATGTGTATATGATTCCCAAAAGTTCTCTTTTGCTATAACTCATAGTGATATTCAAAAGGTACTTGATACGACTCTTGTCTTGATTTTGAATGATAGCTCATTTTGATTCTTCCATCGAGTCTCAAAGATGATTTAAATTGCATATAGTTTCTCATTAATCCACTCGTGGATGCCTCAATGCTTCCTTCATCGAGCTCGGGTCAGGTTTTGTTATCATGCATACTTCTCTACATTATTCGCCGTGCCCCGATGTGAGAGGTCAAGTACGACCTGTACATGGGATTTGCGGAGTTATGATGTGCCATGTACACATATGATATGATATGATCTAATACGGCCATTTGATATGATATGATCTGTTACAGAGATATTCTCTACTCTGGATGTATGCTGTGCTATGGCGCCAATGATGGGGTGGCGACCATGATTTGTTCACCGAGTCCCATAATGGGGCCGAATATGGCATATGTTTTGTTCATACACGATCTATGGTTATGAAAAGCATTTTGGTATTCTGGATAGTTTGCTCATTTTTGCACCTTTTATTTTTGTAATGGCTTTACTTGTTACAGTCCATGGTTTATATACTCAGTACATATATCGTACTGACCCTCCTTTTCTTCGAGGGGCTGTGTTTCATGCCCTTAGGTACAAATATTCATTTTGGAAGTCCGCCGGTTTAGGGTTTTCACTAAGCGATGTTGGGAGCGCTCCACTATTCCAGAGCCTAACTTTTGATTCTGGTAATTTGATATGTATATATTTATTTGTCAAGGGGTACGGCGGTGGCCCTGTCCCTCCATATGTTACTGTTACCATTCTCAGAGGTCTGTAGACATATGAATGTGGGTTGGTTGTAAGTTTGTTTCAGTTGTGCCTATACGACATATTTTAAATGTTTTTATGTTACAACAGCCTTGTCGGCGCCCTTTTATGATATACTACTAATGAAAGAGGCCACACATACATGAAAAAGTTTTAATTCATTGGGATTTTTGTAAGTAGTATCACTTTGTTTATGGTTCGATTTGACACCAGCTGATACGTATATATATGGGGGTCAAAGTCAAACCCCAATTGCGGCCTACGGGGTTGGATCGTGATAGTATCAATCCCGTCGGTTCCTTAATATGTCGTTCTATACAGAACTACCAGCCTTCTCTAAATCATCTCCTTAGGATCATGAGTCTTTTCCAACTTCGGTTTACCATATCAATATCGACCTTCTAATTTCAATTGCCATCAATTCAGCAATTAACTTATTTCTCGAGGTCATCCATACTCATGGTTTAGCCAAATCTCATCATTATTATGGGCACAACCTTTCAAGACATACTACAGCCTTGTATCTCATTCTCTTTTTATTTCTAGGAAAATTTGGGCAGAGTTTTCTCTTTATTTCTTACTATCTCCAACCTGCACGCAGAAAATACCAACAGTGCCTCACAGGGCCAACATCTATAAAGATACATATATATGTATCATATCACATTATATTGCAGCCACACAGGGCGCCCACAATCAACAGTATGAAAATGGACTTACCTCGTACGTCCACTGGAACTTCCCCTATTACACTTTCCTGTCTACTCTTCCTTTTAATTTACAACTTTACATTTCAGTTCTACTTCAATACCTTACCCAACAGATATCTTTCATGCCTTTGCTTACCTGTGTGCCTTGTAACTTCCAATATCGTCAATCACTTCCTTCTATTGCTGTCATCCTTTTGTTAACATCCAAGATTAATATAAGAAGTTTTCCTATGACTCAGATCTATCGTACGATCTTAGATATGAAAGAAAGGTAACATTTTAAATGTCCTGTAGATTCTTGTTTATAGATGTGACGTACAACACACCGATAAGCAAGACTCTACTAGTCACGGTCTGTAGACACTCTAAGGAGGGACCACTATAATTCCACTTCTATCACGACCCAACCCCGTAGGCCGTGATGGGTGCTCGGACTAGACACTCGCATATACCTTTGCTAACTATAAGTAACCCTGTCTCCTATTTGCGTCATAAGGAATCAACAAGCATGATAACATATAAGCCAATGAGGCTGCCATGACAAAAGGGAACGTCCCAAAACATAAGTCTTATAGACACCACTGTACACATACACATATACAACCCACATACATGTCCAAAGACCTCTAAGAGTAAGAACAGTAACATAAGATGGGATAGGGCCCACACCGTACCCATGGACAAATAAATATATACATCGAGGGTTAGTACAAAAACTAAGCTCCGGCACAATAGAACATTTTTGAACTGCTAAGTGGAACTCCTACGCTGGCGTATCACCTAAGTGTGTATCTGTACCTGCGGGCATGAACGCATCTCCCCTAGAAAGGGGGGTTAGTTCAACATATGTACTGAGTATATAAGCATATACATCATAAGGAAATTACAATTTGCATAGCGATACAGGGAACAAGTATAACAATTAATAAATCACTATATCTACATCTTGTAAAACGACGTTATGTATCTCAGTGTCATATTCTGTACCCGACCCATTGTGGGACTCGGTGTTAAAAATGTATCATTATGTCATATTATGCATATATATACTATACCCGGACCTTTATGGGACCAAGTCAATAATCATGTCATCTTATAATCATATACATATATCATATCCAGCCCTTTATGGGTCTCGGTCATATCCGGTCCTTTATGGGACTTGGTCTTACCCGACCCTTTATGGGACTCGGTCATACCCGACCCTTTATGGAATTCGTTCATACCCAGCCCTTTATAGGACTCGGTCGTACCCGAACCTCTTATGAGAGACTCGGTGAAAGATATATTAACCATATACATAAGCAGAGCCGTGAGTAACCATATGCAAGCTAAATTATTATCTAAGACTCCATGAAATAGCAAATTGAACCGTCACTTTAAGATCTAGGTAGTAATTGTCTTGAGTACCCTCTGAGGGACATTAGGGATCATATTAAGTGGAGCCTCAGGCGTCATATAAGTGCATCAAGATAATGCTACAACGCTTTCGCAATCAGAGACATTCATCGCCTTAGAGCCTGTTACACCCCACATCTTTGAACTCGGAAGGTCCCTTAAGTTATTTAGAAGCTAGTATGGGAGCCACTTAAGTTACGACCCTATTAAACAACTCTAAGGAAAGAGGATTGTGATACCTCGTGAGAAGGAAGGTTGGAAATAGAGTTATACGAATCCAGAAAGAGTTGGAGGCTAAGGAATCGAAATACCTACGTAAGCTACTAAGTTGGAAGTCTTATATACTTAAGCTATTGGAGTACGTACCAAGCTTGCGAAGCATGGATTACATAGGCTCTTAAATTGAGACGAGATTATGAACTCACGAGGAAGAGGAGAAGATGACACATGGCAGCCAATAAGGAGGTGTCACATGGCAGCACATCAAGCAAGTAGGTGACCCAACTACTTGAAGGTGGACCCCACTAACACCTCATATATATATGTGTATATGACTCTGCATTTGTTCAATTATCCAAAAACATCAGCCTAGCATGGAGAAAAAAATGTGAGAGAGAGAGATAGAGAGGCAGACATGGTTTTTGAAGTTTGAAGGTAAGTTTCTCACTTTTTTCGTGAATTAATTATCTACGGTGTTCCTCAATTACGTGGAGGTGTATATATGTATATTAATATGCCTACGGAACCATATTTTTAGTTCTTCAGTTGGAAAACTAAGAGAAACTTAAAGAGAAAACGCTACGGCATAGACCCATTTTTGGAGGGGACAGTTGTTAGTAATATTGGTATAACTTCTTGTGTATATCTTCGTTTCGGGTGATTCAATATGTGTTGGGAAGGTATTTCATATGTATATAACTTTTATTTAGACTTTAAAATCCAGTTTTGCTTTTAGCTTCGTGAAAAAGGGTGATGAAGTGTAGAGGAGGTACTGCCCAGATTTGGTTTTGGAAATCCTACACGGACAGCTGTGAGTATTTTGGTCATATATTTTTATACAAAATTGTTGTAGGGGTAATTCAAAATTGTTTGCGACCTTGATACACATTTATATAACTTTCATTGAGGCCACAAATCTTTTTTCCTTCAATTACCCCTTCAAAACTAAGAACAATACAAGACGGTAGGCTATCCAGAATTCACATTTTGATAGGTTTGGCGAGTTTTGGCCAATTTTGGGAAAGGTAAGGTTTTTCCTTTCAATTTGAAGCTTATGGTGTTGTTATATGGTGTATTACACCCCTTGTATGCTACTGAAAGTTTAAAAATGTCGTAGAAATGCTCGACGTTCGAAATAAACTAAATTGGAATTGCTATAGTTAAATTGTCATCGAAGGATAGTGTTGCTCGTGTGAGGTGCTGCTGCAGGGGTGTGATGTGTTGTTGCAGGGCCTAAATATGTTCTAATGTGGGTTAGGGTGATGCTGTTTGAATCCACACGACCCCTCGTTGCGTATAATCAAAGGCGTTACAAAATAAAGGCTAGACGCCCTATTGTACTACCGTATTTTTGAATAAGTCGTTTGGAGTTTATGTTGTATATTGTTGGTGTGAATCGCTGCAGGTTGTTGTTTTTGGTTGGCTGTAGGTCTTAGGGACCTAATTTTAAATTTGTATAGGGTACATTATAGGGGAGGGGCTGCCCAATCTTCATCGACGTCTTAGCGAATAACAGAACTAGTCAGGGAAACGACTAAGGAAATAGATTCCATTAATACTAAGATGTAACCTAGGGTGTTGGAAAGTAAAAAGGGGTTGATATTCATACTACTTTCATGTTGAATAGGTTCAAAGGACGACGAGGCAAGCAGGATAAGGAATAATTCAGACAAAGTATGTGAAGCCTTCTCTTGGCATGTTGTTGACATAGTGCGTAAAGCTATCTTTCTTTCCTGTTGGCATGTCATAGCCTTAGGTGGTTTGTGGATGAAATGTGGGAATAATTCCATTCCCAGAACTCCAATTATGCCTCCTAATCCCCATCCACTGTTTGATAATAGAACCCCTATAAAGATTGAGTATTGCCTGTTAAGGCTTCTACGTGTTAAAGAGTAGTTTATGAAAAGCTATCTCTCCTTTCTATTGATATGTACTTGGCATGAAAATGAGGTTATGATACCATGGTTGTTCACCGAGCCCTAGAATGGGATAGGTACAAAATATCCACATAAAGGAAAGTACAGACTATATATAGTTTATTCTCTTTCTTCTTCTGGCATGTCTTAGTTGTAGGTTCAACATGATATGAGTTCCGGGATAACTCCATTATTAGCATCTCTTATTTACGTCTGAATATCGGACTTTTATAATAATTGAACTATTTCCCTGAAAACTTCTCTATGCTAAAGAGATAATAAATGTACAGGCTCCAAGTCTTACAAACTATATGTTAACAAATGTTTTTGGTTCCATAAGCGATTTGGATTTACTTTAGTACATATCTAGGAGCCCCGAGATTATAATTGATATTGCCCATAATGGCATTTAGAAGTCACTCGAGATGACTACACTACTACTCGACTACTCCGACAAAATTTTAATCTTCTTATACGGTCAAGTCTCTAATAATGATTTAAATTGCATATAGTTACTCACTACTCTACTCGTGTATATTGTAACACTTCTTTCCCTGAGTCCCGGGCCAGGATATGTTCTCGTGCATAGTTCACTACATTATTCCCTGAGTCCCTCAATAGAGGGCAAGGATACGTGTATAGATATATGATGATGTGTTGTAATAAGGTGGTGATGGCACTGGGGCCATGATGGTTTTACAGAGGTGATTCACCGGACCCCCGAAAGGGCCGGCTATATGATATGATTCGAACATGCATGTTTTTGTAATTCACAAAGTACAGGTACAGGTTTCTAAATTGATATCTTATCCCCTGTTTCTCTATTTCGAATATACCTCCAGTGTATTATGTTACATTTTACATACTCAGTACATATGTCGTACTGACCCCCTTGTTTATGCCCGCAGGTACAGATACAGATTTTTGGAGTCCGTCAGCTTAGGATTCCATGCAGCTCAGTTGGAAGAGGCTCTATTGTATCGGGGCCTAGTTTTTGATACTGTCCACGGATGTATAAAAAATATTTTTTCCATTTAGGGGTACGGCGGGGGCCCTGTCCTACCATATGTTGTCATTTATATGTTTAAAGGTCTGCAGACATGTATATATGGGTTGTATATGTCTGTTTGGTTCAGCTGGGTCTATATGATATATTGTACATGTTGTTATATTATGACAGCCTTGTCGGCTTGCGTGCCCTGTCATGTTGTGATACAAACAAAAAGGGCTCTAGGTATATGTAAGTATTATCGCCCAGCTGGGCTCTGTTACATGATATTGTTTTATTTACAGTTCAATATGACCACAACTGATAGATATGTGTACGGGGGGTCCAGGTCGGACCCCAGTCACGACGAACGGGGATGGGTCATGACAAAAGTGGTATCAGAGCAGTTCAACTTTGGAGTGTCTGTAGACCGTGTCTAATAGAGTCTTGGTTATCGATATGTTGCACGCCACATCTATAAACAGGAAGCTATAGGAAATTTAGGATGTTACCTTCCTTTCACATCTGATATCGTGCTATAGATCCGAGTCACATGAAAACTCCTTATACTAACCTTGGATCTTAACAGAGGAAGGACACTAACAAAAGGAGGTAATTGATGACATGGGACATTACGAAGCACGCAGGTAAGTAATGTAAAGGCACAAAAGATATCCTTTGTGTAAGGTATTGAACTAATATTGAAATGTAAAGTGAAACCATAAAGGAAAATAGACAAGAAGTGCAACAGATGCAGTTTGAAGTTGGACATATGAGGTAAGTCCAGTATTTTTATATTATTATGACGTTGAAAGCCCTGTGCGGCTGTGACATGAATATATATATGTGTTGTCCCTTTGAGGCATTGTTGGTATTTTCTGCGTGTAGTTTTTGGGATAGTAAGAAGTGTAGAGGAAACTCTACCGAAATTTTCCCATAACGGGGAAAAGGAAATGAAACATAGATTTTTGAGATGTCTGAGAAGTTGATAACAAGTACCCTACTGTGTTCAACTAAAGTTGTAAGAGATGTCCTTCAGGTCGCTGATAAGGGGCATCCTTTTCACTTGAAGAATTTTATTTCGGAGGAACAAAAGCTTATTTAAGTAGAAAGTTCAGACCACGGTATTTCCATCCGTATTTGTACTGTAGGAATCTAAACAGAGGGCTCAGGGTGAATGATAAGATGTCCCGCGAATGAATTTTACTCTTTTTGGAAAAAAAATACCAAGCCCTCAACTCCTATTGTAAATTAGACGAGTTGTTTGTAACTCGAAGATAAACTCGGAATGAGACCAGGAGGGTCAAGTATTAAAATGAGTACTGTGATGTTTCAGAGATTCTGGGTTCTTTCAACAATGATTGGAAATTGATTTATGACAACAGTTTATAGTTCTCCACCGACTAATTGGGGAAAGAGCTTCGAAAAGAAGCACCACAAAGAGATGTCAGGAATTGAATTCGAATACAAATTAAAAGGGGGATATGTAAGTATGAATTGAACAGTGTGATACGAGTATGCAAGGATAAAGTAGAACCACTAGTCAGACGCACATAGTACGCGTTGACTAAGTTAAAGGCCTGCGTTGAGAATGCGGTAAGAGCATGGGGCTTACGATACAAAAAAAATGACGCATGTACATAACGTCGCCCCAAAAATAGTGGAACCCTTAAGGGACGAGGATGGCAAACTTAAGGAATAAATGGCGCAACTTCTATTCGCCCCAAGAAGCACAGGATATAGGTTGGGATAAAGCTACTACTAAAAGAAAACCTTATCGTCAGAATATTAGCACTGCCTAATTGGAATTGGAATGACTACAAGTACAAACAAAGGAAAGTATGTGTACCCTCTAAAGGGGGGAAGTTAATGAGAAAATGGCAAAAGTAAGATGAAGGCAATCGATATGGGAATATATTTAATATGGACGTCTAAACATCAACAAGATATCTTACCGAACAAAGTTAGAAAGGTCTGGAAGCTACCAATAATTGGATGGAAGCCAGAATGCTATATAAGGCAGCGTTAAGAAGTTTTTGATGAGACCCTAACTGACATAACACTAGAAGGCAGCTGCAGATAATAACAAAAGAGTGTAACCATGAAAGGATATCAACCAACTTAAGAGACATTACGAAGGATAATGACATCATGCTAGACCAAAATCCAAAATGTTGGTTATAGAGTTAGTCGCAAATGATGTTGCGATAGATAAATCACCAAAGAAAAAGAAATAGAAAGCCTCTTGTGGTAGAAAATAAGGAGAACATAAAGTGAATAGAGGATAGTGGAGTTAAAGGTCTACGCCGGTACTGGATGCAAGATAACAGATGAAAGGATAGGGCGAAACATAAAGACTCGCTAGATAATGCTGAGGTAAATCTTGGGCTAAATCGAGTGCCCGCATATCGTGGAAAGGATTACAATGGAACGCGACACGAAGACTTCCCAGGGAGGTCACCCATCCCAGTATTACTCTCACCCCAGCACACTTAACTTCAAATTTCTGATGGAACTTAATGTGTTAGTACTGGTATGATCACACGAGATGGAAGAATCGGAACTAGCAGCGGAGGAACGACATGAGATTATGTCCCTAGAATACTATACTATACATTAAGGCAATTGTAACAAGGGCGTAAGCAAAATAAGAAGGATTAGCTAATTTCTAATTGACGACACAATCAACTACCGAGAAATGCGAAAGTAGGTTAAGCCATACTACCGAGATGGAATTGGTACTACGAGTAAGGTAAGACATGGCCACGATTGGACCAAAGACCTACCCCAACATCGAAGGTAAGATATGAGAACTAACGAGATAGCACTGGGATATTTTTTGTACCCTCTCATAATCTTGTAAAGGTAAAGAGTGACACAGGATAATGTGTCTAGAAGGTTACAAGTGGGGGTAAGGAAAGTGGTGAAAGAGTTTAAACGAAACGGGCAGAACTAGCTGGTTACTACAGAATGACGAGCTTATATGCCAAAATTCCTTTGGAATTACACTAGATCATGTTAGACAACGCACAGAATGACTACGAGAGACATTATATGAGGGGACCGCATCATTATTCGGTAGCCAACTCTAAGGATTGGGAAAAAAGGGGAAGAAGAACCCAAAAGATCGAATGCCAGTTAAAGTTCTGGAAAGGAACCCCTCTATAATTTATATAAAGTCTTAAAGGAAGTTGCATTTAACATTCGGGGATGAATTTTCTAAAGGGGGGAAGGATCTTACACCCCACATATTTGAACTCGGAAGGTCCCTTAAGTTATTTAGAAGCTAGTATGTGAGCCACTTAAGTTACGACCCTATTAAACAACTCTAAGGAAAGAGGATTGTGGTACCTCATGAGAAGGAAGGTTGGAAACAGAGTTATACAAATCCAGAAAGAGTTGGAGGCTAAGGAATCGAAATACCTACGTAAGCTACTAACTTGGAAGTCTTACATACTTAAGCTATTGGAGTACGTACCAAGCTTGCGAAGCATGGATTACATAGGCTCTTCAATTGAGACAAGATTACAAACTCACGAGGAAGAGGAGAAGATGACACGTGGCAGCCAATAAGGAGGTGCCACGTGGAAGCACCTCAAGCAAGTAGGTGACCCACCTACTTGAAGGTGGACCCCACTGACACGTGGTAGCACCCCATTGGCCGCATGGTTGAGGTGGCCCAATAAGGGCCTGACACGTGTCAGCCCCTAAGAGTGACACATGTCACCTCATATATATATATGTGTATATGACTCTTCATTTGTTCAATTATCCAAAAACATCAGCCTAGCATGGAGAAAAAAACGTGAGAGAGAGAGATAGAGAGGCAGACATGGTTTTTGAAGTTTGAAGGTAAGTTTCTCACTTTTTTTCGTGAATTAATTATCTACGGTGTTACTCAATTACGTGGAGGTGTATATATGTATATTAATATGCCTACGGAACCATATTTTCAGTTCTTCAGTTGGAAAACTAAGAGAAACTTAAAGAGAAAACGCTACGGCATAGACCCATTTTTGGAGGGGACACTTGTTAGTAATATTGGTATAACTTCTTGTGTATAGCTTAGTTTTGGGTGATTCAATATTTTTTGGGAAGGTATTTCATATGTCTATAACCTTTATTTAGACTTTCAAATCCATTTTTGCATTTATCTTCGTGAAAAAGGGTGATGAAGTGTAGAGGAGGTACTGCCCAGATTTGGTTTTGGAAATCCTACACGTACAACTGTGAGTATTTTGGTCATATATTTTTATACAAAATTGATGTAGGGGTAATTCAAATTTTTTTGCGACCTTTATACACATGTATATAACTTTAATTGAGGCTACAAATCTTATTTCCTTCAATTACCCCTTCGAAACTAAGCGACAATACAAGACGGTAGGCTGTCCAGAATTCACGTTTTGATAGGTTTGGCGAGTTTTGGCCTATTTTGGGAAAGGTAAGGTTTTTCCTTTCAATTTGAAGCTTATGGTGTTGTTATATGGTGTATTACACCCCTTGTATGCTACTGAAAGTTTAAAAATGACGTAGAAATGCTCGACGTTCGAAATAAACTAAATTGGAATTGCTATAGTAAAATTGTCATCGAAGGATAGTGTTGTTCGTGTGAGGTGCTACTGCAGGGGTCTGATGTGTTGTTGCAGGGCCTAAATATGTTCTAATGTGGTTTAGGGTGATGCTGGTTTAATCCATACGACCCCTCGTTGCGTATAATCAAAGGCGTTACAAAATAAAGGCTAGACGCCCTATTGTGCTACCGTATTTTTGAATAAGTCGTTTGGAGTTTATGTTGTATATTGTTGGTGTGAATCGCTGCAGGTTGTTGTTGTTGGTTGGATGTAGGTCTTAGGGACCTAATTGTAAATTTGTATATGGCACATTATAGGGGAGGTGCTGCCAAATTTTTATCGACGCCTTAGAGGAAATAGATTCCATTAAGGAAATAGATTCCATTAATACTAAGATGTAACCTAGGGTGTTGGAAAGTAAAAAAGGGTTGATATTCATAATACTTTCATGTTGAATAGTTTCAAAGGACGACGAGGCAAGCAGGATAAGGAATAATTCAGACAAAGTATGTGAAGCCTTCTCTTGGCATGTTGTTGACATAGTGCGTAAAGCTATCTTTCTTTCCTGTTGGCATGTCATAGCCTTAGGTGGTTTGTGGATGAAATATGGGAATAATTCCATTCCCAGAACTCCAAGTATGCCTCCTAACCCCCATCCACTGTTTGATAATAGAACCCCTATAAAGATTGAGTATTGCCTGTTAAGGCTTCTACGTGTTAAAGAGTAGTTTATGAAAAGCTATCTCTCCTTTCTATTGATATGTACAGACTATATATAGTTTATTCTCTTTCTTCTTCTGGCATGTCTTAGTTGTAGGTTAAACATGATATGAGTTCCGGGATAATTCCATTCTTAGCATCTCTTATTTACGTCTGAATATCCGACTTTTATAATAATTGAACTATTTCCCTGAAAACTTCTCTATGCTAAAGAGATAACAAATGTACAGGCTCCAAGTCTTACAAATTATATGTTAACAAATGTTTCTGGTTCCATAAGCGATTTGGCTTTATTTTAGTACATGTATAGGAGCCCCGAGATTATAATTGATATTGCCCATAATGGCATTTAGAAGTCACTCGAGATGACTATACTACTACTCGAGTCCTCCGATAAAATTTTAATCTTCTTATACGGTCAAGTCTCTAATAATGATTTAAATTGCATATAGTTACTCACTACTCTACTCGTGTATATTGTAACACTTCTTTCCCTGAGTCCCGGGCCAGCATATGTTCTTGTGCATAGTTCACTACATTATTCCCTGAGTCCCTCAATAGAGGGCAAGGATACGTGTATAGATATATGATGATGTGTTGTAATAAGGTGGTGATGGCACTGGGGCCATGATGGTTTTACAGAGGTGATTCACCGGACCCCCGAAAGGGCCGGCTATATGATATGATTCGAACATGCATGTTTTTGTAATTCACAAAGTACAGGTACAAGTTTCTAAATTGATATCTTATCCCCTGTTTCTCTATTTCGAATATACCTCCAGTGTATTATGTTACATTTTACATACTCAGTACATATGTCGTACTGACCCCCTTTCCCGGGGGGCTGCGTTTATGCCCGCAGGTACAGATACAGATTTTTGGAGTCCGTCAACTTAGGATTCCATGCAGCTCAGTTGGAAGAGGCTCTATTGTATCGGGGCCTAGTTTTTGATACTGTCCACAGATGTATAAAAAATATTTTATCCATTTAGGGGTACGGCGGGGGCCCTGTCCTGCCATATGTTGTCATTTATATGTTTAGAGGTTTGCAGACATGTATATGTGGGTTGTATATGTCAGTTTGGTTCAGCTGGGTCTATATGATATATTGTACATGTTGTTATATTATGGTAGCCTTGTCGGCTTGCGTGTCCTATCATGTTGTGATACAAACAAAAAGGGCTATAGGTATATGTAAATGTTATCGCCCAGTGGGGCTCTGTTACATGATATTGTTTTATTTACAGTTCAATGTGACCACGGCTGATAGATATGTGTACGGGGGGTCCAGGTCGGACCCCAGTCGCGACCTACGGGGTTGGGTCATGACAGAGCCCTTAGGAATACGAGCTTGCATATCCAGTTACTACCCAACATATGAAAGGCTCGAGGGTAGTAGCTCAACTACTTTAGGACCTTTAACATTCAGAAGTGAGTACAAGCCATGAGTTACACCCTGAATGTATAAATGGAATTACCTCTAACTCATATAGTATACCGCTTCACTTACATTAAGTCAGTTCAAGAGAAAGAAGGGATAGGCTTCACGTGTACTACCTTTCGTCATGTAGAAGACTTACAAGACAATAACTCAACTATCGCAGGAGTTCTAACACAAGAAGTGAATAAGATTTACGAACCATACTCGGGGTTCTATGAATGGAATTATCCACACAGTACATATACCAACCACTTATGACTAAGACACGCCAAGAGAAAAGAAGAGATAAGTTTTACATATTCTCTACTTCCCCTCATATAGTCGTCATACACATATATGCCATGGAACGTACGGCCCGATCCTTAGATAGTAACACATACTACTTGGTCCATCAAGGGACTCGGTACCATAAACATTTCATCATAACATCATAACTAATGTCACAGACATATCAAGAGAGAAGAAGGGTAGCTTTACATACTTATGCCAAAAACATGCCAAGAGAAAGAAGGTAGGTTCACATACCTCTTATGGATTACTCTTAACCATGTTTGCCTCGTCATCTTTTGAACCTATGTAACATGAGAGTAATACTAATATTAATAATCTTTCACTTTTCAATCTACAACTCTACAACCACCTATCTATAGGAATCATTTCCTTATCCATTTTCCTTAACTAGCTTATTACTAGCTCTGAAGTTACCGAATATTGGGCAGCATCTCCCCTATAACTTCAACATCCCCAAAATTTTAAATCGGAAAAAATATCATCAACCATACCAACAACAAAAACCATCAGCATATTTACAAATAAATCACTTCAACTTTACAAAATACAAACTCCAAACAACTCGCTTAACTATGATACGAAAATAGAGTTTTTAATCTTTATTTCGTAAAACCTTTAACACTATAAAATTGAGGGTATTGTGTCTACAAACAGAAGAAACCACAACCTTTTTAAAATACCTTCCATCCATGCACCACACAACCAAACCAGCTACAACCATAGCACCACAATCACAACACACTACCCAACTTCAATTTAAGTATAACGACTTCAATTTAGTTCATTTCTAACATCAAGCATCCTTATGAAATTTTTCCACTTCCAACCTTATTTAAATGTAATATACCTAATAACATCATCATACACTCCAATTTGAAATGAAAAGCCTTACCTTGTCTGAAACTCGCCTTAGAGGTTTTTCTAGCGCGGCTGAAACTTCGTGGTTGTTTGCTATCCTTTTGGGGCTGATTGAAACCATAAATTTAAATTAATAACATATTCATACCCTCGTGGTATACCCTATATAATTAATTCACAGAATGAAATCGGAGGGCTTACCTTTTTGGCTCCAAATCCATGGCTCCCTCTCTTTAGTCTAGAGTTTCTCTTCTCTCTTTTTTTCTAGAATTTTCTTGGATATAAGAATGAGTTGTTTGGATAAGGATGATCGTAAAACATATATATATATATAGGCCACCTTAAGGGGGTGACATATGTCTTCCCCTAAGTGGTGACATATGTCTTCCCCTAAGTGGTGACATATGTCAAGCCCTTAGTGGGCCAACACATCTCCTCCTCTACTTAGGGGATGCCACATGGCATGTGGGGTCCCACCCCCTTGCTTTAGCTTCTGCCACATGACACTCCCTCTTGCTGCCACATGTCACCTTCTTTTCCTCCTCATGAGTTTTTAATCTCATCTTACTTTACGAACTTATGTAATCCTTGCTACGTAAGCTTGGTATGAACTCAAGTAGCTTAAGAATGTAAGATTTTCAAGTTGGTAGATTATGTATATAAGTCGAGTCCTACGACTCATTACTTGGCCTCCAACTTCTTCCAGATTCTTATAACCATATTTCCAATCCTCCCTACTATGGGGTGTCATATTCTCCCTTTCTTAGAGTTTTTTTGGTAACGTTATAGATTATCCAGATCATATGGTGACTTGTATGAAGCTTAAGAACCTTTCAAGGTACAAAAGTATGGGGTATAACAATTATAGCAGCAGATAAATCACTATCATCTCTCTTCAAAGTAGTGGGAATATTCTGTAGCGTAGTAGCTATAAAGCTTGTTGCAATGATTGTTTTAGATGGATTGTTAAAGTACCATTTCTCAAGTCTCTCCTCTAACTTCAAATAATCTGGATCAACTTGGTTAGAACTTGTCGGTTCACAAAAAGTACTTCCCTTGTGTCCATCCACTTACACTCTACACCATTCTGAAAATATAAATTTAAAAGGTAGAGCCAAGATGTGGGATGATTTTAATTTCATAACAAGAAGAACTAATTAGCTGTGTAAGATTTGACAAAATCTGCAAGAAACCCACCTTCCTGACAGAAGATAACAACAATTGTGCAGACCACAACTCTCCATACCCTACTACAAAATCAGAAAAAGACTCTGTTGCATGACCAATTGCAAAACAAGTAATTTATAAAGTTAATGCCTGAGAAGGAGGGTAGGTCAATCAAAGGAACTCCAACAAGGAACCATTTCAGTTCTAGCAAAAACAAGAGACTAAAGCAACAACCAGTATGCTAACCAGAGACTGAAGTAAAACAATAATTATTGCACCGCAATGTACTTCCAATTAACCACATGCAAAGGTGTGAGGGAATGGGGGTTGAAGTACTCTAAATTATTTTTCTTTTACGTCATCCTTTGTAGAACTAGAAATTTTCAATGGAGTTTACTCAGTTTGAGAAAAGAAGCATTAGGAAGCTTTTCCCCCAGACATCAGGCAAACAAACGGGAAAAGCAACCATACCAATATATATTGCACAGAGCATTGCTTTAAGGTTGTTGATGTCATCTTGCAGTTTAGATAAGAAACTAGCTAGGTCATCTCCGTCAAGTAGATCAGCAATTGCTAATTTGTGTTTCTCTCTAACAGCATCAAGTGCTATTATATACGAGTTATCTCGAGACTGCGCCTTGTAAATTAGATCATACATCATGTCAATTACTTTTCAAATTGCAGATACCACTACCAACTTTCTCTCTGATTGATCATCAATTATTATCTCATCTACATTCCCAATTCTTTTAGGTGTTCCCACACAAGTACAACTAAATTTATGAAAAAACCAGTAATCACCCTTAGGGAGCTGAGTATTTTCTAGCGCTCCATTCAATGAGTATTCTATCACAATATTAGATAAAGGAAGAGGAAATTAACAACTAGGGAAAATAACACATGGATGACAAAAGCTATTAGTGTAAAATAGACCTTTGCTGTCACAATAGCACTTATGATGAACTTTCATGATTCTCCTCTTTCCCATTATGGATAAAAATCCACTCTGAAATGAAATTATAAAATGAAAGCAATGAAAAACTTTACCAAAACAGAAAGAATGAGATGAAAAGAAGATTCTCAAAGGAAAGGGACAAATCATAGTAGTAAGTGTCCAGGATGCTCATTAGAAGTTTTTCACAAAACAACAAAATTATAAAGACCTTTTAGCTTAAAGTATATGTCACAAATGGCGATAAAATTTTCTTTTTTCTTTTATAATTCTTTTCTTATTTTGGTTGTGGTGAGTGACGGCATAATGAAAACCCCACGCCTCCAAATCTCCTACCCATTAGCCTAAAAGTGGCATTGCCAATTTTGCTCCTTCAATAACTTGAGGTGGAGGGTCCTTACAACAATGGTCATACTTATTTTTCTTAGAATTGTAAGTATACAAATATGGTCCTTAAATTCCTCTATTGCTTATGCTCTTTTCACCTTTTAGGAGGGTACCTTAAAGTTGAACTGGAAGTTTAGACATAAAAAAAGTTACTCCACTATTGACCTAAGTTTATTTATATATGAGGACCTTTTCAGTGTTATTCCATGCATTAGAAAGACAAACTAAATTTGAAGAGTAGTCCTACAATAGTCGACAAAAGGGAAGAAGTAGAATGATGTAATTTCAATTCTAATGGATTAGAAATCTCTTCTAAATTAGCAAGAGGAAGATAGAAGGAATTGGTCTACCTCAACCACCTGCAGATCATTGCATACTATTTTTTCTATAATATCAACATGTCTAACAAATACATGCATACTCGACATTTTTCAAAGAACACGGAGAAAATGCAAAAAACATTATATATAAAAAGAGAAAATTGACATGATAAAGTGAAACTAAACAACTTTTTCTTTTTTCTTTTTCAGATCTCATGATATATGAATGACCAAAACAGTTTAATTAAAAAGCATTATACAGGTATGAGATGCATCTCTATGTATGTCTGAGAAGTGTATCATTTAATAAGCATGCACTAGCTCTTTATTATAATGATATACGAGGTTTGCATCTCAATAGTACCTTAGACTTTTTCTAACTTGTGTTCACCCATAAAGAGAATCAGAATAGTAAAACTGCATTAGATATAAGTATCTGTATTGATGAATGGACACAATGTGCATTATAAATTGGCTTTTTCAATTAGCTCTACACATCATCTGTATGTGTATAAAGTACATGTTCATTCATAGATGGTTAGTCCAACTTATCCCCATGGTTTGGATAATTTTCTCTCTCTTTGTTCTCTTTCCAAAGTTTGTAGCCTTAAATTCCACCAAAGAAGACATCAGGCATGTCGGAGAAACATGTCTTTGGGGATCAAACATCAGGCTTATTTAATAAGTTTCCATCTCATACAAGATTAAACATCAGAATTGCATTTGCTAGGACACACTCCTCAAATAGATTTGAACTATTCTCTTGAGCCTTGTAGAAAATATTTACTTCTTTGCTAATCGATATCGTGGGGACATCAGTTAGTTGTTTTCTGTTTATGTTATTTCTTTCAAGTGATAACATTATCCCAGTAAAACCACAAATGTGGAAAATTTTCTAGCATCAAACTACTATATCTGAATGGATAAAAAAGAATTTTTTTTGAGAAAGGTAACTTGTAATATGAACAAAGGAATACTCAAGAAGTACTCCAGTAGTACTTACAACAACAATACAAGTAGTAGAAAACTACTAGTACATCACAAATGATCTAGAATACTAGGATTATCCGCTTCATCTTGAGGATACTCATGTATACACCAAAAAAGAAAAAAGGACCAGACAGTTCATCTTCAGTTTCTGCAATGAGCAGCTCTTGTTTTCAAAGCATGTCTGATTCCTTTCCATCCATATAGTACACCAAATGCGGCGGAGGGGAGGGTGGACAATATTTCATCTTTCCCTGTGTCCTGATTAATTTCCTTCTTGGCAAGTTATTCTTGGGAGAATTTTTGGTGAAATTGCACCATGCGTTTGACCCCAAATTTTCCCATGTTTTGGTGAAATTTCAAAAAATATTATTTTGTACCTATAACTTCTAAAAATTATTAAAAATACACATAAGTTTGTGTTATTATTTTATAATGAACATGTTCCGTTAAAAAAACTAACATAATTGATAACAATCAACAACAACAAAATAACATTATATACAATACATTAATTATTTGATTTAACATATACTTAATGATCAAGAATTAAGAGGGCTGGTGAATATTTTTATAGATAAGTTTTATTTAAGAGGGATTTATGGTATTGGTTGATCATATTAATGGATAAAATTGGTAGATAAATATTTAGTTGTAATTAATAAATGATTATTGTTTTTATAAAATATAAAAGTTTGGGGTTATTTTTAAATTTTTAAAACTTCCCAACTTCCCAAGTTCTATATTTTTTTAGATCTTGGGAACTTGGGGATTTTGCCAAAACATTTGCTAAGTCTAGCAAAATGTATGGAAAAACACAAATTCCCAAATATTTTTCAAGTTTTTCCCCAAAACTAATTGGGGTCAAACGCTACCTAAAACTTCTTTGATGCTTCTTGGCATAGTACAGCTTTTAGCCCTTAAGTTAAAACAAATCTGCGCTAATTTCACAGTCTCTCTATAAGGTACAAGAGATTATTTATTATCTCAATCTCACATTCACACATAGAGCACCTAGAATAAATTTGAAAACCTCTTTTCATAAGTTTTTCCTGGGTGAGTTTAACCTAATTGGCTAGAAGCCAAGTAAAACATGTTATCTTGAAAGGTATCTTGACTTTCCAGATCATCTTCCAGGGCCAACTACCACCACATATGTTTGATCTCCGTAACCTTATGTAAGCTAAACCCACTATAAACCTTCCGTTCTTATCAGGATTCCAAAATAAACTGTCTTGATTGGAGGTTAGTTCTTTGTATTGTTTTAAAATATTTAACAGTTCATCCACTCTATTGATTTCACAATCATTCAGATGTATTCTAAATCTTAGGTCCTACCCCTGACTATCTCTCACTTCTCTGATAGTGGATAGCTTTTGGAGATTTAAAATAAAAAAATCAGGGAACTTGTTCTTCAGATATTCCTGTCCTACCCACATATCTTCCAAAAACAGAGTCTTTCCCCCATTTCCTACCTTGATTTTGCATTTGATGGGAAACCAGATCCACTAGTTTCTGATAGCCCTCCATACTTAAGTCCCATAGGGTTGTGTTGAAAATTTGGTAGTTGATTTGTTATCCATACCAAACCCGGTGGTGATTGTTTTCTTCCACAAAGCTTGTTCATATGATGCAAATCTACAAAGACACTTCATTAGAAGGCTTTGATTCTGAATTTTAAGATTTCTTATCCCCAAGGCCCCTACCTTTTTGCTGAGGATAACTTGATCCCACTCTACTAGATGAATTTTATGATCATTAGAATCATAGTTTCCTTTGCATGAAAAATTCCTCATGATGGCATCTATTCTATCAATTACATTTGCAGGCATAGGAAAGACTGATATCATATATGTTGGCATTGCATCCAACACACTATTTATGAGTGTGACCCTTCCACCTAGAGACTGATATTTGCTTTTCCAATTTACTAACTTCTTTTCACATTTTTCTAAAACATTGTTTCAAATGCCTTTTGACTTTCTCTTATCCCCTAAAGGCATTCCAAGATACACTGTGGGGAGCTCCCTCGTATTTCCCCCCAAAATATTTGCTAACACTCTTATGTTAGGAACCTCATTAACTAGGTAAATAAAGGTTTTCCCCCAATTAATATGTAAACCTAAAATGGCATCAAGCAAGATCAACATAACTCTCATATACTTGAGTTGGGAGCCCTCCACATCAAGAAGATCAGAGTGTCATCAGCATACTGTAGGTGTGAAATAGCAAATCACTGCTTATCATTCATTTTGACACTGAAAGCTCTTATCCATCGGTTTGTTTGGTTTGTCCTGAGCATGTCATTTAGTCATTCCATTGCCAGAATAAAAAGAAAAGGGGTACGGAGTCTCCTTGTCTCAATCCTCTCTCACATAGGAATAAGCCAGAGGGAGATCCATTTATTAGAATAGAGAATTTCACAGTTATGATGTGAAACTTCAACATCTTTATCCATTTGTCGCCAAAACCCATATTCCCCAAAGTGTTACAGAGGAAATCCCAGTGAATGTGATCATAAGCTCTTTCAATATCTAACTTACATAGAATGCCTGGGACTTTACTTATCTTTCTTACATCCAGACACTCATTTGCAATCAAGATTGCATCCATGATCTTCCTGCCTTTTATGAAAGCCATCTTTTGATCATACACTAACTTTGGAACTACTTTCTTAAGCCTTTAAGTTAGAACTTTAGATATGATCTTGTACATGCTTTCTATTAAATAATAGGTCTGAAGTCCTTTAACTCTTTAGCCCATATCTTCTTCGGGATCAGTGCTATGAAAGTGGCATTGAAGTTTTTTTCAAAAAAAAATCTGATTATGAAAGTTTTGTACCGTTGCCACAACATCTATACTACCCACATCCCAACATGAAATAAAGAAGGCCATGGTGTAGCCATCAAGGCCTGGTGCTTTATCCCCCGCACTTTCCATAACACACTCCTTAATTTCCTTCTCACTGAACTGATCTTGCAGCATGATATTATCTATCTCACTCACCATACTACTAGTTCTAGGATTGAACTAAGGCCTCTACTTTTCTTTCTCAGCAAATAGTTTCTAATAAAAATTAATGATCTCTTATTTGATCACTTTTGGTTCCCTTGTAAATACTCCAATGACTAGCAACTTGTCAATATTGTTCTATCTCCAATGGCAATTTGCAATTCTATGAAATAACTTTGTGTTTCTGTATCCATCTTTTAACCATAGAGCCCTGGATCTTCGTCTTCAAGCTATTTCCTCCCTCTTTGCGTTTACTTCAAATTCAATTGTGAGAACAACTCTAAAGTAGGGCTCATCGTCAGTTAATTGTCTATGGTCTTAGACCCCATCTAATTCAGCCAATTGATTTAGAATACTTTATTTCTGCATTCCTAGATTGCCTTATCTTATTTTGCTCCACTCTTTGAGTTTATCTTTCAAGTGCTTTAGTTTACTTGCTAAGATCAAATCTGTCCTTCCCTTAAAATTATTTGATTCCCACCACGTCTTTACCATTTCTTGGAATTTTTCAATTTGGAGCCATTAGTTATCAAACTTAAAATAGGAATTTGACCTTTCCCAATTCCCATATTATAAAATCAGAGGGCAATGGTAAGAGGTTACCCTTTGCAATGTCGATTGTTTAATATTTCTGAAGGATGTCTCCCAATCTTCAGATATTAAAAATCTATCAAGTCTGGCTGCCGGATCATGTCTTTCCCCTCTCTTCTAAGTAAAACTATAACCTGCTAGCTATGGATCCACTAGCTCCATGTCTTCAATAAAGTCGGAAAAATCTAGCATTTCTTTACTGAATCTGGTGCAATTCCTTTTCTTTGATGGATATCTCACAGTATTAAAATCACCATCCACCACCCAAGGGCCTGAGAGAAGCCCTCTCACTAAAGTTATTTCCCACCAGACCTCTTCTCTCTCTTCTTTGTCATTTGGAGCATATAGAGCAGATATGTACTAGCTAAAATCTATTGATTTCCCCGTGAATTTGCAAGCAATACAATAGGACCGTACCTCACATACTTTCCCATCCCAAACTCTACCATCCCATAGCATGATGATTCCCCCTCTTGAACCACTAGCTTCTAATTGGGCATATTTCACCCATCTATTGTCCCATAATTCTCTTACTATGTTCCTTATATGCCCCCGCAATTTAGTATCTTAAAAGAAAAAAACATGTACATTCCAACTATGCAATAAACTCCAGATCAATAACCTCATTTTCCTTTTATTGGGGCCCCTGAAATTCCATGAAACAATATTAATCTTCATACGGTAGGTCGATATTACATCCTCCCTGCTTTTTAAACCATAGTTTACAAACTTGGTTCCATATTCCAAGTTTTCTAATTCCTTTGATCTTTTCAATCTTGGAGTCATCAAAATTAGAGTCTTAGTAGTATCGCCATTGCAGTTCCTCTTTTCTTCTATTTTCATAAATAATTTCTCTGCTAATTCCTCACAACTATGAAAATTAACCCCGAATTCCTTTCTTTGTTGTAGAATGTTCTGTCGAACCCAAAGTGGTACTTCTGAATCACAGTGGGGTTCAATTATTTCTGGTAATTTTGCTGAGTTAATAGGGATGACTTTCTCGACATACATAGCCCCCAGTTCTCTATTTTCCTGCTCTGCATGTTCCTCTATGTTGAGTCTCGATTTCACTTGAATGATTGACATAGCATCGTTGTCTCTTTGCATTAAATTCTAATGTTCCTGATCAGTGTCATCTCCCTCGTCTCGTGTCTCCTATGCATAGGTATTAGAAGAATGTACTTCTTTATTTAGTAGAGGAAAAGGTTTTTTGTTCTGATTAGCTAAAATTCTATTTATTAAAGGAACAAATGGGTTTTGTTAATTTTGTTCTTTGTTTGCATTAACAAACTTGGTAAAGGGCTCAGCTGCTAATTTCTTTTTGGACTTTAATTTTTTGAGAATCCAAAACTTGGGCTGCCAGAGGAGGCCCATAGTTATGAAATTTCTCTAGCCTAATACAATTAGAAGGGTTAAAACCCTTATTAAAATGCTCCATAAGTGTCCAGCTCACATCTGTTATGCCCACATGACTGGGTCCTACAATATTGCTTGTAAGAGGCTCTTTATCCAGGGGTTCTTTCCCTTTCCTCCTTAACCATAAAGTACGATGGGTCAACAACACCTTCTCTGTCACGACCCGACCTAGGACCTAATCATAATACGGTGATCGAACCCCCAAAGGGCTCCAACCAAGCCTCTTGTACATATCATAAGCATACATAAGGTAAAATATAAAAGCGGAATCATCATAAGAGAGTCTAAAGCATGAATATAAATCTGAAAATATCTTATAACAACATAGATTTGAACATATGTCCAACTAGATACCTCTAAACATGAGTATGTATGGGGGCTAAGATATGTCCCTACATCTCCCTCAATATACAACGTAAACAAAAGTTTTTTGAAAAAAAAACAGTAACCAACTTGAAAATTTGTCCCCGATCTATGAGGACTCATCACAACACAGTCGGATAGAGAACACCTACTAGTTATGTGGACGATTAGGATCTTCAACCTCAACCCCTATATTATGAGATAATATAGGAATATACTAAGTATGAGGGCGTGACATGCAACGTAAATCATGGAATGCAAAGGTCAAGTACAACACATGATAAGATGGAATAAGTAAAGTCTTGAGAAAATCATATTGAGCAAAGCATTTAAAAGCATAAATTCAATATCATAGCATACTTAAGAGATCATAAATATGTGGGATAGGAACCATAACCGACAATAAGACCATGCGAGCTATAACATCGAATCCAATGATACCCACATCGAGAAGAAGGAGGCTACTTTGCCAAGGTAGACTCCTACATGCCTAAGTGGATCCTCTAAGCGGTCGTATGAACCGGGTACTCACCCCTAGTTCTTAGACTAGGATACTCACCTATAATGGCACGTAGTTCAAGAGACATGAGGTTTGTACTAGGGATTTTAGTAGGGCCCCCACCTCAAGTCTTCTCGGTGCTAAGTCAAATCCCACAGAATATATATATAGAGAGAGAGAGAGCATAGAAATCATAATTGGCATATATCATAGTCATGATCATAGATTTGAAAATTATAGAGTAACTCATTTTCATAACATAAGTGCAATGCAGTTATTGTCCTTCCACATTACCAATCCTACATACATAGTTCATATCATTTGGCCTTAAGGCACCACATTAGGCCCTAAGTCACCCTTTTCCATAATTTGCATGAAAATCATAATTTGGAACATACTTGTAGTTTATTATCATAATTGAAATACATAATCATAATTCATACTTGGAAGTTCATGATCATAGCTTATACTTGAAATTAGGGTAAGACATGAATGTATGATCAATTGACTTGAAAATTATGAAATTGACTTGAAAACATGCATGATCATAAACTTTGTTTCAGCCTATACACAATTCATATAGATAATATCCTTTGGCAGTATAATTCAAAATACTCATAATTTACATCATGAACCCTAGAGATCAAAATAGGAGAATTCATGGGAAAACTCTTATATTCAATGCAATAACCATCAAATCATATCAAAATAGACTCGTGATCATACTTTAAATTATAATTCATGCAATAGGAATAGAGATCATAAAACCCATAAAATACCATACTATAATTTGATAGAAAACCTTGAGAAATTGATTGGCCTTCATGGATGAAAAGATCCATGAATCAATACCCAAATACCTTAAGTGATAATACAAAATAGGTGGAAGAACTTGAGAGTTTGAGGGAGAAATTGAGTAGATTACTTGAATTCTTCAATGGAAACCCTTGAGAGCCTTTTTGTAGAGACAGAAATATTTGATAGATGAATTATAGAAGAATAAATAGAATTAGGGATTTAGGTGAATTTATAGAGTCGGATTAGGCTCTAAAAACATCTAGGTTCATTGATTAATAATTTGGAAAAAGAGTAAAACGCCTTTAAAAAAAACTCAACTCGGCCAGAAAATACTTCTAGGTCCGCATTGACGCGGACCCTACTGTTTTGTCAATTTTTTCGAAAATCTATCTTCCAATATAGGGTCCTAAAAATCCACCGACACTATTTTCCCACAGGGTTGACCCCCTTATCAATATTCCGAACTCGGATTTTCTAAAAAGATTAAGGATGATACATTACTTGAGCGGCCTATTCCCAAGGCATTCTTAAGGTACTTGTAATTATTTTTGAGGGATGTTACATTATCTCCTCCTTGGGAACATTTGTCTTCAAATGAAATCCAACTAATAAAGGAAGGTCGTGGAAAAAGGACAAGCAACCCAACATGAATATGAGGACACTTTGAATAACTCATAGAACATGTAAACTTCATACTTAACATAAAACACAGTCTTTGAGGAAAATCATTTTCATTAATCATGCATGCATATGAATGACATATAGAACTGAAATGTAGGAGCTTAATCGATTTGATCATGAACAACTTAATATATTTAGGCTTGTGTGGAAGGGAAGAGATATAAATAACGCTTTATCATGTCCGATTCCACCTCCTACGTAGCACTCTCTACTTGTTAATTCCTCCATAACACTTTGACGTATACATCTTTATTTCTTAAACTCTTCACTTTCTGGTCTAAAATCTCAATCGGGATCTCCTCATAAGTCAAACTCTCTTCGATACTCACATTCTCTATTGGCACAATAGAATTTGGATCACTCACAAACTTCCTCAACATTGACACATATACCTTAGGCTACTACACCTCTATAGAAAAATAGAGTACTACTCCTTACTACCCGCATTCATCAAACCTCGAAACCTAATAAAGAAATACACAATGTATCGTACATTCACCCATGTTCCATTGACACTAAAATGAAGCCTAGTTCTATAACAACTCTAATACACTCACTTGAAACCCTTAACAAGAAGTCATCAATAGACTATTATAATCATTCACATATCTACAACCACACATTCAATCCTACCATTCCAACCATTTTATGGCTCCCTTGAAGTCAACATCACTTAATAATTTCCGTGTCTACCCTAGTATCTCTACATCTGCATTTGCATTAACTCCTACTAACAAACACACCAATATACTCTTACCTATATATTATACATAACAAGATCCATCTAGCTTTTCCTCCAAGTCTATAACCTTAAATATGCCAAGCATACCACAATTATCACAATACGAAACATCTACTCCTTCTCTACCTATAATGACTCAACTAATATCATCAATCTCAAAACACATAACCGACCTCGATAACTAGGTACTCTATCTCCCTCTTGGGAAAAGGCTTCTACTATCATATTTCCCCACCATTTCCTTTACTTTGCCAATGATGGGTTAAGGTATTGTTTGACTTGATATCTACTACCAAAGATAATTCGGATCAATATGCACCACTATAATTGGAATCCACTCAACTTCACCCTCACTCTAGCCAACCGATGGACATCCTTTACGACTCCCTCTTCCATTCATTAACATGATCCACGCTCCCCATAAACACCCTTCTAAGTAAACTGACCATACATTGTCCTTATCTAGACAAGAATGCACACTCATGTGATAAGACTCATTAGTTTTGGAAACCAACTCAAGAGAAGGACTTCCGAAGATGATATTCCTAACCAACACAGTATACTAAATACAACCCCTAGAATCAATTTTTGGTCCTTAAGACAAGAAATAATCTACCCTTTAATTACTGAATCATGACCCTTTGATTCTAGAAAAGACTTACTTAGGAATTGAAACTTTACTCAATGAATTCAAAAATCTATTGAAGATAAAAGGTGCTTGCAACCATTCCACCCTAATAATTATTATTTCAAAAAGGGAATTCACACTTATCGGATGAAGTACCATGCTAAGCTTGGGGACCCACATAGGGGTAGAGCTGAGATCGCCGATGACTATCCTTATCATTCTTAGCAACCCTTGGACAATGCCTCAACTAGTGATCTTTTGCACCACAACCAAAACATACATCCGAACCGGCTAGATAATCTCCTGGATGGTACCTTCCACACTTTTGGCATGTGAGAAAAGCTTGAGCACTATAATTATCACCTTGATATCTAGCGTTAGGCACCCTATACTTGTGATACTTAGGCATTGAAATATCATCACCAGATGATCCATTCTCAATCCGGGCTGTGACACCCCATACTTTTGTACCTTGGAAGGTTCTTAAGCTTCTTAAGTATCTTGAAAGGTTCTTAAGTTTTTGGAAGGATTCTTAAGTTTCTTAAAGCTTCTTAAGATTCTTAGAAGTTACCATGGGAGCCAGATATCCCATAATGCTATCAAACAACTCTAAGGAAGGGAGAATGCGATACCTCATCATAGGGAAGATTGGAAATAGCATTGCAAGAATCCAGAAAAAGTTGGAGACCAAATAATGAGTCATAGGACTTGACTTACTTACGTAAGCTACCAACTTGGAAATATTACATACTTAAGCTACTTTAGTACATACAAAGCTTACATAGCAACGATTACATAGGTTCATAAAGTAAGACGGGATTATGAATCCACGAGTAGGAAAAGAGAGTAACACATGGAATCATGAGAGAGTGCCATATGGTAGCAAGGGAGAGTGCCATGTAGCAGTAGATGGAGCAAGGGGATAGACCTCAGCTGTCACATGGTAGCCTATGGTAGGAGGAAGGGAAGTGTTGGCCCAATAAGGGCTTGACACGTGTCACCACTTAGGGCTTGACATGTGTCACCACTTAGGGCTTGACACATGTCACCCCCTAAAGTAGCCTATATATATAAGTTATGACTCATTATTATCTATAATAAATTCATTTATCTTCCTAGTTCAAGAGACTTCTAGAGAAAAAAGGAAGAGAAAAAACATCTATAACTAGAGAGAGAGTAGGTTCTGCCAAGGAGAAAGAAAGGTAAGCCTCTGATTTCTTTCCGTGAATTAATTATCTAGGGTATAAAATGATGTTATGAATATGTTAGTAATGTAAATTTATGGTTTGGAGCAACACCAAAATGTTAGCAAGCAGCCACAAAGTTTTAGTCGCGCTAAAGGAACTTCTGAGGCAAGTTTTGGCGAGTTTGGTGAGTTTCAGGAAAGGTAAGGGTTTTCCTTTCAAATTGGAGTTAATTATGATGTTATAAAGTATATTAAATGTCTTAAATAAGGTTGGAAGTGGAAAAATTGCATAAGGATGCTTGACGTTAGAAACAAACTAAATTGAAGACGTCATAGCTAAATCGAAGTCGCATAGGGTGTTGTGATTGTGAGCCGCGGTTGTATATGGTATGGTTGTGTGTTGCAGGGATGTAAAGGGTTCTAAAAAGGGTGTGGGTTCTGCTGGTTGTAGAGACACGACCCCCTGTATAGTATGGTTAAAGGTTTTACGAAATAAAGGTTAAAAACTCTATTTTGGTATCGTAGTTTTGAGCTAGTTGTTTGGAGTTGTATTAGGTAATATTGAAGTGATTTATTTATATATATTCTGCTGTTTGTTTTGTTGGTATGATTTTTAATATTTTGACCGAGTGAAATCTTGGAGTTGTTGAAGTTATAGGGGAGATGCTGCCCGATTTTCGGTAACTTTGGAACTAGTAAGAAACTAGTCAAAGGTATTGGATAAAAAAATTATTCCTATGGGTACTTGGTTGTAGAGTTGGAAATTGGAACGAGAAAGGTCATTAATGTCAGTATTACTTTCATGTTATTAGGTCAAGTTGCTAACGAGGCGAGCTGGATTACAGTTAATCCACACAAGGTATGTAAAGCTACCTTCTTTCTCTTGGCATGTTTTTGGCATAGGTATGTAAAGCTACCCCTTCCTTCTCTTGGAATGTTTTGAGATAAGTATTACATGATGTAAGGTTTGGGGGTTATCCCATCCATAAATCTCCGAGCATGATTTATGACTCTTATCTACTTCCTAATATTATAACTTCCATAATAATGGAGCTATGGCTCTCATGCCTTCTATATGATGGAGAGTAGAAAAAAATGTGAAGTTTTGTTCCTTTCTTTGGCATGGTCTTTATGAAACAAATATATTATTTTAATATGCTTCCCGAGGTTCTATTTTGATGCAATCCATAGTAACATTCAAAAGGTACTTGATATGGCACTTGTCTTGATTTTTGAATGATAGCTCATTTTGATCATTCCGTTGAGTCTCAAATATGATTTAAATTGCATTTAGTTACTTACTACTCTACTCGTGGATGCCTCAATGCTTCCTTTACTAAGCCTGGACTAGGAGATACATGATCGTGCATAGTTCTTTGCCTTCTTCGTCGTGCCCCGACGTGAGGGGGCAGGTATTCCCTGTACATGGGTTGTGGAGTTATGTTATGACATGTACACATATGTTGATGTCTGATGATATGATATAATATGGCCATCTGATATGATATGATGTGTTATGGATATATTCCCTACTCTGGAGTTATGCTATGTTGTGGTCGGATATGACATATGTTTTTCCACATGCATTATCTGTGTTTGTTATAAGTATTTTGACATTTTGGATATTTCGCTCTTTTTCTGTACATTCTGTTCTGGTTATGACTTTATTTATTACATTCTATGCTTTACATATTCAGTACATGCCCGTAGGTACAGACATTTTAGTTGCCGATCCGCTTGCTTGGGATATCCACTCTGATGTTTGACAGTGCTTCTTTGTCCAGAGCCTATATTTTGGTACTGACCTTTCTGTAGCCTATATGTATACATTGGTCAGGAGTACAATGGGGCCCTGTCCTATCAAATGATTATTCTATCATTCTATAGAGGTCTATAGATATGTATTTGTAGGTTATGTATATGTTTTAGGCTTTTGTGTTTCGTGACGGCCTTATCGACTTTCGTGAGATGCATCTCTTTTATGCGCTATCTAGTGACCTTATTTAATTTTTATATTTTTTTATTCTGCTAATATGCTAATTTTGGATAAGGGTACGTATAGGAGTCCAACTCGGGCATGAGTCGCGGCCTACGGGATTGGATCATGACAAAAGTGGTATCAAAGCAGTCCTACCTAGGAATGTCTATAGACCGTGTCTAGTAGAGTCTTATTTATCGGTGTGTTGAGTGCCACATTTATTAAAAGGAGGCTACAGGGCATTTAGGATGTCACCTTTCTTTCATATCTAAGATTGTGCGATAGAGCCTAGATATAGGACATGAAATTCCTTTTTCTAACCTTTGGTTTCAGCTGAAGAACAACATCGACAGAAGAAAATGACGGATGATATTAGAAGCTACCCAATATACAGGTAAGAATGGTGTGAAGGAGGCATGCTGGATAAGGTAAGAAGATTGAAATATGATTGAAATGTAAAGTCAAAAATTGAAGGGAAAAGTAGACAGGAAAGTGTAACGGGTGCAGTTTGAGTTGGACATACGAGGCAACTCCATTATTTTATACTGTTGTTGATATTGGGTGGCCTATATGGCAGTGATATGAATATATATATGTTGTCCCTGTGAGGCATTGTTTGTATTTCCTAAGTGCAGGTTTGGGATAGTAAGGAATATAGAGGAAACTCTACCGAATTGTTTTTGGAAATAGAAAGAGAATAAGATATAAGGTTGTAATATATCTTGAGAGATTGTATACACGGTAACAATAAGATCCGACTAAACTAGGAGTATAACTGACTTTGGGAAATAAGTAAATTGCGGTACGAGTGGTAATTACATGGTCGATACTAATATGGTGAGAAGAATGGTGATGGATATGAATGTCTTAAGACTGCCTACGAGGTATTAAGGATGAGAACGACGAGGAGGGATAAAAGGGTTAAGTACGATTTCTCCACCAAGTGGAATAAGTCCAGAGTAAGGATCCTGAATAAAGGTTAAGAAATATTACCCTACGAGATTGACCATGAGCAGAATATAGTGTGAATATAATGAGTATCATCATGGAAGTATGTAGGGCCTAGTAATGAAGTAACTAAAAAATATGATCGTGAGTAAGATTAGGAGTCAGCATCGAGTTCACGATAAGGATGAAAGTGCATAAAGCAGAAAGGGGTATTGTGTACATGTACCTCTACTATGGAAAATAGTAAGACCCCTCAAGGATGAGGGAGGTAGCTCTGCAAGACCATTGATACATTGCGAGTCCTTTAAGAGGAAAAAGTGGTATTCACTGGGATGAAGATAGTGTTATAGCAAATCTAGAAACACGTGTCATCAGAGTATAAGTGCCCCCGAATGGAGAATCAGACATGATTATAAGCACTAGTGACATACTGATTGGGATGAAGGAAATGCAGAAAAGAGAGTGACACATGAAAGCATGAGAGTGTGCCACGTGGCAGCAATTGGAGATGGGGGTGGACCCCATCTTTCACGTGGCAGCCAATGGTAGGAGAAAGGGATATGTTGGCCCAATGAGGGCTTGACACGTGTCACCACTTAGGGCTTGACATGTGTCACCACTTAGGAGTTGACACATGTTACCCCCCTAAAGTAGCCTATATATATAAGTTATGACTCATTCTTATCAATAATAAATTCATTTATCTTCCTAGTTCAAGATACTTCTAGAGAAAAAAGGAAGAGAAGAAAAATCTAGAACTAGAGAGAGTGTAGGTTCGGCCAAGGAGAAAGAAAGGTAAGCCTCCGATTTCGTTCTATGAATTAATTATCTAGGGTATAACATGATGTTATGAAGATGTTAGTAATGTAAATTTATGATTTGGAGCAGCACCAAAATGTTAGCAAGCAGCCACAAAGCTTTAGTAGCGCTAAAGGAACTTTCGAGGCAAGTTTTGGCGAGTTTGGCGAGTTTTGGGACAGGTAATGTTTTCCCTTTCAAATTGGAGTTTATGATGATGTTATAAGGTCTATTACATGTCTAAAATAAGGTTGGAAGTGGAAAAATTGTATAAGGATGCTTGACGTTAGAAATAAACTAAATTGAAGTCATCATAGCTAAATCGAAGTCGCATAGGGTGTTGTGATTATGGGCCGCGATAGTAGCTGGTGTGGTTGTGTGTTTGTCACGACCCAACCCCGTGGGCTACGACTGGGTGACAAAGTTGGACACTCGCATATACCCCTGTTAACTGTAAGTAAATGTGTCGCATGATCACGTATTGGCCCAGCCTATCTCCTGAGAGGCCACAACTTATCATTTAGGCAACATAACACATAAGTCGACGAGGATATCATAGCATGTGGGTTATCCCATTATATACATACATACGAGCTGACAAGGCTGCCACGATAAGGGAACATCCCAAAACATAGGTCATACAGACAGAACTGAACACAGATATATACATAACCCACGCACATGTCTACAGACCTCTAAGAGTGTTAAAGATAACATATGGTGGGACAAGTCCCCCATAGTGCCCCTAAATAAATAGATATATACATAGGAGGTTTAGTACCCAATACTCGCCTCCGATACAATGGAGCCCCTTCCAAACTGGCTGAGCAGAATCCTAGGCTGGCAGACTCCCAAAACCTGTATTTGTACCTGCGGGCATAAAATACAGCCCCCCGAGGAGAGGAGGGTCAGTACGATATATACTGAGTATATAAAGCATGATATATAATAAATGAGAACAAAGTTACAGTAGAGGCTCAAAAGTCAAATGTGGTATCCAAGGAACCACTGCACATGTACCTTATGAATCATAAAAGCATGCATGCTCATACAACATATTATAGCTAGCCCCCTTAGGGACTTAGTGAAACACATATCTGTAGGAACATCATCACCTTACTACATCACATCATCAGATATATTCATACATACCTACCACTCTAGTGAGGGACTCGGTGAACAATGCAGTGAAATTAAGCACAAATCTATAACCGGCCCAGGACTTGGAGAAAGATGTGTTTTCATATACACGAGTAGAGTAGTGAGAAACTATACATAATTAAAATCATCGTTTGAGAATCAATAGGTTAAGAAGAGTAATCTATCATCTGAGGACCAGAGTAGTAGTGTATTCATTTCAGGTGCCCTCTAATTGCTATTAGGGCCCATATCAATTAGGACCTCAGGAACTATAGACATGTACCTATACAAAGTTACTGGCTTATGTAATCAGAGATACCCATCATCATATAGTCCTTAGGACTAGGAGTTTACACACTCATTACTTCTTAACACATAGAGGGTCCACGGGAAGAAGTTCAGTTACTATGAATGTTTGACCTCCCGAAGTGAATAAGAAACATGTACTACATTCAAGACTTAGGAATGGAGTTACCCAGAGTTTGTATTGTATTTAACTTACATCTAAGACATGCCAAAAGAAGAGAGAGGATAAGCTTTACATAGTCTCTACTATCCTTCATGTAGTCGTCATATATACATATGCCGCGGAATGTACGTCCCGATCCTTTTACACACATATACCATACCTGGCCTATCAAGGGACTCGGTACCATAAATATCTCATCATAACATCATACCTTATGTCAAAGACATATCAGGAGAAGAGAAGGGTAGTTTTACATACCTTTTGTAGAGTAACCCTAACCACTCTTACTTCGTCGCTTTCTGAACCTATTTAACACAATGGTAATACTAACATTAATAACCTTCAACTTTCCAGCTTCTCAAACTCTAACTAAGTATCCATAGGAATCATTTCCTTAGGTGCCTTTCTCAAGTAGTTTATTAATAGGTTAAGAAGTCAACGGAAATCGGGAAGCACTTCCCCTATAATGTTACCTATCCAAACATCCAATTACATCTCCAATCATTTAAGACAACCAACAACAACAATAATAAGCTCATATACAAGTAAGCCACTTCAACATTATGCAGCACAAAATTCAAATAACTCACTTAAAACTACTATACTAAAATAGAGTTTTTAATCTCTATTTCATAAAACCTTTAACCACACAGAATGGAGGGTCATGTGGATAAAACCATCAGCACCCACATCCTGTTCAGACCACTTTCCAGCCCTACAATGTACCATCCAACCCTTCAATCCGCAGCAACATAATCATAACACACTACTCGACTTCGATTTAACTAAAACGACTTCAATTTAGTTTGTTTCTAACGCCAAGATTACTTATGCAATTTTCTCACTTCCATATTCGTTTAAGACATGTAATACACTCCATAACAACATTATTAACTCCACTTTTAAAGGGAAGACCTTACCTTGTCCAAAACCTGTCCAAATGGGCCGCGGAAGTCCTCTTAATATGCTGAAACTTAGTGGACTGTTTGTGTCACTTCTTTGCTGCCCCAAAATGAAATTTTTCATTATTAAACACCATTATATCACCATAGGATACCTTAAATAATTAGTTCATGGAACAAAATCGGGCCTTACCTTTTCTTTTGGCCAAAGTCATCACCCTCTCTCTAGTCTCTTAGGGATTGTTTATCAACTTTTCTAAGTGCAAAGCTGATTTTGTGAAGAAATTGATCTTAAAACACATGTATATATGTGTTATTAATAGGGTAAACATGGAAACCCTAGGGGTGACATGTGGTAGCTCCCTAGGGTGCCACCTTAATCATGCGCCCACTCCTTTGCTGCAATGTGACAGTGTGGAACCCATCTTAAGTAGGTGTGTCACCTACTTGGTACAACTAGGTGCATCACCTATTTGCTTCTGAGTAGGTTTTTCACCTCCTTCCATCTTTTCCGTTGGTTTGTAATATCATCTCGATTCAAGAACCTATGTAATCCTTGCTATATCAACTCGGCATGCACTCCAATATCTTAAGTGTGTAAGACAACCAAGTTGGTAGCTACGCAGGTAAGTCGAGTCCCACAACTTGTTATTTGTCCCCCAACTTCTTTCAAATCCTTCTAACCCTATTTCCAACCTTCACTCTTATGGCTCTTCACATCCTTCCCTCATTAGAGTTATTCAATAACATTATAGCTAATCTGGGTCACGTAGCAACTTTTAAGAAGTTTAAGAAAGCATTCTGAAGTACAAATGTATGGGGAATAACAATGTTGCAGGGATGTAAAGGGTTCTAAAAAGGGTGTGGGTGTTGCTGGTTGTAGCCACACGACCCCCCATTTAGTATGGTTAAAGGTTTTATGAAATAAAGGTTAAAAACTCTATTTTGGTATCGTAGTTTTGAGCTAGTTGTTTGGAGTTGTATTGGGTAATGTTGAATTGATTTATTTATATATGTGCTTCTGGTTGTTGTTATTGGTATGGTTGGATACAATTTAGCCTAGTGAAATCTCAGGGATGTTGAAGTTATAGATGAGATGCTGCCCGAATTTTGGTAACTTTGGAACTAGTAACAAATTAGTCGAGGGTATTGGATAAGGAAATGATTCCTATGGGTACTTGGTTGTAGAGTTGGAAATTGGAAAGCGAAAGGTCATTAACCTAAGTATTACTCTCATGTTATTAGATCAAGGAGGTAACGAGGCAAGATGGATTATAGTTAATCCACAAAAGGTATGTGAAGCTACCTTCTTTCTCTTGGCATGTTTTTGGCATAGGTATGTAAAGCTACCCCTTTCTTCTCTTGGCATGTTTTGAGATAAGTATTACATGATGTATGTTTTGGGGGTTATCCCATCCATAAAGATCCGAGCATGATTTATGATTCTTATCTACTTTCTAATGTTAGAACTTCCATAATAATGGAGCTATGGCTCTCAAGCCTTCTATATGATGGATAGTAGAAAAAAATGTGAAGCTATCTTTCTTTATTTGGCATGGTCTTTATGAAACAAATATATGATTTTTATATACTTGCAAGTCAGATCCTATTCTTAGAGCCACTTGGATGGCTAATGTTTTAGATTTCTAGAGGTTCTATTTCAATACAATCCATAGTAACATTCAAAAGGTACTTGATATGGCGCTTGTCTTGATTTTTGAATGATAGCTCATTTTGATCATTCCATCTAGTCTCAAATATGATTTAAATTGCATTTAGTTTCTCACTACTCTACTCGTGGATGCCTCAATGCTTCCTTCACTGTGCTTGGGCCAGGAGATACATGATTGTGCGTACTTCTCTACCTTGTTCATCATGCCCCAATATGAAGGGGAAGGTACGCCCTGTAAATGGGTTATGGAGTTATGCTATGCTATGTACACATATGTTGATGTCTGATGATATGGTATGATATGATATAATCTTTTACGGAGATATTTCCTACTCTGGAGTTATGCTGTGTTGTGGCACCGATGACGGGATGACGACCATGTTTTGTTTACCGCATCCCATAATGGGTCCGAATATGAAATATGTTTTTCCCCATGCATTATCTGTGTTTGTGATAAGTATTTTTACATTTTGGATATTTTGCTCATTTTCTATACATTTTATTCTGGTTATGAATTCATTTATTTCAGTTTGTGCTTTACATATTCAATATATTTTTCGTACTGACCCCTTTCCTCAGGGGCTGCGTTACATGCCCGTAGGTACAAATGCTTGAGTTGCCAATCCGCTTTCTTAGGACATCCACTCTGTTGTTTGACAGTGCTCCTTTGTCTGGAGCCTATATTTTGGTACTGACCTTTATGTAGCCTATATATTTATGTTGCTCAAGAGTACGATGAGGCCCTATCCCATTATATTATTATACTATCGTTCTGTAGAGGTCTATAGATATGTATTTGTGGTTTCTGTATATGTTTTGGGCTTTTGTGTTCCATGATGGCCTTATCGGCTTTCGTGAGCTGCATCTATTTTTGTGCGCTATCTAGTGACCTTAATTAATTTATATATTTATTTATTCTGCTAATATGCTAATTTGGGCTAAGGGTATGTATAGGTGTCCAACTCGGGCATGAGTCGCGGCCTACGGGATTGGGTCATGACACGGGCCTTCTTAGTCACCCTAGGAACTTATTTAAGCTTTTCCTCTTCAATTTGCTCGATATAAGTCATTAATCTAGAGATATCCATTTCCTTTATTAACATAGCCATCTTACATTCATGAACAACCAAATCTGAAACCCCTGATATAAACTTACTCATTCAGGCTCGAGGGTCGGACACCAAAGTCGGAGCATACTTGGACAACTTTATGAAGTTTATGGCATACTCCCTTACACTCATACTCTCTTGCTTCAAGTTGTTAAATTCCATCACCTTGGCCTCCCTCAACTATAAGGGAAAGAAACGGTCAAGAAATGGACGCTTAAAACTTTCCCAATTTATAGGACCCTTATTCACTATTTTGGCCTTCCATTAGTTGTACCACACTTGAGCGACACCCTTGAGTTGGTAGGCCGCCAACTCCACCTTTTCTTCTGAAGTCTCTTCCATAATCCTCACTATCTTGTAGACTTCATCAATGAACTCTTGAGGATCCTTATTGACTTTTGAGCCATGAAACTCTAGAGGATTCATTTGTGCAAAGTCCCTTACTCTTGAGGCCGGAGTAGGAACTTTAGGAGGAGTTGCAACCCATTGGTTGGTCACTACTTGGGATAGCATAGTAATGGTGGTTTGGAACTCCGCATTAGCCACTTGGTCTAGTAAAGGACTAATGTCTTGACGATCTGGGGGAGCTTGGGATTCATTAGCATTGTCTCCCCTTAGCGACGGTGGTCTTCTTGGAGCCATCTTTCTGAAAATCACAAAGAAAGACTATTAGGGAAAAGAAGTCTTACGATAACCTCTATAGCATGACATGGATCATGAAAGAAGTGACAATTCCTAAAATTCCTCATAGAATCCTACTCATAAGTGTGGCGCACTTCACACCATGAATAATAAAATACTTGACGCGGTATGTTGGACACCCTAGGACACTTGGAAAACCTTGTGCTCTGATACAAAGTTTGTCACGACCCAACCTAGGAACTAGTCGTAACACGGCGATCGAAACCCCGAAGGGATCCAACTCGGCCACAGTATCAAAAACCACACTAATAACAACAACCAACAGCATATATACAATGAAATCGCCTCAATATTACAAAATACAACCCCAAACAACTCGTTTAAAACTATGATATCAAAATAGGGTTTTAGTCTCTTTTTCATAAAACCTTTAAGTATGTGAAGTGGAGGGTCGTGTGGCTGAAACCAGAAGCACCCACTCCCTATCTAAATCATTTTCCAGCACCTTAACACACCACCACACGACCAGCAGCCACACGCTACAAACACAACGCACTATTTGACTTCAATTTAGCTACGACGACTTCAATATAGATTGTTTCGAATATAGGGCATTTACACGGATTTGTTTGTACTTCAATCCATTTATAATGTGTATAATAAACTTCATAACAACTCCATAGATTCCAAATTGAAAGGATAAAACTTACCTTACCCAGAATTGGCTAAAACTCGCCAAAACTCGCCTTGGAACTTCTCTAAATGTGCTAAAATTGTGCGGACTGCTTGTTATCCATTTGGTTCTGCTACAAACCATAAATATATACTATTAATACCCTCATATCATCATGATATACCGTAGATAATTAATTCATGAAACAAAATTAGAAAACCGACCTTTTTCCTCCCTTGCTCGCCACCCTTTTCTCTTAGCTTAAGGATTCCTTTTCTTTTCTTTTTTGCTGAAGTTTTTTGGATACGAAATGACTTAAGTGTCACAAAAAAAGTATATGTAGTCTGACCTAGGAGGTGAGACATGGCATCCCCATAGGGTGCCACGTATGCAGTTTCTATTGGGCCACGTATCCATGTCATGCCCCCTAGGTTGCCACTTGTCTTTGGTGGGGCCCACCCCCAAGTAGGTGGGTCACCTACTTGACCCCAAGAAGGTGGGTCACCTTCTCCCATGTGACACCCTCCCATGCTGCCACGTGGTGCCTCCTCTTGCTGCCACATATTGTTCTCCCCTTTTCCGTGTGGGTTTGTAATCTCGTCTTATTTTAAGAGCTTATGTAATCCGTACTACGTGAGCTTGGTATGTCCTTAAGTATCTCAAGTGTATAAAAATTCTAAATTAGAAGCTTACGTAGGTGAATCGCGTCCTATGACTCATTCCTAGGATTCTTATAACTCTATTTCTAACCTTCTCTACTGTGGGGTGTCGCATTCTTCTCTCCTTAGGGTTGTTCGATGTGTGTGTATAGTAGGGGTATCATGGACACATTCAAGAGGGATAGGAATACATTTCAAGGTTCAAAAGTGTGGGGTGTAATATCCTTCCCCCCTTTAGAACATTTGTCCTCGAATATTAACTCGTCTTATAGGGTTTTACGAGGATTTCGGGGGTTCTGTATAATCGTCGTCTCCCAATTCAGTTAGGAGGTTATATTACCTTTGGTATATAGCAAACAAGTACAAGTATCTTCTCTCTACTCCCTTTTGACTTCTCGGGTCATCCTCTTTCTAGTTTTTGTTTTGCCATAATATCCCAACGGAAGTCATGTTCTTATCCATGATCTCCTAATATGTCGATCCAGGGTGGCGATAGGTTGCTCTTCGTAGGATAACTCATTTATTACGTTGACTCTATCCATGGAGAATATTCCGGAAGGGTTTACTTATACCGTTATAGGACATTGGTGGGTGAAAGACTAGGGGTACTATTTTTAAACCAGATAGTAGGGCCACTTATAGGAAACTTTGCCTATTCCACACATGGTCTGGTAAAGACCAATATATATCGGGCTTAACTTATTCCTTCTTGCCGAACCTCATTACTCCTTCCATAGGCGTCACCTTCAAAGACACCCAATCGCTCACTTAAATTTCCAAAGAGCGATGTTGATTGTCTGCATATAGCTTCTGTCGATTTTGAGCGGTTAATAACTTTCCCTGAATAGGCTTTACATTCTGTACCTCTTAGTGAACCACGTCTAGGCTTATTAGTCGTGCTTTACTAACATTAAACCAACCAATTGGCGACCTACACTATATGCCATACAAAGTCTCATATGGGGCCATCCTGATACTAGAACGATAGTTAATATCATAAGTACTGCTAACAGGTGGTAGGCAATTGTCCAAGCCACCTTTAGGGCCAACCGCATAGGACCGCAACATATCGTCTACCATGTAGCTAGTAGACCTAGTCTGTCCATTAGTCTGACGCTAAAGTAGTACACGAAGGCTTATCTATCTTTTATGTCTCTTCGCAGACTGACCTTCGGTAGTTAATTGTAACTTGGTCTTATTCATCTAGGATAGTAGCTATGGGGAATCCATAAGGTCCTACCCCCTTTATCCTATAATTTTAGACCTTCTCGGCTGAGTAGGAAGCCTTTGATTGAAGGAGCATGGGCTAATATTGTTATTCTGTCGGTAACATTCCCTCCAAAGTCATCTATCTATGGAGTGCAAAGAGATTCCTCTAGCTAAGGTCGTATTGTGGAATCTTTGACCTTGTGTATTAATTCTTACCTTCTTTAAATGACATCAACCGGTTCCCTTACCTTTTGGGTTTTCCTTTTTGTCCCTAAGAGGTGGTTACCAAGTGGTGTCAAAATTCCCTTACCCATTGGCCCATATAGCTATTCTGTGGTTTGCCTATCATTAATTGGTTCTACATTGAAGAACTGTGGCATACAAGTGTGTCATCGGTTAGTAATCAGCTAATTCTACTTGAGTTGCTCAAGCCCTTTTTGCAATTCCCTTAACGTAACTTATAATACTCTAGGTACATAATCTCATGTCGTTCCTCCGCCGCTAGTTCGGATTCTTCAATGTCACACGATCATACCAGTACTGACGTACTAAGGTCCATTAGAATTTCGAAGTTAAGCGTGCTTGGGCGGGAGTAATACTGGGATGGGTGACCTCTCTGGGAAGTCTTCGTGTCGCGTTTCATTGCAATCCTTACAATAATGTGCGAGGCACTCAACTTAGTCCAAGATTTACCTTAGCGTCGTCTTACTAGTCTTCATGTTTCACCCTGCCCTTTTTCCTTTTATCTTACAACCGGTATAGAGGTAGATCTTTATTTCCACCATGACCATGTCCCTTTTTAGTCATTTGATTTAACTTCTCCTATTGTATTCACCCCTTTTTGTAAACACCCATTTATTAGGGTCTCTGTTAATGGTTTCCCGTACGGTCTTAGATATCATGGTTTCTATCCATTATGGTTGGCTTTTAGATCTTGCTAGCTCGTTCCAGCATAGGATTTCCTTTGAAGTTTTAAGTGTTCACATTAAAAGGTTGTAGTGTCGGTTAGTTTTACCTCATACTTGTGTGTCTCATATCTATTTCCCCCCTTTAAGGTGTAGCCATGCCATTGTCTGTTTATTTTCAGCCTTTCAACGGCATATCAATCTTTTCTAACATATCTAGTATACTGCATCTTACTTATACCTTAAATTACCTACGTGTGAGACTTTAACAGAATTAGAAGGTGCTTATCATCATTTCAAACTTGGTCATAAAACTATCTTAATCCCAAAGGGATACCACTTATTCTCTTAATAACTTCACAGTGCAGCGGTTGTTCTACAACCCTACATTCCTTATCCTTGGTTATGCATTTGTCGCAACATCCTTTGCGACCAACTCTGTAGACATCATTTTGGCTTTTGGTCTAGCATGATGTCATTATCCTCCATAGTGTCTCTTGAGTTATTCAATATCCTTTCATTGCTATGCCTTTTTCTTTTTATACGCACTCATCTTCTAGCGCTATGTCATTCAAGGTCTTGTTAAAACTTGTTAGCACTACCTTACATTGTATTCTGACTTCTATCCAATTATCGACGACTTCCAGATCTTCCTAACTTGGTTCAGCAAGGGATTTTATTGAAGTTTAAGCATCCATCTCAAATTTGTTGCCATATCAATTGCCTTTATCTTACCCTTGTAGTTTTCTCATTGACTTTACCCCTTTAGAGGGTACTTATACCTTTATCTGTTGATACCTTTTTCTACATCTCTATGTCTAGTCTAAAATCCGTCCGATCTCTTTCCCCACTCTGCCTAGTACTGTATCCTATCCCCGTTTCTCTGCATATTTTATAACCTGATTTTCCATGTATGGAACCTAGGCTAAATCATGAGGCAACATGAGCCTTCCCATATATAAGGTGATATCTCATCTACTAATCGGTACTTGAATGATGTGACCCAGGAAACAACTCATCCAAGGCCACATTCTACCTATGTTTATGAAAGGTTAATGCACACTTATAGTCATTCCAATTTTTAACTAGGCAACACTTGTATTCCAGTGATGATTGTCCAAGGTTCTCTCGGAATAATAGTTTTATCCCAACCTATAGCCTTTGTTTCTTGGGGTGAACATAAGTTGCACTATCTATTTCTTATATTCGCCGTCTTTGTCTCTGAAGAGTTCCATTATTTTTGGGGCGACGTTATGTACACATATTATTTCTTTATACCTTATGCACCTTTCCCTTACTATATACCTAACACAAACTTTTGACTAAGTTAACACATACCAAGTGCACCTTACTAACGGTTCTACTTTATCCCTGTATTGTTGTACTATACCTTTAAACTCATACTTACGTATCTCCCTTTTGGTTCATACTCATATTCAATTCATAACATCTCTCTGGGGTGCTTTTGTTAGCATTTCGTTTTCCAATTAGTTGGTGGAGAACTAATAACTATTATCATAGAATGCTTTCCAACCACCGTTAGAAGAAAACTAGAATCCCTTAAATATCATAGTACTTCTTAACACTTGACCCACCTGGTCTTCTTTTGAGTTTATCCTCGCGTTATGAACAACTTATCTAACTTTCAACTAAGAGTTGGGGGCTTGGTACTTTTCAAGAAAAGTGAAACTCAATTGCTGGACATCTTACCCTTTAACATGAGCTTTTTTTTTCTATTCTTTTTGGTCCTACAGTACAAATACGGCTGGAGGTACCGTAGTCTGAATTTTAATGCTCAAATAGGCTTTTGTTTCTCCGAAATAAAATTCTCCAAGTAGAAATGGTGACCCTTATCGACGACGTGAAGGGTACCTCTTACATCTTTAGTTAAACATAATAGGGGTCTTCAATATCAACTTTAAAGGAATACTAAGAGTCTATGTTTCATTCCCTTTTCTTGTTCTGAGAAAATTTCGACAGAGTTTCCTCTATATTCCTTACTATTCCAAACCCTGCATGCAGAAAAAACAACCAATGCCTCACAGGGCTAGCATATATATATATTCATATCATCTCACAGCCACACAGGGCTTCCAATATCATCTCATACTGTAACCACACAGGGCTTTCAATATTAATAATAATAAAGAAATAATAGACTTACCTCGTATATCCAACTTTGAACTGCATTTGTTGCACTTTCCTATCTATTTTCCCTTTAATTTTCGACTTTAAACTTCAATCACATGTCTATACCTTACCCAACAGATATCTCCTATGCCTTTACTTACCTGCGTGCTTCGTAACTTCCGATTTTGTCAGTTACTTCCTTGTGTTGATGTCGTCCTTCTGCTAAAATCCAAGGTTAGTATAAGAAGGTTTCCTATGACTCGGATCTATAGAACGATCTTATATATGAAAGAAAGGTAACATACTAAATGTCCTGTAGCTTCCTATTTATAGATGTGGCATGCAATACATCGATAATCGAGACTCTACTAGACACGGTCTGTAGACAATCCAAGGACAAACTGCTTTGATACCACTTCCTTCACGACCCAACCCCGCAGGTCATGACTGGGGTGTGATCTGAACCCCGTATACATATCTATCAGTTGTGGTCAAGTCAAACTATAAATAACACAATACCATGAAATATAACCCTATTGGGTGATAATATTTCCATAAACCAATAGCCTTTTTCATTTGTATCACATCATGAAAGGGTACGCAAGTTGACGAGGCTGCCATAACATAATAACATATATCATACATCATGTAGACCCAGCTAAACCAAACTAACATACACAACACATATATACATGTCTGCAGACCTCTAAATATATTAATGACAACATATGGCGGGACAGGGCCCCCACCGTACCCCTGAATAGGCAAACCCATTTTATACATCGGTCGTTCGTACCAAAAACTAGGCTCTGATACAATGGAGCCTCTTCCAACTGAGATGAGCGGAATGCTAAGCTGACGGACTACCAAATCCTGTATCTGTACTTGCGGGCATGAAATGCAACCCTCCAATAAAAGGGGGTAAGTATGACATATGTACTGAGTATGTAAAACATAACATAAAACAACTGGAAGTATATCTGAAATAGAGAAGCAGGGGGTAAATTATCAAATAAGCAACCTATACCTGGGAAAGTAAAATCATGCATGCTCAAATTTTTCAATATAGTTGGCCCTATCAGGGATCCGGTGAATCATATCTGTAGAACCATCACCTTCTTATTACAACAAATCATCACATCATCACATATATTCATATGTACCCGGCCCTTTAGTGAGGGCATGATGAACAATGCAGTTGAATTGTGCACGAATCCGATAACCAGCCCAGGACTGGGAGAAGAAGTGTTATAATATACACGAGTAGAGTAGTGGAAAACAAAACACAGTTTAAATCATTATCTGAAATTCAATGAAGTCATCAAGCGAAACATCACTTGGAGATCAGGGTAGGAAGTATCTGACGTACACCCTCTAAATGTCACTAAGGACTAAGTAAAAAGGAATCTTGGAAATCTTAGACATATACCAGTGTGAAATATCTTATAGTAGTCTGAGTATTAATTATCTCAGAGTCTTTAGAAAAAAGAAGGGCTTCGTCTAATCAATCACTATACAGTCACAGAGATGACTTAAGGAATGGGAGTTTAACTACTTTAAGAGTCTTAACATCCAGAAGTGATCAAGAGTCCGGAAGTGACATTCATAACCTAAGAATGAAATTTCACCAAAGCTTACATCATTCATAGTCTACATCTAAGACATGCCAAAAGAAAGAAAAGATAGTTTCACATACCTGTTACGGGTTAATCTTGTTCCAGCTTGCTCCGTTACTCCTTTAAACTATTTAACATAAATGTGATACTAATGTTAGTAGTATTTGACTATCCAACTTGTAATTCTATCACCAACCACTCATAGGGCCCAATTCCTTATTTGCCTTTCTCGACTAGTCCCGATTAGTCTATTAGTTAGCTAGAAGTTAATGAAATTTGGGTAGCACCTCCTCTATAAATTCAACACCCGAGATTACAACTCGGCCACAGTGTAAACAACCACACTAATAACAACAAACAGCAACATATATACAATGAACTCGCCTCAATATTACAAAATACAACCCCAAACAACTCGTTCAAAACTACGATATCAAAATAGGGTTTTTTGTCTCTTTTTCATAAAACCTTTAACTATGCGAAGTCGAGGGTCGTGCAGTTGCAAATAGAAGCACCCATTCCCTATTTAAACCATATTCCAGAACCTTAACACACCACTACATGACCAGCAATCACATGCCACAAACACAACGCACTATTCAACTTTAATTTAGCAACGACCACTTCAATATAGATTGTTTCGAATGTCGGGCATTTCCACGAATTTTTTTATACTTCCATACATGTATAAGGTGTATAATACACTTAATAACAACCCCATAAATTCCAAATTGAAATTGGCTAAAACTCACCAAAACTCGCCAAAACTCGCCTCGGAACTTCTCTAAATGTGCTGAAATTGCGCGGACTGATTGTTATCCATTTTTTTATGCTATAAACCATATATTTATACTATTAATACCCTAATATAATCATGGTATAACCTAGATAATTAATTCACAGAGTGAACTCGTAAAACCTACCTTTTTCCTCCCTTGGCCGCCACCCTTTTGTCTTAGCTTTAGGGTTCCTTTTCTTTTCTTTTTTGCTGAAGTTATTTTTGATAAGAAATGACTTAAGAGTCACAAAAAAATTATATGTAAACTGCCCTAGGAGGTTACATGTGGCATCCGCATAGGGTGCCATGTGTCTAGCCCGTATTGGGCCACATATCCATTTTATGCCCCCTAGGCTGCCACTTGTCTTTGGTAGGGCCCACCCCCAAGTAGGTGGGTCACCTACTTGACCCCAGGAAGGTGGGTCACCTGCTTCTAAGTGTCACCCTCCCATACTTCCACCTGGCGCCTCTTTTTGCTGCCACGTGTCATTCTCCCCTCTTCCTCGTGGGTTCGTAATATCATCTTATTTTAAGAGCCTATGTAATCCGTGCTACATAAGATTAGTATGTCCTTAAGTAGGTCAAGTGTATAATACTTCTAAATTAGTAGCTTATGTAGGTGAATCGTGTCCTACGACTCATTTCTTGGCCTCAAATCTTTCTGGATTCTTATGACTCTATTTCCAACCTTCTCTACTGTGGGGTGTCGCATTCTTATTTCCTTAGGGTTGTTTGATGTGTGTGGACAGTAGGGGTATCATGGCCACTTTCAAGAGGGATAGGAACATCGCGTTCCCGCGTTCTCGTCCTCCTTATGGGACTCAGAGGAAGATGGGTTATAGTGTACAAGAGTAGAGTAGTGAGAAACCATATGCAACTAAGTCATCATTTGAGACTCAATGAAACAGTCAAGTAAACCATCACCTGAAGACCCGGGGAGTAATTATCCGAGGTACCCTTTTAGATGTCATTAGGCTCACAACAGCTGGGGCCTTAGAGATCACAGACATATATCAAGATAATTCCACACAATTTATGCAATCAAAAACACAACGTATGTGGTCAGAGAAGTGCATAAAAATTACGGTTTATGCTTTCTATGCATCCAATTACTATTTCATACATATAGAAGGCTCGAGGGTGATAACTCAACTACCTTAAGAGCCTTGTCATTCAGAAATGAACCAGAATTATGAGTCATGCATGTTCAGAGCTCATGAATAGAATTACCCCAAGCTTCATACACATATCATTTGACACTTATACCTAAGACATGCCAAAAGAGAAGAAATGGTAGCTTCACATACCTGTTATGGACTACTTCCATCCAAGCTCGCTTCGTTACTTCTTTAATCTATTTAACATGAAAGTAACTAAAGTTAGTGACCTTCGACCTTCCAGCTTGTAATTCCACCACCAACTCCCATAGGAACCAATTCCTGATTCTCCTTTCTTGACGAGTCTCGACTAGTCTATTAGTTAGTTAGAAATTAACGGAATTCAGGTAGCATCTCCTCTATAACTTGCCCTATCCGAATATTCAATTTAACCCCCAAACCTTATAAGCCAACCAAAAACAACAATCATAAGCATATATCCAAGTAAGTTACTTCAATATTACATAATACAAACTCCAAGCAATTCGCCCAAAATCAAGATACCAAAATAAGGTTTTCAATTGTTAATCCATAAAATCTCTAACCATGCGGAACAGAGGGTTAGGTGGATGCAACCAGAAGTAACCATACCTATTTTATCCCACTTTACATCCCTGCAATATGGCATAAAACCATATCCAAATACAACTCCACAATCGCAACAACACTATCCAGCCTTAACAACTTTAACTCGGCTAGAACGACTTCAATTTAATTTGTTTCTAATGCCAAGCATACTTATGCAATTATCTTATTTACAGATTAGTTCAAGACATTTCATACACTCCATAACAATATTATTACCTTTACTTTTAAAGGTAAGAACTTACCTTGTCCAAAACTTGCCAAAGTTTGCCTCAGAAATCCTTTTAACGTGCTGAAACGTAGTGGACTGTTTGTGTCATATTTTTGCTACCCCAAATAGAAATTTTACGCTATTAAACATCATTATATTACCGTATGATAACTTAAATAATTAATCCATGAATCAAAAATGGAGGACTTACCTTCCTCTAGCCAAAGCTGTAGCTCCCTCTATAGCTTTCTAAGATTTTTCTCTTCTTTTTTCCAAGGACAAACATGCTGAAAATGAGATATACTCCTTAATATAACACATATATACACCTCCTTAGGATGTGAAACATGTTATCCCCCTAAGGGTGACATGTGGCATCCCCCTAAGGTGTCACCTCATGCCATGCAACCACAATATGCTGCCACATGGGAGTGGAGTCCACCTCAAGCAGGTGAGTCACCTACTTGCTTCAAGTAGGTGCATCACCTACTTACTTCCAAGTAGGTGCTACGCCTCCTTCTGCCTCTTCTGTGGGTTCGTAATCTCCTCTAACTTTATGAGCCTATGTATTTCTTGCTACTTAAGCTCGACGTGTACTTAAGTAGATTAGTTATGTAAGATATCCTAGTCGGTAGTTTACGCAATAAAGTCGAGGTCCACAACTTGTTATTTGGCCTCCAACTCTTTTTAAAATCCTTATAACTCCATTTCCAACCTTCAATATTATGGGGCGTCACATCCTCCTTTCCTTAGAGTTATTTGTTAACATTATATATAATTCGGGTCACATGGAAACTTTCAAGAAGTTTAGGAAAACATTCTGAAGTTCAAAAGTGTGGGGCATAACACCAATCATATACTACCCAATCCAATCCATTCCAATCCAACTCAGAGTATAATAAAGACTTATATGAGAGTTTCTCTTATCCGACAACTATCACTTCTGAGCCAGTGATAGTACAATAAATTAACGTTATTGCCACATCCATTCCTACCTTACCAAGGTAAGAATGACTCAATAATCATGGATCCATAATCAATTATGTCCTATCATATCAGGACAATAATTTAGGAAATATTCGACTTTAACGGTTCAATCCCCTCCTACGTTTGGCGACATAGTTATTAGATTCGAGTTATTGCTTACTATTACCCAATTCGGTGCTCGATACTCTTCTCAAGACTCAATTCTCATAAAACTATATCCAATCAGTTCAATCTAGTCATTTCAACAAGTCTCATTAGGACCCTTATTAATTCATCAAACCTATCACAATCAAACCTCTCAACCGATCATATTATCCAATCAACCCCAATCATATTTTTCAAGAGTAGTTCAGATATGCATTTATGACAATATTTAATCCTATCCAATCATTTCTGCATTCATTTAGCCAATCTTTTGAAGGTAAATCATGACTCACCAAGACTCCAAATCAACAATTAAGGATACTCAAAATATTTAAGTTTATAACAAAAATATGTATAACAACTCATACCAATCAACTCTTAGACCCAACCATAGTATAAGAATATTATAATATAGGAATCAATTCAGGTTCATAGGGATGAAGACATGAAGTATTTATCAATTTATCAACTTATCATTAACAACATAACAAAATCAAGTTAGTAGATGTAAAAATTCATTAGGACATAATTCTATCAAGAAAACTCAATTCCTATGAACATTCAACTCAAAAAAGATATAGGGCACATGCTGAATTCAATCCATGTTATAATTAGCCTTACATACCTTAGAGTAGATCTTAAATAAATCTTGATGTTAGGTCCTAAATAGAGAGTTTGAATCCTTGAGTTTGAGAGCAATTTTGTTAGAGATGATTTTAGAGAGAATATGATGAAGTTTGGGGGTTTTGAGGATGCTAAAGAATGAAAAAATCCCCTAAAAATGAGTCCAAGATCATATATATATAATAGGAAATAGTCCAAGTTACCCTTACTAAAATCTCGAAAAAACTGGCCAAGTTCGTACCAGGTCTGCAACACCGACTTGGCGCGCACCTCTCTAGTCAACTGGGCATAACTATTTACTCTAAACTCCAAAAAATACAATATTGGTGGAGTTTGAAAGAAGAATCAAAGACCTATAATTTTATAGTTCATGGTCCATCCAATTCATTATATTCTAGTTGATATGGTCATTTGAAGTTGATCCTTATATGAACTCATACGAAAACTTAGCTGATAGAAATTCTTTGGACTCGGCTTGGTGTTAGAGATCCCTTATGATCAAAAACACATATAATACACTTAAAATACTTAGAAATTTATCCTAACTCATATATACAACTCAAAGTCACCAAGTTCGATCCTACAAGCACATGAAGAATGGTTCGGATCTTGGCATAGAAATTTTTGAGGTGTTACAAGTTATCTTCTTCATCAAATCAAGACTAGGAATTCAAGGTTTCAGGTCTCCAACTCTCAATTTGCATTTAGGACTTTGATTACCAAGGCATCTGGTAATTCATCCCTGGATCTTCTTCCATCAATGGAGTCCCAAAGGTTTCTTAAATTATTCTTCTATGATTTCTTCCTAAACTCCAATTTTGATGATTTTGCATTGGACCTATTCAATTATGATTTATTTAAATGACAATGATCAACTTATGCATGATTCATTCCTAATTGCATGTTTTCAATTGATTTTACATGGACCCATGCATTATGCTATAATTTTCAATTATGAACTATAAATTTATGATCAAGGATTTGATGAAGAATTATGCATGTTTTATGAAAATGGCTAATTATGTTTCAAGTATATTTTCTAAGAAAGTATCCATGAATTGTGAAAGGTTTTCTCACAATATGAAAAAATCATGATTTAGATGCTTAGAAAGGTATGTCTACATGAAGTATGTTATGAAATCATGGTTTTTAAGGAGCCATTCTTATGGCATTATGATGTAGATTGGTATTGATTAATTGCCTTTCTTAATGTTATGATTAATAATGTATGTATCTATTCCATTGGAATTTAACTTAGCACGAGAACTTTGTGGTGGAGACTTGGTAAGGGAGTCTCTAGTAGGAACCCTTAGTTCCAAACTACATGCCCAGTAGGTTTGCTTTAATTAGACTAGCTAGTGGATCCACAAATAGCTATAATGTTGTTATTTATGGAGTTTACCTTGGAAAGTAGCTTCTTTCTTCTTTTTTTCAGTGTGGGAGTTACACTAGATTCTATGTTATAGTTCAAATGGTCTTAAATGTTGGTTAATGTTAATATCCCAAAAAATGACTGTGTTTATATTACAAGCTTTTCACTATGTTTTAACTGATGCATTAACCTCTTCTCATGACTTATGATTTTATTCTCATGTTTTTTAAAGAAATCTTAGTCTTGTATCTCATACTTTATGCTCTTTATGATATCATGTTTAGATTATACATATTTCTCACATACTTAGTACAATCCATGAACTAACACATACTTTTACCTACATTGTATCATGATGTAGGATCCGACTCTCATTCTCCCACTCGTGGTTAGTTTTAGATTTGCTATCGTCTACATTATTAGTGAGTCCTTATTCTTCAAGAACACAACCCTTATAAGTTCCATATGCTTTTTTTTTATGAATTTATTTCTAGTTTATTGGGTGAGATAGGGCTTTTCTATAAGACCTCGAAAGTCAAAAATTTGGAACCAAAGGGATACTCTCAGAAAATGGAACTAACCTCAAGTGTACGACTCAGTCTACAAGTTGTATATACTCCTATGAGTCATAGGAGTGACTCGTAGGGAGGGTACTGGGTGAAGGAGAGAAGTTGAGAAAGATAAAGGGTCTACGAGTCAAGACGATGACTCATAGACACATGGAAAAGTCATACTATCAACCCATAAAGAAAGATCAAAGGCTCAAAATTTTCATTTTTTCAGACCTGCGAGAAGACAAGGGTCTACCACCATAGACTTGTTGATTACTTATAGTAATGATTTTTAGATACAACTTCAGACACTCTAGATTTTAGGGTCCTCTAAGACCTACATGATGACTCAAGATGATGAGTCGTAGGAATTATTACAATTCGTAGGCCAAGATTCGAGTTTAATGAAGGGTAATATTATCTTTTCCCCATGTTCAATTCGATAAACCTAGACACTTTTATGGCTTAGTTCAAAGACTATATACACCCAACCCTTTAAATTCTCCTCCTATTCTAAATAATTCTCCAAATCCCTTAAGGCAAGATCAATCAATTCTCTCAAGGTTCTCTCGCTCACTCAAGCTAGGGTTTCAAGAGCAATCAGTTTCTTCTTCAATTTCTGAGTTAATTTCATCAAGGTATGTGAGGATTTATCCATGGGTTCCTTTCACCCATGGTCTAATAAACCTCAAGGTCATTTTATAAATAAAACATTTATTTCATTATTTTGAGTGTTCTTGTAGCGATCCCAAGTCATTTATGACTTACTGCCATAGACTGCTTGATTGCCTAGTTATTTGTTTGGCTGTTAGGTTCATTTTAGTAGTTTGGAGATTTTTTAACTTGAAAAGTTAAATTTGGTCATAAATTTAGGAAAATTATCATAAAACAAATTTCTGACAGTTCCATCATCTCTAAAATGGATAAATTAGGCTAGTAGCATGGTCGGCATGAGTATCGATACAATCGCTACGAGTGTAGGGCCATTTGGCGCTATTGTCTTTGAAATTTGGCCTATAGTTTACTTTGATCAACATTCTTAGAAAAAATACTCAGATAAAACTTGTTATAGTATAATTAGTTTTGAAATGTCAAGTTTGATCTAGAATAACCTTTTGCTTACTTTCCAAGGCTTTTAGTGAAATTCCCAAGGCCATTGTGGAATTAGGCTCAAAATGGCACCTGGGTGTGGAAACTACTTTTTATTAAAATAATCTCGTATAGATTTTTTGAATGCGCCATTGAGTCTAGAATGTTAAATTTTATGGGATAGCGTACCTCATTTGCATGCACAGGATTCTGAATGAATCCCAAGAACATTATCGGAGAATTGGACATGCCAAGTTCAGTTTTGCACCAACTGGGACTGGTGTCATCACTAAAGCGACTCTTGGTAGCTAAAATGAGTCACTAAAATGATCATGCCCTCCTGGGCGGGTGTCGATTCTTAAGAGACCTGGTGTGGCTAAAGTAATGTCCGCCTCTTTAAGGTGGTCGCTTAAGCGACCAACGGGTGTTTGCTTTTATGACACCTGAGACATATTTCAAGTCCCAATTTCACTTAAAGTGTCCAACTTTGAGACACAATTTTTCTACTAATTTAGAGGCAATTTGGGCTTTTCAAAGGGCTATTTTGCATGATTTTTCAAGGGGATTCTAATGGTGTGATCAAAACTAGGATTTGAGGCTTTTTTAAAAGGTAAATTTCCCTTTTTTATTTCTAATTTGGGTGTTCTTGAACTAAGTGTCAATTTTGATGCATGTCACAAATTGTAGTTGATTTTGTGTGGGAATTGTGTTCCTATTTGGAAAATAAGATGGGGGTAGTATTTTAAACCTATTTTTGCAGTCAATTTCATGAGTGAAAAAATGGGTCCCATAATTCTTGATTTTGACTCCAAAATTGGCCCGTCTCCAATTTCAATAATTCTAGTGTCATAATAATCGTATTAATATTATGATTCCATTGTTAGTAGCGTGGGAACATTCTGAGGCCGTTTAGAAGGGAAAAGCTTCGGTTCCATGAGTTGGAGTGCGTGTGGTTGGACTGTTGGTAGACTATGATTTCCCCACTTTAGACTAAGCATATTTAGGCATTTTAAAACTAAATTGTCTGAGCTAGAGGGGTTTGGGCGTCGAGCATGCTAAATTTGTATAATTCATGTCCTAGCCTCTAATTTTGGGAAATTTGGGCTACTAAAGCATGTCTCCTTTTATTATTGATCATCCATACCTTGTGTTATGTGCTTTGCCTTTGGTTTATGTCTTTGGAAGTATGTTTGGACTTAGTCTAGGCTTAGACTAGTATTGCCTTAGACTTGCGCGATTTTGTTGCCATTGGGCCTTAGGACTCCTCCGATGTCATTTTGGAAAGCTTAGCTCCATGTAGACTGATATAGCAGACTTGAGTCTAATATCCTGAGCTTTATCTAGGCATTAACATAGTTTTGGAACCTTACCTCCATAATGTCATATTATTCTATCAGTCCCATATCACTTGGTTTTTAGTTTCGAAAGTCTATTTACCAATTATGATTGGATGTGGTTTGGGCTAGAGTGATTTATTGATGGAATTCATATTGGGGGCACTCCCCACAAAGATCGATCGGCCGCTGATCCTAATTATTCCTGACTCGCCTATGTTTTGGTTTAAGTCCCAATTAACTCTACCGGGCGGGGTTCAAGTCCCGACCTTGGTATTATTGCCTCGGTTCAAGTCCTTGGCCTTAGTTAGTCGTGGTTTAAGTACACCTCCTTTATCAGCCTTGGTTCAAGTCCATCTTTCCTTACTATCTTGGGTTTGGTTCCATGGATATCATTATCTAGTTCGATTATGTGGTCTCTCTTTTACAATTATCTATTATCGAGGTACTAGTCCTTGTTCCCTTATGCACGTGGTTCAAGTCCATAATTATCTATTGCCTTGATTCAATTCCTTGGTTTTTTTCAAATCTCAGTTTGAGTTCATGATCCTCTATTGAATCTTCAGTTCAAGTCCTTATCTATTCTAAGATTTGGGATTAAATCTTCCGGCTTTTGAAGGGTTCGACTTAAGTCCTTGGGATTTGTGACATTATTGGAATTTCATCTGACTTGTTCTTTTTACTTCTACTAGCTTTACTCATGTCGAGCTTATAAGGGTCCATTTAGGTTGTCACTTTTACACTTGTGCAAGAGAATACACCATCATGTTTATAGGAGCCCGATGGATTTAGTTAGCTACTCTACTTCTCTTTGTGTATTGAGAATGCTCGTGTACATCCCTACCCTAATTTCTTGTTCTATCTTTAATTATGACTAGTTTCTCGAATTTCACTGTACTTTTGCTTATTTTCCTGAATCGGCCTATGATTTCTACTAATTGCCTGTTGTTTTGGTACTCATACTATACTCTGCATCTATTTTTATGATGCAGTTTGAGTACTAGCTATCGAACCTGACATCCCATTACTCACAGTTTTAAAATGTGGGTCTGCTTGCCTACTCGTGGGCCATTATAGGCTCCATCATGAAATGAGAAATTGGTTTGTGAAAAGTGGGTATGGGAGACCTAAGTTAACCGGTTGGACTTGTACAAATCTAATATCTAGTAGAGCCCTGTAGATCGATGTAGAGACATCCATGACTTATCTTTGGGAGGCTACAAGATATCTTTAGGAATGTGTCTCTTTTTTAATACTGTCGTGAAGTGTGTGTCTAAATGGTTTCTGGAAATCTCACTTATTTCACTCTTTTACTAGATGGCTCCCACGTGTGCTAGAGGTAGAGGATGACCTCTAGGTCATGCCAGGGATACAGCTCTAGCTCGAGATAGAGAGCAAACTCTAAAGCCAAAGGTGGACACACCAATAGCTCTAGTACATCCTCAGTTGGTGGGGATGGGACCATCCCAGATATCACCCAAGCCAGGTACAAAATAAGACCTACAGTCCATGTTTTCCCATATACTAGTTGCTATTGGAGGTATGTAGTAGGTATCAACTCTAGCTGTTCCAACACCGCAGGGCCAGCCTATGCCAGAAGTACCAGTTGTTCAGTAGCCACCAGCACCTACTGATCAGTCCAATTATTTAGAGGGCGTCATTCCACTTCTGGAGTAGAATATGCTTAGGGTGTTTTTTAGGCTATCACCGTCGAGATTTTCGGGGGCTTAGGTGAGGATGACCATGAGTTTTTACTTATTTATCGAGAGCCACTGCAAACTTTGGGTCAAGTGGAGTCCAGAGGAGCCAACTTTACTACTTATTAGCTAGATGGTCCTCGTCCGACAGTGGTGGATTTCATATTTAAAGACCAGACCATTTGGGTCTCCATCATTGTCGTGGGCTATATTTTTAGAGGTATTTTTGCCAAATTTATTCCCAAGAGTATCAGAAATTAGATCCAACATCAGTTCTTATTATTGGAGCAGGGCTCCATAACCGTATCAGAGTATGAGACTCGATTCTATGAGCTCTCAAGGCATGCCACCAAGCTCTTACCTGCTGAGGAGGAGAGAGTTTGGGTCTTCATCAAATGATTGATATTTTAGGTATAGATTGAGACTCAGTCTTTAGTTTTAGTGGGATGCTTATTTTTGGATGTGGTGTACCATGCCAGCATGTTTTAGCAACTCTATCATGAAGACCAACGGGGCAGCGACAAGAGAAGTAGGTAGGAGGATAGCTAGGGTGAGCACCGCTTTAGACCTAGAGAGTCCTATAACAGATCTCGCTAGAGATTCTAGCCAGGCTAGTCCAGCCTCCCTTTCGAGGCCTTACTTTCTACTTCAGAAGGGTTCTTCCAGTTGAGGTGGCCAAACTCTAGCTCTCTATTAACTACCATAGGGGTGAATTGAGTGCAAGGATCTAGATAATTGGTCCCTCGAGTGCCTTCTCCGTAAGTGAGCCGTACCAGCTCCACATATAGCTAGACCTACTCCAGCAGCAACACCTCTAGTTACAAGCGGAGGCTAGGGCCAAGTCTGCAGTAGTGGTCATCTGGGTGCACGAGGAGGTTCGCGAGAAGGCAGTTAGGATGTAGAGTTGATATGCAGGGTAAAAGAGCCCAGACCCACTTTTATGCAGCTCCATCTAGAGTAGAGTCTGAGGCCTCGAATGATGTGATCACAAGTATAGTTTTATTATGTCATCAGCCCACATCCGCTTTATCTGATCTAGGCTTCACCTATTCCTATATATTTATATATTATGAACCTCGACTGAGTATAGTCCTAGAGACCTTAGTTGAGACCGATAGGTGATTCTTTTATAGTGGATCAAGTCTTTAGATCTTGTGTTGTGACTATTCAAGGGTGAGACACTAGGGTTGACCTTATTTTGCTTCACATGGTGGATTTTGATTTAATTTTGGGCATTGACTGATTATTCCCTTACTGCACGGTCTTGGGTTACTATGTCAAGACCATAACCTTAGCCGTGCCTGGTATTCCAACGGTGGTATGGTAGGGCTTTTATAATCGCACACCGATTGAAGTGATTTTTTTTGTTCAGGCTCGGAGGTTAGTGGCTAGTGAATGTTTGGTATACTTTGCTTGTGTTAGAGATGTTAGTAGGGAGGGACCTACTGTTGATTCAGTACCTATAGTCTGAGAGTTTGCAGATGTGTTTTCTATAGACCTGTTTGGGCTCCCAATACCATGATATCGACTTTGCCATTGATTTAGGGCAGGTTAATCATCCTATTTGCATCCCACCATATCGGATAGCCCCAACAGAGCTCAAGGTGCTCAGTGTTCAGCTTCAGGATCTCTTAGGTAAGGTATTCATTCAGCCAAGTGTATTGCCTTGGGGTGCAACAATTTTTTTTGTTAAGAAAAAGAATGGTACTATATGGATGTGTATTGATTATAAGTTGAACTAGGTGACAGTGAAGAACCGTTACCATATGCCTATGATTAATGTCTGTTTGACTAGCTTCAAGGTGCCATGGTATTTTCTAAGATTGATTTGAGTTCCGACTACCACCAGTTGAGGATTAGGGAAACGGACATTCCTATGACCACATTTAGGACACCTTACTGCCACTATGAGTTCCTAGTGATATTCTTTGGGTTTACTAATGCCCTTGTTGCGTTCATGGACTTGATAAATTAAGTGTTCAGGCCGTACTTGGATTTTTCCCAATCTTTATCAATGATATTTTGGTATACTCGTGGAGCTGAGATGAGCATGAGCATCATTTGAGGGTGGTGTTCCAGAATTTGAGAGATCACCGGCTTTATTCTAAGTTCTTAAAATGCAAGGTTTGGCTTAAGTCTGTAGTATTCTTAGGGCACGTGGTGTCAAAATATGGAATTATGGTAGATCCGACGAGGATTGAGGCTATTTATGATTGGGCCAGGCCGACCTCGGTGACTGAAATTCATTGCTTCATTATATTGGTAGGGTACTACAGGTATTGTTTTGAGGGGTTTTCTACCAGCGGCACCTCTTACTCACCTGACTTACTAAGATATCCCAATTATTTGGTTGGAGGACTGTGAGAGGAACTTTCTAAGGCTCAATGAGTTTCTTACAACCGCTCGTATATTGACTCTTTAAGTTGAGGGTAAGGGATCCACTATTAATTGTGATATATCCGGTGTTGGTTTGGGTTATTTACTGATGCATCAAGGTGGGATTATTGCTTATACGTCAAGGCATCTTAAGATACATGCAGCAACTACCCCACTCATGACTTGGAGTTTGCGGCGTTAGTTTTTGAACTTAAGATTTGTAGGCACTACTTATGTTGAGTTTGATGCAAGATAAACAATTATAACAGGAGCCTTCGGTATATTATGAGTAAGAGGGATCTTAATTCGAGGCAGCACCTCTGTATTGTGCTCCTGAAGGACTACGACCTCTCTATTCTCAAACATTCAGGCAGGGAAAACATAGTAGCAGGCGCCTTGAGTCAGAAGGCATTGAGTATGGGTAGTCTAGCCTTTCTTTATAGTGGGAAGTGACCTTTAGCTTGGGACATCCCGTCCTTAGCTAACTGGATGATTCGACTTGATATGTCTGATTCACAGTGTGTGCTAGCCTATGTGAGAGCTCAGTCATATTTATTGGATCATATTTGCATCTATTAGTTTGAGGATGAGGATCTAGTTGTACTTTGAGACTGGGTTTTGGTAGATGACGCCGGCCTGGATATTTTAGATGTAGATAGGGTATTGAGGTTTTGTAATCGTCTCTATGTTTTGAGTGTTGGGCATTAAATTTAGTTGATCTTTAGCAAGGGCCATGATTCATGATATTCTATCTATGTGGGCACCGCTAAGATGTATGGTGATTTGAGGTAGAACTACTGGTGGAATGGCATGAGGAAAGAAATTGCAGACTATGTGTCATATTATTTAAGTTGTCAGCAGGTTAAGGTCGGACAATTTAGGCCTGGTGGTGAGCTTCAGAGATTACCCATTTCCGAGTAAAAGTGGAGAGGATAACCATGGACTTCATTGTGGGGTTTCCCCGCAGTTCCAGAGTATTCTTCTTTGTATCACCCATGAAGGGCGTGATGAGATTTGGAAGGCGAGGTAAGCTTATTCTCAGGTATATTGTCCCTTTTAAGATATTGAGGATGGCGGGTGAGGTTGCATATGAGTTATCCTTGAGTTATCCTTGGCTCTGTCCTTGTTAGCCATTCATCCAGTCTTTCATGTTTCGATGCTACACCGATATGTTCTAGACAATTCCCATGTGCTTCAATATAACGCAGTTAACTTCGATGATTGTCAGATCTATAATGAGGAGCTAGTTATTATTTTGACTAGATATGTCAAGTAGTTGTGATCTAGAGTCATTCCTGTAGTTAAGGTCTGCTGGAGTCATCGTCCAGTTAAGGAGGCCACTGGGAGACCAAGTAGGAGATACGGGCATAGTTTCCCAACTTATTTGTGCCTTCAAGTACTTTTTGACTGTTACTTTCATGGATGAAAGTTCTTTTAGTAGTGGATGTTGTAATGACCCTTCAAGTCATTTTAGAAATAAATATTCATTTCATTGTTTAGAGCATTCCTGTAGTGACCCCAAGTCATTTATGACTTGTTGGCACTGACTGTTGGGTCACCTGGTCATTTGTTTGGGTGTTAGGCCCGTTTCCCTATTTTGGAGCTTTAATAACTTAAAAAGTTGACTTCGGTCATAACTTCAGATAATCGACCTAAGAATGGAATTCTAAATGTTCCATCAACTCAGTAATGACAAATTGGGCTAGTAGCATGGTCGACACAAGTATCGAGGTAATCGATACGAGTGTAGGGCTATTTATCGCTGTTGCTTTTGAAATTTGGCCTATGGTTGACTTTTGTGAACATTCTTTGAATACAAACTCAGATGAAAATTCTTATAGCACGGTTAGTTTTAGAATGTTGAGTTTTGTTTAGAATGACCCTTCATTTGCTTCTCGTGGCTTTTGGTCTAATCATGGGGCCAGATGCCCTTATCATATCCTCAAAGGTTTGAATTGTTCTTTCGGCTTGTCCATTGGTTTAAGGATGGAAAGCGGTACGTAGCTTGACTTTAGTGCCAACACCTTTCTGAAATGACCTTCAAAAATGTGAACTAAATTGAGTACTTCTATCCGATATAATCGACAAAGGAACACCATGAAGTTTCACAAGTTCACATCTTCCCACTTCCATGTAGGAATTTTGATTTCTTGAGCAACACCTCCCGGCCTTTGATGCTCAACATTCACTTGTTGACAATTAGGACACTTAGCCATGAACTCCGCTATGTCCTCTTCATTCCATTCGACCAATACACCTTAGGGTCCTCTACCTCTATAGGAAATTCTATCCCAAGAGTACTACCCCTTACTACCATATTCAACAAACCTCGAGACCAAAAAAAGAAACACCCAATATATCATACATTTACTCCATTTTTAGTTCTAACTCAAACTTCAACATGGTTTTGTCTATGCATAGCTATAAATACCTTGAAGATCTCACAGTTAGAACTCCTGGCAAAATGAAAATCTCCCTTCCTTATTACTATCTTTATTATTTTTTTAGAATAACCAGTCTAACCTTAGAGGTAAGGAGTAGAATAGTTTGTATTTTGTCTTCTCTTCCTTCTTGGCTTAACAGGTATAGGAATTCAAATGTTAGCAGACTTTGCATAAGCCACATTACAGAAGCAGCAATGACTCCAATTGATAAACAACAGCAGCATTCTAACAGCAGCACCAGAAACCAAAAGCAACCATCAGTACTTAAAAAATACATCAGGCATCACCAAAATGCCTCCATATTGTGCAGGATTACTGCAAATACAATTCCTGAAGATCCCATGGAGTTTCAACTCAAACGGATAATTGGAGACGTTAGTCGAGCGACCTTGAAAAAGTTATCAGACTTAAGTTCCCAAATGGAGCATTTCACAACTTGGAGCCTCCAGCCTGTCCAAATGACCTCCAAATGTTGCAAGAATATAGAAAATATAGTATTTTCAAATCCCAAGAAGTTTCACCTCCAACGGATAATTGGAGACGTTAGTCGAGCGACCTTGAAAAAGTTAGTCGACTTAAGTCTCCAACTGATGCACTTCACAACTTGGAGTTTCCATCTTGTCCAAAAGACCCCTAAATGTTGCAAGAATACAGCAAATATAGTAGTTGCAAAGCCCAAGAAGTTTCACCTCAATCGGATAATTGGAGACGTTAGTCGAGCGGCCTTGAAAAAGTTAGCCGATTTAAAGCTAACAAGCTCCAAAGCACTCTTTGAGGTCTTTTCCTTTCTTTGCTTTGTGTTTGTTTGTATGTGCAGGTGCTCTAAGGAACTGATCATGAGGAAAGGTCTCCTCCTGAAGGTAACTTGCAAAAACAAACAATTGAGCACTTCTACTATGGAGGCACCAGGAAGCTGGCTACAGGTTTGCAGCAACCTATACTTCTCCCACATTCATTTGGTTCTTTGGCTACTTGTTTGTGCAGGTACACAGAGATCCAAACAAAGGGAGACAAATGCTAGAGATGCAGGAGAATCACCAGCCTTCACCAACAATCCAACCATGCCAGATTCCATCCTTTATTACCTGCATCAACACCATTACATCCAAGCTACTTGGAACTCCTTGTTTGTTTATTTATTGGTGTGCAGACACATAATACAGCAGCAATGGAACCTTCCAAAATGCAAGGCTCCATCAGTTAAACACTCAAGCCAAGGCTACTTCTCCTACAGGTTGCAACATACAACAGCAAAAGCATGGTGCAATAGGTACAACTGCTTCAACAACAATAACAACATGAGGAGCTACAGCCACAGCAATTGGTCCATCCACAGCAATCCAGTTCTGTTTGTGGATCTTTGTTTTTGGTCTTGTTGGCTTGGTTTTATGCATTTGCAAGTAGCTGGAGATACACTAAATCAAGCAGCCTCAATACACAACACCTCCAGCAACATGCAGCATCGAAGAAGCTTGCAGAACTGTAGTATGAATCAGCTGAATTGCACCTCTTAATGTGCATTTCTACTGCAGGATACTACAGCTTAGAAAGGCAACAGGTAGTTGAAGCCTCCTTTAAACCTCCTACAAGATTGCAGCTGGATCTCCAATCCACAACATCTCCAAACCTGCTGACTAATACATCTCCAAAGCGGCTGACTGATACACTTCTTTCCATCTTTCATCCTCCATAGCTGCTATAATCATGATATTGAAGTTGATGCATCTCTCCATTTGGACTTACTTGGTATGACAAGACTAAAAAGGGCAAGATGAATAGAACTTTCTCATTCCATGCGAGATAGAAGTTTCGTATACTTGTTCTGCTTCAATTTAGCTATGTGATTCGTCGCGTAGTTGAATAAGACTAGTGTAGGTTACTTTCTTGTTTTTCTCATGGAAGGGGAGAGTCTCCCTCATTTATGCTTACTTAGTCAACTTGTACCGGGAGGAGTCCTCCCATAGGTTTAATGCTTTCTAGTTTTAGTTAGCCTTTTTTGTAACGGGAATGAGTTAGCCGACCTTAGTAGGTTAGCCGACTTATGAAACAACATAGGATCGGAGGTAAGGTTTATGTCCCCCTCTATGTATTTTTACTTTATTTTATTTATGTTAAGGCTTGGGGGTGTTGCTCAACCCCTGACTGTGCACGAGAGGTGGGAGCCTCGTGTAGGGTCTGTTCCCCCCCCCCAAAAAAAAAAAAAATAGTTCTATAACCACTCTAATACAATCACTTAAAACCCTTAACAAGAAGTCATCAATAGCCTACTACAATCACTCACATAGAACCCTTAAACAAACTTTTTGTAGAATAAGCTTAGCCCAAAAAGCTTCTAATATCCGAAGGAGATAATGGTCTAGTTCAATTCTTAATCGCCTTCATTTTTTTTGGATCTACTTTAATCCCATCACCGGACACCACATGGTCAAGCAATAAAACCTTCCTCAGCCAAAATTTGCACTTACTAAATTTAGCAAATAATTGCTTTTGTCTCAATATTTGCAATACAATCCTCAAGTGACCTATATGATCTTCCTCATTTCGAGAATAATTCAAGATATCATCAATGAACACAACTACAAACATGTCCAGATATGGCTTGAAAATATGATTCATCAAATTCATGAATATAATAGAAGTATTAGTCAAATCAAATGACATTACTACAAATTCAAAATGACCATACCTTGTCCAAAAAGCTATTTTGGGAATATCACACTCCCTTACCCTTAATTGATGATAACCAAAATGGAGGTCAATCTTAGAAAAGTAGCTTGCTTATTGTAATTGATCAAACAAGTCATCTATCCTTGTAATTGGATATTTGTTATTTATGGTGAACTTATTCAATTACCGGTAGTCTATACACATTCGGAGTGACCCATCTTTCTTCCTAACAAATAACATGGGAGCACCCCATGGTGAACTACTCGGTCTTATAAAACCCTTATCTAACAAATCCTTCAATTGTTCTTTCAACTCCTTAAGTTCCTCCGAAACCATACGGTAAGGAGGAATAGAAATAGGTTGGGTATTGGGAAGAAGATCTATGCCAAAGTCAATTTCTCTCTCGGAAGGAACACCGGGAAAATCATCGAGAAACACATCGAAGAACTTATTAACTATAGGGAGCGACTCAAGAGTAGGAGTTTTAGAATCGATGTCCCTAACTCACACTATATGATAAATATGCCCTTTGGAAATGGTGGTCTTCTTGGTGCCATCTTTCTTAAAATCACAAACAAAGACCATTAGGGAAAATAAGTCTTATAGTAAATTCTATAGTATGACATGGATCATGAAAGAAGTGAGAATTCCTAAAATGCCTCATAGCCTCCTACTCATAAGTGTAGCGCGCTTCACACCCATGAAAAAGACTCTACTTGACGCGGCATGTTGGACACTCTTGGACACTTGAAAAAGCTTGTGCTCTGATACCAAGTTTGTCATGACCCGAACCAGGCCCTAGTCGTAACATAGCGATTGAAACCCCAAAGGGCTCCAACCAATCCTCTTGTAAATATCCTAAGCATACATAAGGTAAATAAAACGCGGAAACATCAAAAGAGAGTCTAAACTATGAATAGAAATTTAAGAACGTCATATGACAACATAAACTTGAAACATTTGTCCAACTAGATAACTCTACTTATGAATATGGGTGGAGGCTAAGACATGTCCCTTGCTTACCCTCAATATGAAACATAGTAATAATCTTTGAAAATAATAACTAACTTGATACCTAGTCCCCAATAAATGAGGACTCACCACAAACACCACTAGATAGAAAAGCTTAACTAGCCACGTAGATGAGTATGATCTTCAACCTCAGCCCCTACATTATGAGAAAATATAGGTAAAATTTATGCATTAGTATTTAGGAATGTACTATGTATGAGGGCGTGACCTGCATTATAAATCATGGAATTCAATGGTCAAGTAAATCACATGATAAGATGAGATAAGTAAAGTCATGAAAAAATCATACTGACCAAAGCATTTAAAAATCATAATTTAAAATCATAGCATACATAAGAGACCATACATATGTGGGATAGGAACCATAACTGACAATAAGATCATGCGAGCTATAACATGGAATCCTGTTGTCTCCCCATACAATGAAGAAAAAAGGGAATCTACTTGACAAGATAGTCTCTACCACGCTAGGCGGGTCATACATACACTATATGTGGATCCAATAGCTAGGCCATGAAGGGAACCTACTGTGGCACGTAGTTTATGGGACATGAAGCTGCTACTAAGGCTTTTAGTAGGCCCCCCACCTCAAGTCCACTTGGTGCTAAGTCAAATACCATGAAATAAGTGCATAGCATATATATCATAATTACATATATCATAGTCATGATCATAGGTCTGAAATCATAGAGTGTCTCATTTTCATAACATACTTGTAATGTGAGAGAATTGTCCTTTCATTATTACAATCATAGTTGCATAATTCATATCGTTATGCCTTAGGTCACCACATAGGGGACTAAGTCACCTTTTAGGCAAGGGTCACCACATTGGGCCCTAAATCACCTTATAGGCCTTAGGTCACCACATAGGGCCCGAAGTCTCCTTACTTCATAACTTGCATGAAATTCATACCTTGAATTACAGTAGAACTCAATTGCATAATCAATTGACTTTGACAATCATGTAATTGACTTGAAAACATACATTATCATAAACTTTTTATTAGCCCATACATAATTCAAATAGACAATATCCCATGGAAGTATAATTCAAAATACTAATAATTTACATCATGAATCATAGAGATCAAAATAGGAGAATTAATGGGAAAACTCTTTAATTCAATGCAATAACCATCAATTTATATCAAAATAGACTCATGATCATACTCTGAATCATAATTCATGCAATAGGAATAGAGATCATAAAACACATAAAATATCATACTTTAATTTGATAGAAAAACTTAAAAAATTGATTGGTCTTCATGGATGAAAG